>NC_088979.1:47325590-47925590 GCF_963932015.1 Anas acuta | reverse complement strand
CCTTAACAGCCTGTTCCAATGATTGAGAATCCTATCCTCAAATAATTTCCTCTGAATATCCCATCTAGGCTTTACATAACTTGAGAAAGACCGTTTCCTTGTGTCCTGACGCTTATCATCTAAGAAAAGTGACTGACATTTTCCTCATTGCAACCTCCTTTCAGGTAGTTGTAGAGAGCAATAAGGTCTTCCCTCAGCCTTGTTTTCTTCAAACTAAACAACACCAGTTCCCTCAGTCACTCCTCATATGTCTTATTTTCTAATCCCTTTACCAGCTTTTCTGCTCTGAGCTCATGCTCAAGCAAGTCTATATCCTTTCTGTAGTGAGAATGTTGGTATTCTTCTTATAGTGAAATGTAGTTAGTTTTCTCTACGGTCCAACTTCAGGACAATACATCAGAATGTATTAGATACATCCTTTTTCATCCTAATTTAAGCCATAAAAAACATTCAAATCTCATTACAAAAAATCAGTGACAAAAAATCTTATTTTGAACTGAACACTTCTGCTTAGTATCCTTACTAGTTGTGATAAAACAACCGAAAATGTCCATTTATTTCAACCATTTGTCCTTTGAAAAAATGTTGTCCAAATGACTATGGTCTCTAGCCCAGAACAGTGTCTTCAAAAATCAGCTTAAGTTTTCTTGTTCTGAAAAGAGGTATTCCTTTAATAATAAAATGTGCGTAATTCATGTTATTTTCCCTTAAGCAAGTATAAATCGGACTCATTAGAAAGTGTATCTAAATTAAGGTATACTGAAGTAAAATAACTGTTTTTTCATGTTTGACTAGTGGTAGTTACTCTGCCAAATTTCAGGGATTCAGAAATGCAAACTCAGCTCTGGACTCCATAAGTACTGATAATGCAAATATAGGATGCCCATAGAAGAAACAAGCATGAGAGTAAATTTTGTCTTGTGATATTCCAGACTGCCTTTCTCTGTTGTAACAACAGCTTGGTGCTGTTCAGTGCACTTCAGAACTGCCTTAGCTAGTCAGAGACAACTCTGATCAGTGGGATCAAATACACAAAAACAACAAAGGACCAAGAAGCACATCAACCAACACATGTCAGAAGAAATCACTATGCTTTTGTGACCTCAAACAAAACAGTCTCTGTACCAAGAGATTATTTTAATCATGAAACTCTTTCAAACATCCAAAGTGGAAATATGAGACATCCAAAAAAAATATGAAAGCTAGAAAATGATAAAAGAAAAAGAAAAAAGGTTTTCTTTCTTTTGTTATTCCTTCGTCCTTATTTGTAATTTTTCAATAGGTAAATAGATATAGCAAATGCTTTTTTTTTTTTTTTTTTATAAAACAAAATAAACAACAACAACAACAAAATGTTTAGTACACGTTGCAAAAGCAAGAACAAGACAAACTAGTTTTGTGCTCCAGTTTTGTCTTCATGAACACAGACATCTGGCTACAGGAATTTCTTCACACATATAAAATGACAATGATTTAGCTAGAAATGTGTGCATGAATGTGTGGGAAGACTGAGCAAATAAAGCTCTAAATGTGCAGGACTAGCCATGACATAAATCTTAGCCAAACTAGGTAAATACAAAAAGAGGGTATTGGATCTGCCAGAGAGGAAAACTGAAATTTGACTGATCACTTTTTCCTGAAGAATCTCTTCTTCTCTAAATATTTTTTTTCTTGTTGCCAACTTAGTTTAGTATGCAATTTCCCAGTCACATGGGGAAGAGTAGAATTAAAGCTCTGCTTCTTCCCATTTTTTTTGTTTGTTTTTGTTTTTGTTTTTGTTTTTCTTCCAAAGCTACAACGGATGTTTAACTTCCTTAGTAATTTCTTGTGTCAGTAGCCAGGACTGCCACAGTATAACAGAAATACTGTACAAGTTCCTTTCCTGTGTTTAAAGCTGCATCCATCACTACTGAGAAAGCTCGGGCAAGCAGTAAGTACCAACATGAAATTAATGAAAGTCCAGGTATAAATATGGGGTATGTAATAAACAGAGATGGAGAGTACAGTCAGCAGAGAAAAGCATTGGTACCAACACATAACCTTGCAAGGAGCAAGGAGGATGTAGACGAAATTATTCTGTCACTACAATATTTATAATGACCAATAGTCTTGTGAACAGCCTGTGGACAGCCTGCCTGCTCATGCCTGAAAGGACATTAAGGTGTGCACAGTTTGTAAATGCAGTACAAGCTCCAAGGCATACAGAATCACACATATTTTAGGAATGACCTTCAGCCATATCTGCAGGCTTGCTGACTGGACAAACAGTGAATCTGATCTTAAGGGCAGTCAAAGCCAGTATAGTGGGATAAAATATCTCTCTAAGTTTATAAAGCATGTCCTTGCTCAGGGCCATATCTGCTACAATAGTTAAGAACAGTTTATAGCATCTAAGACTACAGTTTGAGACTGATTGGTGTCTAATAAAGACTAACATGACACAAATTAGAGGACTTGAATGCTGGAGTATTTTGATGCAGCTTCCTAGTACATTTTGACAACATGAAAGCATGTTGAAATTCTGGTTAAAACTTTTCCAGGAAAGAAAACACATGAAGATTTGATTGAGAACTGACAATAAAGCTGGATGTAAATAATTAATGACTTCTGAGGTCTGAATAACATTCTATTTTCACAGTTAATGAATTTTTAAAATTAGATTTGAGAGCTGTTTCAACTCTTAATACATTCTGGAAAGACTTGAGCAAGTCTTTTGGTTTCAGGTGGAAAAAAATATGAACAAGAGTCATTGATGGTTGACCAAAGATTGCTATAACAAGCTAAAAGGCAACAAGGTAAAAACTTGTCAGGAAAAAAAAAAAAGGTACAAAAATTAAATAAAAATAAAAATAAAAATTTAAGTTTAGGTAGTGAAAGAAGATTCACAATGGGACATAGACTACAAAGAAAAATGTTAACTTTAAGGTTATTTCTCCTGTGTCCCAATACCATTAGTTATTTGAATGTTGTCTTTGCTTAAACATAATTGCCTTTTTTTTTCTTTTTAATAGGGATTTATGTTTGATGTGAAAAATTTGCTTATTTTTAATTGGTCTTCTTTCCCCTAGGTTAATTTGCAATGTGTACTCCTTTCATTTGAAATCAGCAACAAATAAAATCTATCTGAAAGGTCTTTTAGGAGGTAATGGAAGCAATATTCTGCAGAATTGAAACTCATTCAGCAATGGAACCATTAAGCTGCTGCACCTCCAGACGATAAGAAGACTTTGAAAATCACTTTGAAATTCAGTAACATAGAGAGGATGCAAGCAGGTGGGAATCTGTTATATAGAACTTGCGTCTATTCTTTTATAGCCCATGTAGGACTATTTCATGAATGTGGATTGCAATACACTGTAACATCATTTTTAGACAGTCACAGAACTAGTAGCCACAACAGTATTTATACTGATGCTTTTAGAACTCCTGCTGATAATCTTCTTTACACTGAAATACACATAATTATACAACTATTTATGTAAAGGGAAAGAACTTAGGGAGGTTTACTTGATGTGATGGTATGTGGCACAATATGGCATGTAGTATTATAGTAAGATCTGACAGGGTTTTCAGTATCTCCTGGATATAAAGTGGTTCAGAGGCATTCAAATATTTCTGCACTTTCCAGAAATCTGTTTGAAGTGTCATCTCCTACCTTTACTTCTATCTGAGATCTGTAGCTGAGCTTCATATACCAGGCTCAGTAATTGCCTCATTCAAGGTAATGGCAATAGAAAAGTGCTAGGACTTTGTACCTTTGAAATTGTCTCTGTTGGTGATGGAATCAATTAATTTAAACTGGCTTAACTATCAAACACTAAGAACCCATAATATCACCCACAACTAGAAAAGCTAACCAAGAGATTTCAAAAAACTCTGATGTGGATCTATACACCATAAAAGTGATTGGAAATAATACTTTTATGGAGAATAGGAAGAATGGTGGGTATCAGTAAAAATCTGGGAAAACACAAAGAACTAGAATTGTAATTTATTGCTTAATTAAGCCTACAGTATTTTGCTTGAAGTATTTTCCCAGAAATCTATGGGAAATTGAACGTATCGTTCAGAAAATTTTTGACTGGATTCAGCTTGTTGCTATGCACCCTACCTATGCTTCTACCTTATGCAGATTTAAGGCAGCAAGCAGTGTCACAGGTCCTGGTATGACTACTACAGAAAACTAAAAGCTGCAGCTCTTAGGGGTCTTGAGGCTTAATCGTGAGAATCCACATAAATGTTTCTTACTGTGATTTTTGGTTATCTTCTACGGAATCATGAGTGTCTGTCTGGAAGCATAAGACCCTGTGGAGGGTTGTTATGAAGTACTAGAATATGAAGACTATGAAATTACATAAAAGTTTCTACTATTATCATCAAAATGCTTGAGGAGATATTGTAGTCCTGTAATATAATGAGGTCTCAGGTAAAACTTTCATTATTAAAACTGCTTCCATTCACTTTCATTTCACTTCCATTTGCTGTCTTGTCTCTCCCATTAACTAGCTACTGTTAAGTTTTCAAGGTTGTAAACAAATACAACCTTATTTGGATGTGCAGGGTTTTCTTCACATCAGAGTGAATGCAAGTGGAAGTCCATTCTATCATTTCTATATGTTCAGTTTAGATAGAAGATTAAAAAAAATCACATCAAAGCATTACTTTTAAAATTAATGCTAAAATGTAATTTCTCTGTTCAGTTGGTATTGCAATAGACCTTGCTCAGGCTGATTTTCAGGCTCTAGAAAGGAAAGTATCTTCATTTTTTTTTTTTTTCTAAAAAGATTTTACATATAAGAATGTGCTGTTATTAAAAGTATTTAACACAGTTGTTATGGGGAGTAATAATTACAGAATCAGAGAATGGCCGAGGTTGGAAGGATCTCTGAAGAAGGTCTAATCCAACCCCCCTGTCTTGAAAATACTGTGACTCCACAGTCTCTCTGGGCAACCTGTCCCAGTGCTCTGTCACCATTACAGTAAAGAAATGCCCTCTCATATTCAGATGGAACTTCCTGTGCTTCAGTTTGTGACCGTTAAATTACTTGCATCAACTTGGGAGGAATATGTTGGAATATGCATATCAGCAAAGATTAATGGGTCAAATGTATGAAGACACTGAAATCAGTGAAGTTAAACTAGAAACAGCTTTCTTCCAAATTATTATAAGCATAATTTGTTAAGAATACAAAGAAGAATTGCACCAAATACTTTAAGTATGCTTATTTGTATACACTGACTGGCCAGTCTCCCTGGTACCTGGTACCTGGGACATGAGCATTCGAGGTCCACAGTGCCACTCCATTTGCAGGTTTTCAGACTCCCTTGCACACATGAATGCTCCCATTATTTTTTTTTGACTTTATGGCCCCTCCAGCAGCTAATTTACTGACCCTCCCATCTCTCCAGTATCCAGCACAGAGTTACAGCCTCTTTGATACTTACCTCCCATACTATTTATCCTACTTGCAGATTAGTTCAAGCTGATAATCACTAGTAATCACACATACTTCACATAATCCACATGTATCTATGCAACATGCCCACTCTCATCTCTCTGGTCACTGCCAGCCCAGGCACACAGGCCCCAGTGGAGTGTGGTCCTCCTTTCAGCTGCTGGCACTAAGATGCCCATATGAACCCATGCACATAGAATGAAAAAAGAGCTATAACGGGATTTTGATGAGACAGGATGGATTGCATTGATCAGACATGAGACATGGCCAGACAAGTTTACTGATGAGCAAAATGTATACATGTGGCCAGCTCCCTTAATTCCCACAAACTTTTATTTTTCCAAACATATTCCTCCCCAAATCACCTGTGTCTATCCCTTTTCTCACACATAAACATCCTGTAATAAATCCTGACCAGTCCTCAAGTCCCCCTCTCTTTCCCCTATTGCATAATATGTCCCCTAGTCAGCAAGGTGATCCAGAGATTCTTCCCCACCGACTGACAGTGATGGGTGTCCTCACCACCTCGTGGGGCTGAAGCTCCTATAGGACAGCTGTGGGAGGGCCAATGCAGGGGTTCATTTACCTGTCTGGCTTAATGGAGTTTTTCCACCTGTCTTCTTTCTCTGTGCTTTGTGTCTGGGGGGACACAAGCTTTTTATCACATAAACTAACATTTCAGTGAGGTACATGAACAGTATTGGTGAGTGTATATTGCATAAGGCTAATTAACCTGTTCCAACTTTTACTAGCTTAATAACACTAATAATATGTGTCAGCTTTTCGTATGTATTTGTTACTCTGTACAATTTAGGAATGTTTGTTGTTTATTGCATGTATTTGTGGTGTTTTTGCTCGGGTGGGCAGCCGAACTCCACCACAACCACTCTCTCACTCTCCCTCCTCAAAGGGGAAGAGTGAGAAGATACAATGCAAGGGTTCAAGGGTTGAGATAAGGACGAGGAGATCACTCGATAATTATAATGATGGGCAAAACAGACTCAGAGTAGGGAGATTTATTGTTTATTACTAGCAAGCTAGAGAAGTGAGAAACAAAGGAAAGAAACCAAAACCACCTTCCCTTCATCCACCCTCTTCCACCTCCTCCCCATGAGCGACACAGAGGAACAGGGGAATGGGGGCTGTGGTCAGTCTATAGAACTTTGTCTCCCCTGGTCCTTCATGGTCACTCTTGTCCCCTGCTCCAACATGGGGTCCCTCCCTCCCATGGGATGCCGTTCTTCCCAAACTGATCCTGCTTGGGCTTCCCACAGGCAGCAGCTCTTCAAGAACTGCTCCAATAGGGTCTGTACCACGGGGTCCATCCGTCAGGAGCAAACTGCTCCAGCATGAGACCCCCACAGGCAGCTACTCCCCCAGGCCCCCTGCTCCTGTGTGGGCTACTCTGCCCAGGCTGCAGCTCCGGCCTGGGGCATGCTCTGGCAAGGGGGCCCTCCACAGGCCGCAGGCCTCTTCAATGCATCTCCACCTGCTCCACTGGGGGCTCCTCCATGGGCTGCAGCATAGAGATCTATTCCACTGTGGTACACCATGGGCGGCAAGGAGACAACCTGCTTTACCAAGGTCCTCACCACATGCTGCAGGGAACTTCATCTCTGGTGGCTGGAGCACCCCCTCCTCCTCCTTCTGCACTGACCGTGGTGTCTGCAGGGCTGTTTATCACTCTCTTCCAACCGCTGTTGAGCAGCATTTTTTTTTCTCTTAAATACACTCTCACAGAGGTGCAAACAACATCACTTATTGGCCTGGCTCTGGCCAGTGGCAGGGCCCTTATCTAACATGGGGCAGCTTCTGGATTCTTCAAGCAGAAAACACTCCTGCAGCCCCCTGCTACCAAAACTTTGCCACATAAACCCACTGCAGCATTGTAGAACTGCATGGAGAATCAGAGTAAGATAGACAATAGGAATTAAATATTTATGTTGTTAGAACAGAATAAACCTTTGGTTTCATCAGAGGTCACCTCTACCCTACACAGTAGGTTCACTCTGTTCAATGTCCTCTATCATAGCCTCTACCTTGTCCACACTGGGAGACCTATGGCACCACAGTGTAAGCATGACCTCAGGACTGCTTTCAGTATACTCAGTCAGAGAATATGTGACAGGAGTTACAGGGAAGAATGGTTGTACCATACTAAATATCACAGTAGTGTAGCATGAATTCTCTCCTGTTTCACGTGTCCTTCACTCAGAGAGTGAGTATTTATGTTAGCAATATGGAAGAGAAAGGTAGGAATGAATGTCACATTCAGAAGCTGACAAATCTATCTGGGAAGTGGGAAGTTCTCTGAAGTCTTATATTTGCATGTGCATAGATAAAGTGCCTCTATGCAATAAAATATATTTTGCCCTTGGACGAAGCTAAAAGAAATCAGATAAGGAAACTGAACCTATGTGAAAAAATGCCCCAAACAAAAACAAACAAACAAAAAAATCAACTCCAATCCACTGAATTTGATAAATTAAATCAGTAATTCAGTTCCAAATGTGATTTTAATTAATCACAAAAAAGTGATTATAAAGACAATGGACCAACTAATCACATGATAACATTATTACTATTATTACTATTATTACTATTATTACTACTATTACTACTATTACTACTATTACTATCATCATCATCATCATAAATATCAGTGTTCCTCTAAAATAGGTCATTCATCTTTCAAATGTAAGTAGAAGTCTCTTGCAATCTAATTAGGGCAATTAAATGTGTATTATTTAGGACTTAGTTCTTTTAATCATTGTACAATTTATAAGTCAGTTTCTTTTATCTGTAACTTGAATCCATGAGTACAGAGCACTTGAGGGATTGAGCATCATTTTCATTAGATATAATTACTTTGAAGTAAAATCTTCATTCTATTGCAGTATAATTCCATGTTAATTTGAATCACTGTTATGCTGTTATGCTCTGGCCTGCAATAAGACTTATTTTACAGCAGATGACTGTAACTGTGAGTTACAGACCTAACAGATTCTAAAGGCATGATAGTCATAATTGGTACAGGGTACACCTGGCTTCTTGTTCTTATATTGTTTATATTTTTATTTTAACTTTAGATTTCAGAGTATCTACACTTTGCATAAAATGATTATTTCTTTTGCTGCGTGAGAGCTCCACTTGGTGGTTAATTGGACATGTAACACTATGACTAATGTTTCACTATAAAAAGAATTACAAATACATTAATGGTTATTTTCTTAATATAATATAAGGAATTAATTTAAAAATCTAGAAAAATGATCTCCACCTGTAGTTTAAAATTAATAATAGTATTTTTATAGGTGATAATATCAGGAGATGCTGATAGAATTTTAACTATTTTTCTCCAAATTCTTGATTTATGTAACAAAATATTCTTATTTGTGCTTGGCAACTCTAGATCAGAGGACAAAATAAATACCTTTTTCATAATAATAAAAAAGAGGGAGTAAAAATAAGGCAGGGGAGAAGAGGAAAAGATGGAGAGAGAGGAGATTAAGAATTATGTTTAGCTAATTTGTTAAACTCTGATTCTATTCTGAGCCAATTAGCTGTATGGTTTATCATTTTTTTCCCAGATATTGAAATATAGATTCATATTTTCAGATTCCAAGATTTATAATCCTAAAATAAGTTTTTCTTAAATTATTAAATAAAGCATCTTGTAAGAAATTCAACCTTATAGTACTACAAAGAACATGTTGTTCACTGGGAAAGTCAACACTTTGCAAGTATCCCTTTTCTCTTTCCTTTTTTTTTTTTTTTTTCCTTCTTTCTCTTTTCATTCACTGGTTTTAGCATCAAATAACTCCTTTTGCTTAATCATAAAGTTTCATAACTGGAATCTTGAACTGACAAAAGATAAGAGGACAATCTAACTTCTACCAGAGGCAATGGACAAGAAATACCAAACAGGTTCCCACTCTTTGTTACATTGTTATATCTCTTTCTTACATTGTTATATCTCTTTCTTACATTGTTATATCTCTTCTTAGATTGGAAGATATGTAGTTGCTGCCAGCCAGCAGCCTAGCCACTACTTGCTGTCAGCTCTTTGACCAACTAAGAGTTTACAGAAATTCTGCTTTAATCTTGTGTCTTGGTAAGAAAATCTCAACACGATTTTGAAATTATACTTGCTGGCTTATTTTCAGAGTTATTAGGAGTGATAGAATAATGACACTTAATAACATGATACCTGTCAGTCTCTGGTGACCTGAATACCTTTTAAATTAAGTGGGCATATAGACAAGTCCACAGTGCTTTATTCACTATTTTACTTACTCTGAAAATTTGTATTTCTATAGATAAAAGAGATCATAATTTCTGAAAATCTTTATGAATTCTTCTTACTGTTATCGACATTATTATTATTATTATTATTATTATTATTATTATTATTATTATTATTATTATTATTATTATTATTATTATTAATTTTATTTGTACTAAAAATTTATATATTTTTGTGATAAGGCAACATTTGGCTGTTATTATAGCTAATTGACCATGTTTTCTCTCCTTCAGAAGCATATTTCTTACTCTATGACCTGTTCAGTACAGGTCAACTGAAAGTCTTTTTCTCTAAACTGTCTTTAGCATTATTATTCCACATAAAATTTAAATAAAACAAAAGAAGTAATATTATGTGCAAAGGACTCAAAATGTTTTTATATAACCTCATAGAAAATTTCAAAATGGATAACTACAGAAAAAAAAGGCAAAATAATAATAATAAAATGTCAAGCTGTAGAATGACAGTGACATTTTGAAATCACTTTCTGATAATTCTATAGTCTATATATGATTTATTAGTTTGTGATAAAATCTATGATAACATGAACTGCTATTCAGAGAAAGAAAAAAGTTTAGCAATGCATGCTTAAAAATTATTCATTTATTTTTAGATTTATTGCTTCCACATAGTGCTGCATATGATTTATTATATCTCCTAAACCTAATCTTTGAAGAAGAAATGTTTTATCTTAAATAAATAAATAAATAAATAAATATTTTACCTGTATAGACAAACATTCACACATTGGAAATTCAACTTTGTTCTGAAAAATGTATATATATATAATTTAATTTACTTTCCATTATAAATTTTACATTATTTTATCAGTCAAAATAACATATTAGTATGATGATTAAAATACTTTAAAACTATGCCAAAAGTTCTAAATAATAAGTGTTTCATACGGTGCAAAGTTAGAATGCTTTGTGTGGAATACAAAGTTAAAAAATAAGGAGTTCATTATGCTTAAACCTAAGTTACATTTATCCCCTGAGAGTTAAAAAAAAAAAAAAAAAGTGACAAATGTAAACTGTTTTCAGATGTTGCTAATAAAAATGATGTGTGAAAGTTCATATTTTACACCCATCTGAAGAATCAGATCTCAGGTAGGATTAAATACATGTAGTTTTAGTTACCCCAAAGTTAGATATGTCTGACCTAATTTTCCTATAATGTCCTCATACTCAATATGGAGAAATTTTTGAAATGGATTGGGCAAAACAATCCTGACCATTTATCTAAGAATAAGGTGAATTGAAATCTCTCTCTCTCTATATATGTATTTATATGTATATAAAAAGCACCTATCACCATATTGATAAACACTCTTTGGAACCACTCTGATGGTGGGGTAAGAACAGGAGATGCCCTGTTAGTACCTCAGTACCTCAGGATATTTTCACCCTGCTGAACAACTGAACTGTACCACAAATGCTCTCACACTCTACCTCCTCAAAAGAAGCGAGGAAGAAAGTATGAAGGAAAGAAAAAAAATAGAAAAGCTCATAGTGAAATAAAGATAACTAAAATAAAAAGAAAGAAGGAGAAAAACAAACAAAAACAAACAAACAAAACACCAAGCAAAGGAAATGTAGAAGCACAGAGAAAGTAAAAAATATTCTTTACTTCCAATCAATCAAGGAGATGTTTTCTCCTGGGAAGCAGGGCCTCAATAGCAGCTGTTTGGGAAAACAGACATCTTTACACTAAAAGCCCCTCTTTCTCCTTCCTTTTTCCCACCTTTTACTGCTGAGTGTGACATCACATGGTATGGAATAAAAAACTCAAATTGTATGACAAATCCAAAAGGTGAATACAAATTTAAAGGGACTGTATTTTACTGGGATTTTTTTGTGGAATGTTCTGGCCCAGAAACAGATAGAGTTTAAATGTTCCAAGGTTTCTTCCACCTAAAATACATTTTTCAAAATACTTTTCTAAACACCATATAACTCTGAAAACATTCTAAGTGAGATTTTAGCAAAGATATGCCCTCTCCTCTGAACACTGTTATTACACTAGAAATTAAAAAGTTAAAACAAAAGATTATATATTATATATGAACTGAGGCATCAGAGATTAGCAAGGTTTATGAATGAATTAGAAAAATGGTATAAATTACAATGTAAAAAGGACAGCATTATTTCCACATATAAAACTTATTCAAAAAAAAGATTGCAATTTAGTACTATTTTGGAACTTTTTGAACATGTCTGTTATATTCAGATTGCAATAAAGATAAAAGAGAAATTAATGGAGTAGAATCATACTATATTCTATGATTATCCTAAGCTGATAAGGATCATTGATTCCAACTCCTGGCTCTAGGACTACCCCAAAATCAAACCATATATCTGAGAGCATTGTCTAAATGTTTCTTGAACTCCAGTGGGCTTTAAGTTGTGACTGCTTCCCTGGAGAGCCTGTTCCAGTGCCCAACCACCTTCTCAGTGAAGAACTTTTTCCTGAAGTTGAACCTGAACCTCCCCTGTCTCCGTTTCTGTTGCTGGTCACCAGAGAAAAGAGATCAGTGCCTGTCCCCTTCAAGGACTCTCCACCTCTGAGAGAGTCAACAGCTCATGTATGTAAGGTCTATTATAAAACTTTAAAAAAAAAAAAAAATCATTTAAGGATAAATCATATAGTGAGAGACAAATAATAGACAGAAATTAAAATCAAGTTGAAATATGGGAAAGAGAAAAAAATATTTCCTTCCAAGCAAAATGCTAATCCACAATGTCATTGTTTTCACTGAAAAATATTGTGATTATACTTACATTTATTAATATATAAAAAAGAAATAGTCATCACTATTGTCCAAATTGGAAATCAAACTTATGAATGTTTAAAGAGTAGCCAATATACTTTTTCGTTAGTACTTTCATATCAAATGTTCACTGTCTTCTCTCACCTTCTGATTAATACTTGTTGTTCCATATCAGAATAAGCAAATTGCAGAATTACAGGGTGTTCAAAGAGAATGATAATAATTAGACTTTAGATAAATTTCCCCAGAGATTTAAGTTGTATCATGGTGGTTGCACACTGGAACAGGCTCCCCAGAGAAGTGGTCACTGCACCGAGCCTGTCTGAATTTAAGAAGAGATTGGACTGTGCACTTAGTCACATGGTCTGAACTTGGGTAGACCTGTGCGGTGTCAAGAGTTGGACTTGATGATCCTTAAGGGTCCCTTCCAACTCAGGATATTCTATGATTCTATGATATTAACTTTATGTGAAAATAAATTAGAGGAAATATGGGTACAAAATTATAATTTATGAATATACAGATAACTATTTTACTTCATGGCACAGAAAAAATAAGAAACAGCACTCACTAAAATTACAAAGGAAATGAATTCGGTATCAGTGAAAGGAACATTATTGTGATATATAGGCACTAGAACAGAGGAATCAGAAATATAAATTATTAACTAATAATGGAATAGTTGATATTTCACAGCTTTTTATTTAATTTGTTCTGTTCTGTTTTGTTTGATTTCTAGTTTCTAAGTCATGATAATACAATTTGGTTTCTCATTTTTCTTTCTGGACCAAACCAAGTTATTGTTATTGTTATTACTCTCATATATGTATGAGAGTAAACCTCTCATTTTCCAGTCTCAGATAAAACATAGACACATATTTTGTCATGTGACAGATATTGAACTAACTTTTATTGAACATACAAAGATATACTGCCTTTCATGGCACATCTTGAGGTTCTCCTACTTCCCCCTGGATCTTTAGACTTATGATTTTCTTTTATATCTTTGAGATTGGATGTTTCATATGTTGTCAGACACACCTGTTCTAATTCATTTGGCATTTTGTTTACCAAGAAAGCAGTATCTATCAAACTGCAACATAGTTTTCCTCTGAACAAGTCTAAACAGAACATTGTAAGACAAATTAACCCTGAGAAGCCCACTCTTTGCCTCACCATATTTCCTGCCGTGCCACTGCCTTGAGCCATATCTGAGACAGAATGGACATAACTGGCAGCCTGGAAAGGCCAGAGGCCGTCACCTAGTTCAGTCAATGAGAGAGTGTATATGCCCATTTCAGAAAGGACCATGAGACACACAGATTTCTGAAGCGCCACTTTAGTTTCACTAAAATTTAACAATATAACTTTTTTTTTTTTTTCCTTTCTTTTCTTTGATTCCAATTGTAAAGAAAGGTTAACTTATAATTAAGTTAAGGAGCTGAAAATTAGTTCTGCTTCTCTCCACTTTCCTCCTTGTTTCTGAGTCTTGTTCAAAAACAGTCTGAGTTTTGGTCAAAATATTTTGCTTATTAATTTTATTGATTTTTTTTTTTTTGTCTTGTAGTTTAGCAATTTCAGCTTGGTCTCCTTCTGCATCTGGGGTGTTCCTTCTTACAATTCTCATGGCCAGAAAATCTTCTGTCTCCTCTTGCCCTCCACCCAGGGATCCCACAGTTTCTTCTTAAGCTGCAGACTATAGCTTCTCACAGTTTTGGATTTATTTATTTATTTATTTATTTATTTATTTATTTATTTATTTATTTATTTATTTTGGACCCTGAAGTTTAATATCTTCTTTCCTGGAGCATCCTCATTTACTTACGAAGCAGGGAATTCTCCTCCTCCAGATGTTAACACATGACACATTTTGCTTAAAAGGGAAACACTGTACACATATCCAGATGCAGTAGTTCAGATTCTTGTTGAAAAAGTTTACACCAGCAGTCTCCTAGACACCAGTCAGGTGTGAAAAGTCCAGTCCAGGAACTATTTATATTAAACCAACTATAAAAATGGGTGAAGACAATGCAAAGAACTGTAGGAACCAATTCAGCTCAGAAAAAATGATGATGCACACAATTGGTTTAAATGCATGAAGTGGTCTGTCTGTTCTTTTTTAAGGGGTTTAAGCGAGGAGCAATCTGACTGTTCGTGAGTGCTGTTCAAGGTTGTGTCCCACACATCAGATTACAACAAATACAGTCTATTAAAAAAAATAAAATAAAATTTAAAAAAATAATCTTAAGAGTGAACAATTGGTGGATGGGTTGGGCTCAAAAGGTTCTTGTAAATCAAGCTGGTGACCTGTCATTACTGGGGTTTCCCAGGGCTCCATTTTAGTACCAGTCCTCTTCAATGTTTTCATAAATGATTTGTGTGTAAGACTTGAAGGTTTTTTGAGTAAGTTTGTTTAAGTTCACAGACGATATCAAACTGGGTAGAGCCATTGATTCCATCAAGGGTGGTGCAGAGAGATCTGGACAAATTAGAAAGCTGGGCAATCACCAACAATATGAAGTTTAACAAGAACAAGTTCCAGATTATGCACCTGGAAAGAGGCAACCCTGGCTGTACATAAAGACTGGAGGACAAGATGCTGGAGAGAAGCCCAGCAGAAAGGGACCTAGGGGTTTTGGTCAACAGCAAGCTGAACATGAGCCAGCATGTGTCTTGGCAGCCAGGAGGGCCTACTTGTATCCTGGGGTACATCAAGCTAGCCAACTGGAGGAGTTGTGGACTCTGTTGAGAGTGGAAAGGCCTTGCAGAGGGATCTGGATAGGTTGGAGAGCTGGGCGATCACCAACTGCATGAAGTTCAATAAGAGCAAGTGCCGGGTCCTGCACCTGGGACGGGGAAACCCTGGCTGCACGTACAGACTGGGCGATGAGACGCTGGAGAGCAGCCTAGAAGAGAGGGATCTGGGGGTCGTGGTAGACAACAAGTTGAATATGAGCCGGCAGTGTGCCCTGGCAGCCAGGAGGGCCAACCGTGTCCTGGGGTGCATCAAGCACGGCATCGCTAGTAGGTCGAGGGAGGTGATTGTCCCGCTCTACTCTGCGCTGGTGCGGCCTCACCTCGAGTACTGTGTGCAGTTCTGGGCACCACAGTATAAAAAGGACATGAAACTGTTGGAGAGTGTCCAGAGGAGGGCTACGAAGATGGTGAAAGGCCTGGAGGGGAAGACGTACGAGGAACGGCTGAGGGCACTGGGCCTGTTCAGCCTGGAGAAGAGGAGGCTGAGGGGAGACCTCATCGCAGTCTACAACTTCCTCATAAGGGGGTGTCGAGAGGCAGTAGACCTTTTCTCCATTAATACCAGTGACAGGACCCGCGGGAACGGGGTTAAGCTGAGGCAGGGGAAGTTTAGGCTTGACATCAGGAGGGGGTTCTTCACAGAGAGAGTGGTTGCACACTGGAACAGGCTCCCCAGGGAAGTGGTCACTGCACCGAGCCTGACTGAATTTAAGAAGAGATTGGACTGTGCACTTAGTCACATGGTCTGAACTTTTGGGTAGACCTGTGCGGTGTCAAGAGTTGGACTTGATGATCCTTAAGGGTCCCTTCCAACTCAGGATATTCTATGATTCTATGAACTGAGGGAAGTGATTGTCCCACTCTGCTCTGAGTTGGTACAGCTTCACCTTGAGCACTGTATGCAGTTTGGGGCGCCACAGTATAAGAAAGATATAAAACTGTTAGAGAGTGTCCAAAGGAGGGCTACAAAGATGATGAAGGTTCTAGAGGGGAAGTCATATGAGGAGTGGCTGAAGTCACTTGGTTTGTTCAGCCTGGAGAAGAGGAGACTGAGAAGAGACCTCATCATGGTCTTCAACTTCCTGACGAGGGGGAGCAGAGGGGCAGGTGCTGATCTCTTCTCTCTGGTGAACAGTGGTAGGACCAGAGGGAATGGCTTGAAACTGTGACAGGGGAGGTTCAAATGGATATCAGGATTAGGTTTTTCATTGAGAGCATGGTCGGGTACTTGAACAGGTTACCCAGGGAAGTGGTCATAGCACTGATCCTGCTGGAGTTCAGGAAATGTTTGGACAACACTCTCAGACACATGGTATGATTTTTTTTTTTTTTTTTTTTTTTTTTTTTGGGTGGTCCTTTTTGGACCCAGAAGTTGGACTCAATGTGCAACCCTTCTAACTCAGCTGTTCTATGATTCTAAGATTCTGTTTTGGCAGATTAAATAATCTGACATTCAGTCTAAAATTTGATGTATTTTATTTTTATTGCAATATTATTGTATAGTCAGTGATGTACAACCTCATTTTATTGGATCAGTTTTCTCTAAAATATTTAATCAACAAATCACTATCACAAGAATCCTTTTTTTTTTTTTAAAAAAAAAAAAAAGCTTTTATTTTTCCTTTTTTTATCTTCTTGAAATCTTTACAAATCTTGATGTCAAAAACAATAGAGCAAATTATCAAGGACTTTGTCTATCTAGAAGACAGCATCTGTGAATAGATTTGCTTTTTTAAATGTTTATGTAGCAGAGATCAAGAACTTACAGTATGCTATGAAATATGAAGTGAGACCTTGTCCTCTCTGTTGAAAGCGTTTTGTTAAACAACTGAGCTAAGTCTGAACTAAGTCTGTATAGGACTTGATCCTTCACATTTTCTTTCTCCTGGGCTACCAGAGATGGAAGAAAGAATCTCTGCCCACCATTCCCCTGAGTATCCACTGAAGTTAGTTTTACATTGATCATTACAGAGAAGAAATCCCATGCCATGCCATGCCATGCCATGCCATGCCATCCCATCCCATCCCATCTGTCTGTGCTACTTAATAACAAAGGATCATGGAATAAATGCTGGCATTAAGGACAAACGGTATCTGCTTAATACCTTACTGATAGATTTGTCTTGGAGAAAGCTATCTGGAGTGGTTCAAAACAAGTAGCATTGAGGATCAGTGATCTAGGGCTCAAACTGGCTTTTTTTGCTCTATTTACTTAACAGTATATATGTATACAGTATTGTTCCTGCAGCTAAGTGTGAAAGAACTGAAATTAATATTGTCTTTATGATTCAGTTTGTGACTTTGACTTTAAGACTTATATTCAGCATG
Source organism: Anas acuta (assembly GCF_963932015.1). Lineage (NCBI taxonomy): Eukaryota > Metazoa > Chordata > Aves > Anseriformes > Anatidae > Anas > Anas acuta. The sequence goes on along the minus strand of NC_088979.1, from coordinate 47,907,973 downwards.
TGGATTTGAAAAAAGGATTAGGTATTATGACACACAGCGTTACAGTATTTAAAGATAGGGGCTGAACTTCAAGAGCAGTACACATTATGTAGTGTTTATAATACCTAAGATAATTATATTTTGTGGAAGAAGAACACATATGAATGACACTTACAAAATCCGTCATGTGGCATCAAAGATGCCACATGATATGGTCAATAAAAAAAGACAAATAGCTTAACTGACATACACTCAAATGTATGGATTTATTATTATTATTATTATTATTACTATTATTATTATTAACTCTTGTGGGAGGCAGATACAATTCTGATGCCAGTGAGACTACAGTTTCATGAATATTTATCTTCAGGGATATAGAAAGCAAAGTCTTCAGATGATGGAAAGATTTTAAAGTGTGGATTGTGTCCATAAGCCAGATTTATATGTTGACATTCAAAAATTCTAAGCATTGGCTACTTCTAATGACTTTAATGAAATCTGTGGCTTCTGCAGCTTTAATCTTTGACTGAAGATGGGATATTAGTGTATGTGTGTATTTGTGAAGGAGGAAAAGGTTAAGTCACTGGTTGTCCTGTGTTGAAGGAAGAAATTTATATTAAAACTTTCTGACAAGCTACGAGTTAAATGATGGGCCTTAAAGAGCCTTCCTGAAACTGATTGCTAGAGAAATGTAGTCTTCCATCATATTAGGTTTCTTAGATCCTGTGTAAACTGATTGTTGTGAAACATCCAGCATACCATTTCATGGTAGTTTATTTATATGTTTACACATACATTTTTGTGAGGAAAGTATTTTCATAACCCAAAAAATGCTGTGTAATAATGAGAGGAAGAAACAGATGTTGATTACGAATCAGAACAAGAGAGGTTTGCTTCTGTTTTTATAGATAGGTTTACTCTTCTGGGAAGATTTAACTTCTAGTTTCTGATGAGAAGTAATCCAAAGTAAAATATGAAAAAAAAAACAATTTATGATTAATAAAATTAAGGGGGAAAAAGCTTACGAGAAATTAATTTTTGCTGCTATATTACTTTGAGTCTGGGATTTCTGCATTATATTTTGTACTACATTAATTATCAGCTTCTGAAACCTATTTCAACATTAAAAACAAAAGACAAATTCACCACTTTGTATTTCCCAAATTAACAGGGAATACAAAAAAAAAAAAAAAAGACACACGATCCAGATAATTCTGCAAGGTTAAAATACCCTTTCTTTTCCCTTGTCTCTACAATAAAATTTATTTAAAATGGCTTTTGCTGTCCTATAATAATCTTATAAAAATTGTTCTGGCTTTATCACTTGTAAAGTCCTGACATCTGATGTCTGACAAACCTAAAGGTTTTAAACTGTTTTTAAAAATGTTCCGTATGAGTTCCATGAAACATTTTCATACATTGTTGACTGAAAGTGTCAAGAGATGTAGTAAATTATGAATAAGTAATCCCAATTTTCAATAAAATAATTACAGATTGCTTTGAATCTTTTTACTCTTATTGTACCACATGAAAATAAAGCAAAACCTACTGTATGGAATTCTCGGGATAATCATGAGTAAACTATTTGCTCTGGCTAGGAACAATCAATATATTTCTGATTTTCTTCTAATATGAGAACAGATGTCAACATCAGACATGTTTTACTCGTAAGTAATCATAACATTTTGTGCAGCAGATCCTCTGTTGCATTATTCTCTTGAATTGTAATTCCACTGCACAGAAAAACTGTGACAAAGGAGTGATCTATGATCTAAAACTTGCTTAAGACATCAGTGTGGCCAAAAGATCAGGTGCTAAAATACTTGCCAGTCTCAGCTCATTAGGAAATGCTACAAACTGGCAGCTGTGCTCTGCCCTTCAGTTTCAGACTCCCGTGTCCTCTGGCAACATGTTGCATATCCGTTACATATTTTGGAAAAGCTATTATTCAAATTAGGTCTTCAATTTAGTCTCACAGTTAATGCCAGGGATTACAGCTTGAATTCATTATATCTAACAAATGACACAGAAGAAGTTCGGATTTAAAAGTAAACACATACACACACACACACCACCATTATTGATGTTCTTAGTACTTAAAATTATACTCTCAACAGTTATGTCTTAAGTGACACACAACCTGCTGAATTTTTTTTTACAAAAAGAATGAGGAGTAATCAGACAAGGATCAATGTATTTCACAGCATAAGATGTGTACTCTTTCGACATCTGATGCATCACTTGCAATAATTTCTCTTGCAGTTCTTAAGAGACAAATTAGCTGTGATCTAAAATAGGCCAGTTGTTCAACTATATATGTGTGTGTATATATATATTATTTCAAAGGGGATTTGGTTTGACACACAGAAAAACAAAACGAAACAAATAATTAAAAAATACATCTACAAAATAATGCCTACATTTTATCTGTAAGAACAGGGTTTCGTCTCACCCACAGTTTATCTCACCCCATATTATCTAGCAAAGGAGTTATGCTTCTGCTTTTACAGTTCTTTTGCATTGGCACTTGTATCAAGAATGCACTTGATACTCTCCCCTGTTTCACAATGTTAAAACCACATATTTCTTCTTCAGCAGAACTATCTATATTTGTTTCCCTAAGAAAGAGTACTTTGACAACAACAGCCTTCATTATGTAGGGAGAGACTGAGAATATATTCTTTAAAAAAAAAAAAAAGACACATATAGCAGAAAAAAGATTGGCTTTATTTTTACAACTGCTCTAATGTTTTAGGAAGAGACAAGGGATACATGGAACATTAAGGATTTAAAAGAAAAATTGTGAAGGGAATAAAGAAAAAGTTTTTTATCAGGAGCATCTAACGTCATCATGAGTGACAACAGATGCCATAAATAAACTCTAATTAATGATGCTCTGATGAGAGTAAATGCCCCCTAGGGAGGAAAAAAATAATAAAAAATAAATAAAAATAAGAACAGAGCACTGACAAAATTTAAGAGAGAGAAAAAAAATAAGGACAAGACATAGAAAAGGTTATTGTGTAAGAGCTCTGTATTTAAGTGAAAACAAAGATCAATTTCATTAAAAATAAATGCTCATGTATCTTGTAATAACTTCTGCTGTTTCCGTGGTACTTGTCACATTTTGGAGAGATGTAGTGTACCCTTGGGGAACCTGAATTTACATGCTTCTGTGTGGCAGTAATTAGAGAATTTCAGCTTCGTAAAAAATCTTTTTGACCACTGGAGGAAAAACATCTTACATTTTTTGTTTGTTTGTTTGACTGATTATTTGTTTTTTAGTTCAAGTTATGTTATTGATAATATGAAATCAAACTCAGATGTGATAGATTAAAATATTTACAAAGATCATAGAAGCATAGAATCATTAAGGTTGGAAAAAACCTTCAAATCATCTGGTTCAACCATAACCTTACCACAAATATCATCTACTACACCACACCCCTAAGCACCACATCCAACCTTTAAATATTTTTTTCTCTTGTGGTTACTTGAATTAGGCAGATTTTACAAGCATTGTCATAGAACCATAGAATATCCCAAGCTGGAAAGGACTCACAAGGTATCATCAAGTCTAAATCCTGGCTCCACACAGGACCACACAAAGTCAAACTATATGTCTGAGAGCATTGCCCAAACACTTCTTGAACTCCAGGAGGCTCAGTGTTGTGACCACTGCCTGATATGCTTGTGATCAATATATGCTCAAGAGGGAGAAGTTTTGGATTAAAGGCTGTAACAGGGAATTTTCTACAGACTTACAGGCTTCTGGAATGAACAACGAACATCCTAGTATCAGAGAGAGAATCCCAATTCACCTTCAGGATTAATGAAAAGAAGACTTTACCAAGGAGGAAAAAACAAACAAACAAACAAAAAGCCCATCTGGAATTTATTACAATGCATAAAGTCATTAAAGTTGTTAAACTGAAAAGATGAGCAGGGACAAGGATTTAACAGTCAGACACCTTTTACTATCAAGCCTGTGCCATCCTGCAGGCCTGATTTTCTCATTTTTAAAAGTTAATGCAGTAGTGTTGCATAAACTTATAAGTGGAGATTAAAGCTCTGGCTAATTCCTCTGTTTATAGTTGACAACATTTAGTGAAGTACATATTTAGTGAAGTATTCTCTTAGGATGACCACACTAATGCAAGTAGAAACCAGGGAAAGTGACTATAATGATCCACTTAAAAAAAAAAAAAAAAAAAAAAAAAAAGGAAAAAAATATGGATAAAGATGATTTGATGATCATGTATGTTTTAGTTAGAAAATGAAAACATTCTGCTGCACATACATGTTACTAATGCCTAAGTTTATGAATTAAGCCTAAGTTTATGAATTAGGCTTCCTTAATTTCTTTTAAGTTCAGTTTTCATATCCCAGTTAAATGATTACCATTCCTTCTTTCTTTCTCAGGACTTCAGTAAGAAAACATTTAGTACCAAAGACTTCTCGATAAACAAATGAATAAACAAACATAAAGCTTTATTTATTTATTTATTTACTTACTTACTTACTTACTTATTTTTTCTGCCAGTAAAAGAGCTCCTTTTATTTGTTAAAAGGTGGAGGAAGGCCAATGAGTTCTGTTCATAAATATTTTGTTAATTCAAAGCTGGTAGACATGCCCAGGCAAATAACTACATACTTACCCCATTTTCTATGTGATGACATTTTCCTATTTTCATTTTTTTCTGTCACTATTTCATTTGCTATTCAAACTAAACCAACCAACCAACCAAAATACCTGTAGAATGATAATCCAAGAGAAATTCTCTGCATGAAAATATGACAAAAGTGTCATTGAAGTTTAAGAAAAAATATCTGCAAATGTCAGTGATGTGTAAAGATTTAGATTAAGTCAGTAGAGGTTCAGGTTAGAACTTCATAATAAATGCCAGTTTCTGAACTTGAACATCAAATATATTTAACTTAATCTTCAAAAGCTGAAGTGATTATATTCACTAATTTTGCCTTCCTGAAATCTTCCTTCAGAAAAAAAAAAAAAAAGCAAATGGATTCAAAACTAATTGTTAATTTCCTTCTCCCTCCACACCATTTTTTTTTTTATTTTATTTTTTCTTTTAATTAATGTGGAATCCGATGATAGATTGCTGGAGTTCCTGTATGATCAGAATTGGTAAAATATCATATAAAGTTGCAACCATTTACATGGAATTTGTTTTCCCCATGGTATATCAGTTTAATACCTCAGTTGTGAAATAGAAAGAAAAGTTAAATATAGAATGAGTGGGTGGGGAGGATTTTTGTTGTTGTTGTTATTGTAGCCTCAAAAACAACCAGAAGAAATGTCAGTGCTGAGAAGGGCTGTTCTTTGATGGAAATATGAATTTTATTATTTGACTTTTTCAGTAGGAGTAAAAATAAGACCAAAAGCTCATTTAACAAAGGCAGGCAGCCTTTTAACAGTAATGATCCAGAAATACTTTGAATAATTTTTCCAATTTAGAGAGCCATTTTAGTTGTGCATAACAGCTAATCACAGCTAATCTTTTTTTTCCTTTTTTTTTTTCTTCTTTTTTTTTTCCTCCTCCTCCAAAAAATAGAGATTCAGCAGACTACTTAAAACAGTATTGTTTTTTCTTTCTTTCTTTTTTTTTTTTTTTTTTTTTTCATTTTTTTTCCTTATCTCTGATCAAAACAGTGATTTTTCTAAGCTGTTTTTTTCTGGAGTGATGAATGAAATGATACAGAATGTGGTTGTGCTGGAATGAGAAGCGTGAAAGGCACTTTATCACTCTATTTCTCCATCCTAAGTAACATTTAACTTGAAGCATTAAGGGCTCTTTAATTCACTGAGAGTTTGGTCATTGATTTCATAGAGGAGAAATAAGTCACTGAAGTAGGTGCTTTTGGTGCGCTTCAGTAATGCATTTTGTCAGTTTTATTATCTCTTGAATCTTGTATTGTCACTTTAAATCTGAGTAATCTGTATCACAAGTGACATAAAACTTTGCTATATGAAGTCTGCCATTTTGAATTTATCACCTGAGATGGTAATTCAACTGGAATGGCTTCAGGGGCTGAAAACATGGTTTGTGACCCTTGCTTTTCACCTTAGCTACTGTCCTGTATGCAAGCCTCATTTCCCAGTACACTACTCTGTTAAACAAGTCTTTATTTGGAAGAGGCTACAGTGCCACAAGGAGATAGCTGTTGTGCAACTGTAGGGTTATTTCTGTATCTCCATCTTGTTCAAGAAGAGAAGGAATGGCCATAGCCATATTGCTTTGTCTTTGTACAGATGCTTTTGCATTTATCGTTAACAGAAGTCTAGCCTGTGAGAACATATCCTTCAAGGAGTGTAATGTAGACAATATAACTAGATAGAATAAGTGAATTTTAATTCTGAATACAAATCTGTAATAATAGTTTAGTAAAGTTTGATAGTTACTAAAGGAAAAGGTAAGCAGAAATCAAATATCTAATTTGTATACATGAAAAGATCCTATCTATATAAGCTAGTAATAGCTTATTACTATGTATCCTTTAATAAAGAAAAACACAGAGAGGATTATTGTCTGGTTTTAGTAGCTGTAGACTACTAGGATTTTATGATGCAATAGGATAACCTACGACCAGTTAGAAACATAGTTAACCCAAACAAAAACCCTAAAATTAAAATATCTGCACACGCTTTTTAATATTTCTCAGTCCTGGTGCCCTATATTTTGCCAACTTATCAAATAGTTGATGCTTGCATATTATAGGTATAAACCCCTCAAGATAAAATGAAAGCTTATCAATATGATTTTCAGAATCTTGCAAAAAAATGCATATCTTTCATGTTGTTTGGGTATTATTGTCTTGCTGAAAGCATAAGTAAGGGTTAATCCAATTTCATTTTGCTTTCACCTGAAGATTTCAGAGTCAGTGCAGTAGAGAGCATTCAAAGTGACAATGGAGATTTTAATTTCTATAAAGTATTTCTTCAGTGATCAGGTGTCAGGAAACATATTCTATAATGGATTATGAATGGAAAGGAAAGACTGACATACTCATCTCAGTCAATCAGGTAAAGATTACATCTTTAGGTTGGGAAGCAAAGGACAGGAAAGCAGATGAAAGGAAAATCTGAAGGTGAGAGACTAAATCTCAATTTCCCTCTCTTTCTGGTATCCACCTCAATTTATGCACTTAGCTGTGAAGTGGAGTCAGTTCCACAGTACATTTAGTGATGTACCCGTATGCACTGGTTCTTCGTCTGGATGTAATATTTTTGTTTGTTATTTGAAATGAATGAACACTGTTTTGCTAAATTTCAGTTACAAACTAAATGAAAAATTGATATATCCCCACAGGTTAGCAGTATTCACTCTGCCTTTAAGATGATGTTGAACATGAGAGGAATTTAGTCTTGCTGAGAAAGAAATGAAAATATTTCATATACGGACTGAGGACTGACACATACTCTAGTACTGCATGGGGAAGTAGGGTCAAACAGGATCTGTGTAGTAAAATAATAAGTTTGAAGTAGTAAAATAATAAGTTTGAAGCTAGATATAATACCAAGAGTAATACGCTCTTTGAATAATCAATGTATCCTGCAGGTTAAGCCCACACTGTGTTCTTTCTTCCAGTATCATTTTAGTTGTATTTAGATTATTATTCTTTATGTCATCCAAAGCTAACTTTGCATCCAAAGCTAATGATATTTCATTAGCAGCAAATAGTGAGAAATTGAGTCCCTACTGTAATGTCTGTTAAGAGAAAATGCAAAGGGCATTCGGAAAGGTCTACTACTCCAAACTAAAAATATAAAAATAAAGAATTGAGTACCTCATTATTCTACCTCCTTATCTTTCTCCAACTCCACTCCGTTAAGCTTTTTAGTCCATTTGGACTTTTTTTTCTGTGAATAAAAACAAAGTCTAGAGTGAACAAAAAAGGACAAATTCAGAACATTTTTTGACCTAAGTACTTGACTAAGTCTTCTGTAGCACAAATCCTCATTGCTGAAGCACTGCTCAGACAGAAATGCATTTTATTCAGAAGGCTCATCATCAGACATTTAACAATTGAGTGAGCCTCCTTTTCTTAGAATGTATACACTAAAGGCAAAAGCAGCCTCAAAAGAAAAATATACAATAAATCAAACATACTGATAAAATCTCAACAGAATTGACAAGAATTATCTGCTGCTTTACAGTTGACTTTCTTTTGCTTTTTGTTTTAAAAAGTAACTTCTTCTTCAAGAAAACAAAACAAAACTAAACAAACAAACAAAAAAGTGCATTTTGCAAAGAAAATTAAGAACGTAGTTGGTAAAAATACTTTAGCTTGCCAGTTTTAATAACCTGAAGTCAGACCCAGTTCCATGAGAACAACATGAAGATCCAGGATTTGTATTGTAACCTGATTTCCTATATAAAGCTCTAGTATAATCCAATGGCCCTTTCCTGGCACCATAATGAGCAGAAGAGAGAATTAGATTTCTGGGAGAGTATTTATTAGATGTGGGAAGGTTTATTGCTCTTTATGAGGTACTGATCTTTTTGTTCACTTTTATTTGTGCTTGATATTTGTAATGACTGATTGAAATATTCTAAGACAGATACTGTAATATATGACACAAAAGAAAGAGCTCATCTCAGGATTACTTTCAAGGTAGGGAAAATACATCACCCTTAAATTTTCCAAGATGTTCAACAGACCTTTCCTCTGCAGTCAGCTAGGGTTTCTGTCTCTCTTGGAAAGCTCGGATCTCCTTCCTGTGATCACTGTTACTGTTACTTTCCTTCTGGCTCCTTTTTTTCAGTCATCAAACATCTGTCTGTCTGATACAACAGTTGCAGCAACAACAAAAGGAAGGTATGCTCATCAGTTCTCACAACTCTTTTATAGTTTCCCTTGGGATAAAACTTAGATCCCTTACAATATTAATGAAAGGAACTGTTGTTTATCACTGTAAGAGAAAGGTTGGGATTTATATTAATTGTTTGATCCTAGGACGTGGAACATTGTGGGAAGGACTGGTGATTTGTGTGGTTTTGAATTGCTCTGTCTGTCTCTCTGACCTTTCTGCATTGAAGTTTTATGGACCTCAGCTGTTTGTCCTGTAAATTTTTACAGACATTTATCAGCTTTATGTATTTTCCTATCTGTTTGAGGATAATTATAATTGTGTGACCCAGTCACACCAAATGTTATTGTGAAACCAAAGAATTTAATAATCTTGGTATTGAACAGTTTTTGAATTATAGGAATAAGCATTCCAAAGCTTAATTCTTAAATATTTTGCTTTCACTTCATCTTAATGTCTATATCACCATTTTAGTAAGGATTGGCTTGGAAAAAAAAAAAAATAATCAATTTTTATAAAGAGAATAACTAATTAAAAGTTTAGGTTTTACACTACATTGAAATAAAAATAAATAAATAAATAAATAAAAAGACACCCTGAAAAACATGAACACATAATCACACAAGTTAAAATTCTCAGATGACATATAGAAGTCATTGACCTGTGTCTCTGCTTTGCATGATTTTGATGAGGAATTTGAGACCAGATGAAGAGTTATCAGGACGTCAAAGAGCTTTTAGACTTTGTTAACATTAAGCCATCTTTTATTGATTCAGTGTATGCAGCTCCATTAATCCCTGTTTTGTAGCTTCCCTACTTTCTTGAGGTGCTTCTATCCCAGATCCTTCTGGCCTGCCTGGTAAAACAGTAAATCTGGTAAATGACTTCCTAAGCCAAGAGACATATTGAGACAGCACACAACAATCACAGCACCTCTTCCTAGTTGTAGGTGCATACTCTTGCATCAGCCTTGTTCCTGTTGTGGGATGTAAGTCATAGAAGGGAGTATGACCATGTGAACGGCAGCTGTGCCTGATTCAGTAACACTCCTCCTAAGCCTAGGTGATAACCTACACAAAATGTATCCAGCTGATGTGAATCTAGCCTATTCTCTTAATCAGAAAGATTCACAGTGACTTTGGAGTTCATTTATACTTGTGTATGTTGATTTCAAGTACTAGTTCTCTCTCCGTTTCAAGTACTAATTCTGTCTGGGACACTTATACAACAATCTAAAAGAGAAATGACAGTTTATGCTGAAATCCTGTAAATGTTTGCATATACCTGAAAATGACAGCTGTTCTACCAAAGTACTAAGGTTTGAGGCTGTATTCTTTGATGGCAGATCATTACATTTTCTAGAAACCTGGAAAACAAGAAGACTATGTGTGCTCTAGAATTATCTTTGACAAATATATTTTGGAAAGAGGCTTTTACACAATATATAACAAATTTGAAATTATTTCTTTATTCCTTAATCTGTTGTTGTTTGTTTGTTTGTTTTGATTTGGGGCCAAGAAGAAATAATTTATGTACAAATGAAACACAAAACCAAAAAAATATAATTTCACTGGAGGGCAGAGAATGACTGGGGTTTGTTGGGCTTGAGAGGTTCACTTCTGTGTTTATTTGACATAAAGGTTCCAAAATAGCTGTACTCTGAGCTGTCGAACTTCTGAATCATCATACACCAAGCAAATCAATAACACTGTGTGGTAGTCACTGTTCAAGTAAAGAAAATCTTTCACCTGTACAGTCATGTACTGTAGATGTTCAACAGTGAGTAATAATGCTTTCCAAGGAAGTCACCATGAAAAAAGAAATCATCTTTCTCCTCTTTCTCCTTAATTCTACAGGGAGGGAGACAAACAAACAAACAAAAAAAGGGGGGCAGGGGGGAGGGGGAAAGAGGGTAAACAAAACAGATAAATCAAATTTTGTCCTTCAAAGGTTACTTTAAAATATTCTTGTTTGTTTGCATTGTTTATGCTTTGTAATCTTTCTTTCTTTCTTTTTTTTTTTTTTAATTTAAAGATAAATAATTTTTAAATTAAAGAATTTTAAAAATAAAGAATTCAGCACCTAATGAACACTGTTGGTAAAAATGACATTTTTATTATTTCTGAACATATTTATCCAAATAAAATTATTCAACAATTTTGTATTAATTAACATATATTTACAAACTTTTACATCACTCACAAAAAGTGTTTAGACATTTATTTAATTGCACAATAAAACAGAGATTCCATATAACAATACAATATAATAATGTTATATGACTGCATCCTGAAATTAGCTTTTAAATCATGGAGCCTTCTACAATTTTCATGGAGCCCCTCCTTTCATGGCTTTAATTGCTGATCCTTGAAAATATATAAACAGAAATCAAGGACAATATTTCAGTCCACGGTTACGTAACTCAGTTTTGAACTTGAAGGCTAAATAAGAAATTATGGAAAACAGCAATCATCTGTAAGGTCTCTTACTTCTTGTGCAATCAGCATACTCAAACACAGCATGGTCTTCCTTCTTTGAATCACTTTTTTTTTTTTTCCCATTACATTTTTTTGACGTAAATCTAAATCTACTGCTTTAGAAATTCACATGGTACTCATATTCATTTATCAGTCCTGAACTTGAATAACTATTTGAAAAGGACCTAGATTTTTGTGCTTGTAAGTGGTACAAAGAGTCCACACAGCTATTGAATTGGAAGAAAAACTTACACTTTATTAACTCTGCATTTTTAGTGCCATATTTTTTTTTTTTTTTATGTTTAAACTGCAACTTCAAAAGTAAGGAAATAAATAGGATTCTTGCAGTTTCTATAAGAGTTGTTGACTAGAACCTGAAAGCTGTTTCGTGTAACTATTCTTGAGGAAATAGGGAAACCCTACCTATTTACATTATTCCCCACATAAACATTAAAATAGATGTGGGGATTGGCCGGAGCTGAGCCAACAAGTGACACTGCTTGTGTCTCTATGAGACCATATTTTCAGAATGGGAAAAAAAAAATAAAGCTGAAAAACAGCAGCTGGGAGAGAGGAGTGAGAAAATGGAGAGAGAAACAACCCCACAGACACCAAGCTCAGTAAAGAAGGAGGGGGAGGAAGTGCTCCAGGCACTGGAACAGAAGTTCCCCTGTAGCCCATGTTGTACCAAAGTGGAGCAAATATCCACACTGCAGCCTGTGGAGGACTCTACAGTGGAGCACATGGATCTGTCCTGAAGGAGGCTGCAGCCCATGGAAAGCCCCCACAGGTGCATACTCTGGGCCAGAGCCTGTAGGGAGGAGCCCACAGGTGACCAGATGATCTGACAGGAGCTACTGCCCATGGTGCAGACCCATGTTGGAGCATTTCTTGAAGAACTGCAGACTTTAGGAAATCCTCATTGGATCAAGGACCGCATTGCATGGGAGGGACCTCATGCTGGAGCAAGGGAAAAGTGTGATGAGGAAGGAATGGCAGATGATGAAGCATTATGGACTGACTACAGTCCCCATTTCCCCTTCTCCTGTGCCACTTAAGGTGAGGAGGTAGAAGAAGGTGGATGGGGAGAAAAGGTATTTTTAGCTTGCTTTTAATTTCTCACTGTTCTAGTCTGCTAGTGTTAAGCAACAAATTCTATTAATTTCCCTATGCTGAGTCTGTTTTGCCTGTGATGATAATTCATGAGCAATCTCCCTGTCCTTATCTCAGCCCTTGAGCCCTTTTCCATTGTATTTTCTCCCCTTCCTCTGAGGGAGTGAGAGACTGGCTATGGTGGAGTTCAGCTGCCCAGCAAGGTACAACCATCACAAGTCTGCAGCTTTCTTCAGTCTATATCCACCTGCTCCACCGTGGACTCCTCCACAAGATGCAGTGTCTGCCCTGCTGCAAAACACCATGGGCTGCAGGGGAACTCCTTCTCTGGTGTCTAGAGCACCTCCTCCCCCTCCTTCTTCATTGACCTTGGTGTTTGTAGGGTTGTTTCTCACTTCACTCTCACTCCTCTCTCTCAGCTGCTGTGGAACAATATCCTTCTGCTTTCTTAAATATGCTATCAGAAAGGCACAACCAGTGTTGCTCATTGACTCAGCTTTGGCCAGCAGCAGGTCCATTTCAGAGCCATCTAGAACTAACTCTTATCTGATATGGGTAAAGTCCTGATCTTTTCTCACAGAGACTACCCCTGCAGCCTCTCCTCTACCAAAACTTTTCCACATAAACACAATACATATGCAAGTACCTAGGATGGGGACACACAAGACAGCTGACTCTAGCTGACCAAAGGGATATTCCATACCATAGAAAGCTGTGTTCAGGAGTATAAACTAATAGAGGATAGTGAGCCTGTTTGAATTAGCCTTTGCTCAGAGACTGGCTGAGCATTGGTCTGTTCATGGGAGGAGGTAAGTGACTGCCTTTGCATTGCTTGTTGTTTTCTCGTTTTTTTTTTTTTTTTTTTTTTTTTTCCTGCTGACTGAGGGTGGTGACTGAGCAAGAATCTGCTGAGTGTCTAATTGCTGGGTAGGATTGACCTAGCACAGCGTTTCTAGATATTCGTAACAAAAATACTGACTGAAATAAAATTGAATATCTCTATATATTTATCTACACACTTTATTATCCACTGTTAATTGTTGTCTTGAAGAAACCTATTCAGAAATGCATTGACTTTTATGAACTGCAAATAAACAAAGTATGAAGTTTCCATATACTCTTAATTTTAGCATCCTAGTTTCAGCACGGCATAAAAGTCTACTTCAAAATATTCTGATTCAAATGTTGTATCTTTCACTCTATTCAGCTGCAATTTCACCAGTTTAGAAATAAATGCAATAAGAAAATATCATTCTAATTCGTAACTGGATACTATCATCCCTTTAAAAGTTATGATAGAAAAAAATCTAACTGGATTCTCAAAGTTAATCTGATTAATTCAATTTTTCAAGGCAGATTTTTTTTTCTTTTAATAATTATATTAGATCTATGTCAAAGAAGATGTCCTGCATAATTTTTAGTATAATGTGATAGCACATGATACCCAGTAATGTTATGATTACTAAAAACTTATCAAGGGCTCTAGAGTGTAAACCCAACCAATAACATTTTTTTTTTCTGAATTCTGTGTTTATGTCCGAGTGCATCTGTGCAAAAAGTACAGCTGAATCATATCTGACAATATATATACACTTGTGACAGAGCCCTAAGTTTGCCTTAGGTTTGAGTTGTATATCCCTAGATTTGATTATCCAATGATCAACCCAATAAAGACTGAAAGTTTTTAAATACAAAATGTCATGGTAGTTTTGAATAAAAACGATCAAGCAGTTACCTCTTTGGGAAGAGATGTGACTGCGAAACATAAAATAGACATAAAAATATTTCTAATGGAATTTAACTATTGATTGTGTTAATTCACTGTTATAGCAGTAAATTTAATATTTCAACTACAACTGAACAATTCAACACAATTTTTAATGCAATTTAACGTTTTAATTTAACATTTTAATTCAATTTAACATTAAAATCACTTTGTTTTTTTATCAGAGATCTTTGCAATGTAGTCTCTGAAAGTACAATTAAAACAAAGAAAACAAAGAAAAAAAGAATGCAGTCAAGTATCTAAGATCTGATTTCTCCAGTGGCTAAGACCACTTTTACCAGCTTTTCTTTCATTAAAAATCTGAGTCAAAAAGAAAGACTTTCACAGAAGAGTTAGAACATTGTGTAGTTTCAGAGGAGATTAAATAAGTTCCTTTATCTTTTTCTTTTCTCCAGCCAAAGCCCCTCGTGTGAACAGAGGTAAACAGTTAGAAAATTATGTTTCTAGGTTGAAGAACAATCATGACATAAACATCTACTTACATGCTAAGACTAAGACAGCAATTAAGACTGAAAGTTCAACAGATGTTATCTAATCATCACCAATTTTCAGCCCATGGGATAGACAGAAAGACCTAAGAAAACTCAGTATTTGTGCAAGTAAAACTCTAATGTCTCAATTTTAGCAAAAACAACTCTAAACTCAGATTATGAGGTAAATATATATTTTTTAATTTTAATTTTTATTTTTTAACAAGTAGGGGACAGAAATAATGGGATTAGCATTAATGTCTTTATAGCTAGCATACAGACCAATTTTATACTTCATTTCACTTGCTATACCTTCTAGTACTTTCTTTACTTACTTGTCTTTAAATGTTCCATAGCTGAGGCACAAAAAAGACCAGGTATGTATATCAGAAAAGATCATCTCCCCTTTCCCACGGAGTACTCTCAGGTATTTTCTATACTGACACCAGTTCAGTGAGAATAATAGAGAGTCCAATGTCCTGGTTTTGATTGTATTTTTATTTGTTTCCTGCAGTATGGGTAAAATCCATTAACTGCATTTGACAACGAAGTCATCAGATTTTTGGACCCCTTGCAATGCACTCGTCAGTAATGGAGGGGCCTACAAATATACCAAATAAAATATGTTATATTCAATTAACAGATCAAACAGTACCTAAAATAGCAATGTAAGCCTCTCAAGAGACAACCAGAGCTTTGCTCTTTGATTCAACAGAACTTCTTATCCAGAATGGTAGTGCTTGCTTGTGCAAGTGATGATGGTATGAATTATAGGGAGAGAAAAAAAAAATATGCCAATAACCTTGGCAAATACGAATAACATTTTGTATTTCTTTATTTAATGAAGATAACCATTTTAGCTTTATTTAATGAAGATAACCATTTTACATAGAGAGAAACTTGTACACATTGAAAAAAAAAATAATCTGCAGATGTGCACAATTTATTTTACAGAAGAAAGAGCTATATGTCATATAGTATTTATACATGATATGAGACTTAATTAACAATTTGGAAAGTGTTCCAAAAATGCAGTAATGAGACTGATTATGAGAAGTTTCTGTTTCTATGAAAATAAAATGTCTTGAATACTTCCTTGAACAATAATTCTTCTTTGAGAGTAATTGCACTGTCTCCCATGGAAACATAGTTTATCTTCATCTAATTAAAGAAATTCTGGGAAATTTTGCTTTTACTTTGTTGTGGAGAATATTTTAGAATAGAAGAGTGTCTCCT
This sequence comes from Anas acuta, assembly GCF_963932015.1. Lineage (NCBI taxonomy): Eukaryota > Metazoa > Chordata > Aves > Anseriformes > Anatidae > Anas > Anas acuta. The sequence continues at coordinate 47,892,079 of NC_088979.1, read as the reverse complement.
ACTATGCCTAAATTATCTCAATACCTTACAATCTGTTATTATATGTTAAAATAAAAGGGCTGGAATTTAGCTCATTTAGATCTGTTTACCCTAAATTTATAAGGCTCTGCCCTTATCTTTGTCTTATGAACATTAGAAAAGGGTAAATAACCCCACAGTACCCCTAGACAGCTCTTGTACAATATCCTTGATAATATTCTTTATTCTCAATGAAGGAAGCTACAGAAATTTACATCATGCCTCTAACTTTTAGTTAGTTACAGTCATGAGACAAAAGCCAGCTCAGTTCTATATGCTAATGATTGCATAGGATTTCTGCATTTAATTTCTTTAGAAAGCAAGTAATTAGAGCCTTAAATATTTGAAAAAAAACCTTGGGAATTCAATAGTTAAATTGTAGAATACAATGTGGCTGGTGAGGAATTTTTATACTCCATGACATTTGCATGTTTCTGAATACTGAAGTTAGCTGGGATAATGAGTGCTTTACCTGGAGTTTTTTATTGTTTTGTTGCTGTTGTTTTCAATCACAGGTTGAATGGGGTTTTGTGCAACCTCAGTTAATGGAAAGTGTCCCTGTCCCTGCATGTGGGTTGAAACTACATGATACTTAAGATTCCTTCCAACCTAAACCATTCTATGATTCCATGATTCAAAAAATTCTGCATTTGCCATTAGGAGACTTGCTCCAGTCTCCTAACGTTGAATCCACATGACAATGGGCTAGAAACAGAACTAGAACTAGGAGCAGAATAAATGCATACCATGTGTACACAATAAGGATATCTACTTTTGTGGCACACAAACTGGTACATTACTTGCCAGTATAAGCTAGCTAATATTACTCAGTATTATATAGAATTGAAATGACTGAGATTTTAAAAATTAATTTATTCTTAAACAATCTGACAGCATAAGCGAAGTACACAGCATTTAAAGTCCTTATTTGGAGGACATTAAATAAAAATTTTATTTATAAAATTATTTTCATTTACAAAATTAGAGAAAGAAGTGACCAACAACTGTTTGTTTAACTGGACTGCCTAATGTTATGCTTAAAACACATAATTCTGTGTTTTTTTATTATATTTCACAATTCCCTGACATACTTTGAAAAAGTTCTTTTTATTTTACAGATATTCAACTTTACAAAATTATTTGAGAGAGTGATATTACAGACTGGTTATACAGATCTTTGCATCTGTAACTAACGTGATTTACAGCAGCTAAGAAAATGACCAAGTAGAAACCTTTTCACACTGAGGTTAATATTACTTTTTATTTTATCAGACAACATAAAAATACAACTTTTTCTCCTCTTTTCCGTACAGAGAGTTACTACTGGACTGTAATCACACCAGTTAAAAAGCAAGATATACTTTTATAAATAACTTTATAGCAAATCGTATCTTGGTTATTAGAGTGCATTTTCTGAAGCCAAAATAAATAAATAAATAAATAAAACCACCACCACCAGAAAGAACAACAAAAACTTGCATAGAACTTATTTAATCATTCTACTAAAAGTCTTTAATTAAGTTTTAATTAGGGTTCCATGTCCTTTCCAAATGTATTGTCTTTCTTGCAAAATCAAACCTGGCCTTTTCTGCAGAGTAGAAATAACTTCCTTATGCCTCTTTGGCATAGCACCTGTTAACTAACAAAGTCAATGAGATCAAGATACCCAAGCTTCACCGGTATGCAGAAATCAGTCTGAGAGCCATAAGAATCGAAGTACAGATCTAGGAAGCAGGCCTCCAGAAAATGTTCACACAGATGAGAAATGCACATTGAAACTCTTGCTCAGGACAAAAGGATATATGTATATCCTGAAGTTTATGCCTGCAGTTAATGGTGGGGGGTTATTCTGACTTGGTCTTTGATTTTTCTGTTCTCTGCTTTTTTTTTTTTTTTGCCGAGGCGATCGGCTCCGGGGCAGACGCGTTCTGCAGCGGAGCGGGGCATCGGGCCAGGCAGGGCTAATTTTCCGGCATCGAGCCGACTTCAGGGAGCCGCCAGGAGCCGGCAGCCCTCGTGAGGGAGGCTGACGAGGCGAAGGCGGAGCCAGCAGCGCCCCCCCCCCCGCCGTTCAAAAGCAGCCCCTAGGGAGCACGAGCGACCAGGACGGGCGACCAGGACGGGCGACTAGGACGGGCAAACAGGGCGTGGCGCGTCAGAGGGGAGTGGCGCGGCAGTTAGCGCGGCAGTTCGCGCAGGCAGGGCGAGCAGGCAGGGCGGAGAGCAACCGCCTGCCCACACGAACACCTCTTAACGACAGTCGTTAGCTAGGTGATAATGGTCTCCACCAGGCACGGTGGGCTCTCCAGGAGGTCGGTACACACCCAGACCGAGTACCCGTTAAAGAATGCAGCGGTTCAGGTCACCGGATGCAGGGAGTGTCAGAGCCTGCTGCTGCCGTCGGCGGGAGGCAGAGACACTGCGTGCGTGAGGTGCGAGCAGGTGGATGACCTGATCCGCATGGTGGCGGAGCTCAAGGAGGAGGTGGAGAGGTTGAGGGCCATCAGGGAGTGTGAGCGGGAGATAGACTTGTGGAGTAACTCCCTGCAGGGCCTCAAGGAGAGGTATCGAGGTGAGACACCCCAAATGGGGGTGGACCCCTTGCCCTGTCGCCGTCGGGCAGAGGGAGGGGATCTGGGAGTTGAGGAGGAATGGAGACAGGTCCCTGCTCGACATGGCAGGCGATGCCCTCCCCTTCCGGCCCCACCTTCCCAGGTGCCCTTACGAAACAGGTTTGAGGCCCTGGAGCTTGATAGACCAGCAACTGAGGAAGAGGTAGAAAGTGTTCCCAGGAGGATGCCTAGGGCGAGGAGGTCGACTCCACGCCTCAGGACTGCCTCCATCAAGAAAGAAAGAAGGGTGATTGTTGTGGGAGACTCTATCCCTAGGGGAACAGGGGGCCCTATTTGTCGGCCTGACCCTACCCGTAGGGAAGTCTGCTGCCTCCCTGGGGCCAGGGTCAGGGACGTTGCCAGGAAGATTCCCAACCTGGTACGCCCCTCTGATTATTATCCTCTTCTTATAGTCCAGGCGGGCAGTGACGACATTGAAGACAGAAGCCTGAAGGCAATCAAAAGAGACTTTAGGGGGCTGGGACGGTTAGTGGACAGAGCGGGAGTGCAGGTAGTGTTTTCGTCCATCCCTATGTTGACAGGGAGGGGTACAGAGAGGACCAGGAAAGCCCACCTGTTAAACACGTGGCTCCGGGGCTGGTGCCAACGCAGAGATCTTGGGTTTTTCAACCAGGGGGCAGTTTATTCAGCACCTGGTCTGATGGCCGTAGACGGGTCCCTATCCTTCAGGGGAAAAAGGATCCTTGGCCAGGAGCTGGCAGGGCTCATTGATAGGGATTGCAACTAGGTAAGAAGGGGGATGGGGCTGAAGCAAGGATTGTTGGGGCTGTGCCAGGGGGAGCAATGGCAAGGCCGGAGGATAAGGTAAAGGCCCAGCTGAAGTGCATCTACACCAATGCATGCAGCATGGGTAACAAACAGGAGGAGCTGGAAGCCATCGTGCAGGGGGCAGGCTACAACTTGGTTGCCATCACGGAAACGTGGTGGGACCAGTCTCATGACTGGAGTGCTGCGATGCCTGGCTATAGGCTCTTCAGAAGGGACAGGCAGCACAGAAGGGGTGGCGGTGTGGCTCTCTATATTAGAGAGTCTTTCGATGTTGTAGAACTCGAGGCTAGGAATGACAAGGTCGAGTCCCTTTGGGTTAGGATCGGCAGGGACAACAAGGCTAGTGTCCTGGTCGGGGTCTGCTATAGACCGCCGAACCAGGATGAGGAGACGGATGAGGAGTTCTACACGTAGCTGCCAGAAGTTGTGAAATCTTCAGCGCTTGTACTCGTGGGGGACTTCAACTTCCCTGACATATCCTGGAAGCACAACACAGCCCGGAGAAAGCAGTCTAGGAGGTTTCTGGAGAAAGTGGAAGATAGCTTCCTGACACAGCTGATTAGTGAACCTACCAGGGGTGGTGCCCCGCTAGACCTTCTCTTCACAAACAGAGAAGGACTGGTGGAGGATGTGATTGTCGGGAGCTGTCTTGGGCAGAGTGACCACGAAATGGTAGAGTTCACTATTCTTGGTGAGGCCAGGAAGGGGACCAGTAAAACCACTGTATTGGACTTCTGGAGGGCTGACTTTGGGCTGCTCAGGACACTAGTTGGTGGAATCCCTTGGGAGGCGGTTCTGAAGGGCAGAGGGGTCCAGGAAGGCTGGGTGCTCTTCAAGAGGCAAATCCTAATGGCGCAGGAGTGGTCTGTTCCCATGTGCCCAAAGATGAGCCAGCGGGTAAGAAGACCAGCCTGGCTCAACAGAGAACTGTGGCTTGAGCTTAGGAGAAAAAAGAGGGTTTATAATCTTTGGAAAAGGCTGTGCAGGGACAAAATTAGGAAGGCCAAAGCTCATCTGGAGCTCAGTCTGGCTACTGCCGTTAAAGATAACAAAAAACGCTTTTATAAATACATCAACACAAAAAGGAGGACTAAGGAGAATCTCCATCCTTTACTGGATGCGGGGGGAAACTTAGTTACAAGAGATGAGGAAAAGGCGGAGGTGCTCAATGCCTTCTTTGCCTCAGTCTTTAGTGGCAATACCGGTTGTTCTCTGGATACCCAGTACCCTGAGCTGGTGGAAGGGGATGGGGAGCAGGATGTGGCCCTCACCATCCACGAAGAACTGGTTGGTGACCTGCTACGGCACTTGGATGTGCACAAGTCGATGGGGCCGGATGGGATCCACCCAAGGGTACTGAGAGAACTGGCAGAGGAGCTGGCCAAGCCCCTATCCATCATTTATCAGCAGTCCTGGCTATCGGGGGAGGTCCCAGCTGACTGGCGGCTAGCGAATATGACGCCCATCTACAAGAAGGGCCGGAGGGCTGACCCGGGGAACTACAGGCCTGTCAGTTTGACCTCAGTACCAGGGAAGCTCATGGAGCAGATCCTCTTGGGAGTCATCATGCGGCACTTGCAGGGCAAGCAGGCGATCAGGCCCAGTCAGCATGGGTTTATGGAAGGCAGATCCTGCTTGACGAACCTGATCTCCTTCTATGACAAAGTGACGCGCTGGGTGGACGAGGGAAAGGTGGTGGATGTGGTCTACCTTAACTTCAGCAAGGCTTTTGACACCGTCTCCCACAGCATTCTCCTCAAGAAACTGGCTGCTCTTGGCTTGGACTGGCGCACGCTTCGTTGGGTTAGAAACTGGCTGGATAGCCGGGCCCAAAGAGTTGTGGTAAATGGAGCCAAGTCCAGTTGGAGGCCAGTCACTAGTGGCGTTCCCCAGGGCTCGGTGCTGGGGCCCGTCCTCTTTAACATCTTCATCAATGATCTGGACGAGGGCATTGAGTGCACCCTCAGTAAGTTTGCAGATGACACCAAGCTAGGTGCGTGTGTCGATCTGCTTGAGGGCAGGAAGGCTCTGCAGGAGGATCTGGATAGGCTGCACCGATGGGCTGAGGTCAACTGCATGAAATTCAATAAGGCCAAGTGCCGGGTCCTGCACCTGGGACGCAATAACCCCAAGCAGAGCTACAGGCTGGGAGATGAGTGGTTGGAGAGCTGCCAGGCAGAGAAGGACCTGGGAGTGATGGTGGACAGTCGGCTGAATATGAGTCAGCAGTGTGCTCAGGTGGCCAAGAAGGCCAACGGCATCCTGGCTTGTATCAGAAACAGTGTGACCAGCAGGGCTAGGGAGGTGATCGTCCCCCTGTACTCGGCTCTGGTGAGGCCGCACCTCGAGTACTGTGTTCAGTTTTGGGCCCCTCGCTACAAGAAGGACATCGAGGTGCTTGAGCGGGTCCAAAGAAGGGCAACGAAGCTGGTGAGGGGCCTGGAGAACAAGTCCTATGAGGAGCGGCTGAAGGAGCTGGGCTTGTTCAGCCTGGAGAAGAGGAGGCTCAGGGGTGACCTTATCGCTCTCTACAGATACCTTAAAGGAGGCTGTAGTGAGGTGGGGGTTGGCCTGTTCTCCCACGTGCCTGGTGACAGGACGAGGGGGAATGGGCTAAAGTTGCACCAGGGGAGTTTTAGGTTAGATGTTAGGAAGAACTTCTTTACTGAAAGGGTTGTTAGGCACTGGAACAGGCTGCCCAGGGAGGTGGTGGAGTCACCATCCCTGGAAGTCTTCAAAAGACGTTTAGATGTAGAGCTTAGGGATATGGTTTAGTGGGGACTGTTAGTGTTAGGTTAGAGGTTTGACTCGATGTTCTTGAGGTCTCTTCCAACCTAGAAATTCTGTGATTCTGTGATTCTGACTTGGTCTTTGATTTTTCTGTTCTCTGCTTTTTCTCTGATGCAGTTTTTTCCTGGATCATACAGGTGCACTCCTTCACTGATCAGCTTTTGATCACTGTTATTTTGTTTTCATGGTCTGGAGCTGTTGGTGTTCTCTTATATCCAAACTCTTCCATGCCACATTTAACTCTGGTATCATAAGCAATTCCCCCTATGCAGAATGGTTACCTGCTACAGCTATAAATTTGAAACAAATTTAGGCAATAGCTACCTGATTCTTAGACAACTGCTATCACAGAGAAAGCAAGCTATCATCTGATCAAGCCAAGGCGAGTGCAAACAAGCCCTGGGAGGCAGCACTACCAGGTCAATGAAAAGCCCGAGGCTTTTTACAAGTAATGACAAAATATCATATTTCCTGAACTACAGAAGAGCTGTTCAGCAATTCTGTTCTGCTGTGTGCTGATCTGTGCATAAAATTAAATTCCAGGGCAACCAGAAAATTTGGCCTCATTGACCTTTGCTGCCCTTACCTTCTCCTGCAGCTGAAAGTATTACCAGCTCTTGGGGTAGCATAACTCTACTTCCAATTACATGACCTAACCCTTCTCAGAAATTTATCAGCAACTGCAATATTTTAAGTAATATTTCAAAATAAATAGGTTGCATCATTTCAAAATAATAGTTATTCAAATACTACATTGTACAGACATGCTCAAGTAACAGGGTGACATTTGTCACCAGAAATCTTCAGAACTAGTCAAAAATGATTAAGAATTCATTTGAAACATCAGTCAGACAAAACATGAAACAATATTTTCACTGTTTATCAACTGCAAAAGAAGACAATAATATATAATGTATTAATTAATATGAGTAATATATAATTAATTGGAAAAGCAGAAAGAATATAAAACTATCAGGGGGTCTTTGATTCTGCGCTTTGGCAGAAGACAAATTAAAAATTACAACTCTCCTATGAAGAAAGGCTGAGAAAGTTGGGGCTGTTCAGGCTGAAGAAGAGAAGGCTCTGGGGAGACCTCATTGAGGCCTTTCAATACTTAAAGGGGTTTTAAAGATGGAGAAAGACTCTTTATTCGGGCAGATAATGATAAGACAAGGGGGAATGGTCTTAAACTAAAAGAGGATAGTTATAGACTAGACATTACGAGGAAATTATTCATATTCACTGTAATGGTAATGAGGCAATGGAGCAGGTTGCCTGGAGAAGTTTTGGATGCCCCATCCAAACCTTGGCCAATCTGATTTGTTGGCATCTCTGCCTATAGCAAGGGGGTTAGAGTTAGATGATCTTTAAGGTCCCTTCCAACTTGAACCATTATATGATTCTATGATTATTTCTATGTTTGAGCTTTTTAGCTCTATTATCTCCAATATTCAACTGAATTTAGAAATAGCTGTGGAAGTGATTGTCCTGTTAAAATTATGTATCTTTTAGAAATAAAGTTACTCATTGTCCTTTGTAAGCTAAGCATTATTTAAAAATATTTTCAAAGCAGTCATAATTCTAGCTGAGAAAAATGTGTGCGTATGTATCATCCTGTTCCATGGAAATGAACTAAATATACATGTATAAACTTCATTTTCTGTGAAATGAGTAGACAGATGGTTTGAATTCAGATGTGAGGGCTGATAATATGTCTGCATTCTGATGTCATATTCCTTTTAGAACCAGAGGTGGAATGCATTATGTAGAATAGTCTCAGTTTTGCAAAATAATTTTTACAAAAATGATTTTACAAGGTATATATTTAAGAGGATTAGCAGTTTGAAATCCACTTTCCAATGGAGAGAATTATCATGTTCGGCATTGAAGCAATGACTTTACTTAAAAAATTATTGATGTATATTAAGAATGTCTCTAAATTAGAAATTGGATGAACTGGTGTAAAAATTCCTAAAGACTTTATCATGCATTTTTTAGTATTTAAAAATATATTTAATTATTATGAAATATCTCAAAATGCAGTTGTCATATTTGTGGTATACTTATGTTTTTAGAAATGTCACATAATTTGAATATCAAAGAAATTTGAAATATTTGACAATATAGTGATGAAATGTGAAAAATTTCTTAAACCACTTCAGTATCCACTTCAAACTATGCTCAGCTCTTACACTTGATGTAAACCTTGCTCAGGCTTATGAGCTTCAATAGGCCTCAATGTAATTGTTCCTTGAACCGGACAGCTGATTAACAACAGAGCCCCAGGCAGACCTCATTACAGGAAACAAACTGATAAGGAATCTGAACTTGACTGTAAGTCAATCACTTTGTTCAATAAATGTGAAAGGAAAAGCCATCATCGCATAATTTCCCTGTTTTCTATGGTGAGTCTGACACTGTCTCACTCTCCAGGTCTTGCTGAATGGCAGTGCATCCTTCTGGCATGTTGGCCACTGTCGTGGTTCCGCTCAAGTGGGCAGCCGAGCTACACCACAGCAGCTCTCTCACTCCCCCTCCTCAAAGAGGAATGGGGAGAAAATATGTGAAAAGGGCTCAAAGGTTGAGACAAGGATGAGAAAATCACTCAGTAATCATTGTAACGGGCAAAACAGACTCGGTATAAGGAGATAGTAAGATTTATTGCTTATTACTAACGAGAGAGAGAGAGAAGTGAGAAACAAAGGAAAGAAACCAAAAGCACCTAACCCCCCCCATCCACCCTCTTCCACCTCCTCCCCCCGAGCAGCGCAGGGGAATGGGGGTTATGGTCAGTCTACAGCACTTCTTCTCTGCCGCTTCTTCTTGGTCACTCTCGTCCCCTGTGCTGTGGGGTCCCACCCACGGGATGCAGTCCTTGATGAACTGATCCAGCGTGGGCTTCCCACAGGCAGCAGCTCTTCCAGAGCTGCTCCAGATATGGGTCCGTACCACGGGGTCCATCCCTCAGGAGAAAACTGCTCCAACCTGGCTCCCCTACGGGCAGCAGCTCCTGCCAGGTCACCTGCTCCTGCGTGGTCTCCTCTCCACAGGCTACAGGTCCAGCCCGGAATCTGCTCCGGCAAGGGTCTTCCACAGGTGGCAGCCTCCATCGGTGCAGGGCCACCTGCTCCACCGTGGTCTCCTCCATGGGCTGCAGTGTGGAACCCTGCTCCACCGTGGTACTCTATGGACTGCAAGGGGACAGCCTGCTTCACCATGATCCTCTCCACAGGCCACAGGGGACTTCTGCTCCGGTGCCTGGAGTACTTCTCCCCCTCCTCATCCACGCAGGTTTCCTGCCCCCCTTCCCCGATTTTCTATTCTTTGGGATGCACTGATTCTGAGCACGGAAAAAGTGCTGCTTAATAAAGTGTTGATGGGTGAATAACTGGTTGATGGGTAGGGCTCGAAGGGTTGTGGAAAATGGGTCTGCATCAGGCTGGCGGCTGGTCACCAGTAGGGTCCCTCAGTGCTCCATTTTAGGGCCAGTTCTCTTAAATGTTTTTTATAAACAATTTGAATGTAGGACTAGGAGGTGTTTTTAGCAAATTTGCTGATGATACTAAGCTTGGAGGAGTTGTTGACTCTGTTCAGGGTGGAAAGGCCTTGCAGAGAGTTCTAGACAGATTGAATCACCACGTGAAGTTTAAAAAGAGCAAGTGCCAGGTCCTGCACCTGGGAAGGGGCAACCCTAGCTACACATACAGACTGGGTGACAAGATGCTGTACAGAAGCCCCACAGAGAGGGATCGTGAGGTTTTAATTGATAGCAAGCTGTTTATGAACCAGCAGTGTGCCATAGCAGCCAGGCTTGATATCAGGAAGAGATCAATCACTGAGAGGGTTGTCACACGCTGGAACAGGCTCCCCGGGGATGAAGTCATGGCACCAAGCCTGTCAGAGTTTAAGTGTTTGGACTGTGCTCTTAGTCATATGGTCTGAATTTTTGGGTAAACCTGTGTGGTGCCAGGAGTTGGACTTGATGATCTTTATGGGTCCCTTCCAACTCAGAATATTCTATGATTCTAAGTGGAGAATTTTTGCATGCCCTTCTGTTGTACCCACAAGAAACAGGAAATTTATTTCTTTGTTCTAAGGGATATGTTTTTCATTCTGCTTGTCATTGTTTTTGTTCTACTCAGAAAAAAATAACCACAAAAAAAAAAAAAAGAACAAAAATCAAATGAAATCAATCTGAGAAGTGTTTTTTTATTTTATTACTATTTTTTTTTTTTTCCGCAAACTGTGGAACAGCATGGTATGTTGTTTAGAGTTAGTATAAAGGGAGAGCATATGCTTCATTATCACTCAATCAGCATTATCAGCTGATTTACTATCCGATGGGCAAAATCACTTAACTTCTTTTTGTTGTTGTTGTTTGTTGTCATTTGATACGTTCAGAATAGAAATGCAGTTTATTTTTATTTAAAATATGGAATTCTCACTAGAAAAATCCTCATACATCTATTTATGACAACTTTTTTTACCTTTTGATCACATAAGCGTCAGTATATTGGCAATATGTATCATAATAGGATATTTGATTTTTACAAGTGTAGAAATGAAAAGTTTGTTCAAACAGTTTCAAAACAAATGTTGGAACACTTTAGATCTCCATATTTAAGGAGTTAAGAGCTGTAGATAAACAATATGTGGAGATAATATTAGCTCTAGCATTTCTGAACAAATATATCCACATTTACAGCTTTACATTGACAGATTGTGTTTAACCCCAATGTACACCAAAAAAATTCTCAGATTCACCCAAAATTTGAAAATTTGACCATTAACATTTATTCTCAGCTACAGGGGAAAAAGCACTATAAAAATTGATGCCATTTTAAAGAAGTTGAACAATTGGCATACAAGACAGCTTCTCATTGATCTGTGTGCTTAATAAAGCTAAATGTTAGGAAGACTAATGTACCATACTGATGTTTTAGGAATTTCATCAATGTATTTGAAAGACAGTCATAACTCACTTACCTCTGCTGAGTTTATGAGCCATGTTTTTTCTCCAGCTCATAAAACCAACTTGCTTAACACAATACAGTGAATGATAGCATCAGAGAATATACTTCATGAAGCAAGGAAGCAAGGTGACTCATCTTTCTCCTTTCTCCTTGCCTTGCCTTGCCTTGCCTTGCCTTGCCTATGGGACTACTGTGCAGCAACTGGTCTCCTGCCAATGCACATGTTAGATACCCTTTCAAGGCTGTTTAAACCTAGCTATGAACTGGCAGAAATGCTGTAACCACAGATTCAGATGTTGGGCTTAGAGAAATGAAAGGTTGGGTCAAGTAGACCATAGTATTGAGGGAAAAAATAATAATAATAAAAATTTTGAAAAGGAAGTCCTTGTTTTGAACAATAGAAGAAGCTTCAGAATGCCTCATTTCTTTGTGAATTTCATATGTGCTGCATGAAATATAAAAGTTTGCTTTATACAAGTTCTATGAAGCTCAGAACCACAAAACATACCTTCAGCTCTTCCCATTAGGCCTGGGGAAAAAAAAAAAGAAAAAAAAAAAAGTTTTTGGAGTGTCTACGGACAGTCACTAGAGGGAGCCACGTTCACATACAGTTTACTACACATGCCCCTGCAAAGCTTTCTAAAATAACCCAATTCTAGAACAAAGCGACTTTTATTTATTTATTTATTTATTTATTTATTTATTTATTTATTTATTTATTTATTTATCTATTTTCTACAGAATTCTTAGGAAAATAATATAATATGGGAAAAAAAACAGTCATTTCCTACCTGAATACGCTAGTTCAGTGAAAGATTCCAATGTGAGAAATAACAACAGTAGAGGTACTGAAGTTTGTTCTATTCTGTGACTTTTATATGCTAGATCCAAGGATTTAAACACTTGAAATTAACCTCTTGGGTATTTCAGTGTGCAGATCCAAAATCACAGGAGGGGAAAAACCTTGTGCATTGTTGCTTAACTTTTTCCATAATTCAGCAGTTACTTTCATGTTCAGCTTCACAGTTTCAAAGCACTTGTATATTAAGAATAGCTCCAGATTAAGAGTTATGGGGATTACCTTCTCAGTAATCAGTGAACAGTGTTTTTTCTGTCTGTATAACTAAAAGACTTGTAGATATTATCAGGCCAAAATATTTAAAACTTAGGAAGGATGACTTGCCAGTGAAATGCAATTGCAGCCATTTTCTCTGAAAACAGCTGGAGGTCTTTCAAGGGGATAACAGAGGTGAGTTTTTCACATTGAGAGGAATGTTGAAATAGTGATTTGAGATCTTACACAAAGGATAAAGAAGGGGTAGGGGAACACGGCACGTATAGATCATATAATAATAAATACCTTGCACAATCCCTTCTTCATTTTGTCTCAAAGTCAGACACTGCTAATTAATATGCTATTAATAGTTATAGCTTGTAATAGTTATAAATGGTTACTATATGAAAAGAATAATCCCACTACCAAGCCCCCTGATCATGTCCGTATGCTGTAATCTAAGAATTATGTCTTTCAGATGGTATAGGTAAACTGAGATATGAATTAAGTGCCAATTGCTACTTCAACACTAGGAATAAGCAAATTTGGGGTAATACATGTGATGCAATTACAAGATCTGGTGATGTTCTGCAGTAATGTATCTGCAACTGGCACAATAAATGCTATGGAATTTAGGAATTTGCAGAACAACTGACTTTTGAACAAATCACAGAATTGCAACTTGGCTTTCTAACGAATTACAGCTGAAGTTGTGTTTTAAGCATGTACACATATGCATACAGAAATACTTAACCGTGGAAACTATTTTTTAGTCTAGATTTATTTTTCTGTGCAGATCAATAGAGAGCAGTCATGTTAAAGCAGCATGGGAATAATTAAAAACAAAACAAGTGAAAACAAAACAGTTCGAACTGTAAATTGTATCAAACTGTATCAATAAAAAAGGATTAAATTTTTGAGAATAAATAATGTTAACTTTTAGGAAGAGAGTTTGTAGCCTAAAGCACTCTGAAAACAAAAGTAAAAAATATGATACATTTTTCTATCACAATTTTTTCTCCTTTTCTTCCAGTATTTTTCTTCTTAAATAGATCACCATAAATGTCAAATTATATAACTCCATCCAATAAACCTAAGGTTTTATCAGTATAATCAATATACCATTTTTATTTTATTTTATTTTATTTTATTTTATTTTATTTTATTTTATTTTATTTTATTTTATTTTATTTTATTTTATTTTATTTTATTTTATTTTATTTTATTTTATTTTATTTTATTTTATTTTATTCCAAATTCTGAAGAATAAAGTTTTGTTTTGTTTTTTTGTTTTGTTTTGCAGGGGGGAGGGGCGGTACTAAAATGTTATGCTAATATTTCTATGTCATATACATGATTCTGTAATTGGTTCAACAATAATACAATTTTAGTATAAACTTTTTTTGAGTGCTTTTCAGACATTGTTCTTTTGTGAGGGAGCTGATGAACCTAGACAGATCAAATTCTGAAGGTTTATTTATTTGTAATTTTTTCTGCAAGAGAGGGGACAGCACGTTTCTGTTGCAATGAAAATATGTATCTATGTGGATGTAACTGTTGTGCCTTAAAGTGAACCATAAAATCTCCTGTGCCTCATGATGACATTACAGAAGTGGACATTACATGTCTAGCTATATAGCTATATACACAGAATATAATTAGCTATACAAGGTGACAAGTTTCAACATAAAATATCTGGTCCGAATCAATAATTTCTGCATAAAATAGTTACTTTTTTTTTTTTTTCTTTATATCTATCTACCTATCTATATAGATATATGTAGATATGTGAAAATTTATGAAAGCTTTCTGAGAGTATAATGTAAACTCCGGCCTGTGGATTTTCCAGACTCCATGACAATGTACACTCATTCTTCCTAGGAACCTTGCAGTAAAATTACTTAACAGTTATTTGTACAGTGTCTAATAGAATCTTGCATTAAATTTTCATGTTAAGGCTACTGTTGACATTTTAAAGCTACAACAATTTTCCTGTCTATTATACAAACATGAGGTATGACTAATAACATTTTTTCTTTAATTAGGATGGACAAAAATGTTTTTACTATAGACATATTTTATCTTAGATTCATGTATCGTAACTGCAGAATATTTCCATTTTGAATTATGGAACTTAAACAGATGCCAGAGATGTATTTAAAATAATGTTACTTGACATATAATTTCTATAAATAGCTCCACAGCTACAAGAAACTGTTTGTAAATTTGCTCTCTTGGGAGGAAACTAAAAATTATCTCTCATTGTGTTTCAATTGTTCTTGAAATTCATCACAAATAGATACATTTTTAAAAATTTTACCTTAAAGTGAAAAGGCAGATATGAAGACAGATGCTTTCTTTTGCATTTTTTTTTCCTATTGCGTGTTTACTGGATTCCCAAATATCTTCATGGCCTACTCATATAATAAATTCCTGAGACATTGTTCACATCTATATAGAAATATACTGATTGAGAGAAAAAACGATGAAATACATGTTTTCACCATTTTTGTAAAACAGTCACAAGATTGTCCTGTCATAACACCAGGGACTACAAAAATAAAATAAAACAACATAAAACAACATAACGTAATAAAACAAAACAAAATAAATAAAATAGGTTACTTTTGTTTTTACACAAAAAAAGACTATATGATGAAATATCGCAGGCATCTGACTTAGACTGAGTTTCTATATTTAAAAATAATCCTTTTAGTTTGATGAAATCACTGGGATACTGTAATATCAACAATGGAGGACAGAGAACTGTATAATATACCAAATGTTTTGGTTTTATGCCACTGGTGGGTGATCTCTGGGAGAAAAGTTAGTTACTGACGCAGGGAGAAAAAAAAAAGGGGAAAAAACAAAAGCAAACAAACAAACAACTCAGACAGACTAGCAGAGCTTATGGTAACATATAGCAATAGCAACAGCAATAGCAATAGCAATAGTAATAGAAATAGTAATAGTAAAAAGCTTTAGAATCTTAAGCATATTTGCATATGATGTTTTCCATGCCAGCAGTGGTGTTTTCAAGTTTTCATTCAAGGTTGCTGAAAACAAAATAAAAATCTCAGAAAGATGCAACTAATCTAAAAGAGTCTTGCTGAAAACAAGTGAGAATGAACAGACTGTGTGATTTAAATTTTCTTTTAAAATTTTTGGCAGCTCCAAATTTACTTTATATACCATTTGTTCTTTATTCTTTTAGTAATGGAAAATGAGTAATGCTTCTTTTGGTATGAAAAAAATATTGTTACTGACAACTTTGTCAGCAAAACTTCATTTTTTCAGTTTCTGTTAGAATCAGTTTGTCAACATAAAAGCTAAAATATTCTGAACTCAATCAAGCTTTCTCAGGCTTCTCTCTGGAGGTGGAATTAAAGGGTTTGAATAGCTTTATCTTTTCAATACTAAGGATGATTGCAGGTCCTGTTAAGTGCTCTCCAGTGGTTTAAAACTATTAAAAGTTTTTAAATAAACCATAATTAAACTGCAATAATTTTATCTGTGATCATGTACATAGGTAACCACATCATTATAGTGACATTTTTTTAGGTTGGCCTCTTACCAGTACTACCCTCTCAGCCAGTTCTGTATAGACCAGTAGCATAATAAGGAAAAAGAAAAAATAGACATTTGGTACCACACTTTCTTTTGAGTTGGTTATCATTAGATTTTCCAAAAGCAAAATCAGCAGAAAAAAAAAAAAAAAAATATTTAAGTATATTTTTTGTTGCAGATATTTTAGTAACTATTAAAATATTTTAATTGCTTCATTTTGATGTCCAAAACGCCTCCCAAAAAATTGTTTAGTGATTTAATTTTCTCATTATTTTTTTTTTCCTCTCAACTACTTTGTACACTAACACTTCTGTGCTTCCCTTCAGTTACTTGTTTGTTTTGTGAATGAGAAACCTTATCCCTTTGTTACAATCTTTTTTGTCATTTTTTCTTCTCATAAAGTTTGTATGTTTGCTGTCTATGCCTCAGTCATCTCGATTTTTTTTTTTTTCTAGACAAACCCATATATTCTAAACTTTTTTCTTTTGAATACAGAGAAATGTCATAAAGCATGGGACCCACAGCATCACGTTAAACTCCCTAGCTTTTACCTATAGTGAAGATATTTCAGAGAACAGTCCTTGTCTTTCAGTGAATGCTGACCCTTCTTATTGACCACATACGGATAAGGATAATTACTTCCTCAACATAAAAATGAGGCCTAAAAAAAGTATGCCATGATAATAATTTTTATATCTTTATTAAATCAAAATGTTATGTATTCTAACATCTGCCTTTGAGAACTTACAAAATAGCATTATAAGCACTTATTTTCCATAAAGCTGATTTTGCCACAGGCAGAAAAAAAAAAAAAAAAAGTAAATATTTCTGGGCCTTTTGTGGACCTTTTGTTTGTATTAATACAAACAAAAGAGGATTAAATACACTTATAGATAAATTTTTCATCTAGTCCATGTATGTTCAACTCCAAATTCTGCCTCTTCATCCATTTTCCTGGCTTGAATGACTCCAAAACATATCATGGATTTCTGCATTAAAACAGTGCTAAACATTTTTCTTTGTGAATCACAGTCACGATGGCACTCTTGTTTTCACTTTTAGACCTGAAGAAATCAGGTACAAGTTTCTGGGATACAAGGACAAGGTTCCTGAAAAATACATTGTTTTGGACTATACTGAAAGATAAACTCCACTATGAAAGACTTAGAGATCTTCCTTTTTCTCAAAGAGTCATGGATGAGAGTTAAGAACATTTGTATGGGCCAGAATATTGAAGACATGATAGAGAACATGCTCCAGACATAATAGAAGAAATAACAGACATAATAGAAGAAATTCTTTATGAGGAAAATTTGTCAAAACAAATTGACAATTTATATCTGAGTTATAGCAAATGATTTCCTTTGAGATACTCATCCATGAAAAGGATCATCCAGCTCCTATCATGGTCCTATAGGATGTTCCTGGTCCTTTATCCTTATATGACCTATATGGTCCTATCATGTTCCTGTAAGAACATTAAATATTTTTCTTCCATGATACAGTTTAAGATGAGGTGATCCATACACTTAAGGCATGTATACATATTAATGGATTGAACAACACCAAGGGATGAGCCTAAATCTGAAGCATGTCTATCTCTTCTGTTCAGTTATTAAAATAGTCCCTGGGACCCTTTTTTGTCACAAGCCAAATAGCCCAGTCCCGAGCAATATCCAAACAGTCTGACATAGTCTGATCACACTCTCTCCCCATAACAGGGGTTCAACGCATGGTGCCCAAACTGATGTGGCACAACTGGATAATTTGGGATCAGGTTGCTGTGAAAGAGTGGGGTAAAAAGAGAGGAAAGAGAGGATTTTCACCTTCTGCTTGGCAACTGCATTTGAGCTCAAGCACTCTCACCCAGTCTCTTCCTGAGCTGCATGTAAGACTTGCTGCACAGAAACACAGAATGGCTGAAATTGGAAGGGACCTCTGGAGGTCATAGAATGGATTGGGTTGGAAAGGACCTTATGGATCATCTAATTCCAACCTCAGGCATGGGGCATCCACAACTTATCTTACTCTGATAAAGAGTCCTTCTCCTTCTTTCTTTTAAGCTCCCTTTAGGTACTAGAAAGGTCTCTCCAGATCCTTCTCCATGATGAACAACACCAACTTCCTCAGCCTCTTTTTATAGGAAAGTTGCCACCTTTGACCATCCTCATGAGATTCCTCTGGACTCGCTCTAGTAGGTGCTTGTCCTTCTTGTGCTGGGGGCCCCAGAGCTGAACACACTGCTCCAGGTGGAATCTCATGAGAGCAGAGTACAGAGGGAGAATCACCACCCTCAACCTGCTGGCTGCACTTCTTTTCATGCAGCCTAGGATATGGTTAGCTTTCTGGGCTGCAAGCACATATTGTTGGCTCATATTGAGCTTCTCATCAATCAACATCCCCAGGCCCTTCTCTTTAGAGCTGCTCTAAATCCATTCTCTGGCCAGCCTTTATTTGTGTTTGTGATTGCCCTGATTCAAGTGCAGGACCTTGCACTTGGCCTTGTTGAACTTTATGAATTTCACATAGGCCCACCTCTCAAGCCTGTCTAGGTTTCTCTATATGGTATTCCTTCCTGCCAGTGTCAACTGCACCACACAGCTTGGTGTCTCCGGCAAACCTGCTGAGGGTGCACTCCCATTGTCTCCCTGTCACTGACAAAGATGTTAAACATTGTTGGTCCCGATACTGATCCCTGAGAAATACTACTCATCACTAGTCTCTACCTGGACATCAAGCCACTGACTGAAGATCTTTGAGTGCAGTAATCACGTAAGGTACACCTTATCCACCCAGTGGTTCATCTGTCAAATTCATGTCACTCCAATTTAAAGACAAGGATATCATGCAAGACAGTGCCAAATGCTTTGCACAAGTCCAAGTAGATGACGTCAGTTGCTCCTCCGTGGTCCACCATTGTTGTAACCCCACCTTAGAAGACGTAGGAAACCCACGAGAATTGTCAGAATTGATCTGCCCTTAGCAAAACCATGTTGGCTGTCGCCAATCATCTCCTTAGTTTCCATGTGCCTTAGCATAATTTTCAGGAGGATCTACTCCATGATATTGCAGGCATAGAGGTAAGACTGACTGGTTTGTAGTTCCACAGGTCTTTTTTAACCTTTTTAAAAATGGGGGTTATATTTCCCCTCTTCTAGTCAGTGGAAACTTCACCAGACTGCCACAGCTTCTCAAATATGATGGGTAGTGGCTTAACAACTACATCTGCCAGTTCTCTCAGGACCTGTGGATGCATCTTATCATGGACTGGCATACCTTTAGTTTCCTTAGACAGTCTCAAACCTGATCTTCTCCTGCAGTAGGTCATTCTTCATTCTCCCAATCCCTGCCTTTGCCTTCTGTGTTATGGGCTATGTGGCTAGAGATCTTGTCAGTGAAGACTGAGGCAAAAGAGTCACTGAGTACCTCAGTCTTCACTGTATCCCAGGTAACCAGGTCTCCCATTTTCTTCTGTAGTGGGTTTACATGGCAAGGTTTTGGTAACAGGGGGCACTAGGGGTGGCTTCTGTGAGAAGAATCTAGAAGCTGCCCCATGTTAGGTAAGGGCCCTGCTGCTGACCAGGGGTGAGACAACAAGCGATGTTTGTGCCTCTGTGACAGCAAATTTAAGAAAGGGAAAACAAAACAAAACAAAACAAAACAAACAAACAAAAAACAAACAAACAAACAAACAAACAAACAAAAACTGGGAGAGTGAGAGGAGTGAGAAACAGCCTTGCAGGTGCCAAAGTCAGTGAAGAAGGAGGGGGAGAAGTACTCCAGGCGCTGGAGCAAAAGTCCCCTGTGGCCTGTTGTGGCCTGTGGAGAGGATCATGGTGAAGCAGGCTGTCCCCTTGCAGTCCATGGAGTACCACGGTGGAGCAGGGTTCCACGCTGCAGCCCATGGAAGAGACCATGGGGGAACAGGTGGATCTGCACTGATGGAGGCTGCGGCCTGTGGAGGACCCCCACCAGAGCAGATTCTGGGCTGGACCTGTAGCCTGTGGAGAGGAGCCCATACAGGAGCAGGTGACTTGGCAGGACCTGCTACCCGTGGGGGACCCATGCTGGAGCAGTTTGCTCCTGAGGGATGGACCCTGTGGTATGGAGCCATATCTGGAGCAGTTCTTGAAGAGCTACTGCCTGTGGGAAGCCCACGCAGGATCAGTTCAACAAGGACTGCATCCCGTGGGAGGGACGCCACAGCACAGGGGACGAGAGTGACTGTGAAGGAGCAGCGGAGACAAAGCACTATAGACTGACCACAACCCCCATTCCCCCATTCCCCCGCGCCACTCAGGGGGAGGAGGTGGAAGAGGGTGGATGGGGAGAAGACGTTTTTGGTTTCTTTTCTTTGTTTCTCACTTCTCTAGCTCGTTAGTAACAGGCAATAAATCTTACCGTCTCCCTATGCTGAGTCTGTTTTGCCTATTACAATAATTGTTGAGCAATCTCCCTGTCCTTATTCAGTCTAGTTTGTCTTGCTTGTACTATGCCCGCATGAAATTTTATTGACCAGTCAGGTTTATCCTCATTGCTTGTACAGAACAGGTCATAAAATGGGCTTAATAATGAAGTGCTGTTGGGACTATCACAGCAAATTTTAAAAATTATTGACACACACTGCTAAGGTAAAGTAAGGATTGAAGAAAGAAGGCAGAATATGTTTTTATTCAGAAAGAGACATTCACTTGCATTTGTTTGTCATGTTAAAAACTTTAAGGAAATCCCACCTATATTGAAATAACTTTTGGTTCAAGTATATGTAGGCTAGACTGAAATGGCTAACATTTTATTCATTATCGTGCAGTCCTGTAAAACTGAATTACTCAGTTCTGTTTACTTTTGAGTAATATCTGAGTGTTATCAGCTATACATGTATATGACAATATTACTAGTGTTCTGACTACTTCTGTTTTAATTTGTTTTGCTTTGTTTCTGGTGTCATGTTCTTCAGTGTTTTCACTGAGGTATTGTTTAAAAAGTTTTGAGTGCTATGTGAAGTCTCTCATCTGCTTGGTACCTGTGTCTGTACTATTCATTTCATGCATTTATACAGTCCAGAAAAGTACATGTAAGAAAATACATTTCTCTTGCTATTCTGTGTATTTGGGGAAGTGATGTGCTTTCAATTTTATTTGATGATCCAAATTTTGTATGCTGAGTATAAAAAATACTACATTAAAACATATGCTTATTCTTAATATAGATATGTTTGGATGCTATGATTAGGATGTCAGTAATTTTTAATTTTTCATAATTTATTCTTATTAAACCAATGAAATTACAATAGGACCATTCAAATAAATAAAACAATATTGTATGAACATTTCAAACCCTTCAAAGTCTGTCTTCCTTTACATACTCACACCTTCTTTTGCTGCATTCAGTATACATTGACAGCTATTATCTCCAGTGCTGTCACTTTACAAAAGTAGCAGTCTAGAAGACTGTTACAGATTCTGTGAGTATTCCTATGCTTTCATGGGATTAGTTTTAGCTATACTTCAATTCAAACTTTGGCTACATCTGAAATGTTGAAGGCTTTGATTTTGTTTGAAGGGATTTGAACACTGCTTTCTCTTAAAATCTTCTTTCCACCAAAGAATTAAAGGTGGAAATATCTACCTTAAACGTTTAAGTGATGATGGCAGCTCTTACCTGCTTAAGAATAAAAATTCAGAAAGGTCACCCAGCTATCCATCACAGCAGCATTTTTCTTAATATATTCAAGGGTCCAGAACTATTATTTCACAAAAGCCTACTAGAGTCATGATAACCATAGTGCTGTGCAAACTACTCCAAGATGGCTTTGCATTTCACAGGGTAAATGACTTAAGAAGTCTTTGTCCTGGAATCTGAAATAGATTGTTTTTATTTCCATAAAACTAATCATTTGAATGACACACTGAAGTACTCTGTGTACATCGAAATATTGTAATTGTATTCTAATTGTTCAAACTATCAAAACTTTTGTAGAGGTTTGTAAAGTTTCTTCCATAGAAGTTAATGTGCCAGATTCCTTGTTTGTAATTTCATGGCATAACATGCTGATAATAGGAGTGAAGATGACAATATTAGATTGTATTTGGTTTTGCTTATTTGCTTCTCTGTGTAGATTTACTATTGTATATTCTTTTGCTTTAGTGTCTTATCAGTTGAAATGATTTCATTTTTTTCTGTAAGTTTGTCCATTTAACTGCCTTGCCATGCAGGTCACTTATAGAAGAAATTTAAGTCTTCTACATAATAATAATAATAATAATAATAATAATAATAATAATAATAATAATAATAATAATAATAATAATAATAATAATAATAATAATAATAATAATAAATTGTTGCCACTAGATCTTTACATTTTTTCATTAGTTAATCCTGGAATTTTCCAGGGTTACTAAATTGATATATATAAATCTTCGGTAGATCCTCACTGAATTCCCACAGGACAAATTTAAGTTCTTAAAAAAATAAGAGGAGTACATGTTTCTCAGAGAAGAAAAAAAAAGAAAAACAACAACAACAACAAAAATTTCCACAACATTTACTTTAGTAGACTTTATTTCAGTAGATGTTAGAATATTTTAAAATAAAACAATTTTAATTTGTGTTTGTACAGTGCTTCTACATCAGGGTTTGTAAATATTAGTCCTATGGTCAATAAACAACCATATTCTTACTTTAAAGATATGTTACTTTTCTCCACAATCAGAACAACACTGAACAGAAACTTCAGATTGTTTCCTTAACCTCTAAAAATGATTGAGTTGAACACCACACATAAGAACAATTAAATGTCATAACCTACTCATTAGTGGGAGGAATAAAAAGAAAAAAAATAATCCAAAGAATATAAATGAATATATATAATTGTGCATGCTCTTGCTCACCACATGCATCTTAGGGGTTACAATGCCACAGTTAAGAATAAGTAATGAAAAGGAAAAAAAGGACAGAAAGCTGAGCTGAACTCTGTGAAGTTCAAATATGCAACCCTGCTTAGCTCTGGAAGTGAAGTGACATTGACTTGTGTGAAAATTTGCATAATGTAGGAAAGCTTGTTTCTTATCTTCACACAGTTGTGTTTGTTCTGGAATGGTCAACTCCAAGTAACATTTCAAAATATATGCAAAGAAGGGCTGCTCTTGAACCTCTATAATTCCATATCCATTTGGAACACACATCAGGGGGATTGTTAAACCTCTGACTCTCCCATAACACTGCTTACATTTCAATGATCAACTTGTAAAGTATGTACATGGACAAAAAATCAAATAAGTTTAGAATAAATGGGAATTACTAAAGAATGCATTCACATGTTTGAGGGCAAATCATGTTTTGATACAATGTTATACTGTGCTAATTATCTGTTGACAGCATCATATATGTTGGAAGGGCTACTTCAGAAAGCACAGATGTGTGATAGGCAACCCTATTTTTGTGGTGTCTATGCTTTTCTAGTATAACATAACATTTGTTGTCTGTTCATGTGGAATCTACAAAGAACCATGAAGCTGGAGATATGATCCGTAACAGTAGCTATCTCACAGTCCTGAAATAGTCCTATTACTTTAGTACTATTAGTACTATTATTACTAATAGTCCTATTACATCTTTTGTCTTACATTTTATGACAGCAAAGTACACTTAGGATTTGAAGAATGACTGCTAATAATAAAATTGTTTTTGTTAACACCCAAGTTGCATAGAATTTTACTAAATCCATGAAAAAAAAAAGTGAAAGTGAATACAGCAGCAAAACAATAGTAAGATATGACATTCATTTTGTTTACCCTCCCTGCTTCAGTTGAAATACTGAATATTCAAGGACTCTAATTTTCAAAAAGTTGAGTAATCCAATTTCACTCATTCATTGTAAGTACCACATTAAAAATAACTTAATCTTGGGCCAACGAGGCTCTTAGGCATTAAGAGATTTTTAAATATTCTCTTCTGTGGTGTCTAAGTCATTGTAAGTTTAAGGCCTTTATATTTATCTAGTGTAATTTCTATGTTGTAAACTTGGGATAATATTTTACTTCTTTCTGTACAGCACTATTATGTGAACAGATGCATTAGAGAGGAAGGTTATTCTCATTCTTCAGCAGTGAGAACAATACAGCTTTAGCACAGGTGGCTCAGAGCCAGCTTAACTGGAAACAAGCTAAGGGACTCAGAGTTATGTACCAAATATAAGAAGACATCTGTACAATGATGCTTGAAAAAAAAATATCTTCATACCACTTTTTTTATGCTATGATTCAGAAAACTATAAAATCACATGGAACCATTTAACATCTGGTTGAATTATTACACTGTGACTAATGTTATTAAATAAAAATGAAAACTTTTCATGAGATCTTTCACACTTTTCCAATTTTTACTATTTCTATAGTAAAAAATTAACTATTATTAAGTTTTCCTTTATTTCCTGAGCATCTTCTGCTGCAGAATATGAATAAAAAGATTTAACTTTGAAGATTTTAACTTTGAAGCCACCTATGAGAAGTAATGGGCAAATAAAGGCGCAGGCTGCTTTTGTTTCCATCTCTGTACGATTGTTCATGGAAAGATGAAATAAGTGAAATGAATCAATCATATGCTGTCACCATTATTGGCCAAGTCCTGATGACATTACCTTGAAGTTAAGCTTAGAAAACCTCTCAGAATACTACAGCTTTTTTTTTTTTTTCCTTTCCCCCTCCCCCCCCCCTCCACATGCTAACTTCTTTTTCTCTCTCTCTACTAACAAACTTCCAGTTTTGTATACACACAAAAACAGCCTTAATATCTTTTCTTCAGAATGTGAGTATAGGAACTCTATGCATTTCACAGAAATAATGCTACTAAAAGTAGCTACAGAAAGTATTTGTCATGTACAAATACTGGGATCAGATATAGTTGCCATAGGCAAATCTGAATATATTCGAATATATCTGAATATATCATTTATAATGAACGGTCATTGTAAAATGAGGCTTAACATAATCTCACATGATAGCAAGTGGTGTGGTACAATTTCAGGGCAGTCCCTGTTCATCAAGGTCAGGAATCTACATGTACATGTCACACCTCTTATTCAGTCTGATTTGACAGGTTTGCTTTATGTAGAAACCTAACTACAGGGTAGGAAGAGTGATGTGGTTTGGGAACATGATGAGAGACACATCTGGACCTAAGAACCCAGAAGCATCTTTATTTCCGGTTATATAGTAACATGTAGCCAGAAAAGATTAAAAAGTAAGTCAACTGAGGATAGTTAAACAAGCTTTTCTTACAAAGTTGATTGTTATTACCCACAATTTGAAAACCAAGAAAGGAAGATAAGCAAAATTAAATCAAGAAATTGTGAGAAAGGTAAAACATGGAAGCCATGTTCTCTAGAGAAGATAAGAAGAGAAATATTCCTACCTTTAATTTAAATAAGGTTATTATTGGCCTGCTTCCTATATCCCCAGTATATAAATTTTCCATTTAGGCTTCTTTCTCCTAAAATTCACAGAATTTAAGGGTTTGGAAGGGACCTCGAAAGATCATCAGGTCCAACCCCACTGCCAAAGCAAGTTCCTTAGAGCAGGAACTTGAATGAACTTTAATTCCTTTAATGAAGAAAGGAAGAAAATTAATTCTGTTCTAACTGAAACCAGGACACCAACTTAAGATGTCCTTGCATGTTAGATGTTGTAACCCTTACAGCATTTATTTTGTTATCACTACTGCTGTCTATTAAGCCATGAGAAAGATAACAAGCTTTAACACAATCAATAGGTATACTTTTCCACATATATCATGCATTACAAATGTAAGCAGTAGTCAACTGATATTCCTGGAGTAAGAAGACACAGAGGATTAACAAGCCTGTGACCTGATTTTCATCTACACTCAGCTGATAGAGCATGCCATTGTGCTTGTGTCAAATTTACTTAAACTGAAACAAAACATTTTTTAGGGCTACTTCACACTGAGAAATGATGCAAATGAAAACAAACCTACAGGTCACATCAGCACAGTACGTTTTTTGTGAGTCCTGACAACAGTTAAATTCACAGAAATTTAGAGGAAGTTACAGAAATTCTACCCAGTGTACCTAAGTGAAAAATACTACTTATTACCTCAAAGCCTATTTTAAAATTTCTGTGTATGTAAGCTAAAATATAAGGAATATAGGGAACATGATGCAGATTGAGGTCTCACATATATATGTGAATGATTGAAGTTAGGTGTAAGCTTAATAACTTTTTTTTTTTTTTTTTTAATTTTATTTTGCTTCTTCATTTTGTAATGTTTTGATTTCCAGCTCCTGAAAAGATGGGCAAGTGAAGCCTTATGGACACTTCAAAGAAAACACCTCATAAATAGTCCAAATTGGAAACCTACAAATAGAGCAGAGAAGTTAAGGATCATGCCCCATTGATGTAGGTGGTCAGAATGCTATTTGAAAAACATCTTTCCATCTAATATTATATGAATTTGGAAGGATTAGTTTGGACTGTAATGTTTGTTGTCTAGCATACTTAAGATATTTTTCAGAATTCTGCTGGATTTTTTTTTTTTTTTAATTTAGAATAGAAGGAAAAATGTATACAAATGTAAAAAAAAAAAAGTATAAAAATGTATAAAAACAAACTTTTGAATTCTACATATCTTATTAAATAATCGGTGACTTAAATATTTTTGAAAGTCAGATTACCTGAATATTTCCAAGATAATAAAATATTTTCTCTTTGGGTAAATCTAACCTTTAGAGAAAAATATGAAAAAACTGTAAACAGCAATATGTTTCAGTCAGTGTATTGAAGTCTGAGTATCTGCTAGGGACAACTTTAATATTAGCAAATTAAATGGACCTTTCTGAAAAGTCCCTGTATATACACAATCTAATTCACCTGAGCTGTGAAAGGAGAACCCTTTGATAAGGAAAAAAAGTTGTTATGTTTGTAACAAGTTCAATGTAAAAAAGTCTATTTCACTATTTCTCACTTGACTCACTCAACTGACAGTTGATTATCTAAAACAAAGGCCACACTCCAGTACCCTTTGTGTTGAGATAAAGACAGCTGTCTTCGTAACGGTTATGGTCAGTCACAGCCTGTGCTATTCTCTGAGCTTAACTCTACTAAGTCTTCTTCCTTTTTTTAGGTGTTTATTAGTCAGTGGCACCTACACAGCCTAAAGTCATGGGTGAGTTTTGATGGAAGATATGTAGGAAGATAACTATAACCCTCAGTTATGTTTTGAGGACACAACTAGGTTTATTCATCATACATATAATGCCCGTGCCTGATTGCTTTTCAGATGCAGATCATGGTCACCAACATTTACAATTTTATAAAACAACCTGTGAATTACATGTCTAAACTCCTGTTACAGACAATGGAAGTACAGAACAAATTATGATAGCCTAAACATAGACATCTCTTTCATTTTAAATCCCATAGGTGTTTTTCTGTAGCTGCCACACAAACAAATATTTCACTAAGAAAGCTTCCTAAGATCTTCACGCCTTTCATGGCATCTCAAATGTTAGCCAGTGCCTTTTGAGAGCAAGTGACTCATGTTCCTAGTCAATACAGTCAGTAGAACTGGGTATGCATTTCTGCTTTCCTTGAATTTAGCACCCAAATCTGGCCAGCAGAACAGTTCTCCATACTCCACTAACTGTAATGAGTCACAAATGAGGGAGGGTAGCTTAAGAGGATCTCAAACTGTATCACTTTTATGCTTAAAAATTTGAAATAAAGCTTCCTCAATAAGAAAGTAAAGCTTATATGTTGATTACCTTTCCTCAATATGAAATTATTTTTACAAAATGTAAAGCAGAGTCAAATTTCTATACTTGCAAGAAATGTAGTTTTCAGTTTCCAAACTGATTGCATTACATGTTTAGGAAATGTTTTGCTTGTTTGTTTATTTGGTTGTTTCTATTTTGTTTTT
This sequence comes from Anas acuta, assembly GCF_963932015.1. Classification (NCBI taxonomy): domain Eukaryota; kingdom Metazoa; phylum Chordata; class Aves; order Anseriformes; family Anatidae; genus Anas; species Anas acuta. Next base: position 47,864,339 of record NC_088979.1, on the reverse strand, counting down.
ATTTGTTTTCTTTAACAATTTACCAGTATCGCTACTGTCACTGGCCTCTCAATATTCATTTTGTCCTTATTTTTATGAGGAAATTTTCAAATCATATTTCAGAAGCAGATACATGACATTAATACCAGCCCTTTGCTGTACTATGAACGCGCTTAAACATCTATTTTGCTGTCATATGAATATTCTTACTGGAGAATTTGTGATGCATAACATGCATAACATTAGATATGTTTAAAGATATCATCTAACCAGAAACTATGTCAATTAATTATGATTACAATAAAGAGGAATGCCTTTGTAAAGGTGAATTTCACCTTGACTTGGAACATATGTTTCAGTTTGGTAATAGCAAGCTTGTCTGATGCTCACTGAAATTTTCTTGGGTAATTTTCCACTTTCATTGAACTCACTGAACTTCCTCCAAATCATTGGCAGGACTTTGTATTGCTTAAAATAGAGGATCATCACCGCTGTCCACTAATTTAATTCAGATATATCTGCAGAAATGAGGAGTATTTGTCCTTGATGTGAGGCTTTAAATTGAACTGAAAGAGGATTAAATGTGATCCAGACACTATTTCAAACAGAAATAACACTGAACATCAGATTTTCAACTAACGTTGAAAACTGTAGTAAGATAAACTGTAAAGCAACATATTACATTGCATTTGCTAGTGATAATATCACTGGGGCCAGGGCAACCACTTGAGTTATAGCTGCAAAGCTCATATGGAAATAAATTCTACTGGAATTATAAATAATCTGATATATTGTTTAAGAAAGGCAGCTACCTATATAAAACCTGTCTCATAGTTATAAATAATCCTGTCTTATACAAAGTTCTGATGCATTATCTATCTATGATGCATCACCTACATAAGTTGTAGTTTTGACTTCATTTAAGATCTTTATTGCTTGGACTAAATGTTTCATCTCAAAACCAAGAAGTTATGTCCAAGAATCAGCTTTGTTCAGTCAAAGATGCAGTAACGAAACCGTTTGGCTTTCTGCAGATAGCTTGTATGCTTTTGCAGTGATATATTGTCTCATTGCACTGAGCTAAAGAAACAGAAGTATTTTATTGAGTATTCAGTTTAGCAATCATAGGGCTTTCCATTTTGGTAGTTAGACTACTGCAGATTAAGAATAAGAGAACTACAGAATCATCAAGGTTTGAAAGGATATCAGGAGATCTCTAGTGCCGCTTCTACTCAAGAAAAGGTCAACAATGAATCCAAACCAGGTTGTTAGGACTTTATCAAGATAGGTCTTGAAAACCTCCAAGGACAGTGATACCATAATTCTGCATCCATACACAGAAATGCAGGTCCTCCTGTTTATTTTCCAACCTATGTGCATTTGTGTACTGCACTTGAGATAGGCCACCTTCTGGTCTATTTTATTTTTCAGAAGACCTCACCTGCTCCCATCGCTCTGCCCCATGTACCCTCATCTTACCTTCCTTCACATAACTGCAAGCTCTTATCACTATCTGCTGATGTGTCTAGTTAAGGGCTCTAGGCAACATCCTGGATCCTTTGTGTAGCTCAGCCTCTTGCTTTTGCAGAGTCTCTGTGAAGGTCACACAAACCTCCCACTTATCCTCCCTGATGCTATGCAGTCTCCCCTCAATGGTGGGGCTACCATCCACCCCCATTATGCCCTGCTTCAGGGACAACAACCAGACACAAACCCTGGGAAGCTGCATCGTCCTTCTGAAACTTTGCTGGGCCCATGACTTCCAACATGCCGAGGTGCTTCCTCCAGCTAAGGCTGGGCACTGATCCTGGTGAGAGCACCACCGTCAATATACTTTCTCACCATGTCTGGAACAGAGTTTCTGGATCTCCTTTCCACTCATTGCCAAGCAATATGCCCTGCAAACAGACAAAGTCCCTGGTAGCTCTCCATGCTTGCTGGTCTCACTCAGTAGGTAACAGGTGTCCCAATAGGTATCCCCACTATAGGGGAACAAAAGATCATTCCTTTGTCAGCAGGCAGTTGTTTAGCAAACAAACAAAGGAAATAGGAACATAGGCAAATCAGACTCCTGGGTCTGTATTTTACAATGCACAAACTAGAAAATTGTCTTGATTGCCTTTATTATTGGCTCTTTATCTTAACTTCAGAAATAGTTTAGCATTGTGATTTACAACTAAAGGACCATGAATATAAAAAACTTTTAATAATGAGTAATTAGACAAAAAATATCCGAGGTGAAATGTATGCTTCACAAAATCAGAATTACTGAATATTTTAAAGGACACAGAAAAGAGATCCAAGGGCTTCAAAAGAGCTTTATTCCTCTATCAGTTTTATAGGATTATTTAGGCACATATTCAAGTGATGACTAAGGTAAATCTTCCTGCCAGCATACAATTTCCTGTCAAATTAATTATTGCTCTAGATGATTGTAGGTGAGGTAGATAGAAATGTCTGTTTTTCATTTTCCTGAAATATTCATTTTTATGGCCATATTTTCCAGTGTTTAGAATTTTGCCAGGTTTCAAGCATTTGGGGTGAAATGGTACATGCATGCTAACACTTGCTGACAGATATTTAATAAAGTTTCAATTAAACACCCCAAACCTTTTTTTCCAGAATATAGTCTGGGAAAAGTGTAGTAAGTTGCTATTATGTATGTATATACACACACACAGACACAAATCTTGTTTTGATTTCTTTAGAGATATTAATGTCTTCCTTTTTAATTTCCCAAGATGGTAATATTGATATCCTTAGCATGTTTTCTATTGTTCAATTAATAGTATCAACGGGTAAGATCTAGAGAAATCTCCAGCTGGCGTCCTGTTACAAGTGGTGTCCCCCAGGTGTTGGTACTGGGGCCTACCTTGTTTAATATGTTTATTGATGACCTAGGTGAGGGGATTGAGTGTACCCTCAGTAAGCTTGCAGACGACACCAAGTCAGGAGGTAGTGTTGATCTGCTTGAGGGTAGGGTGGCCCTTCAGAGGGATCTGGATAGGCTGGACTGCTGGGCTGAGGTGAATGGGATGATGTTCAACAAGGCCAAGTGCTGGGTCCTACACTTTGGCCACAATAACCCCATGCAATGCTATAGGCTTTGCATGTAACATATAGTCAGAGTGGCTAGAAGTCTGTGAAGAGGAAAGGGACCTGGAAGTGCTGATCGATGCTCAGCTGAACATGAGCCGGCAGTGTGCTCAGGTGTCCAAGAAGGCCAACAGCATCCTGGCCTGTATTAGAAATAGTGTAGCAAGCAGGAGCAGGGAGGTGATCATTCCCCTGTACTCAGCTCTCGTGAAGCTGCACCTCGAGTACTGTGTTCAGTTTTGGGCCCCCTCACTACAAGAAAGATGTTGAGGCCCTGAAATATGTCCAGAGAAGAGCAACAAAACTGGTGAGGGGTGTGGAGCACAAATCCTGTGAGGAGCGACTGAAGGAGCTGGGGTTGTTTAGTTTGGAGAAGAGGAGGCTCAGGGGAGATGTCATTGCACTCTACAACTTCCTGAAGGGAGGTTGTGATGAAGAGGGGGTTGGCCTCTTCTCTCAGATAACTAATGATAGAATTCCAGGGAATGGCCACAAGTTGCGCCTGGGGAGACTTAGATTAGGTATCAGGAAAAATTGTTTCTCTCAAAGAGTGGTGAGGCACAGGAACGGCCTGCCCAGGGAGGTGGTGGAGACACTGTCCCTTGTGGTGATCAAGAAGCACCTGGATAAGGTGCTACGAGATCTGATTTAGTAGCTTAGTACATAGTATTGGTGATAGGAGGACAGCTGGACTAGATGATCGTTTCCAACTTTTTGTTTCTATGATTGTATGATATCCAGACACATTTCAGAATTCTGAAATTGTCAATTGTATTGAATGCATACTCCTTTTTGATTGATCTGCACAAATAAATTTCTCTGAGAATGACTGATCAATTGCTATCCCAGTAATCCAAGCAGTAAATTCAAGTTTTCCTTGAATCACTCATTCTGACTGGACCATTTATTATTATTATTATTATTATTATTATTATTATTATTATTATTATTATTATTATTATTATTATTATTATTATTATTATTATTATTATTATTATTATTATTATCATCATCATCATCATCATCATCATTATTACTATTACTATTATTACTATTATTATTACTATTATTATTTTTTTATGGTCTGTCTACTAACATCCAGAGTTGAAAACAACAAGAGGAAGAGAGAGAGGGAAGGAAAAAAAAGGCTTTAAAAATTCCACATAGGAATGGGGAAGTGGCATAGATATTATAGCATTCTAAAATTTGACGGAAATAGGAAACTAAATTTTACATTAATTAAAATTTGTTTTATACTGAATCTGTAGGTGGATTCTTTTATATGTTAACCTTGATACAGAAATATACTGAAACAAGTATTAAATCATACTTTCCATAAAGGTCACCAAGAATAATTTGTTGCTTTAAGTGAAAAAGCAAAGAAAAAAGCCCCTGTTCAGTGTGTTTTGGGATGGGATTTCCTGTTTCCCTGGGAAGACTCAATAGGAAATGCAGAATTTATTTTTTCATGTTTCCATTATTTAAATTAAAAGAATAGAGACACTATATGTTTGAAATATTTGATTGGGCATAAATATATGTTTTATTCACTATGTACACACAAGCACTTGTAAGTTCTTCAAAAAAACATGTGTAAAGTAGAAAATATATTTTATTTAGCATTTCCAGCATTTTGGAGATTATTATTGTTTGTTTTTAGATATGCCAAGTAAAGTGATATGTGGTTTCTACAATCTTCAACAAAATCTGATCTGAGTAATATTATGAACATTACTCAAGAAGAGATTTTCAAAGAAAAATATTTATTTTCTTTTTCTACATTAAATAATGTATAGCCTCATCTCCAGATGGTATCACACAAAGCACTTTGGTGATCTTCTATATTACTTGATGCAAAACTACTATTTTTTGCATAGTTAGAATTCTATCCTTGACAGACTATAACTCGTAAAATCTTTGTTGTGAAGGAAAACAGAATACTGATAATATGTATATACATACATACATACATACATATATATATATATACATATATATATATATATATATAATGTATATATATCACAGAATCACAGAATTGTCTAGGTTGGAAGAGATCTCAAGATCATTGAGTCCAACCTCTGACCTAACACTAACAGTCCCCACTAAACCATATCCCTAAGCTCTACATCTAAACGTCTTTTGAAGACTTCCAGGGATGGTGACTCCACCACCTCCCTGGGCAGCCTGTTCCAGTGCCTAACAACCCTTTCAGTAAAGAAGTTCTTCCTAACATCTAACCTAAAACTCCCCTGGTGCAACTTTAGCCCATTCCCCCTCGTCCTGTCACCAGGCACGTGGGAGAACAGGCCAACCCCCACCTTGTTACAGCCTGTAGTGACTGATAAGGTCGCCCCTGAGCCTTCTCTTCTCCAGGCTGAACAAACCCAGCTCCTTCAGCCGCTCCTCGTAAGACTTGTTCTCTAGGTCCCTAACCAGCTTCGTTGCCCTTCTCTGGACTCATTCGAGCACCTCAATGTCCTTCTTGTAGTGAGGGGCCCAAAACTGAACACAGTACTCGAGGTGTGGCCTCACCAGAGCCGAGTACAGGGGGACAATCTCTTCCCTAGACCTGGCGGCCACACTGCTTCTTATACAAACCAGGATGCTGTTGGCCTTCTTGGACACCTGAGCACACTGCTGGCTCATATTCAGCTGACTATCAACCAATACTCCCAGGTCCTTCTCTGCCTGGCAGCTTTCCAACCACTCATCTCCCAACCTGTAGCTCTGCTTGGGGTTATTGCGCCCCAGGTGCAGGACCCGGCACTTGGCCTTATTGAACTTCATGCAGTTGACCTCAGCCCATCGGTGTAGCCTATCCAGATCCTCCTGCAGAGGATCCAGATCCTAACCAGATCCTTCCTACCCTCGAGCAGATCGACACATGCATCTAGCTTGGTGTCATCTGCAAACTTACTGATTGTGCACTCAATCCCCTCATCCAGATCATCGATAAATATATTAAAGAGGCTGGCCCCAGTACTGAGCCCTGGGGGATGCCACTAGTGACAGGCCTCCAACTGGATTTGACTCCATTCAACAAAACTCTTTGGGCCCGGCTATCCAGCCAGTTTCTAACCCAACGAAGCATATTCCAGTCCAAGCCACAAGCATCCATTTTCTTGAGGAGAATGTTGTGGGAAACAGTGTCAAAAGCCTATATATATATATATATATATATATATATATATATATATACACACATACATATATATATATACACACACACATAATATTTTATATATTATAATATATATATAATATATAATAATAATATATATATATACAGGTTGCCTAGACTATCTCAAACTGAACATACATGTTAAAGAGGTTTGAATTGGTTAGACTTTGGTAACGGTTATTGTGGGACACCAACATTTGTAAGATTAAAGTATATGATCAGTATTACAGTTTAAAAGAATTAAAACTGAATGAAGATTCCTTTCTGTGATTACCTATTAAAAATAATATAATTAAAACACTGCAGAATGTTCTGTCTCAGTCTTCTGCTTTGGTCAAACTAGAAAAAATGTTTTAATTACACTGTGTAAATTACATATTCTTAGGCTTAAAAATGTACAAAGAATCAAGAGCTATTGAAAATGACAAAAAATCTAAATATGGGCATATCTGCCTTTTTTTTTTTTTTTTTTTCCAGAGTCCTGCATTCATTCAGAGTATTATGCATTCATATTGCAAAATCTAAGAAGGGACAATAAATACTAAATTTCTGTTCATCAGACAGAAATAAGGTTTGTGCATAACCAGCTGTGCTCTGTCTTTGAACAGTAAATGTATCTTCCAGGTGAGATGTGACAACAAAGTTCCCAGTGTTCAATAATGATAAAATTTGTGTAGTTTCAAGAGGCAAAGTTCTAGACTGAGTGGGGTCAAAGTTTGCTGTAAGCCAGTAATACAGATTAGGGTTAATGTTCTTTTTGTGTCTGTGAGACCCTGGTTGGCTTCCACTTAAATCAGCAGACATCAATTGACACGATGCAGCCTTGGGCTTGTAGATTCCTGTTCCATTCTGTAAAGTAGGTTATAGAAAAGCTATATAAATGTTACTCATGCAGCCAATAACTTTGCAAGTGAATATTATTTGATTAGCAAGGATTTCTCAGATGGGTAATGATTTGAAGATCAGACCCTACACTGTAAAATATTTTATGTTTTCTAAGGACAAAAATATCAAAAATTCATATTATTGCTTTATTTGAAAAGAATTAATACACTTACAATTCTTAAACTTAAAAGATGCCTCTACAAAGCTGCAGGTGTTGTAACTTATTGCAACTCTTTATTTGTATATATATATTTTTTTTTTGGTAGGGAAAAGATTTACCATCCTCAAATTTTAGTCCTAAAAGGCAAGTTTTTGATTAATGATTGTTCTTTTGTTGACTAGTTTGTTGTTGTTGTTGTCTTGTGAAAGACTTTAATACTGTAATATTATTATACTTTTCATAGACTTGCAAAATCAGGTAAAGGCAAAGTACATCTTTTTTTTTTTTCCCTTTTCCCCCCCCCCCCTTTTTTTTTTCTATTGCTGAGAAACAAAATAATAAAAACTAAACATTGTCAACATGTGTTACTGAATGTTAGACTAATAAAGTTATCTTTTGAAGCCTAAGATGGGTTTGATTTATCACTTTTTTTCATTCCTGTTGTATCGTTCTCTAATTCTCTGAAATACATATACATATATTCAGTAGGAACAGTTACTTCTATAATTGATCATGTGATCAATTATAGATTGTGTCAATCTATAATTGTGTCTATCTATAAATGTGTCTATCAATTGATCACACAACTTCTCTATATACATTTTAGGTCAACATTTAAGTTTTAGGTGTTATTTTACATTCATGATCTTGTTATATATTAAAATGAGCTGTTGTGAACTGTCTTTGCAGCCTGTGATTTCTGTTACTATCCTGTGTTTGCAGCATTCCAACACCATGCTTTAATCTGGAACAACAGAAAAATTTACTCTACACTTAGTACTGTCATAAACAATGATTAAACTAGTTATATGAACAAAGTTATATTAACCTCTGTGTCAGGCAATTGCTATTATGGTAATAATTATGTTAGAATCATCTCAGGCCAAGAAAAATCCAGACAAGTCATGATGTTTTTGTTTTCTTTAGTAGGTTAATGAAAAGTCTGTGACCTTTCATTAGTAACAGAAAATAAAATAAAATAAAATAAAATAAAATAAAATAAAATAAAATAAAATAAAATAAAATAAAATAAAATAAAATAAAATAAAATAAAATAATAAAATTATTGAGCTATGTTATCAAAATCATACTGTTCATTTTCATAGTTATTATCCTAACCTTTAATGAGACAGTGAATCTGAAAGATCATTAGCATAGGAAACTTAGAACACTTTGTCAATGTTAGATATAAAGGTGGATGTTAAGATAAATAATTTTTTCTAACATAAATATTCCTCAGTTGTTATATGTTTCAATTTCAATTTGTCATATAGAATCTGCTTGTTAAAATGGAATATGCGCAGTATATTGCCAGACAAGATGATTGAGCTTTCCTATTTATCCTTTCCTTGCTGATATACATAATCATGTTGTCATGTTATTAATTAGGTGGTATGACGTGGTGTATTGGGTCTGGCTGGAATGTTACCTTTCCCTGCAGCAGCCTATACAGTGCCGTACTCTGTACTTGTAGCTGGAATAGCAGTGTTATCACACCAGTGTTGTGTCTGCTGCTTAGCAGCAGTGGCACAGTATTAGGCCTTTCTCTAACCCTCCTAGGGGGTGGGCAAAAGGTGAGGAGAGAAACATCACTAGGGCAGCTGGCCTAAACCAATCAAAGGGATATTCCATACCATGTGATGTCACACTCAGTAATAAAAGGTGGAAACAGGAAGAAGAGGGGAGGGGTGGGCTCTCGTTTGGAAGACGTCGGTCCTCCTCTCGAACACCGGCTGCGTGCGTTGAGGCCTTGCTTCAAGGACGTGGTCAATCATCGCTCATTTGTGGGAAGTAGAGAGTAATTTCTTTCCTCTGCACTTCCATATAGCCTTCATTTATTTTGTTTGTTTGTTTTCCTCCCTTCTTTTTATTTTCCTTTTTTTCCCTCCCTTTCCCCTTTCCCTTTTTATTTCCCCTTAGTTAAATTGTTTAGTTCATGGTAGTCTTTAGTTAATTATTATAATTATTTCCCTTTAATTAAATTATCCTTATCTCAACCTGTGAGTTGTTCTTTGCTTTACTTCTCCCCCTCCTCATCTAAAGGAGGGGGAGTGAGAGAGCGGTTGTGGGGTTTAGCTGCCCAGTACGGTAAAACCACCACACGTGGTTATTTCTAGTAAAAGATGGTGAATACTGAAGAGCATTCTGCTTTTTCATCTTGTATCTTCAGTTCCCACATTGCAGGAACAAATGTAGAACAAAAGAGTTCTAGATTTAAGAGTGTGCAGAGATACATTAGCCTGAGAGAGAGACATCTACTTCATACCTAAATCCACATGGATACCTAGCCCCAATAAATCCTTTTAGAAGATAAATTAAATCTTTCCCTTCCTTTTGATATTTTGAAAAATATTAAGAGAATATATATTTTTACACATGGAAATTACTATGTATATGAACTTAAAATAAGCATACTAATCATTTTATTGTGGTAGAACATATGGCAGGATCAAATGAAAAGTTGTATGCAGTGAGTATATCCATAGGTTGATTTTTTTCCCCATATTATTATTATTTTTTTTCCCAATAATTTCCCGTTATCCTCATTCTTGAGTCTGTCTTTAATTTTCTTCTCTACATTACCATAAAGTGATTTGTTTATTTATTTATGTTTGCTATGGATAGCTTCACTGTTGGTTCCATAATTTCTGCTTTTATGTAAGTGCATGTGCTGAAGTAGTTTTACTCTGTAATTTAATTCAGCCCTCTAAATACATTGATATTTGCTTCTGTGTCATCTTCTTAATCATTAACTTGTTAAATTATGCAATCTGGGGACTTCAACCTTCGCTCTTAAATCTCTTCTTCTAGTATCTTACTCATTTTGTTGGTTAGCAGTCTGAATTTTACTTTTCTGTCACATGGGATGAGATTCCAGATTGCACAAATCTATATTTAATGATGGGATTCAGCTACAGATTGTAGACGACTAAATTTAGGTAATTGCAATCTGGAGCTAAATCCTATTTTAGCCTTGAGTGACTAAGCTGATGATCAAAATATGATCTTGCATGATTTCTGAGGTTGTGTTTATCTTCTCTTCTGTTGTTATTACTTTTTTTTGTTTTGTTTTGTTTTTTCCTATGGAATGATGTAAGAAGGAATAAATCTAGTTTTCTGAACCATGCCGTTCTTATATCAAACTCAGAATATCTTTAAAGTATGTATTAATTCATTAATGTCAAATATAAATGTGTCAGAGAACCAGAGTTAATATCAGAAACCAATTAATTAAATTAGAATTAGTTGTTCTGCACCTAGGATGCAGTAGTGCTGGATACAAACACAGACTGGGAGACAAGTTGTTAAAAGAGCAGCTCAGCAGAAAGGGATCTGGGGGTGTTGGTTGACAGTAGTCTAAACATGAGTTAGCAGTGTGCCCTGGGATCTAGAAGGGCAAACTGCATTTTGACTTGCATTAAGCACAGCATAGCCAGACAGTCAAAAGAGGTGATTCTCCTACTGTATTTAGCATCATTGCAGGCTCACCTTGAATATCGTGTACAGTTCTGGGCTCCACCTTTGTGGCCTCCTCTTGAATACTTCCAGAGGAGGGCCACAAAGGTGGTAAAAAGTTTGAAAGGCATGTCTGATGAGGAGAGGATAAGGACACTTTTTTTGTCTAATTTGGAGAAAAGAAGGCAAGTAGGTGACCTCATTGCACTCTACAGCTTCCTGTAGAAGGAGGAATGAAGAGGGAGGTGTCAATCTCTTCTCCTTGGTAGTCAATAATAGGATGAATGGGAGTGGCACAAAGTTGTGCCATGGCACATTCAGCCTAAATATAGGGCTGAAAACAGGAAGACTAAATAGAAAAAAAATATTTACCTTGAGGGTGATCAAACACTGGAACAGGCTTCCTAGTGAGGTGGTTGATACTCCACACTTGTCAGTGTTCAAGAGGCATTTGGATAATGTCCTTAATAATATGCTTTAACTTTTAGTTAGTTCTGAAGTGGTAAAGCAGTTGGGCTTTATGATCTTTGAAGGTCCCTTCCAACTGAACTATTCTAATTGTAATCAAATATGTGATATCTTTCAGAATCACCTCAGATGATGGGGAGGGGATCAATACTAATTAAACAGAACAGCATATTACTTATTATTCTGTAAAATTATTAACTGTAAAAATATATGAAGCTACAGAGATTGGTGTGGCCACAATTTAGAAGCAGCTGTGAAGAAGGCTATCAGCTGTACAAATTTCTCATCTCTTGAGCAGAATTCTATACAACTTAATTCACTTTGTTTACCTTGTTATATTAAGATTCATTGACACTCACTGTACCTAAATTCACACACTGTTTCTGTCTTCTTCTTCATGGTGCCTATGGTATCTATACTGTGAAAGTAATCATAGATACAGACAATGCAGACTGGGGAGCAATTTCCTGTGTAAGATGTGTACTGATACACCTACCTATCCTCCTTTCAAGGGATGTTGCCAATGGCTTTAATAGACATACTTTGAGCTCACATTCAGGTACCCTTGCATCAAGAATAAAGTGGTACAATCACAGTCATTTTCAAAAAAAAATACAGTGAATGAATTTCCCTGTTGATTGGAGCTTTCCCCTTGAAAACAGGGGGTCAGGTTTAGTGATTTTGTTGGTCATTTTGGGTCAGCTGTCCTGGTTGTGTCCCCTCACAGCTTCTTGTGCACCCACAGCCTCCTTGCTGACTGGACAGAATGAGAAGGAAAGTGGAAGGGCCAAAGAGGACCCAACTTACCTTCAAAGAATAAATATTAGGAATTCAATACTTTTGCAAAGGTTTTAAATGAAATGCTTTCTGTCATATCTTGTCTTCATAAACAAAACAAACAAACAAAAAAAAAGAACACCAATATATCAATGTGGTGGATTTACTCAGGTGGGTGGCCAAGCTCCACCACAAACGCTCTCTCATGCCCCCTCCTCCAAGGGAAAGGGAGAGAAAATACGATGAAAAGAGCTCAAGGACTGAGATAAAGATGGGGAGATCACACAGTAATTATAGTGACAGGCAAAACAGACTCAGCATAGGGAGACGGTAAGATTTATTGCCTGTTACTAACGAGCTAGAGAAGTGAGAAACAAAGAAAAGAAACCAAAAACGTCTTCTCCCCATCCACCCTCTTCCACCTCCTCCCCCTGAGTGGCGCGGGGGAATGGGGGTTGTGGTCAGTCTATAGTGCTTTGTCTCCGCTGCTCCTTCACAGTCACTCTCGTCCCCTGTGCTGTGGCGTCCCTCCCACGGGATGCAGTCCTTGTTGAACTGATCCTGCGTGGGCTTCCCACAGGCAGTAGCTCTTCAAGAACTGCTCCAGATATGGCTCCATACCACAGGGTCCATCCCTCAGGAGCAAACTGCTCCAGCATGGGTCCCCCACGGGTAGCAGGTCCTGCCAAGTCACCTGCTCCTGTATGGGCTCCTCTCCACAGGCTACAGGTCCAACCCAGAATCTGCTCTGGTGGGGGTCCTCCACAGGCCGCAGCCTCCATCAGTGCAGATCCACCTGCTCCCCCATGGTCTCTTCCATGGGCTGCAGCGTGGAACCCTGCTCCACCGTGGTACTCCATGGACTGCAAGGGGACAGCCTGCTTCACCATGATCCTCTCCACAGGCCACAACAGGCCACAGGGGACTTTTGCTCCAGCGCCTGGAGTACTTCTCCCCCTCCTTCTTCACTGACTTTGGCACCTGCAAGGCTGTTTCTCACTCCTCTCACTCTCCCAGTTTTTGTTTGTTTGTTTTTTGTTTGTTTTTTTTTTGTTTTGTTTTGTTTTCCCTTTCTTAAATTTGCTGTCACAGAGGCACAAACAACATCGCTTGTTGTCTCGTCCCTGGTCAGCAGCAGGGCCCTTACCTAGCATGGGGCAGCTTCTAGATTCTTCTCACAGAAGCCACCCCTAGGGCCCCTTGCTACCAAAACCTTGCCATGTAAAACCACTACAATCAATAACATTCTCTTCTCTTTATAAAGCTTTCTCTGAGAATGTCTATTGGATTAACACCATATCTGTCAGTTTAGGTAGAGAGATCCTGATGTTATCGTGATCCAAATAATAAGAACGGAACAACTTAGATCTATCCATTTGAGGACTGTCTTGAATGTTCCCAACTGTAGCAGGTTGATTTAATTCCTGATCTGTCTCTCTCTCTATATATATATATATCTTCTCTCTCTCTCTCTCTCTACGTATATATATTTTATTTAGGAGTAGTAAGGTCTCCATCTGGCTTTCCATGCCAAAGTGGAAAGGTACAGTTCTCCTAGTTGTCTTCTGTTGCACCTGCCTTCCTTGTGCAGGTGTCTCAGATTCTACAAAGTGTCTCAGAAGAGAAAACTGAAGTTAAAGAAACTGAATAAAGCACAAATGTCTGTCAAACACTGAACCTTAGTTAGAACTTTCCAAAGTCAAGTTGCAGCTGACAGTAGACTTGTAGGACTGCAAATTTTCATTTAGGAATTGGTATGTTCTAAATTGAAGTTGTGCTTCTCTGCACCTCTTTGACAACAGGAAATTGCACAGAAAAGACAAGGCTTTGATTTCTCCTGATTTCTTTCTCTTCATTCACCCAGAATGGCCACTAGAGGGAAAGTAATGGATTTGTACCTGTAATGGTTGGCCAGATGGCAGGTGGCAGCTTAGACATATCTAATAGTTGTGGGAGGCTTTAGAGTGCTTAGGGAAACTTACAGAAATTTGAACACTTAACCTTCAACAAGTCTCTAAGAACATGCACATCACAGTCTTTCTAAAGCTTATAACTAGGTCAAACAAGGACAGATTTTCACAGGAACAGCAAAAAGGAAATCCATTATGCAAAAGTCAGTTCCCTGCCAAATTTCAAGTCCCTATCCTATGGCTTTGGTGTTATAACAGCATTCCAAAGAACAGATTGCCAGAATTCTATTAACATTCAAAAATACTGTATTTTCCCTTGGCTTCATGCAGTAGCTGAAATACTTTAGCTAGAAGTTAAAAAAAAAAAATCATCAAAATTTCAGCTTGAGGTAATTCTTAAAGTAATTGGGTAAAATCTTAATAAATAACAAGCACCGAAAACTAGGCCAAAAAATCAATCTTTCTGGGAACCTTGAAAACAAAAGCTAATAGACCTGACAGTAACAAAACAGAAGAAAAAAAAGACTTGTCAGAACAGTGTGCTTTCTTCAAGAAAGACATATTTGAATTAATAAATTTCACATTAAACTTCCATATTAAACTCAGCAGAGTTACAAGCAGAGTCCTATTAGTGCCAGTCAAGTCAGTGGAACTAACAAGTAGGCTCAAATTTTAGGGTTTGACCTGAAAGCTAAAATAGCAGAGAGTGCTATTTAAGTGAACAAAATCCCATCTCTTAGCATAATATTTAATAGCAAAAAATAAATTCTCATCTCTCTTACCATTCAACTATAAATATTTCATTTACTTCATTTCATTAGTTTTCTTTTCCTCGATTTCAAGTTTATTTTCACATTTTTACACTACCTTTTAAGGTAGTGTAAATATAATAATAATAATTTATTATTAATAATTTAAAAATTAGAGAACTCAGAGAAAAGCTCTCTGTTGGCTTCAGGGAAAACTAGAACCTCTTCATATATCAGGTCAGGACATGTATCATCATTCTTTCAGTGATGGATCCTGAAACATACCTCCATAACATTTTTACTGGTAAATAGTTCCAATATATGATTATTTATAAATATAGATTCCAAACCTATCTTTAGGTCACTGCTTACCTGCACAAATGTTTTAATCTTTCTGATTTGAACTGCAATTATTATTATTTTGTTGAAAAGGTCCTCCCTCCATCTTTCCTGTATATATTTTCAGCTTAGGATGCATTCTGAGATAAAACTCTGTGGCTTGTTCTGACTCAGATCAGCAGAAGCTCTAGCAGTAACTTAAAGCTGAGAGGTTGGCAGAGCTTTTAAAAGCTGAAAAAAATGAATAAGAATTATTTCATGTAACTGAAACAAATAATATAAGATAGCTCTATTTATGTTTGAATTGTCTAATTGCATAACTCATTACCTGACACTCCCTTTTCTGGAAGAGGTAGATAGTTATCTGAATGGATGAAAAAACATCTAACCTGGACTAAGATTTGGAGACAAAGATGAAGAATCTTAGGCTGTTATATTGAGCGTAACAGTTTACAGAGGAAGAAGGAAGAAAAGGAAATTAAAGGTGTAGCAATAGCTACTCTTTTGCAGGTACAACTAGGATTGTGTTTTAACACCAGCAGATAGTCAAGCCCCACACAGCTGATTGCTCACTCTCCCCAGGTGGGATAGGGAAGATAGTCAGAAAGGTAAAAGTATGAGAACTCATGGGTTAAGATAAAGCTAGTTTGCTAGATAAAGCAAAAGACACTCACATAAGCAAAGCAAAACTAGGAATTCATCTGCTATTTCCCATCAGCAGGCAGATGTTCAGACTTTTCCAGGAAAGCAGGGCTCATCACGGTACCAGTTTCTTGGGAAGACAAATGTCATCACTAGAGATGTCCTCCCTTTCCTCCCTTATCCCAGCTTTTGTTGCTGAACATGGTACCATTATGTTATGGAATATCTCTTTGGTCTGTTTGGGTCAGCTGCCCTGGCTGTGTCCCCTCCCAGCTTCTGGAGTTCCCACAGATTTTGCTCTGGCACGGCTGCATAAGGAGCAGAAGTCTTCGGGTCTGTGTAGACGCTGCTCTGCAACAACTAAAAACACTGATGTGTTATCACCACTGTTTTCTGTGGTGGTTTTACTCTAATACAGAGCTGAACTCCACCACAACTGCTTTCTCACTGTCCTTCCTTAAAGGAAAATTGGGAGAAAATACAATGCCGAGGTTTGAGATACAGACAGGGAGATCATTCAACAGTTATTGTCACAGGCAAAACAGGCTCAGCATAGGGAGATTAATATAATTTATTGCCTATCACTAGAAGACTAGAGCAGTGAGAATCTAAAACCAAACTAAAAACCTTTCCCCGCGATGTACACTCTTCTGCATCCTATCCCTGAGTGGCATGGGGGAATGGGGAATGGAGGCTGCTCTCAGTCCCTGTGCTTCGTCTCTGCTTCTCCTTCATGGTCACTCTCTGCTCCTGCTCAAACATGGGGTCCCTCCCATGGGATGCTGTCCTTCCCAAACTGATCCTGCATGGGCGTCCCACAGGCAGCAGTTCTTCAATAATAACTGCTGTAGATATGGGTCAGTACCAAAGGGTCCATCCATCAGGTGCAAAATGCTCCAACATGGGTGCCCCATGGGAAGCAGCTCCCCCCAGACCCCCTGCTCCTGCGCGGGCTCCTCTCCACGCGCTGCAGCTCCGGCCCAGGGCCTGCTCCTGCAGGGGCTCTCCATGGGCCACAGCCCCCTCCAGGCCACATCCACCTGCTCCACCGGGGGCTCCTCCACAGGCTGCAGTGTGGAGATCTGCTCTATGTGGGACCCATGGGCTGCAGGGGGACAGCCTGTTCCACCAGAGGCCTCTCCACAGGCCACGGGGAGAACTGCTGCTGCATGCCTGGAGTGCCTCCTCCCCCTTCTTCTTCACTGACCTTGGTGCCTGCAGGGCTATTTCTCATTCCTTGCTGTCCCAGCTGCTGTTGTACAGCATTCCCTTCCCCCCCCCCCCCCCCCCGCCACACACACACCCCTTTCTTAAATCTGCTGTCACATAAGCACAATCAGTGATGCTCACTGGCTCAGCTCTGACTTGTGGTGGGTTCCTTTTAACGGCAGCTGAAACTGGCCCTAACCTGACATGGGGCAGTTTCTGGTCTCTTTTCACAGAGGCTATGTCTGCAGCCCCCCTGCTACCAAAACCTTGCAATTTAAACCCAAAACATTTTCATAAAAAATCCAAACCACAGCATTGTGTAAAGGTCTAAGAAGAAAATTAACTCTGCTTCAGCCAAAACTATAATAGATGCAGACATTCCCAATCCACTGTATTATATAGCATGTTTTATTATTTGCTGTGATGGTTTTGGTTTTTGGTAGTTATTTCAGTTCTTCATTTTCTGTGCAAAAATAATGATATTTGTTATCTGCAGTCATCCTGGCTTTACGTACCATGCCCTAGGATTGTGTTTTTTTTTTTGTTTGTTTGTTTTTGTGTTTTGTCCCATTTTAGCTATATTTTTATTTTGTTTCTTATTTTCATAAGTGTTTACACTTGGCAATAGCTGAGCCATAATCAATCATAGCCATGACAGACTGATGTAATTATTAGTTGACACAAGGATTATCATGGAGTTGATCGATGATATTTGATGCAACTTCAGCCACCTGCTTTGCACATTCTGTTTTTGGCTGTTTTCTGGCAGTCATTATTTGTGAGCAGGATACAAACACTAAATTTCGTTAAACTGAGATAAAAGTTTTATTGGTGTTGGTGATTTTTTTGTTGTTGTTGTTTGTTTGTTTGTTTTGTTTTGTTTTGATTTGGTTTTAATATTTTCAGGAAACAGCAGTGCACTTCAGGGAATGAACATCACAAAAAGACCATTCACCTCATTAGGACCTGTTGAAGATGAAAATTCTGCAAGAAATCTAATACCTCTGATGTTCATGCAGAAAAGTTGAGCTTGCCACTCACACCCAAAGTAACTAAACATTAAAAAGCTGTTGTACAAGAAAGCTATGAATTTATATATTCATTCAGTCAATGACTTTTGCCTACATTATTTATAAAATTTAAAATAAAGTCCTGGTAAAGTGAAAGCCAGTTTGACATTATAACAATAAATAAATAATTAAACAAATGAATTCTATTCACTTTCTTCCAACCTAACCTAAAAAATACTTTTGTCTACCATACTACTTTATATTTCTTGAGAAGAGAATTTATTGAGCTGGGTAGAAAGAAGCAATGTTCCAAAGTCCTGGATAGGCATCTCTGCACAACTATATCAAACTGTGATAAAGTTTTGTCATTTTTGTTCAATACTTCAGTCCAAATGGATTGATTGCAATGATGTCCAATAAACTTAATGGAATATACCAGTCTGCCTGAGGAAAAATAAATAAATAAATAAATAAAAGAAGCTGATAACAATTATGTATTTCTGTATTTTTTATCACAGCACTGGAGAAGAGCTAGTTTACAGCTTTTTCTTTCAACAAGATTATCATGAGATCATGAGGAGGGATCACTTGAGGGGCTCACTTACTCTAAAAGGGTAACATCATTGGCAAAGTGAAAACTATTACAAGAGTATTATGCTTAGTAACTACTCAAGAATTAAATTGATCTTAGGGCACAGTGGCATACAAAACTACAACCTGATGTCAAACATGGTTATAACAAGTAATAACTATATATAATAGTAAGTAGTACTAAAGTACATATCTAAGAGGAAGAACACAGTTTCTGTGAGTTTAATGTATTTTGCTATAATATTCTGGAACATTATTTGAGATAAAATGTTAATTAACTAATACAGGTTCTTTCTGATGGACATATCTCCCACATTTACAGCAGTCTGATATAACATTTTAATGTCTTCTGCATTCAAAATTTCAAATTTGAAGGCAAATGCCCTGCTTCAGAACTTCAGAAAAGTTTGACCCGTTTTCCTTATAGTCAGCATAAAATCTTCAAGTTTTCACAGGCTGAAATAAGAAAATTGTAAAATTAGTTTTACCTAAATTTAATTAAATTACAGAATTAAGATAAGAGAGACATCAGGCTTACAGGCTTATATGAGAATAATTTATGCATCTATAAATCTATTCACATTTGATATTCATCAATGACATGGATGTCATGTTTATACCTCTTTTTTTTTTTTTTTGAGAAGTGGACTTACTGGATGTGTATGAATTTTCTTATTGTGCCCTCCTAAAGCAAATTTCAGAATAGTAGTGTTTGGAGAATTCTCCATTTGCATTTGTCAAACCCTTAATGCCACCATTCTGTTGGTCAAATTCTCATATAATATTACCTATGCTAATCTTCCAAAGCTGAAGAGCAATAGGACTAAACTAGTGATGAAGGCTAGTGTTTGGAGACCTTCCCTCTGGTGCTTTAGAATGATCAAGTTTCATATAAGAACACTTTACCTGTACTTGGATTTGTATATATCTACATGGTAATTGGTATTAAAGCCCTTCCTATTGTTGATCACAGAATGCTGAAATTTCAGCCACGCTCAAGGAACTGCTTGGGAAGATGGCCAGGCTGCAGCAAGAAATCGGCAGCCTGTGGAGCTCCTGGGAGACTCTGAGGGAGATGGATAGGAGGTGTCAACCTGTCCCTGCTGATGCCCGGCAGCCCCCTCCTAAGTCCCTGCAAGGGGTAGTAGCCGATCCAGCTGCTCACCTATTGGACAGAGGGCTTGATCACCCACAAGAGGAAAGGGGCTGGACCCTCATCTCTGCTCGAAGCAGAAGGAGGCACCTGCCCCCAACACCCACAGTGCCCCCAATGCCCACAGTGTCCCTGGGCAATAGATTTGAGGCTCTCAGGCAGGAAAAGGATGAGGGTCTGGACAGTAGTCGAAACCCAGGTCTCGAGAAGGATGTCAAGGATGAAGGAAGTACCAAGCATAGGAAGTGGGGCTGGATGGGGCACTGCATCCAAACCAGTGACACAAAAAAAGGGTGGAGTGTCATAGTGACCGGGTACTCCTTGCTGAGGGGCACTGAGCCTTCTGTTTGCTGTCCAGATAACCTCTCCAGGGAGGTGTGTTGTCTTCCTGGAGCACATGTCAGAGACATTAGAAAGGCTCTGCTGCAGCTCATTAAACCGGAGGACTATTATGCTGTTATTGTCATTCAGGCTGGGTTCCGGGAAGCTGCAACAAGGAAAATGAGTAACATTAAAAAGGACTTTGCATCCCTGGGAAGGATGTTGAAGGGATCGGGGTACAGCTAGTGTTCTCATCTATCCTCCCAATGGGTGACCGGGACCCAGAATGTAGGAGAACGGAACAGGTAAATGGCTGAGAGGGTGGTGTCTAGACCAAGGCTTTGGGTAGTTTGATCTTGGGAAGCCTTTGAGAAGCTGGTTATGTGGGCTGTTGATGACACTGACTCAGCAAGTGGGGCACGAGTTTTTTGGGGAGCAAACTCTCTGGACTGATTACCATGGCTTTAAACTAGGTTCAACAAGGGAAGGGAGGGGAATTAAACGTGACAGAGAAGAGCTGGGGGATGTTGTTGCCACTGTCACTGTTGAAGATAGTAGGGAAAAAAGTCTGAGTTGTCCCATAGGATTGTCCAAGGTTCCTCAGAGAAGGTAATGCTCCTGATACCCCATCCGGAACTGTCTTGTTTCCCTCCAGGGGTAACTGTGCCTTCTGCTTCCCTAAAGTGCCTGTATACCAATGTGTGAAGCATGGGAAATAAACAGAATGAGTTGGAGATCTGCGTACAGTCACAGGATCACGATCTCATTGCGATCACGGAGACGTGGTGGGACATCTCACATGACTGGAACGCTGTCATTGAGGGCTATGTCCTTTTTAGGAAAGACAGGTTAGGGAACCATGGCGGAGGAGTTTCCTTTTATGTGAGAGGGTAATTAGAATGTACCCAGCTCCACCTGGGGGAGGGTGAAGAACGAGCAGAGAGCTTATGGGTAAGAATTACGGGGTGGGCTGGTATGGGGGACACTGGAGTGGAGGTATACTGCAGGTCACCCAATCAGGTGAAGGAGGATGATAAGGCCTTCTACAAGCAGCTGGAAGTATCCTTGTGATCCCAGGCACTGGTTCTCCTGGGGGAATTCAGTTATCCAGACATCTGTTGGGTAAGCAACTTGGTCAGGCACACACAGTCCAAATGGTTCCTACAATGTGTTTAAGACAATTTTCTGACGCAGATGGTGGAGGAGCCGACGAGGCGGGGGCTGCTCCTGGACCTTGTCCTTACCAGCAGGGATGGGCTTGTTAGGGACGTGAAGGCTGGGGGCAGCTTGGGATGCAGTGACCATGAGATGGTGGAGTTCAAGATGGAACTTGGTGGAAGAAGTAAGGCTAAAAGCAGGATTGCTACCCTGGATTTTCAGTGAGCCAACTTCGACCTCTTCTGGGACCTGCCTGGGGGTTGAGCTGTTTTGCTAGAAGGTAAGGGTGCTTGTGAGAGTGGGATAACATTTAAACAGCACTTCTTCCAAGCTCATGATCAGTGCATCTCTAAGAGTAGGAAATCAGGGAAGGGTGGCAGGAGACCTGCATGGTTGAGCAAGAAGCTCATCGACAAGGTCAAAAGGAAGAAGGTCTATGAAATGTGGAAAAAGGGCCTGTCCCCTTGGGAGGAGTACAGGAGTGTTGTTAGAGCCTGCAGGGATGCAACGAGGAAGACTAAAGCCCACCTGGAGATGAAGCTTGCAAAAGAGATAAAGGAAAATTAGAAGGAGTTTTTTAAGTATGTAAACAGTAAAAGGAAGACTAGGGATAATGTGGGTCCTTGGCTGAATGAAGGGAGTGTCCTTGTAAGGGGGGGATGCTGAGAAGGCAGAGATACTGAATGCCTTCTTTGCTTTGGTCTTTGCTTCAAAGATTCCCCCCTGGGATTACTGGACCCTGGAGGGAGGAGAAAGAGTCTGGGAAGTGGAGATCTCTCCCCTGGTTGAGGAGGGTGTGCTTTGGGAGTGTCTGAATGGGCTCAATGCACCCAAATCCATGGACCCTGATGGGTCCACGTGTGCTGAGGGAGCTGGCAGAGGTGATCGCTGAACTGCTCTCTATCATCTTTGAAAGGTCTTGGAGAACAGGAGAGGTGCCTGAAGATTGGAGGATAGCCAATGTCACTCCAATCTTCAAAAAGGGCAAAAAGGAGGATCCAGGA
The DNA here is from genome assembly GCF_963932015.1 of Anas acuta. NCBI lineage: Eukaryota > Metazoa > Chordata > Aves > Anseriformes > Anatidae > Anas > Anas acuta. Next base: position 47,842,248 of record NC_088979.1, on the reverse strand, counting down.
AACTACATGCCAGTCAGTCTCACCTCTCCCTGGAAAGGTGTTGGAACAGCTTGTTCTGGATGTCATCTCCAAGCAATTGGAAAGAGAAGGTTATGAGAAATAGTCAGCATGGATTTTCTAACTGGAAGTTGTGCTCGACCAACCGCATTGCCTTCTATGATGGCATTATCAGCTGGGTAGATGGGAGGAGAGCAGTGGATGTCATCTACCTTGACTTTAGCAAGGCTTTTGATACTGTCTCCCGTGACATCCTGCTAACAAAGCTGAGAAAGTGTGGTATAGAGGAGTGGACAGTAAGGTGGGGTGAGAACTGGCTGACTGGACTAGCTCAGAGAGTGATGATCAGCGGTGCAGAGTCAGGCTGGAGACCTGTGACTAGCAGTGTTCCCCAGGGGTCGGTGCTGGGTCTGGTCCTGTTCAACATCTTCATCAACAACCTTGATGAGGGAATAGTGTCCACACTCAGCAAGTACGCCGATGATACAAAGCTGGGAGGAGTGACTGGCATGCCAGAAGGATGCGCTGCCATTCAGCGAGACCTGGACAGACTGGAAAGATAGGCAGGAAGTAACTAAATGAAGATTAATAAGAGCAAGTGTAGAGTCCTGAACCTGGAAAGGAACAGCCACATGGATCAGTACAGGCTGGGGGAAGACCTGCTGGAGAGGAGCTCTGAGGAGAAGGACCTGGGGGTCCTGGTGGATGACAGGTTGACCATGAACCAGCAGTGTGCCCCAGTAGCCAAGAGGGCCAATGGGATCCTGGTGTGCATTAAAAGGAGTGTGGCCAGCAGGTCAAGGGAGGTGATCCTCCCCCTCTACTCTGCCCTGGTCAGGCCTCACCTGGAGTACTCTGTCCAGTTCTGGGCTCCCTGGTACAAGAAAGACAGGGATCTCCTGGAAAGAGTCCAGCGGAGGGCCACAAAGATGACAGGGGTCCTGGAGCATCTTCCCTATGAAGAAAGGTTGAGACATCTGGGTCTGTTCAGCCTGGAGAAAAGACTGAGAAGGGATCTCATCAATGTGCATAAATACCTGAGGTGTGGGAGACAGAGGGGTTTGGCCAACTTCTTTTCAGTGGTTTGCGGGGACAGGACAAGGGGCAATGGCCACAAAATGGATCACAGGAAGTTCCGCACCAATATGCGAAAGAACTTCCTGCTGAGGCTGTTGGAGCACTGGAACAGGCTGCCCAGGGAGGTTGTGAGTCCATCTCTGGCAATATTCAAGGCCTGTCTGGAGGCCTACCTGTGCAATTTGCTCTGAGGAACCTGCTTTGGCAGGGGGTTTGGACCTGATAATCTCTGGAGGTCCCTTCCAATCCCTCACAGTTCTGTGATGTGAAAAGGATGACCTAGATATTTTCAATGTGAAGGTTTATTAGTGTGGAACACTAATATATTTATAGGTAACGTGGTCTTTTTACAATATTGAGAGAAGCTCATATGGTAGCAGATGATGGTGCTTTCTTACGATGACTGTTTCTCATTGCAGTTTCTAAATGTTTGATAGCTAAAGCAAATAATGGCAGTGCCTGTAAGGCATTGTAACCAGACTTCAAAGAAAGAGGCCATTAGAAAAGGAATAACAAAAATGTAGTGATTTTGTGTATTGACACATTTTGTTGGAATCTGGAGGCAACTTGCTGAGCACAAGTGGGATCTGTGAAGCAGAAAAATAAATTTAGGCATATAAAGCCATGTCATGGGTGATTGCAAATGTCAAATAACAGTATGTTTAGGAAAACAATACAAGGGCATATAATAAATCTGTACTGTATATGTTTTGTCTTGTTTTGTTTTATTTTATAATTAGTTTATACTTAAGTATAATTAGCTGTTGAATACAAAACGTATATACCAATTTGTCTTAATCTCAGAAATGTAATATGTGACCTGTGACATACAAAGTCACTACAGTACTTTTCAGTAGTCAAATTCCACCTGCTGTAATACTTTTAACCAAATGAAAAAACAGTGGATTGGGTAATTTGGGTCATATTTAAAATTTAAACATATATTTGTAAAAAAAATTAAAGAAAAATTTTGGTGAGCTTTAGTATAGATCACTAATTAAGAAAAAGAATGTTTTTGCATGCAAAGTAAAAAATAGAATGCTTCTATTAGAATAATTTGCCAGTGGATAACATTTCTTTTAAAATAAGCACCATGATCAGCCTTTGAATATGTATACATTGTGAGAAGCAGCATGTGTTTGCTACTATAAGTCACCAAAAATTAAAACCTAAAAGGAAAAATGGATATTTTAATGTGAATAATAGCACCTGATAAATGAAAAGGCTCTAAAGATTGCTGCAGCAAAGAAGTGAAAACGGAATTACTTGCTTTGTAGGATAAAATATAGTTTGAACATTTTACCTAAATTGTTCTGCTCTTTTCTATACTCTCTTCATCAGAGAGTGTTATAAATTTATCCTGAACCACCACACAGTTTTACTGTTGGAAGGTATACATACTTTTTTCTTAAAAACAAAGATCAGTTGAGTTGAGACATTTTTTTAATAAATTTTAGTATCTATATTATATACAGTGGGACCTGTAGAGGGAAAATTTGTGAAGTTAGCTCTAAATCATGGCAAAGAAGTAAAAACCTTCATGCAGAATAAAATACTCTGTGAAATTTCTGTTTGAAGTTAGATGTTCAGTTTCATGTTCTTATTGTATAAGGTGAGCTGTTTATCTTCTTGGTGTCAGAGTGAAAGGGAAAATAAGCCAACAGCTGTCTGATTGTGATTAATTATAACTATTTTAGAAAATCTTTTTTAACTCTGATTTTTTTTAAAGTGTACAAAATATTATATTAAATTTACAAGATTATTTCTTAAGACTACTTTTAATTACTTTTTAAAGTTACAGCAGAAACAGAATAACTAGCTATCAAGGCACATAACAGTTGTATATTAAATTGAAAGTCACGACACCTGTGTGTTATTCCTGGCTCTCTCTTGTTCCTAAGGCACTTTACTTCTCTGTACCTCGATTTCTATTAAATGGTGTAAATGATATTGTAGCCTTATTGCAACATTCTTTGCAGTCTAGACATTAAATATGTTATATAATTGGTATTAATATAACTTCTATTATTAACTACACTACAACAGTTATTATACTTGTTCTTTTGACTAATTAAACACTTTTCATCTTCAGATTTTTTTTATTATTATTATTATTTATTTTTTATTTATTTTTTTTAAAGGCAACTTGGATGATACCTTTGTTGTTACCATACTTTGTTACTCTACTTCTGTGACATGGAAAACTAACAGGTTTATACCATGTAGGCAAATTTATCTGATGCCATTTTTTACGGTGCATATCGAATACAGGCAGATGAATACGTTTACTTGCATGCATGTACATATATATACACACATATATGAAACATTCTTGTTGAAAGCCATAAAGGATATTTTGAGGATAATGTGTAGGAGAACTACTTTTCCTTCACTTGTTTTTCATTATAAGGCCAGATTCCTATACTCTTATTCATATTCAGTACTACTTCACCATTAGTCTTATCAGACACCCACATACCATTTTGAAAATGCACTAAATATATATCAAGCATAAAGCCATCTAAGTGACACTTTCAGCTATTAGTAAAATGCTGTGTTAACACACTATTTCTATTGCTTTCTGGAAATTAAACTTAGGAATAAGCAAATGGGATCATCACTTATAAATAGTTGAGAACTCTTGTGTTTTATTTCTAACTTGCTGTGCTTGTGTAATTTAAGTAAAATCAAGCAAATAATGTGTTAAGGAAGAATCTGCCAGTTTCTTTATGTACTCCCAGAGTTTTCTTCAAAGTAAGAACAAAATGCTTCATTGCTTCATTTAAAACTGCATTATAAGAAAAAAACTTATAATGGTTCATTGCACTTAACTTCAGAAAAATGTCAGATCTTTTGAAGTGAACCTCAGATTAGTTCCATTACAGAGTACTTAGGCAGACATAGAACACCATGTCTATGTTTTGGTTCGGTTTGATTTTGTCATTCTTGTATTCATTTTTTCATCTCTAAATTATTTAATTGTTTTAGCTAATTAGAAGTGGGATAAATTTGGGTTTTTGAGTTTTCTGTTGACCTAGACCAATGTTTGTGACAAATTTTACTTTTTCACAATTTTAACAAATGCCTGAGTGAATTAAGCAACCTTTTTTTTTTTTTTTTTTTTTTGTTATTTATTGGAAATACTGATAATAAAGTTTCTATTGTTTCTAGGTGTTTATCAGAAGTCCTTGCACAAAAGGTCGTAACGCTTCCAACTCTATAAGCACCTCCCATTGCAGCATCAATTACGTTTCAACATCTTCAACCATTCATCATCATCACATTTAGACACAACTGTTTTAGAAGCCACATGGTTATCTGTTTACTTGCTGGGAAAATGGTGTAATAAAAATAATATTCCTGCTTATTTCAGGCAGAGATATGTCTAGAGATTTGTGCAAAGACTCTCAGACTCTCCACTGAACTTTGACATTTTCCTGCTGTATCCAGCCAAGGCTTTGAAAAGGTAAGCATGATTCCACTTAATTTCACACCATTAGTACCGAAAAAAAGTATCATAAAACTATCAAGTCACATGACAGCACTATTTTTTTCCAGAAAAAGAATCAAATTCATAATTTTTCCATGAGTATATATTTTCCTCCTGTCTACCTAAAACTTTCCAGTTATTCTGATTTCTCTGGGGTATCAAAATCTGTCCCTCCTGAGTAAACAACTGCTTTCCAGAGGTACATGGTGCCCTATACTATAAAATTCCCTCTTGGGACTCACAGACTCTCACTGTCACTCCTCACATAGGAATGCTTCCGTTTTGCAATACTTCAAAAAGAAGATAAAAAAAATGCCCTTACCAGGTTGCACTCCTGTTTTCAGACTGTCCCTTTGAACTCTCAGACAGTTTGCTTTTTCTGTTTTCCCAACAAGATACAAAAGCAGAATCTCAACAAGCTAAATGAAGCAGTGGTGTGCCAAGCCAAAACAATCATGGAAAACAGAGTTCAATGAGAAACTTGCTGCTCCAACTTCTAGTGGGCAGTCCTCAGTCCCAGATCTGGTCAAAAAACCAAAAAACAAACTAACTAACAAACAAAAAACTTGTACAGTTTTGTATGTGAATATAGTTAGTATATATAGTGCATAAAGTATATGTAGTTATATAGTTACAATACAGCACGCATTAATATATAGTTAGTATATGTAGTAATATAGCACTTAACAATGTTGTTTTTGTTGTAGTACTGCATGCACTGTGGTATATGATGAGCCTAACAATTGAATAGCTTGATAAATTCTCTTAGCACCATTTTTAGACCTCATTGTTGCTGATCTGAGTATGGCTCTTAGATGCGTGATACTCAGAACTGAAATATCTACCTTTTAGATGCTTAATTCCATGGTGAGATTCCTGAGCTAAATTCATGAAGACAAGTTCTTTAAAAACTTACAAAACAATGGTAAGCATTGCATGCATAACTTCACAGGCATTGGTATGTTGAAAGGAAGAATTCTGTAACTCAGTAGAGGGCATGTGATGAAAATTAACTTCCCCAAAAAATTACATTAATATGACTATAATTAAAATTAATATTTTTATGGGAATAAAATGCAGAAAATGAAATGGGATAGGTTTCAGTTTTGGAGGCCCAGACCAAAAAGTCATCTAATATCAGGCAGATAAGTAAGGTGGCTAAGCCACATATTAATCAGACAGTAAATAATGTAAAGAAATTGACATACCTTTTCAATGAAGAGATTGAAATGGGTATTTCATCAGAGAGATTAAGACCTTCAGAGGGTGATTCAGTTTATAGAGATGATATAGAACAAAGAAACAAGATGGAAGTAGTATAGGAATGACCATATAAGCCTAAAAAACTAAGTGAAGGATCCCTAGATTCCCCTAATGGAAAATTTTTGAAGACTTCATGACATTAATGTTGCATGATGTGTATGTTCCTTTGTAGGTTTGGTACGTCAGCTTCAGACTGTTCCCCTGGAGGTCTGTAAAAAATATGTATCTGGAGAGTGGATAAAGAATATCCATCCTGCCTCATGTCACATTAATAACTGCAAAGGAGAAAGTACTGGTATGTATAAAAATTTCTTAGTACTCATGTTAGTTCAGATTGCTTTGTCTATTACAACAGCTTCTGACATAGAGGATACATTTCATACATTGCTTCTCAATGTGTTTTTGTTGTTAGCAAATGGACAAATTAATGTTATTACACATTCTTAGGTGTGCCTAAGACTGAATTGTTAGATACATCGTTCCTATAGCAAATTGTAGCATAATTGCAGGCTTTTTTCTCAAAAGAAAATTGATTTTTCCTTTGAAAAATGTTCTGCTGTGTTTATTGCCCATGTGTTCATTTGGTTTCTTATTAAAAATAAAATATGTAAAAGTCATCCACCTTGAAAGTGCCTACCTAGGGCTCAATTTTATTTCAATTAATTATATTATTTATTACTACTTTAGCATCAGCATCATTATTTATCAAGCAATTTTGCAGGCTAGAGTTGTTTAAGCGCTTTAGGACTAAAGGTAAACCAAAAATCCAATAAACAACAGCATTATCCACTGCCTAAAACTATATATTGGAGTTTTAATGTTGCCCTATTTTTCTGTGCCCAAAAATGGATTTTAAGTTGTCATCCTCCTGTTCACTGAAAACATGAGTTATCTTAAACTTCCATTTTCATTGCGGAATGTTCTAGCTTCCCAAATATAGATGTCAGTTCCATTTGAAAAAAAATGATATCTGAGGTTATTATTTTTTTTTTTCCCACCCATTGTTCTCAATAACCACAGAAAATAAATTTTCTCAGTTCAGATATTGATATAAACCTAGGAAACTTCAGGAATCACCATATAGTTTGCTTCATGAAATCTAATCAAAGGAGAATTGTAGGGATGAGAGGGGGAAGGACTGCTTTTCATTGAAATTCAACATTAAACATGAATTTAAACAGTGATTACATTTAAAAAAAATGTTAATGTACAGAGAAATGCTAATAACAAATAGCAATTGGATCATATAACCATGTATAGATGGCAGTATGATATACCTGAATCAATTAAAAAGATGAAGTCACCCTTTTAATGAACTCTAAAAACCTGCAATCACCTTTCATCTCCCAGACAAACTGGAACCAGATGTATTTACAGTACTGCATTGTAAACTGGAAATTTAAAAATATGAAGTGGAATTATAAATATTGTATTTTAACAGTATAGTACCAGCAGTATAGCCTACAATAATTATTTTTTATTAAAACGTCTGCTAGATCTACTTCTACTTGGAACACAATTTAATATACATGTATTATTTTGTTGGCTTTTTGGTTTGTTTGTTTGTTTTTACAATGAAGACTCTAGAGAGTCTTATATTAATTTAGATTTAGGACAGTTTATCAACAAGAAATAAGATTGGAGATTACCTAAGAACAGAAAATGTCTAGCTGATGAATAATGAGTGAGCTGTGCCTACAGTAACCTGTTCCTTTCTATCCTTGCATATATTATAGAAAAGCACGCTGTAAGAAAACACATAAGTAAATCCAGAGCTAAACATGATTCTCAGAAGGGTCAATGATGGATCAACATTTTTTAATAACTTTGTTCTTATTCTACCTAGCACAAAGTTGAATTTTAACATAGTGTTAGTTAAGGTATTTCCAAATATTATACTATAGAAGCTATATAGCAATATTCCACAATACTGTATTCCACAATCTGTTTTATATTCCTCTTAACTATCTTTCTAATACATACATGTTTCTCATTACTTCACGAGGTCTTAGAAAAAAAAAAGTAATAAATATTGAAATCCTGGCCTAGAGGAAGCATTGTTTACTTACACTTTCTGTACAACCATTTCATCTTACACAGATCAGGTATGTCAAAAGTTAATTGCAGTGAGTGGCAGAGTGAAGGAAAAAGTATAGCAGGCACAAAACACTTAATGGGAATTGATAGGTGGCAGGAGTGTTTCAGAAGAAAAAGTAAATAAAAAGAACTATAGAATTTAACACATCAAAAAACGTAGGATTAAAAATTCTAGAGTAGTACAAATTCTAGCCCATGAAACTAAAATATTATTAGAAAAGAGACTGAGTATCTATGATAGCTGAATATTGAAGAGATTAAAATCTTATGAGCCTGAGGATGATCAGTACAGTCAGAAGAACAAAACTATGTAAAAGTTTAGGGACCACAGCAAACGAAGTAACTGAGGAGAGAAGATCAAATAGATGGGATAGCTGAAAGGAGAATATCAAAGATTCATGGTGCTACTTCAAATGCAGTGGGGAGACAACTGCAGTGGGGAGAGTTGTCATGCATATATATTTGTAGAATGTATTCAGAAAACGTATTTTAAGATACATCCTGAAATATGGATTAATACTTCATTTGCAAACCAGCTACTGGGTCTTTTCCTGCTCTCTCGAGGTAGTGAGATGTAAAAGTAGTAACTGTGCTGTAAACAGATTGTTGGGGATTTGCCTGGCAACAGCTGGTAGAAGGTTTATTATCCCTTTTTTCCTTCCTTCCTTTGATATACTTGACTGGGAGGGTACTTTATTTTAATAAACATTATAATGCTCCCTATATTTTATCACAACTGTTTGATTAATAGCAACACTGTCTACTTTAAATTATGTTGGGAATCAAGGTAGTTTATAGAAACACAAGAATTAGGGATTATAGTGATAGTTTTACATTTATTAATGTTAAAATGTGCAGTTGAGTAGAAAGTAGAGGATAGTATAACAAAATAAAAATTGTTAATAATCATAGAATGAATATTATCTTGATGTTGTCAGTTATGACAATGCTAGTATCAATCTTTCAAACACATCTGTAACTGATTTTAGACTTTAAATTTCAGACAGAAAAAATCAGTTTTCTACCTAATCCTTTCCCTATCAGATCATTGCCTTTAAAGTTCAAGCAAATGAAGCATTTTTGAAATACCTACTTTTTTTTTTTTTTTTTTTCATTTTTCTGTGAGTAATCTTAGCTAAGTAAGATACATTCCATATGTCTTTGATACATGGGAGATGAATTCAATATTGAATTTATTAGATTAAAAAAAAAAAAAAAAAATCCAAAAACTGGTAGACCAATTTCATAAAACTTTAGATAGTTACAAGGCAGGTTATTTGTTAAAAGTAGTTTTAAAGAGAAACTTTGATTAAGGACAGCTTATATTCTTTGGACCCTGGAATGTGTCCAGAGAAGGGCTATGAAGCTGGTGAAGGGTCTGGAACACGAGTCCTGTGAGGAGCAGCTGAAGGAACTGGAGTTGTTTAGTCTGGAGAAGACGAGTCTCCTTGCTCTCTCCAGCTACCTGAAAGGACATTGAGAGAAGCTGGGGGTCAGCCTCTTCTCTCAAATAACTAGTGACAGAACTAGAAGGAATGGCCTCAAGTTGCGCTAGGGTAGGTTCAGGTTGGAAATTAAGAGAGATTTCTTCTCAGAAAGAGTAGTCAAGCATTGGTATGGGTTGCTCAGGGAAGTGGTGGAGTCACCATCCCTGGGGGGATTTAAGGAAAGGTTGGACTTGTTGCTTAATGACATGGTCTAGGGCGTGACACTGGTAGTAGGGTGGTAGTTGGACCAGATGATCTCAGAGGTCTTTTCCAACCCTAATGATTCTATGATTCTATGAGTAGAACAGGACTTCAGTTTCAAACACTTATGCACTGATGTCTAATGTAGACGTTCCCAGTTAACCTCAGTGTCTAACCTGCAAGACAATAGAAATCTAGGTATAATTAATATTATAGATGTGCAGTGTCACCTGAGATGCTCCAGGTTTTACCAAGGTATCTGCATAAGGCTGTACACAAAACATGAGACTGTATGTCCAAGAAATATACCTCCTTTTAAAGAAGTGTACAAGGCAAAATACAGGAACCAAAATGGTGTTAGATGCTTAGGCTGAAGCAACTGAGTCCTGCATGTTGTTGATAGAATCAGTGAAGAATCTCACTGAAGAATCTCACACCTGTTTAGCAGAGCAAATTGGTGTTCATACTACTTGAGAGAGATCTGAACAGCTCTCATGACATCGTTGAGTTATCTTAGTTATCTCAACATGGACAAGTAGTGCTATTTGAGTTGCTACAGGAAAAATTTCCTTGCTCTGACTCTTGATCCAAAATGATATTGATATCCATGTCACATGGAACAGTCCCAAGAGGGTGTTTCAGTTAAGTGAGGATTTCCTGTGTCGTTAAGTGAGGCCTCAAATATTTGTAGTCAAGAAAGAAGACTATTAGTTTAAAAGAAACATTTAAAATTAATTTGTTTTAGAGAGTAACAAAGACAGATATGGAAACAGAAATTAAGGACTCCATTTTGGAAGGCAGTAGTATAATAAATTTAATTGGAAGCTAAAATTAGGCAAAGTTAAACTAAAATTTGCTTCAGTTACCCATTTTTTTTTAGTATGAGGAACCACAAGTAACACTGGAATGTGTTATACCAATGATTAGTCTTAATTCATTACTGCTAGAAGAGATTACTTTAAGTTTTGATATATTTTGATTTATATTAAGATACATTCTAATTAATTTATAACTCATGTCCAGTTCCTAGACTTAATGTACAGATTACAAAGAATCACACACAGAATCATCTAGGTTGGAAGAGACCTCCAAGATCACCTAGTCCAACCTCTAACCTAACACTAACCAGTCTTCCACTAAACCATATCACTGAGCTCTACATCTAAACGTCTTTTAAAGACCTCCAGGGATGGAAACTCAACCACTTCCCTAGGCAGCCCATCCCAATGCCTAACAGCCCTCTCAGTAAAGAAGTTCTTCCTAACATCCAACCTACATGTAAACCTCCCCTGGCACAATTTTAGTCCATTTCCCCTCGTCCTGTCACTGGGCACGTGGGAAAATAGACCAACCCCCACCTCACTACAGCCTCCTTTAATGCACCTATACAGAGCAATAAGGTCAACCCTGAGCCTCCTGTTCTCCAGGCTGAACAATCCCACCTCCCTCAGCCACTCCTTGTAAGACTTGTTTTCTAGACCCCTCACCAGCTTCGTTGCCCTTCTCTGGACTCTCTTGAGCACCTCAATGTTCTTCTTGTAGTGAGGGGCTGTGGTGGTTTTACTCAGGTGGGCAGCTGAGTTCCACCACAATGGCTCTTTCCCCCTCTCCTCAAAGAGGAAGGGAGAGAAAATACAACACAGAGAACTTGAGGTTTGAGATGAGAAAGGTTTAATTAAAGGGAAAGGGAATGGGGAGAAAAAGAAACAAAAGAAACAATAAGTCTGTGTGGAAGCACAGAGAGAAGGGAAAAAAGTTACTCTGTACTTCCCATCAACAAGTGATGTTCAGCCACGTCCTGGGAAGAAGGGCCTCAAAACGTGTAGTGGTTGTTCAGGAGGAACAGCCCCCTCCCCCAGGAGAGCCCCCCTTTTTATTGCTGAGGGTGACATCAGGTATTATGGAATATTCCTTTGGTTGTTTTAGGTCAGCTGCCCTGGTGATGTCCCCTCCCCATCACTTGCCCACCCCCAGCATGCTGGCTCTTGGGGGCTTGGAAGGAGTCCTGATGCTGTGCCAGCACTATGCAGCAATAGACACAACACTGGAGTGATATCAGTGCTGTTCCAGCTACGAGTGCAGAGCACAGCACTGTGTGGGCTGCTGCAGGGAAAAGGTGACTCCAGCTCAGACAGACCCAACACAGGGGCCCAAACTGAACACAGTACTCAAGTGCGGCCTCACCAGAGCTGAGTACAGGGGGACAATCACTTCCCTAGCCCTGCTGGCCACACTGCTTCTTATGCAAGCCAGGATGCTGTTGACCTTCTTGGCCACCTGAGCACCTGGCTGGCTCATATTCAGCCAACTATCAACCAATACTCCCAGGTCCTTCTCTGTCTGGCAGCTTTCCAACCACCAATCTCCCAGCCTGTAGCTCTGTTTGGGGTTGTTGTGCCCCAAGTGCAAAATAATTCAGGATTTCATTAGATAATAACATTATTATGCAAGCAAGTAGACTGCTTCCTAGGATAGACATTTGGTTTTAGACTCTGAGTCCTTTAGTTCAGAATTCAAGGTCTTTGGGGATGACATTAGACAGATAGAGGATGACTGAGAACAAAGATATAAAAAAAAAAAGACAAACGCAGTGTCCTGGTTTCAGCTAGGATAGAGTTAATTTTCTTCCTAGTAGCTGATATGATGCTGTGTTGTGGATTAGGATGAGAATAATGTTGATACCATGGTGATGTTTTAATTGTTTCTGAGCAGTGCTTACACTAAGCCAAGGACTTTTCAGCTTCTCACACTGTCCTATCAGCAGGCAGGCTGGGGGTGCAGCAGAAGATGGGAGGGGACAGACACAGCTGACCAAAACTGGCCAAAGGGGTATTCCATACCATCTGACATCAAGCACAACAATTAATATGGGGGGCAGAGGGGGCTGTCTGGGGTGGGGGAACCAGCTGCTCGGGGATAGTCTGGTTATCGGTCATCGTGTGGTGAGCAATTGCATTGTGCGTCACTTGTTTGTACACATTAGTAGTAGCAGTACTGTTATTATTATTTTCCTTTCTTTTCTGTCATAATAAACTGTCTTTATCTCAATCCACAAGCTTTCACTTTTTTTTTTTTTTTTTCCTATTCTCTCCCTCATCTCACTGAGGAGGGGGGCGAGAGGGAGGAAACATCTGTGTGGTGCTTAGCTGCTGGTGGCTGGATTAAATCACAACACAGAGTTTCAGCTTAGAAGTGGGGTCAAGAGTTGCAGGTTCCCAAAGAATAAAATAGTATTTGGGGTAACAATTTAGGAAGAGAAAGAAATTTGTATGTACTCGCTTTCACTAGCATTTACTTGGAAGATGGTAACGATTTCACTTTCATTACTTCCTGTATGTAGCTCTTAACTTTACTGTGGAAAACCCTAGAATAAAGGTGACAATTCAACAATAGCAGGGTGTTTCTTTTGCAAAATAAAGTGGAAATTAACTGTAGGAATGCTATAAACAGGTTGCATGAAGTACTCACTGCCTATCATTTCTAAAATACTTTAGAAGAATGCAATTTCCCTTTCATAGAGGCTGGCACTAACCAGAGACAACCAAGATACTTTTTGCAACTTTGAAAAGTCTTTTTCTTCAGTGAAGATTTTGAAATGACAAGATTGAGGGCCACGTTGACCATTTCTGTCTATCCCAGGTACTTATTATTTCTGATATAGAAAATGTAGTGTATGCCTTACAAGACAGTTTGTGCAAATGACATCTTTTGAGCACTGTTTCACTTTCCTAGACAGACAATTTGAATGTAAGAGGAAAGTTAGCTATTACTCACAGTCTGCTGTCAGTTTAAGCATTCAGAACCCATTGCATCTTCTGAGAACTGAAGATGCAAATCAGTCTGTCTCTTCAGCAGCTCAAAAAATGTGCCAGGTGGCATATATTCCTTTATATGCCTGAATTGCTTGAAAAGCAGCATAAATCTTTTAATAACTATACTTTACTAGCACTAATGAGCTCTTCTGTACCATTGAAAAAATATGAAATGAACTATGTCTAGAAATCTGCATTCTTCTAGACAACAAAGCCTAAATAATTCATATGACTTAAAACTTTACATTTTTCTAAGTAAAAAATATATGGAATTTACTTGTTTTATATGGGTTTTACCTGTTTCATTCCATTTTCTAACCTCCTGATTTTGCTTATTTCTATTTCAACAGAGATACTAAGATGACTTAAGTGATTAAGTACCTGAAGTATTGCTTCCAGGTTTGGGGGCCCCACCACAAGATGTGGACCTGTCAGAGGGAGTCCAAAGCAGGGATAACAAAGGTGATCAGAGTGCTGGAGCACCTCTCTTGTGAAGAAAGGCTGAGAGAGCTGGGGCTGTTCAACCTGTAGAAGAGAAGGCTTCATGGAGACCTCATTGTGGCCTTTCAGTGCTTAAAGGGGTCCTATAAAAAAGATGGAGAAGGACTCTTCACTCACGTAGATAATGACAGGACAAGGGGGAATGGCCTTAAACTGAAAGAGGATAGATTTAGACTAGACATTAGGAGGAAATTTTTCATTGTAAGGATAGTGAGGCACTGGAGCAGGTTGCCAAGAGAAGTTGTGGATGCCCCATCCCTGGAGGTGTTCAAGGCCAGGCTGGATGGGGCCTTGGCCAACCCGATCTATTTGTTGACATCTCTGCCGATGTCACGGGGATTGGAGTTAGATGATCTTTAAGGTCCCTTCCAGCCCAAGCCATTCTATGACTGTATGATTTTTACATCTTTGTATTGCAAAGACCTTTCCAAACCACATTTTTTAGATAATTTGTTATTAAGAAAGTTAAAAGGATATTTTTATCTTTGTAAATTTTTAAAAAGGTATATCTGTTGGTCTATCTACACTTGTTCATACTAACATTCATGGTTATGTAGATCAGACCTTTCTGATCTTTACTTTGTGTACAAAGCACTTCACACAAAGTGTTCCATTGATAAGAAACTACTATTTTAAGAAAATAACTTTCTAAGTAAACTTTGTAGTTAAATCATTAAATAAATAAGTACATAAAGTTTTACATTATTAGTACTGATGTAACAGACATTAGTCTATGTGTATTAAAGATTTATGAAAATTTAATTCAACTAATTTGTAAAATTCTCTGATTTTATAGGTTAATCCAGTAACAGTAGTTACAGCAATGCTCCGTTCTTTAACTCAATGAAATGCCTCACACTTTAAATCCAAGGAATAATTTTATTTATTTATTTATTTATTCATTTATTTATTTATTAATTTATTTTTCCATCTAGTGTCTGTATGGCCATATGCCATTCCATCTATGAATTATTGATGCTGTAAGAAGTAATAGATGTTTTAAAAGATCTTTGACAGTGCAGTAACATTTAGTTTTCTCTGAAGGATGTCTGCTATATCAGTTATGCAATCTAGACTAAAGGCCCTTTACTTTTGTCTTTCACTTTTGTTCAGTCTTTTATGATTTGGGTTTATCTGGTTCCATCTGATCCTCTGATCACCAGTGATTCTCACTGCTTCTGTGAATCTTAACTCTTTCCCTTAGCTTTGGGCTTGCATTTTTTAACATTTTTTTTTGCTAACACGGTTGTAGCACATTTATTTTATTGCAAAATAAGTGATTTAAGCTAAATGTATAGGAATTGACATAAGCCCAGAAAAATGTTTCATCCCCATCTATTTCTAAAGAATATAAATTGTCACTTAAAATAAGTTTGTAAACCTTATGCTTGCCATAATGCTCTGAAATACTATAGTGAAGTGCATCAGGTATGGGCAAGAAAACAATATAAATACAGGCTGAATTAGTGCAGAAGTGTGACAGCTAAACAAAATAATCATGATTTTTTATTATTTTTTTAAAGGGGTTAATTTTCTTCATGAGCCTAAGTTGAGATTTTCAACAGAAAATAGAGAAACAAGACTACAATGCTGTTCAAATTTAAAGAGATCCTTCTAAGCTTTTTTTGGGGGGGATAATTTTGTTCTTATCACTTCATATGCAAGAGGGACTAATCTCAATGGAATAATTGAAATATTTTTTAGTATGATGAAAACAAAATGATATATTATTTTCACTATCTAATTTTATTGTATAATGTTGAGAACTGCCAAGTACTTTCTGAAAATATTTTGCAGACATATGGTACAGTATGCTTGTACTATTGAATGCCATATGTTGTCTAGGCTTAAATGCACACTGATTTTACTTTTAATTCATAATGTACATGTATATGAAGAATGGAAGTGACCCATGTGCTGCGGTTTGGCTTATTCATTGGCAGGTGCACATTTAAGGCATAAAACATATTTGTAATTATAAAGTGGCTATTCACAGGTTCCCAGGTGGGTAAGTAGCCATCATTAACAAATAAATGCATGCCAGTTCATTATGTTCCCAAGCACTGTACTGGGAAAAACAACAACAAAACTACAAAGGTTAAAGGAATACAACATTCCTTTGCTAATATAGGATAACAAACATATAATATATAATGCCAAATTTAAGTCCAGTAAATATTTTCAAAATTTTGTTTGACATGTAAATTCAGACCTGCAAGCCCAGAGTTGGGAAAATTAAGAATGTCTGAATAAAGTTATAAAATTATCTATGATTTCTATTATCATATTTGCACTTTACATTTCTATTGTCATTTAAGTTTTTCTGTTGAAATGCATTCACCTCAGTCTTCAAATACCTGCTCAATGCAAAATGAAATATTTGCACATGTTTTACTTTACCACTCTCTACACTAGGACATGAGGACAAATTATCCAGAACAATCTACAGTCTGAATGCAAAAAACTTTGGCCCCAATTCAGAAAACAAAACAACCAATGAACCAACCAACCAACCAACCAACCAAAAAAAAAAAAAAAAAGAAAGAACAACAAAATATCCGTGCCCTTAATCACATGATAAATGTGTCATTTGTGACTGATTCCTATAAATTTCATCTAGATATACCATGCTTTAATGTGTTCAGTTATAAAGTATTGTCTTCACTGAAGACAATGACAGGATTCTCCCCAGTTCAACAGGACAGAATTCTTATATTTAACATCATATCCATGATTTGCGAAACTGTAATGTACTTAACAAGAAAGGATGACTGCAGTTCATGTAATGAAACTGTGTGCAAAATTTTTTTTGTTTGTTTGCTTTGTTTATTTATTTATATATTTTTTTTTCATGCTGCCTTGCCTCAGTATTGTTTTTGTTCCTCTTTACATTGAAAATTGGTTGACTTGGTCATACTGTCTATGTTGTCTGCTTGGCTTTTTGTCTTCAACTAATTGCTATTTGTGGCTGTGAAATTTAACACAGGGGTAGAATTTCTGAAACTATTCCCCTATAATGACAGCAGGCAGCTAAGTACCGCACAGCCACTTGCACACTCTCCCCAGTTTGGATGGGGTAGAGAATCAGAAAGGTAAAAGTGCAAGAACTCATGGGTTGAGATAAAGACAGTTTGCTAGGTAAAGCAAAAGATGCACACTCAAGGAAAGAAAAACAAGGAATTAATTCGCTACTTCCCATAAGCAGGCACACGTTCAGCCACTTCCAGAAAAGCAGGATTCATCACACATAACAGTTTCTTGAAGACAAAAACCATCCCTCCAAATATTCCCCCCTTCCTCCTTCTTTAGCTCAGTTTTATGGCTGAACATGACACCATATCGTACAGTATGTCTTTGTGGTCAATCTGGATCAGCTGTCCTGGCTGTGTTCCCTCCAAGCTTCTTGCACACCCCTGGCCTCCTCACTGGCAGGACAACATAAGAAGTAGAAAAATTCTTTAATTTGTGTAAACACTGCTCTGCAACAACTAAAATGATTGGTGTGTTATCACCACAATTTCTATCAAAAATCCAAAACAGAGCATCATATGAGCCTCTACAAAGAAAACTTCACCCCAGACACCATACTGCTTTTATTCATTTTACTTGGGAGGAAGCCCTATCACTTGGAAATGATCACTTCTAGGGGAATTTGTGACTTGTGGCTCATGGCTTGTTAGATACTTCACCTGTAACATTCCCTGATAGAAGAGGCATAGGAAAGAGAAGAGAGAAAATACTGGGTAGTGTACACAGCTTTTTGCAGAAGAGCCAGAAAACCCCAAAGTGCTTCAACCTCTTACAGGTTTTTTTTTTTTTAATCTTCCAGATGGAATTTGTTATTAAAATATATTTTATTTATTTATTTATTAATTAAGCAGTAATCCAGTAATATAGCATGGCAGTATATTTTGAATCAATTCTACTGGAGCTGTTATTTTCTTTACATTTGCTTTTAATAATTTACAGAAATTCAAAGACTTTACACAATTATAGAATCTCAGAACAGTTTAGATTGGAAGGGACCTCTGCAAGTCATCTGGTCTAACTCCCTTTCATAAGCAAGACCACCTAGAGTAGGCTGCCTAGGACCATGTCCAGATGGCTTTTGAAGATCTCCATGGAAAGCGACTCCACAGCTTCTCTAAGGAACCTGTGCCAGTGCTCAGTCACCAGTACATCAAGGAAACATTTCCTTATACTCAGAGGGAACCTCCTGTGGTTCAGTTTGTCCCTCTCACTGGACACCCCTGAAAAGAGCCTGGCTCCATTTTCTTTGCACCCTCCCTTCAGGTATCTATATGCATTGATAAGATCCCCCAGGACTTCTCCTTTCTAAGCTGAACAGTCCCAGCTCTCTCAGCCTTTTTTCATAGAGGAGTTGTTTTTTTAATCATCTTTGTGGCTTTTTACTGAGCTTTCTCCAGTAGCTTTGCTATTCTGTCTTCAATCTTTCTGTCTTTCTCCATGTCTTTGCTGTACTGGGGAGCCCAGAACTAGGCACAGTACTCCATGTATACCCTCACCAATGCTGAGTAGAGTGGAAGGACTGCCCTCCTTGACCTCATGGCAATAATTTGCCTGATGCAACCCAGGATACCTTTTTTATAGCAAGGACATATTGCTGGTTCATATTCACCTTGCTGTCCCCCAGGACTCTCAAGTCCTTTTCTGACAAGCTGCTTTCCAGCTGGGTGTCCCCCAGCATGTTGTGCTGGGTCTGGCTGTGATGGAGTTAACTTTCCCTGCAACAGCCCATACAGTGCTGTGCTCTTTACTTGTAGCTAGAACAGCACTGGTATTACACCAGTGTTTTGTTTATTGCTGTACAATACTGGTGCACCATCATGACTACCTCCAACCCCCCAAGAGCCAGCAGGCTTGGTGTTGGCAAGTGATGGGGAGGAGACATCACCAGGGCAGCTGGTCTAAACTGATCAAAGTGATATTATGATGTCACACTCATCAATAAAAGGTGGGAAAGAGAAGGAAAATCTTGTGGTGGAAGTATCTGTCCTCCTGAAAAAACATTATACGTACTGTAGACCCTACTTCCCAGGACGTGGCCAAACATTGCTCATTGATGGGAAGGAGAGAGTAACTGCTTTTCTTCCTCTGTGTTTTTGTGCAGCCTTCGCTTTTCTTTTTTTTTTTTTTTTTCCCTCTCCCCTTTCAATTTAATTAAATCATCCTTATCTCAAACCCTAAGATCATTGTGTCATATTTTCTCCCTCTTCCTCTTTGAGGAGGAGGAGTGAGAGAGCACCCATGGCGGAACTCGGCTGCCCACCCGAGTAAAACCACTGCATATATATAGATGCCTGAGGTAGTTCCTCACCAGGTCCAGAATCTTCATTTGCTGCACTTAATGAACTTAATGTCAGCCAGTTTCTCCAGCCTGTGAAAGATCTCTTGATCTCCATATCATAAGCAGATACTTTTATGAGTAAGCTATATGTTGTTCTAGACTTAGAGACAGATATTTATTCAGTATTGTTAGTACTACTACAATACAAATTTGCAACAGAAACAGAAACATTAGAACTAGACAAACTAAGCCACAGACACTTCACTTGAAATATCAGAGAGTTTTGCTGACTAACATTTTTTTTTTCTGAATATTCCCAGTGATTGTGAGGTGGCTCCGTGGTCAGGAGGTAGGTAGACAGAATAAGAATTCACATACGTGGATCAGACTATGGATTGGCAGGCTACAAGAACTGACACATCATGGCACAGCATAGCATAGTACAGACCAGCAAAGCGCAGGCTGGAGGTGACCTTGGCCAATCTGATTTAGTGGGTGGCATCCCCACCATGGCCAGGGAGTTAGAGTTAGATGATCTTTAAGGTCCCTTCCAAACCAAGCCATTCTTTGTTACGATTCTATGACATGATATCCATGACACTCGTTTTCTATTACATTATTGCAGTTGTCCATGTCCCCCTGCCCACTCCACTCCCTCCCCTGACCACTAACACACACACACTTTAGCTCTTTTTCAGGTGAATGGTACCTTCATACTTAAACATAAACTTTTCATACAGAAGTCATTTTGGATACTTACCACCCTGGTCACCCTTCTGTACAAAGTTTTTTTCTGTAGTTCTGCTTTGCACACTAAAATGGCATAAAAAATATTTTTCTTTGTTCTAAAATAGTTCCCTAACAATTCATAACATCTGACTCTTTTAAGCATAACTACAGTGATATTTCTTTGTATACATCTAACTACACTGGTATTTTTTTTTTGTATACATCAAACAGTTATAACCTCAATACCTCATTTAGTGTGGTTAATCATCCTTTCAGAACCTGTTACTGTGTGTAAAAAGTTGTGATTTTCTGCATCACTTTACACTTATCTTCCTTTATATTTATCTGCCACTTTTTGAAATACTTACTGAAGATATTTGGCATTTTATCACGGTTGGCCTCACCTTTATTACTTTAATAGCAGCATCCTTGTCACTTCAGTATTTATCACTTGTATCATTTGAAGTTATGGTGAAAAGCCAGACACAAAAATAGATCTTACAGAACTTAGTTACTTCCCTTCATTTTATCCTTCATCCTACTTCCCATTTTTTAAATAATCTTTAAGAATCTTTCACAAAGGACAATATTTAATCCCTTTTGGAAGCTCAAGATGATTATTTCGACCTGATCTTTGCTATCTGTTCACTTGATGGCTTCAAATAAATCCATTAAATTTACAACTAGTTAAACTCTATTGATGAACTCTATCTGTCTTAATTATTTCTCAGAATATAATTATTTATTCAGAATATATTATTCAGAATTTCTCTGAATTTAATTATTTATTTACTCCTATCCTTTTGAGTACTTTTTATTAACTTACCCAATAAGAGGTATCTAATTACTTGTCTGTAGTTTCCTGTCTCTTCTCTGTAAACTTTTAAAGTAGTATCATCATATTAGCCATATTCCAATTTCTGGTCCTAAGGATATTTTAGAAGAGAGATTATAACACATTAGATAAGAGGTTAGAGTCTTCATCACTGTGGCTCAAAGCACAAATGACTTTTCTGTTCTGACATTATCTTTTCTGAGTGCTCTTCTTGGGTTTTGATCATCTATTGACCTTATAAGCTGTCCTTCAATCTTTATTCACCAAATCTGCTTGAAGAATGATTTACTGTTATTTTTTATAAAATCTTTTGGCATTTCCCCATTTTTTTTTTCCTCTTGGCTTACTTTTTGTCAGATTTTAGTTATTTGTTTGTTTGTTTGCTTGCTTGTTGGGAAGGCAGATTAGGTAACTTCCTTTCCTGACCATTTATCCAGGACACATTTTTCAGACTTCTACCTGAAGTAGTATAAATTGCTTTTGAATCTCCAGTAGAGTATCTTTTTAAAGCTTATGACATATAAAAATATTCTTATTCTTTCCTACATTTCTTTTATGGTCTTCTTTATGAGCTTCCTAATTTTTATATTATCCATACATTCCATACCATATGACAACATACTGAACAGTAAAAACTGGGGGGGAGTTGGCCAAGTTTTCTAAAGTTTATTGGAGTATGGCTGGGCATCTGTTAGCTGGTGGTGAGCAATTGCATTGTGCATCACTTTTATTTTTAAATTTTATTTATTTATTTATTTATTTATTTAATTATTTTCCTTTTCTTATTAAACCGTCTACCTCACACAGCAAGTTCTCACCCACTGGGGCAAGACAGCATTAGCAGTGAGCAAATAGCAGTGTGGTGCTTAGACGCTTACCAGCTTAAACCACGACAGTCTTTTTGGTGCCCAACGCAAGTCAACACAGTAGAAGTAGTATTTGAGAAAGGGAAGACAATACTCCAAATTCCTCTGAAAGCCAATTTTGTCATAAAATAAAGCCAGGTCAAGAAATCTGCACAGGAAATCCAGTTTTATAGGACTAAAATGGCAAGATGGACTTCTTCAGATCCCTAGGGATGTGATCAACAAAATAACAGTTATGTCTCCACCACTCAGCAAAAAGGAAACCCAAACTTTCTTATGTGTTGTGGGTTTTTGGACAATGCGTATTCCAAATAACCTCCAGATTGTAAGACTTCTCTATCAAGTGACCCAGAAGAATGGTTTCAAATGGGTCCACGAGCAATGAAAAGCCTTTGAACAAATTAAATATGAGATAGTTCATGCAGCAGATCTTGGGTCAGTCTGGGAAGAACAAGATGTAAAAAATGTTCTCTACACTGCAGTCAGGGAGAATGGCCCTACATGGAGCCTCAGGTAGGAAGTGCTACAGGAGTTGTCTCAAGGTTCACTTTAAGGGTTTTGGACTCCGGGATGCAGTGGACCCAAGCCTTGATATACTCCAACTGAAGAGTTATTGACAGCATATGAAGGGGTTCAAGATGCTTCAGAAGTGGTTGCCACTGAAGCACATCTCCTCTCTGGACCCTGACTGCCAGTGCTGGGCTGGATGTTCAAACAGAGGGTCTGCTTTTCACTTCATACATCTACATGGAATAGGTGGGTCACACTGATCACACAACAGGCTTGAATAAGAAACCCCAGTAGCCCAGGAATCTTTGAAATGATCATGGAATAAACAGAAAGCAAGTGTTTTGGAATATCATCACCAGAGAAGGAAGTGATGTGTGCTGAAAAGTCCCCATTACATAATCAACCACCAGAAAATGTGAAGCAATATGCCTTTTTCACTGATGGGTCCTGTTGTATTGTGGGAAAACACTGGAGGTAGAAGGCTTCTTCATGGAGTCCTATCTGACAAGTTGCAAAAACTGCTGAAGGAGTAGGCAAACTGAGTCAGTTTGTAGAAATGAAGGCCATCCGGTTGGCTTTAGAGAGTGTTGAATGTGAAAAATATTCTATCTCTATACTGAGTTATGGGTGGCATGAGGGTGGCAAATGCCCTGTGGGGGTGATTACAGAAATGGAAGCAGAGCAACTGGCAGTGCAGAGGTGAACCCACCTGGGCTGTTGCATTGTGGCAATATATTGCTACCCAGGTAGAGAACCTGCTTGTAAAAGTATGCTGCGTAAATGCTCATGTACCCAACAGTTGGTCTACTGAAGAACATCAAAACAACCAGCAGGTGGATCAGGTTGCTAAAACTGAAGTGTCTCAGGTGGATCTGTGATGAGTTATAGTTCAGTGGGCCCATGGCACCTCAGGCCATCAAACAAGAGATGCAGCATATAGACTGAGGGGTGGACTTGCCCATGGTTGTTATTTCATGGGTTATCCATGAATATGACATATGTACTGCAGTTAAGCAACCCAAGCAGTCAAAGCCTCTCTGGTATGGAGGATGATGGCTGAAATATCAATGTGGAGAGGCCTGGCAGACTGATTATGGGGCACACCCACAAACCTGACACAGCAACCACCATGTGCTTAAAAAGGTAGAAGCAACCACCAGATGGCTGAAAACATGTCCTTAAGGGAAAATATGGGGGAAAAAAGGATGATATTTCTTTAATAGATACTGATTTCAGCCTGGGAATACCATCTGTGGCAGGGAATAATACTGCAGTTTCATTTCTCATGCTGTAATGAGCTGTTAAAGGTGGAACAAAGCTAGTTATCAAATTGTTCAGATTGAACAGCTGACAGTGCTTTTGATATAAAGTAATTCCACCATTTGACAATACAATGTTCCAGTCTGCTTAAGCCCCATCCAGTTTAGGGTGAGCTTTAGATGTCTGAGCCCAAAGCAGCAACCTAATCTTTTTATTCTCAAGACTTCCTAAAGCTACAGACCTCTAATTTCATTGGACATTTTCTGACTCAGCCTGAAATCTCCCTGAACATCTAACTGTAGTCACACATGACTGTTCTGGAGAGATAGATGCCAATATTTAAATTGGAGCTGACCAAAAAGTTTGATATAGTTAAGGCTACAGCCAAACTTGTGACTACTTTTTACTTAATAGATTAATGGAAGTGAAAGAACTGGATACCAGAGTTTTCCAATACACACAATGTAGGATGTTTAACCTACATCTTCTACATGATAAAAAGGGTCTTAGCTACCAGACCATGAAAAACAATCCATTTGCCTCCGCTACTTGAAGCTGGAACGTTATGAAATCAAAAGCCAGAAGGGGAATAGACAGGAAGTTTGATATAAATCTAAAGGCAGTCAACAGAGCTCTGCAGTTTGCTATCTTTATTTTACCTACATTTTATAAATAAAACATTGAAATATACAATGAATTACTCTGGTAGCAAAGCCGGACTGAAGGATTGCACTTGCCAGAGCTGAACACATTTTTTTTGTTGTTGTTATAGATGCCTTTTAAATGTGACAAAATTATATGAAAAAAAAAGGATTTAATAAGACATATTTCAGCCTCTGACATCACTGAAAAAGATGATTGCAGTCAAGATTACCTGTTTCTTCTCTGATTCGTGATTCGCACATCCCAGTATGTATCAATGTGAAAACAAGCAAGCAGACAATAAATAAATAAATAAATAGATAAATACATAGGAACATGAAATTAGCAAGTCATTTTTTCTTGTAGAAATAGTTGAAATTAACAGAAAGTATTTTCTGTATGCTTTAAATGTTTAAAACTGAAGAACAGTGATTTTCTGTTAAACCACTCAGCATAGATAGAATAATGCTTTCAATTACAGATTTGTCTTTTTATTTCTATCTTTAGGAGTCACAGAAGCAAATTACTTCTGTTATGCTTGTACTATAAAACTTAAGATGTAAAACTCCTAACAATGGCTGCAGTAGGACAGAGGAAAAAATAACTTTCCAAATACCTGAAAAGTATAAAGTAAGAATGATAGCTATCCTGATAATGTGAGAGAAATTAAGGTCAGTACCAATGTGGGAAACTAAACTTTCAGGACTAACTTTAAGCCTAGTTTGAGCTCTACTTCTTTACTGGTACTACTTTAATCAAAATAATCTATTATCATTTGTTGAGGATTGTTTAATTTATTATTGTTGTTGTTGCTGTTATTGTTGTTGTTGTTATTGCTATTATTATTATTATTATTTAGGTTGTATGATTCTTCAATTCTACAGCAAATTGTCAGAAAAATAAAGTAGAATCCAAACATTTGATACCATTTTAGTTATTATTTTTTTTCCCCAGTATTTCTTTAGGAAATATAGTTCTATAATGCCTTCCTATTTCACACTACATTTACTTTATAGACACTTCAAACAATGTGTTCAGACAATTTTGTACTGGGTCTGGCTGGGATGTTAACTTTCCCGGCAGCAGCCCATACAGTGCTGTACTCTGCACTTGTAGCTGGAACAGCAGTGTTATCACACCAGTGTTGTGTCTACTGCTGAGCAGTGCTGGCACAGCATCGGGACTCTCTCTAACCCTCCTAGGGGGTGGGCAAAAAAGTGAAAAGAGAAACATTACCAGGGCAGCTGACCTAAACCAACCAAAGGGATATTCCATACCATATGATGTCACACTCAGCAATAAAAGGTAGAAACAGGAAGAAGAGGGGAGGGGTGGGCTCTTGTTGTGAAAATATCAGTCCTCCTCCCGAACACTGGCTATGTGTGTTGAGGCCCTGCTTCAAGGATGTGGCCAAGCATCCTTTTTGTGGGAAGTAGAGAGTAATTTATTTCCTCTGCACTTCCACATAGCCTTTATTTGTTTTGTTTTGTTTGTTTTCCTCCTTTTTTTTTCCTTTCCCCTCCCCTTTTCCCGCTTCCTTTTTTTTTTATTTTCCCTTTTAGTTAAATTGTTTAGTTCATAATAATCTTTCCTTTATCATCATCATCATCATCATCATCATCATCATCATCATCATCATCATCATCATCATCATCATCATCATCAATTTCCCTTTAATTAAATTATCCTTATCTCAACCAATGAGTTGTTCTTTGTTTTACTTCTTCCCCTCCTCATCTAAGGAGGGGGAGTGAGAGAGCGGTTGTGGTGTTTAGCTGCCTAGCATGGTAAAACCACCACATATTTCTATATAGAGAGTTGCATTGATAGATTATTTTGCAGAATCTCTTTCAGGATCTAAAGTTCAGCAGCAAGACTGATCATTTCTGAGACTTTTTTTTAAAAAGGAATTAAAAAAGAAAAAAAAAAGTGGGGATGAAGAGAGGGAAAGGGAAAGGAAGTAAGGTAAGATTAGGTGAGGCAAAGGAAAGAAAAAAGCCTACAATTTTGTGAACAAATAAGAGATGTAAGCAACTTTCATTCTCCATAGGGAGGAAGAAATAGTTGCTATATGTGCTGATAAAAATAAAGCAAAACTAAATAAAACAAATACAGCACCATATCATAAAATTCAACCTAAAATCAAAACCAACATGAAATAATAAAATGTACACTCACTTGTCTTGATGAAGGACTGGCACTGAAAAGATCTTTTTCCAGATCTTTTCTCCCTGTTGACAGTGCAAACTTCAAGTATTAAATCACTATGGAACCTTATAGTCTTTAAATATTCTTTTAATTAAATTAATTAAAAAGGTAAAACACGAACTTAGAAGGATGGTCCAAATCCTTATTGTGTCGGATAATTTTACCATTAATAAAGGGACCTTTTGAGTAGTGGACAAAGGCTGAGATAATATAATTGATATAAATTATAGTTATTATAATTTATGTAATATGAAGATTTAGTTTTTGCACGTATCTGTATGTATGTCATCAGTAAGTTTACAAAAATTTTGTAAAGACACTGAAATAGTTCTTATTTTATTTCTTCCACTGCATACTAACACAGTCTTTTGGTGCAGTCTCAGCATTAGAAGATAAGCAAATAGCCTTTTTAAGAAGTTAAACATCATGGATATATCACAGCTAATATTGGTTAAAGTTATTATTTTAAGTGTATTTCCTACACTTAATCAAGCAGAGGTACAGGCATAAAAAGCAAGGAGATTACTGGACTCAATATTTTTTCTGCAATCACAACCAAAACTATGTTTTATTTGCAGAATGTTTGACAGTGTATAAGTTTAGTAAATGCATGTTTCAAATAGTTATAAGACTGCAATGTTGCAGCTGTAAAAAAATATGTAAATATTTTTCCAATGTAAAAAAATACTATGTAAGAAAAACAATGTAAAAAATATTATTCCAGTCAAAAATAGTATAAAATATTATGCCAGAAAATCAGCATAGTTTCACAGAGGAGCAGGGTTTCAGTTTCTGAAAAATGATAAATAAATTGTAAACATAAAATGTCCTGGACATAATAAACCTTGCAAAATAAAGTATTCTATAATATTAGTGATTAGTCTTCATAATCACTTCATTGTATTTCATGATTTCTTCTCATAATACAGATCAAATACTGAGATGCCATTAAAATAACAGCTACTCAAACAATATGGTCATTTACTTTCAAGACAATGAAGAATAACTGCCAGAGGACTACCAAAAATAGATAAACCCAAATTCACTATCAATTCACAATCTGTTTCACAGCTATGGCGTGACATTTGATCTTTGAGATTTTTTAAATTACTATTATTACTTTTTTAATGACAATGATGTTTGAATCTATTCTTTACAAAATGTGCTGAGGATTTTTTCAGTGCATTTCTGTATTTCTGAGATATATTCACTGGTTTTCTAAATATTGTCTTCTGTATCCTTTGTTTGTTTGTTTGTTCCCTGTAAAATGTCTTTAGCTTTAACTTCCCAAGTAATTGATTTTGAGAAATACAAAAATATGTACAAATAATGTACAAGCTCTACAAGACAGACATGAGCAGACTCACATTCACAGATCTTTCACTCAAATAATAATAAAAAAAAAGTCTCTCTCTCTCCACCCTGCCTCCTGAACCTTACTGAAAACGTACAAAACAAACAAACAAACAAAACCAACCAAAAAACAAACAAACAAACAAAAAAAACACACAAAAAAAGGAAAATAAATTCAATCAACAAAAAAAAGAAACCCACAAACAAACCACAACAAATAATCAGTAGAACTCCCCTTAGATAGGGAAAAATGCTATTCTGGCTAGATAGTATGATAGAAAAATAAAATAATATATATATATATTATTTTAACATATTATATTAATATATTAATATTAATATTAATATTATATACTATATACCATATACTATATATTATATATTAACATTATATATTAATAATATATTAATATATAATATAATATATATATTTATATACAAGAGATGTTAAAGAATTAAAAATTCCCAGCCTCCAATAAGTGTAAAAATTTTGCTTAAATTGTATCAAAGATATATTCAAATTTTAAGTGTTATGATCTGAAAAACAGAAAATCAACATAAAATCACATCATTCTCTGGTCAGGATAAAGTATAGGTATTTTTGATGTTGAATAAAATAAAAAAAAAAATAAATAATCATTTATTTTATTTTAGAAAAAAGGATGGTATATCCAGCCAGATGATAGCTGCAACATACTCCAATTTGATTTTTTTTTCATATCTTCAATTTTTGAGGATGCACCACAATGCATTTGCCAGGCAATTAAGAAGTTTTTTGAAATATAGTGATTACGGTGAAAAACTCATGCTGTCTGTCTAATGATATATTCTTTGTTCTCAAGAAGGATTTCATTAACTTTGAAGGAAGTTTAGGCTAAGCTTTTAGGCTTTTGTTGAACTAAAATTAGACCAGTGTTACCCTTGATTGGATGTCTGATGCAAATGGTAAAGTCAGTTACCACAACTCCAATTCTTTAAAATGATAGAACAATAAACAAGGAATGTAAAATTGAAAATATATCAGTAAATAAAAAAAAACAACTACATAGAACTGGATGTCCAATATCTGAAGTCTCCCTTGGTTAAGAATTAAAGGCAAAAAAACAAAAATTAATGTCTTTCAAAAGGACCACATGCTTGCTAATAAAGGTGTTTTTTGTTTGTTTGTTTGTTTACATATGTGTTTCTTACATATTTTTACATGTTTAAAATACATATTTATACATATTTATAAGTAATATGGAACTCTGATTGATTAAAGACAGCTAAGAAGTTCAACAATTTTGAACTGGTGGAAAAAATTGCTGGTGATATTAGCAGTTAATTCATAAAAAAATTTATCTCCTGGCAGCTTAGTCATACTAGCCGTAAATGTGTGTTTAAAGGAAAGAGAGAGGAAAACAGAAATGAGAGAGACACTTGCAGTGTACTCCTAATCCAAGATGTTCAAGAAAGCTGAGTTAGACCCTGTCTTAGGTGAAAAACTTTGTGATGGCTAAAAATGACCTAAAAAATATCATAGAATCATAGAATATCCTGAGTTGGAAGGGACCTATAAGGATCATGAAGTCCAGGCACAGGTCTGCCCAAAAGTTTAGACCATGTGACTAAGTGCACAGTCCAATTGCTTCTTAAATTCAGACAGGCTTGGTGCAGTGACTACGTCCCTGGGGAGCCTGTTCCAGTGTGCAACCACCCTCTCAGTGAAGAACCTCTTCCTGATGTCCAGCCTAAATTTCCCCTGCCTCAGTTTAACACCATTCCCGTGGGTCCTATCACTGGTGTATACAGAGGTCATCTGCCTCTCCACTCCCCCTTGCGAGGAAGTTGTGGACCGCGATGAGGTCCCCCCTCAGCCTCCTCTTCTCCAGGCTGAACAGGCCCTGTGCCCTCAGTCGCTCCTCATACGTCTTCCCCTCTAGGCCCTTCACCATCTTTGTTGCCCTCCTCTGGACAATCTCCACCAGTTTAATGTCCTTCTTGCACTGTGGTGCCCAGAACTGCACACAGTACTCAAGGTGAGGCTGGACCAGCGCACAGTAGAGCGGAACAATCACCTCCCTCGACTGACTAGCAATGCTGTGCTTCACAGAATCACAGAATTTCTAGGTTGGAAGAGATCTCAAGATCATTGAGTCCAACCTCTGACCTAACGCTAACAGTCCCCACTAAACCATATCCCTTAGCTCTACATCTAAACGTCTTGTAAAGACCTCCAGGGATGGTGACTCCACCACCTCCCTGGGCAGCCTGTTCCAGTGCCTAACAACCCTTTCAGTAAAGAAGTTCTTCCTAACATCTAACCTAAAACTCCCCTGGCGCAACTTTAGCCCATTCCCCCTCGTCCTGTCACCAGGCACGTGGGAGAACAGGCCAACCCCCACTTCACTACAGCCTCCTTTAAGGTATCTGTAGAGAGCAATAAGGTCACCCCTGAGCCTCCTCTTCTCCAGACTGAACAAGCCCAGCTCCCTCAGCCGCTCCTCGTAGGACTTGTTCTCCAGGCCCCACACCAGCTTCATCGCCCTTCTCTGGACCAGCTCAGGCACCTCGATGTCCTTCTTGTAGCGAGGGGCCCAAAACTGAACACAGTACTCGAGGTGCGGCCTCACCAGAGCCGAGTACAGGGGGACGATCACCTCCCTAGCCCTGTTGGTCACACTGTTTCTGATACAAGCCAGAATGCTGTTGGCCTTCTTGGCCACCTGAGCACACTGCTGCCTCATATTCAGCTGACTGTCCACCATCACTCCCAGGTCCTTCTCTGCCTGGCAGCTCTCCAACCACTCATCTCCCAGCCTGTAGCTCTGCTTGGGGTTATTGCACCCCAGGTGCAGGACCCGGCACCTGGCCTTGTTGAACTTCATGCAGTTGACCTCAGCCCATCGGTGCAGCCTATCCAGATCCTCCTGCAGAGCTTTCCTACCCTCGAGCAGATTGACACATGCGCATAGCTTGGTGTCATCTGCAAACTTAATGAGGGTGCACTCAATGCCCTCGTCCAGATCATTGATGAAGATATTAAAGAGGACCGACCCCAGCACCGAGCCCTGGGGGACGCCACTAGTGACTGGCCTCCAACTGGACTTGACTCCATTTACCACGACTCTTTGGGCCCAGTCATCCAGCCAGTTTCTAACCCAACGAAGCGTGCGCCAGTCCAAGCCAAGAGCAGCCAGTTTCTTGAGGAGAATGCTGTGGGAGATGGTGTCAAATGCCTTGCTGAAGTCAAGGTAGACCACATCCACAGCCTTTCCGTCGTCCACCCAGCGCGTCACTTGGTCATAGAAGGAGATCAGGTTCGTCAAGCAGGATCTGCCTTCCATAAACCCATGCTGACTGGGCCTGATCGCCTTCTTGCCCTGCAAGTGCCACATGATGACTCTCAAGATTATCTGCTCCATGAGCTTCCCTGGTACTGAGGTCAAACTGACAGGCCTGTAGTTTCCCGGGTCTGCCCTCCGGCCCTTCTTGTAGATGGGCATCACATTTGCTAGCCCCCAGTCAGCTGGGACCTCCCCCGATAGCCAGGACTGCTGATAAATGATGGATAGGGGCTTGGCCAGCTCCTCTGCCAGTTCTCTCAGTACCCTTGGGTGGATCCCATCCAGCCGCATTGATTTGTGCACATCCAAGTGCCGTAGCAGGTCACCAAACAGTTCTTTGTGGATAGTGAGGGCCACATACTGCTCCCCATCCCCTTCCACCAGCTCAGGGTACTGCTTGATGCATCCCAGGATACAGCTGGCCTTCCTGGCTGCCAGGACACACTGCTGGCTCTTACTCAACTTGCTGTCAACCACAAGCCCCAGATCCTTCTCTGCGGGGCCACTCTCCAGCATCTCATTGCCCAGTCTGTACATATAGCCAGGGTTTCCCCATCCCAGGTGCAGGACCCGGCACTTGCCTTTGTTAAACTTCATGTGGTTGGTAATAATCCAGCTCTCCAATCTGTCCAGATCTCTCTGCAAGGTCTTTTCTCTCTCATCAGAGTCCAGAACTTCTCCAAGTTTGATGTTGCCAGCAAATTTGCTTAGAACACCTTATAGTCCTACATCCTAATCATTTATAAAGACATTGAAGAGGACTGGCCCTAAAATGGAGCCTCAAGGGACCCCACTAGTGACCATCCACCAGCCAGATGTAGCCCCATTAACCACAACCGTTTGAGCCCTGCCCATCAGCCAATTGCTCACCCATTGTATGATGTTTTTGTTATGTAGTATGCTGGACATTTTGTCCAGTAGGATACTATGGGAAACCATTTCAAAAGCCTTGCTGAAGTCCAAAAAGATCAGCTGGTTTCCCTTGGTCATCTAGATGGGTGATCTTATCATAAAAGGAAATCAAATTTGTTAGGTAGGACCTACCCCTCATGAACCCATGTTGGCTGGGATCAGTGACTGCATTGTCCCCCAGGTGCGCCTCAGTAACTTCAAGGATCATCTTCTCCATAATTTTACCAGGCACTGACGTGAGACTGACAGGCCTGTAATTGCTAGGGTCTTCTTTCTTACCCTTCTTGAAAATTGGCACAACATTTGCCAGCTTCCAGTCTACTGGAACCTCTCCAGATTCCCAAGATCATTGAAAAATAATGGAGAAAGGTCCTGTGATGACATCAGCCAGCTCTTTAAGCACCCTGGGATGGATCCCATCTGGACCCATGGACTTGTATGGATCCAGGTGGAGCAGCAAATCCTGCACACCTTCAGGGTTGGTTGGGAGTTTGTCATTCCCACCGTCACAGTCCTTCCTCTCATGGCACCCAGGGTCCCGAAGCCCATCATCAGTGTTGAAGACAGAGGTGAAGAAGGCATTAAACGTCTCTTCTTTGCCTATGTCATTGTCTGTGAGGAGACCTTCCCCATCAAGGTCTATGTTTTTTTTGTTTCTCCTTTCTCTATTAACATATCTAAAAAACCTTTTTTTTTTTTTTTATTGTCCCCCACAGACATGGCCAGCTTCAACTCTAGTTGGGCTTTGGCCCCATGAATTTACTCCCTACAAACATGAACAGCATCCCTATATTCCTTCCTCATCTCCTGACCCTCCTTCCAGCAGCCGTACACTTTCTTTTTCCATCTAAGCTCCAGTAGAAGGTCCCTGGTCAGCCACGCCAGCCTTCTGCCCTGCCTGCCTGCTTTCCGATATTTTGGAATTGCTTGATCTTGTGCTTTTAGGAGGCAGTGCTTAAAGATTGACCAGCACTGATGGATGCCAATGCCTTCAAAAGCAGTTTCCCAGGGGATGTTGCTGACTAGTTCCCTGAGCAACCTGAAGTCTGCTTTTCCCGTATCCAAGGCTGAAGTTTTGGTGGCAGTTTTCTTTCTGTTGCCATAAATTCTAAACTCAACCACTTCATGGTCACTATGACCAAGACGGCTGCCAATTGCCACATTTTCCAGAAACGGATCAAGGAGGGCACCTTTCCTAGTTGGCTCCCTTAGCACCTGCACCAAGAAGTTATCATCTAGGTGCTTTATGAACCTCCTGGACTTGCTCGTGTCAGCCATGTGGTGGTGTCTAATATATGTCCAATATGTGTCTATTATGTGTCTAAGCAGCTGAAAATTACTGAAGACTCTAACAATAAAAGTTACTGCAAACTCTAACAAGACTTTAACAACAAGATGCAAACTATTAAGATCCTTTTGTGTATTGAAAATATTCAGTAGTTCTAATTTTATCAGATATGAAGCATCTCAGAGGAAAATTCATAGATGTCAGATAAAATAGGTTGGCACAGTTAGGTTAATAAATTGCCACAGGTGACTCAAAGACAAACAAACAAAGAAACAAAACCTTAAATGTTACTTGAGTTTCTTTCATAAAATAATGTGTGTTTCATAAAATAATGAGTTTCTTTCATAAAATATTAAGTAACGACAGTGTTCAATAGTTCCTATTGAGAAACTGTTAAATTAACTTCACATGGGCACTTTAAAAAAAAATAAATATTGAAAATATAATAGCGTATATGGAGCCTCTTGCCTTTTATAGAAATTATAATTCTATTCAGACTTTGAAACTAGTATTAGGATTGAATTTTGATTGTTTAATTACCAGCTTTCTAGTATTGTCTTGAGGCAGATGCCAGCTATTAAGTAGACAATGAAGGAACAAGAAGTTTAATAGTTATTACTTAACCTGAGCAGTGTTATTTCTTAAAAGGCTGGAAACTAACAACAAACATTATATTTAAAAACAAACAAACAAACAAACACACAAACAACCCCCCCCCCCCAAAAAAAAAAACACTGTCCCAAGTAGATTAATTGGAACATGTTATTTCTCTTGGGATTATATTAATGCCAACAAGCAACTTTTAAATTAATAAAGTTTAATCTTTTGATTCAAAACACAATATGTCTATTTTTAATCCAGTAAAATTATATTATAAATTTGTATATTAATAAGTATGCTAATATGTCTTGTGTATACACATTTTTTCTCTCTCTCCCTGTGAGTACACAGGAATGAAGGAAATTTAGCGGTTGCATTTTTATTTATTTATTGGGCCTGCTTTCCAGGATAACTGCAAGGGACAGAGATGAACTGCCAACAATTCTAACATTTAAATGAAGGAAAAAGAGAAATTACTTCTTTCTTGGAATGTCAAAGTGACTGCACTAACTTCTTTGTCTTATATTTTTATTTAATTGAAACCAACAGACATATTTGACCAATGCTCTGTAGAGGTAGGACTAACAAAGGAGGTTTAAAAAGATTTAACACATGTCAAAGACTGAAAAAAAATCTAAATGCCTGATTTTAGACTTTCAAAAAAAAAACTTTTTTTTTTTTTTTAAGAAAAAAAATATTAACGATTTCATAATGTAATTTAATGGAAAACATGAGTCTCTATGTGTTCAGAGGTTAAGGTAGCAGCCTTATAAAACAATTCTGATTTCTAGAAATGTCACAGACTTCTGACATATATCTGTCTGCACCAAGAATAAGATGATACTTTTCATTTTTGAGGTTTTCTTTGCAAAAGTATCTTGGCTTAGGAAAGCCAAATTAATTCATACTGTACAAATTCTCAGGTGTGGTCACTTGGAATCAATTTTGCATGAATGCTAAGGAATTTTTTTTTCTTATTTCAATTTTATCCCTCTACAAACATTACAATAAAATAAAATAAAATAAAATAAAATAAAATAAAATAAAATAAAATAAAATAAAATAAAATAAAATAAAATAAAATAAAATATAAAGACAAAATTTCTGATCAGTTAAAAGAAAGATTTATGAATTAGCTGAACAGATTTTATTGCTACAATAGTTTCTATGCATGTATTTATATTTATTTGTATTAGAAATTTGGAAGTTTAAATTAAACAGATTATTAGACAGTGTCCATGATGATCCCACATCAACTTTGTCTACATCTAAACTTTGTAATCCTTAAATTCTTCATCTGTGTACTCATCTCTTCCTGGAAGTGTGATGTTATACATTATACATTAGAAAGTCTCCTGCTTTCACACATCATTGGAAGAAAAGAATGTTATGAGAAATAGTCAGCATGGATTTTCTAACGGGAAGTTGTGCTCGACCAACCGCATTGCCTTCTATGATGGCATTATCAGCTGGGTAGATGGGGGGAGAGCAGTGGATGTCATCTACCTTGACTTTAGCAAGGCTTTTGATACTGTCTCCCATGACATCCTGCTAACAAAGCTGAGAAAGTGTGGGATAGAGGAGTGGACAGTAAGGTGGGGTGAGAACTGGCTGACTGGACCAGGGTGATGATCAGCGGTGCAGAGTCAGGCTGGAGACCTGTGACTAGCAGTGTTCCCCAGGGGTCGGTGCTGGGTCTGGTCCTGTTCAACATCTTCATCAACAACCTTGATGAGGGAATAGTGTCCACACTCAGCAAGTACGCCGATGATACAAAGCTGGGAGGAGTGACTGACATGCCAGAAGGATGCGCTGCCATTCAGCGAGACCTGGACAGGCTAGAGAAATGGGTAGGAAGAAACCAAATGAAGATTAATAAGAGCAAGTGTAGAGTCCTGAACCTGGAAAGGAACAGCCACATGTATCAGTACAGGCTGGGGGATGACCTGCTAGAGAGGAGCTCTGAGGAGAAGGACCTGAGGGTCCTGGTGGACGACAGGTTGACCATGAGCCAGCAGTGTGCCCCAGTAACCAAGAGGGCCAATGGGATCCTGGCGTGCATTAAAAGGAGTGTGGCCAGCAGGTCAAGGGAGGTGATCCTCCCCCTCTAGTCTGCCCTGGTCAGGCCTCACCTGGAGTACTGTGTCCAGTTCTGGGCTCCCCAGTGCAAAAAAGACAGGGATCTCCTGGAAAGAGTCCATTGGAGGGCTACATAGATGACAGGGGTCCTGGAGCATCTTCCTTATGAAGAAAGGTTGAGACACCTGGGTCTGTTCAGCCTGGAGAAAAGAAGACTGAGAGGGGATCTCATCAATGTGTGTAAATACCTGAGGTGTGGGAGACAGGGGGATTTGGCCAACCTCTTCTCAGTGGTTTGCGGGGACAGGACAAGGGGCAATGGCCACAAAATGGATCATAGGAAGTTCTGCACCAGCATGAGAAAAAACTTCTTCACGGTGAGGGTGATGGAGCACTGGAACAGGCTGCCCAGGGATGTTGTGGAGTCTCCTTCTCTGGAGATATTCAAGATCTGTCTGGATGCCTACATGGGTAGCCTGCTCTAAGGAAAATGCTTTGGCAGGGGGATTGGACCCGATGATCTTTTGAGGTCCCTTACAACCCCTTAAATTCTGTGATTCTGTGATTATTTTATTATTATTCTCATTAGAGAGGAAGAGGAAGGTTAGAGTATGGCACACTTAAACAGATCTGTGTTGGAGAACCAAGAATACACTATGTACCTCATGAAATTTTTGAGTTATTGCTAAGATAGTCTCAGTGTCTATGGTTTCACAGTATACTCTTAGTTTAACAGATAATTTTTCATTGCCTGCATTATATTAATGCAGGCAATTAATGGTGACTGTTTTCAATGTTGCTTGCATTGACCCTGCACACTGAGTGTGAATTATCTTAATGTTACAATTAATTTTAGAAAAAAAAAATAGATTTCTACTCTTAACTGGGCATTTATTCTCCCAGTTTAATCAGAGATAGGCATTTTCATAGGATGATTTTTTCTGTTGTGAAGTGGTTAGTAAGTTGGACAGAATCACAGACTGGTTGAGGTTGGAAGGGACCTCCGGAGATCATCTTGTCTACCTCCTTTACTCAAGCAGGGATAACTAGAGCTGTTTGCACAGGATTGTATTGAGGCAGCTTTTGAATGTGTTTAAGTATGGAGACTTCACAGCCACATAGGCTTCTGCTGTGGAGGTTCATATATTTGTCCAGTAACTAAAAAAATATAAAAATAAAATTAATAAAAATAAAAATAATTGATGAGTATCTTTTGTAATTCTTCAAAACAAGAATGATTCCACTTAAATTAAATGCTTGTGCATCTACTGGAGGAGTCAGAAGCAAGATGTTTAGGAAACATTAAACTCACTAGTTTTAGTCAATGCTTATGGAAGATCATAGCGTGAATTGCACCTTGGAGTGCAACTGTCTCTGTTGCCAATAAAAGAAGGTTTGAGTACCAGAGAAGATACTAGAATGTCAAAATGTTTAAGTTATGCTATAAACACTCACAGCCCCATAGTTCTGGAAATCACAGAATCGTCTATGTTGGAAGAGACGTCCAAGATCACTGAGTCCAACCTCTGACCTAACACTAACAAGTCCTCCACTAAACCATATCACTAAGCTCTACATCTAAATGTCTGTTAAAGACCTCCAGAGATGGTGACTCCACCACTTCCCTGGGCAGCCCATTCCAATGCCTAACAACGCTTTCAGTAAAGAAGTTTTTCCTAATATCGAACCTAAACCTCCCCGGCACAATTATAGCCCACTCCCCCTTGTCCTGTCAACAGGCGCATGGGAGAATAGATCAATCCCCAGCTTGCTACAGCCTCCTTTAATGCACCTATACAGAGCAATAAGGTCAACCCTGAGCATCCTGTTCTCCAGGTTGAACAATCCCACCTCCCTCAGCCACTCCTTGTAAGACTTGTTTTCTAGACCCCTCACCAGCTTCGTTGCCCTTCTCTGGACTCTCTTGAGCACCTCAATGTCCTTCTTGTAGCGAGGGGCCCAAAATTGAACACAGTACTCAAGGTGCAGCCTCACCAGAGCAGATTTTTTTTTTTTCTTAATATAATTTTAAAATATTTTATTTTTTAAATGCTGTTATATGTCAATTATTTTGTTGTTTTAAAATATTAAAATTTATTTTAAAATATTACTTTCTACTGCACTGACATTTTAAACCCTAAATTGATAAATATGCTGCTAACACTTTATGACTCAACAGAATTCCAAATGTTCCAAACGGGGAATTGGTCTCTAATTTTTTTTGCAAGGAAGAAAATTAATTTCTCTTCAAGTCATGGGATAGGACAATTGTTATACCACAAGGTAGATGTAATACTGGTTTTCTTCTTCCAGTTTTTACTTAACATTAACATTGGCAAGTTAAGTGATGAAGGATGATTTACACAAATACATCCATTTGCTATTTTCACAGGAGAAGGTGTTTTCCATGTAGAAATTATGACAATAGTGACTATTTTTATCACTAATTGGATTTAATCTGGAAGTAATTTATCTTAAACTACAGGAGAAATAAATACCAAAGAGCTGAAATGATCAGCTGGTTTATCTGTAGAGCCCATCTGTAGAGCTTCCTTATGATGCTGAAGATAACTATACAGGAGTGTTTCTATTCCCTTGCAATCAGTTCCCAACGTATGGAAGAAAGTCTTAATTTTAGATTTGTTGTTGTTGTTGTTGTTGTTTAACCTACAGGTCATTTGTTATCATTTTAGACTTCAATAAATACAAAATGATCCATCACCTATGGGGACCCAGTAGTCTGCCTCAAGACAGGATTTTGATCCAGCATAAATTGCTCAGAAGTGCAGCAAAGAAAGTTACAGAGAAATGTTGTGAAACATATTCAGTGACGCATTGCATCTGTCTTTAAAATTCTTCTGGTAGGATCTACGACATTTAGCTTACAGCCTTCCCTAACCACTCACTTTCAACAAAAAGTAAAAAAAGTGCAGTATGATCAGGGTGAAATGAATATTCTTAACATAAGAAGGCAGTTCTGGTTAAGTGTCCTTACTTGGTAACAGATTCCAGATAAATGTTCTAAACTAGTCAAATTGTTCAGAATATGTGCAATAAAGAATAATTTTGTCAAGACATTTACTTATTTGGTGGCCTAAAATATCCTTTCAGTAAAAGCTTCATCTTGCTTGAAAAATATACATGGTTTGCTTATCTTCTTGAAGTGAACGATTGGGTTAAATACAGAATATGTTGAGAACATATTCATAATTCTTTTGTATCTTATTTCAACTTGGGGTGCTTTTATCAAAAACTGCATGTTCATGAATTGTGGTGAAGAATAGAAGGGAAGAGGAAAAGGGAGAAATTCATAAAACAAGAGTGCTGCTTTGAGAACTACAAAGGGATCTGTTGAGCATGGTATTTAACTGCAGCTGTGTAAAGTAGGATCTTGTATATAAAAGCTCAAGCTGTTCGATGCTTTTTTGAGGTGTTTTATTAAAAGTGGAATATCAACAGGAAAGAATGAAAGCTGCTTGTAGAATATTTGGTATTTCCAGAGGACAAGAGAGAGAGCCAAAACTTCACTGACAGAAATCATTTAATCCTACAGACATACTTAAGTCAAAGACATGATTATTATGATTATTTTTAAAACAAACTTTGGATGAGGATTTTCCCTCAATATATACATTATTGATCAAGGAATTCTACCAGACATATCCAATAAGAGAAATCTATAGAAACTGTACCTTTCAATGATACAGGGAATACTGTGAGGGGAAAAAAAAAAAAAAAAAAAAGTCAAGTTGTCAG
The DNA here is from genome assembly GCF_963932015.1 of Anas acuta. Taxonomy (NCBI): domain Eukaryota; kingdom Metazoa; phylum Chordata; class Aves; order Anseriformes; family Anatidae; genus Anas; species Anas acuta. The sequence continues at coordinate 47,802,651 of NC_088979.1, read as the reverse complement.
ATACTTTCAACTATAAACACAGCAACTGTGGAGATTTTCTAGACAGAACTTGTAAGAAGTGTTTAAAAGCCAAAATTTGTTATTTTTTAATAATAAAAAAAATAATCCTAGAATCCTAGACTGTACTACATTAAGTATAAAATATATTTAATCTAATTTATTTTTTATGGATCTTAAGATCTTCGTGAGGTACATTGGTTTAGAAGATACGTGTTAGCCTTAAATATGACTACTGTTTAATGTTCCTATTCAGCACTAGATGGCAGTCTGAATTTAAACTGTAATATATATTTTTTATTTTCTCCTTAGAATACAGGAAACGTGTTACCTTTGTTCTATAATTAAAATCCATCATACAGATTAATCAAATAAATTTACTTTTTCCTGATTGCTGTAGTAGGATGTCTCCTAAGGCCCACTGCTATGCTACCAAAGAGTAAAAAACATAAAAGAAAAAATCAGTCAACTAATAATATTATGAGATGCTCACACTGAAATTCAAAAGCTTCTTTAATCTAGAAAAGTAACAGTGCTATTTAAATGTATGTTACAATATGTTAGGTTGCTTAATGTACAAAGTAAAAAAAAAATAAAAAAATTAGGTCTTAAATTTAAATGTAGCGATTAACCTGGGTTGTAAAAATATTGGGAATTTTGTAGAATTCACAGTGCTGTATCTCTCTAATTCATATTCAACATACAAAAACATCTTTTGCAGTTAGCTTTAAACCAAGCTATTCTATTGAAAATGAGCTTTGGATGCATAATTTACATAAGAATAATGAAACAGTAATAACAAATTGTTTTGAAAATAGAATAAACAAACAATACTATAAAATCCTTAGACAGACTACATTTGTTAAAACACTGACTTTCCACGTCTTCTATTGTTTTGTAGGAAATAATTTAACATTCTTTTTTTTTTTTCTTTTTTTTTTTTTTTTCCCCCCTGTAAATGCTGCTAGATATTCAAGCTTTATGTTGAGTGTTAACATTCTATCATAATGTTTATTTTTAGGTACTCGGCTTTTGTAATATCCAATTATCTATGTGTATTGCAGTGGGACATTCAAATAAATAAAACTATTGTTTCTGATAGAATTTTGGAAGTTAAATAATTTCAAATGGAAGTTTGCATATATATTTTTCTTTGAATACAAAAGAATTTTTATTTGAATACATAAGAAACATCTTAAGTACAGCTGAAGTGTGGTGCATATCTCAGAATTAGAATTTAAGAAGGTCACATGGCAAGAGAAAATAATCATGTGTCAGAGTTAGATGAAAATAAATTTCAAAATCCTCTGTGTTGTTTTTAGAATGTCCCATAGTATGGGTTCAGGCTAGCACTCCATTACCTCAACTTCTACTCACAATTGCTTATCTTGGTCTTCAGATATTAAGGGGATGTTCAGCTTGCTTCTAGTCACAACTATATCTAGCTTCTACAGTACAACTGAGCTACTATTGTGTTTCAGTCTCACTCTGATTTCTGATCTCTATTTACTTTATAACCTAACATGCACTTTGTTATACGCTACTTGTTACTAAATTAAGTTCTTATGTTATCTGCAAAGAAGTGTTTTATTAAAACTTTTATGGTATATGTCAGAGATTTTATTCTAAATCAGGTAAATCAATTTAAATACCCCAAAAGCCAAATGAAATCTAAGAAAGTGTGTAACCAATGTACATTAGTTATTTTATGTTATATTAGGATCATAACAGTGTTTTCATTAATCCTGGAAAAAATACACTGTCATTAATAGTCCTCAGTTCACTCACTTATTCTTGATTTTCCTGAAACTTGTGAAGAAATGCTCTTTTGCTAAATGAATCTATGCAAACATAGGAGCTTGTGATTTCTCTGTAAGATTATCTCACTTTTAGAACATAGTAAATTGTTCCCTCCATACAGATCTGATATGTCTTTTACTTTTCTAAATGAAAAAGGATTGTTCAAATAAAATCATTTTTCAACAGAATATAATAGTTTATTATATATCTATACTTATTATAATCATCAATATAATAATAAATATAATACATAATATAATAAATTAATGTTAATACAGTGCTTTCAGAATCTGACTAAGTCATGGAGGTGTAGCTTTGGTATTTCTGCATAGTGAGGTAGACACAGTTCTGGAAATCACTGGCAAATTCTGACATATTCACACATGTGATAGCTTTACTCTGCTATGCAGCAGAGTTCCACCACTACCATTCTGTCACTCCCCCTCCTCAAAGGGAAAGGGGGAGAAAATACGATGAAAAGGGCTCAAGGATTGAGATAAAGATGGGGAGATTACTCTACAATTATTGTCACAGGCAAGACAGATCAGCATAGGGATATTAATTAAATTTATTTCCTATCACTAGCAGACTAGAGCTGTGAGAATCTTAAAGCAAATTAAACCACCTTCACCCCATCCACCCTCTTCTGTGTCTTCCCCCTGAGCAGCACAGGAGAATAGGAATTGGGGTCATGATCAGTCCCTAAGTCTTCATTTCTGCTGCTCCTTCATGGTAACTCTCTGCTCCTGCTCCAACATGGGGTCCCTGCCACGGGATGCTGTCCTGCCCAAACTGATCCTGCATGGGATCCCCACAGGCAGCAGCTCCTGCCAGACCAGGGCCTTCTCCTGCAGGGGCTCTCCATGGGCCCTCAGACTCCTCCACATCCACAGGCTGCAGCATGGAGATCTGCTCCATGGACTCATGGGCTGCAGGGGGACAGACTGCTCCACCAGGCCACAGGGGAAATGCTGCTGCATGTCTGTAGCACCTCCTGCCCTCCTTCTGCACTGACTTGGGTTCTGCAGGGCTGTTTCGCAATCCTGTCTCCCCAAGCTGCTGTTGCACAGTAGTTTTGTATCCCTTTCTTATAAGCGTTCTCACAAAGGTGCAAACATTGTCTCAGCTCTGGCCAGTGGCAGGTCCCTTTTGGAGCCATCTGGAGCTGGCTCTGATCTGACCTGGGGCAGCTGCTTGGCTGTTCTCACAGAGGCCACACCTGTACCCCTACTGTTACTTAAACCTTGCCATGTAAACCCAATACAGAATGCTGTTCAGATTCACATGTCAACAAGTCTTCATATATGCACTACAACCTAAATTATGAGAGGTAGCAACAATCTTAGATTAAATTAGGGCTATGCTGATGTTATGTGTGTATGTTAATTTAAAATATATGTATATATATATATTTTTTTTCCAGAATTAAAGATTTGGTTTGTTTTATTTTTTTTTGGGGGGGGGAGGGAAGCAGATGTAAATGTCTAGAATTCTATGAAAGGTCATTAATAAGCATTTTTTAAAAAATATTAACTGCCATATCACATTTTTTTTCTATCTTCCATAATAGATAGGATCTCCTTAGTTTTAATAAAATGATGTTTGCAAATAAATACCTTTTTATCATATAGACATGTGCTTTGTTAGAACTAGAGGGAAATTAAACAGATATAAGAATATGTTTGTACTTCCAAATGTGAGTAATATTTAAAACAGATAGTGGATTCTTCTTGTTTGTTTGTTTTGATATTTATTGATAAGAAGAAAGCATAACTACATGGCACAAAGAATGCCATACTGCTACAATATAATTTTAATAACAACTACAAGCATTCAGAGGTAGTAAAAACCTTGAAAAAATAAAATATACAGGGATTTACAAATATATATCTGTATACAGATATATATATACAGACATGCATTTATATACATACATATACATATACATATACATATACATATACATATACATATACATATACATATACATATACATATACATATACATATACATATACATATACATATACATATCATCTTATTTTTGTTTCCACAGCATTTCCATAGGGAATAGATGGTAGTTGTTGAGAGAGAAACGGATAAGTTTTTGTAACAGGAATGCCATGGTACAATCAAGGAAATTTAGTTATATAGGTCTATCACAGACATCATTTCCGAAATAAGAAGCAACAAAGTGCTTAGTTATCTGCACAGAAAATAACAAGTAAGGACTTCTAGTCTTTGGTGAGTGATATGAAGTGAAAACAACAACAACAAAGGATTTTTGGATTGCCTATATTCAAAGATGATTCAAAGATGATTAAGTTACTATCAGAAACCATATTACAGAAATCAAAGAAGTGTTAAAGTACTGTATCTAATAGATACTTTAAAAGTTTCATTCTACTCTGATCTATTTCTGATATTTGCACTATGATCAGATGCCTACATAGGCACTAGCCAAAATATTTTAAACATCTTTATATAGGCAGGTACATTATGGATATGGGAAAAAAAAACAAGAACAAAAACAAAAACATAAATTAAAACTGCTTTTCCATTTTGTTTTGATTTTCTTCAGGGAATATTCCATTGTACCACGTGTTTTTCATGTACCAAAACTGAGAAAAAGTAATTTGCAATTATTCTGTGAATGTGTAGGTTAAAAAATAAAAAAGTATAAATTATAGCATGAGTAAAATTTGCTTTATATAGACTGTGAAAGAAAAAAAAAAAAAAACTGCCTAAAAAGGCAGTTAAAGAGATAATTAAATACATTAATATATATATATATATACATACAGAGATTTAATTTAGAGCAGAAATCCTGAATGTTCTTACTTTGCTCCTGCTTTAAGTCATAATTTTTATTATATTACCAAAACACTCAGCCCAAAGCTATTCACTTGACTAAAATTCCATTGAAATCAGGGTACTGTTTGTTAAGTTTCAAGCAATTGTAAGTTTCAAAGATTTTCTAAGGCTAAAGAGGAAGTTGATTTACAGAAATGTGCAACTACTTTGTCTCAAACAAATTAATTAATTTGATACCACATGTTCCCAAAACTAAAGCTACAATTCATAGAGTCATAGAATCATAGGATGGCTTGGGATGAAAAGGCCCTTAAAAATCATCTAGTTCCAGTCCCCCTGCTCTGGGCAGGGTTGCCAATCACTAGAGAAGGCTTCCCAGAGCCGCATTCAGCCTGGCCTTGAATGCCTCCAGGGATGGGGCATCCACTACCTCTCTGGACAACCTGTTCCCGTGCCTCACCACCCTCTGAGTGAAAAACTTCCTCCTAATATCTAACCTAAATCTCCCTGTCTTAGTTTAAAACTGTTCCCTCTTGTTCTATCACTATCAACACATGTAAACAGACGTTCCCCCTCCTGTTTATAGTACTGGAATATATATAGTACTGGAATATAGTACTCCCTTCAAGTACTGGAATGCCACAATGAGGTCTCCCCGGAGCCTTCTCTTCTCCAAAGGAGTTTCCTCAACATAAGAAGGACATGGACATGTTGGAGTGAGTTCAGAGGATGAAGATCAAAGGACAAAGGACAGAAGGACAAAAGAAGGACTGAGGACAAAGATCATCAGACGGCTGATCACTGATCAAAGATGATCCTATGAAAAAAAGGCTGAGAGAGTTGGCGTTGTTCGGACTGGAGAAGGCTCAAGGGAAACCTTATAGCAGCCTTCCAGTACCTACAAGAGGCCAACAAGAAGGCTGAAGAGGGACTTTTAAAAGGGCGATTAGTAATAATACAAAGGTTGTGGCTTTAAACTGAAAAAGGGTAGATTTAGATTAGATATAAAGAATAAATTCCTTAGTATGAGGGTGGTGAAGCTGTGGAACAGGTTGTCCAGAGAAGCTGTGGAAACCCTATCCTTGGAAGTGTTGAACGCCAAGTTGGATGGGGCTTGGAGCAACCTGATCTAGTGGAAGGTGTCCCTGCATATGGCATAGGGTGTGGAACAAGATGACCTTTAAGATTCCTTCCAACCCAAACCAGTTTATGATTCTGTCATATCTATTATGACTGTGATGACTATTATGGTTCTACGGTTCTATGATAAAAGAGAAGGCTATCAAAAATATTAATGAAAAGATCTGAAAATCAAATCCATCGATAGAACATTTGATTGAATATATATTTGATATATGTATATATACATGCATTTATAACATCGATAGAATATTTGATAGAATATGATTGATATTAACCATAAATAATTCAAAATTGCATCAACAAAATGTATAAACTGTTGATATTTTTGCTGATATGATTTATATCTGTACTGGGTCTGGCTGGGATTTTAACTTTCCCTGCAGCAGCCCATACAGTGCTGTGCTCTGCACTTGTAGCTAGAACAACAGTGTTATCACACCAGTGTTGTGTCTACTGCTGAGCAGTGCTGGCACAGCATCGGGACTCTCTCTAACCCTCCTAGGGGGTGGGCAAAAAAGTGAAAAGAGAAACATTACCAGGGCAGCTGACCTAAACCAACAAAGGGATATTCCATACCATGTGATGTCACACTCAGCAATAAAAGGTGGAAACAGGAAGAAGAGGGGAGGGGTGGGCTCTTGTTGAGAAGACGTCGGTCCTCCTCCCGAACACTGGCTATGTGTGTTGAGTCCCTGCTTCAAGGATGTGGTCAAGCATCACTCATTTGTGGGAATTAAGAGAGTAATTTATTTCCTCTGCACTTCCACATAGCCTTTATTTGTTTTGTTTGTTTTCCTCCTTTTTTTTTTTCCTTTTCCCCTCCCTTTTCCTCTTTACCTTTTTTTTTTTTCCCTTTAGTTAAATTGTTTAGTTCATAATAATCTTTCTTTAATTATTATTATTATTATTATTATTTCCCTTTAATTAAATTATCCTTATCTCAACCCATGAGTTGTTCTTTGCTTTACTTCTTCCCCTCTTCATCTAAGGAGGGCGAGTGAGAGAACAGTTGTGGTGTTTAGCTGCCCAGCACGGTAAAACCACCACAATATCAAACATATCTAACAATCTCTTACTAAGTTTTACAAAGAGAAGTGCTAGGTTCTCTTTCAATGTGAGATTATTCTGCAGGTAATGTACTAAATGTGGCATAAAAATGTAATGTGAAATTCAAAAGCACGTAGAAAATGGAGTTCATTTTGTATAATGTTTCAAAGAGTCAATCTGAATTTATCTTCATAGAAGGATTATTTTTAAATATAAAATACACAATATATAAACTTTATATATTGATTCTTTAAATCTAAATTTATTTGATTTATTATTATTATTATTATTATTATTATTATTATTATTATTATTATTATTATTATTATTAATCTCACTCCTGGACTACCTGCATTCTCTGTCAGTAAAGTTTCTGCCAATATTATTCTCTATGGCCTATGTGGAAAGCACCTATGGGAACAGAAGTATGTTAAAAATGATATACCAATTTGTAAAGTGATTTTTAGTACTGGCAGTTCAATGTTTCAAGACTTTTCTGCAACATATAAATGTACTACTGTGCTATTCTGTTACTGGAGGATTACCTTCCCTATAGCAAAATAGGCAGAGGCTGATTTGCCTACTTTTCTATATGCTTTTACTCCACTGTTGCCCCAGGGAACAGTATAACTCTATATCTAATCTGATACAATACCAAGTTAGGGCTCTGGTTTACTATGCAGTTACAGTTGTGAAAAAAAAAAATAAATCTGTAGAAGACTGCTGAAGTGAAGTACATCTCTTTTCTCCATTTACTGCATGACAGGTTTAGGTGCTTTCAAAAAACTCTCCAGTGTTCACCAGAAATGAAATTCTGTGAGACAGTAAGATACAGAAGGTGCCGAGATGTGTCAGATCAGTATGCTGCTCACTCTGACAATTCACAAAATGAACCCCCTGGGGGACTGGAGAGTGGCTAATCCCTTCGTGTTCTGAGAACCTGAAACCAAATCTGATTTAAGTGTTCTAACAACAAGAATATCACACTTATTATAGTAAACTGTGGTTTAACTCTACTTTTTGTGCCTCTGGATATATTTTGAGCTGAAGTTACTGCTGTGTGTGTACAAGTATATTTAAACCATGCCTATAATGCCAAGAACCAAGTAAATTATAGAGATTTTTCATACCTCTTTACTTATCTCTGAATCATATTAAAGCGTAGGCAGTAAGCTTCTAGCATGAACTTCTAAACATGAAAGGGAGTGTATGAGTAAGTGTTCATGAAATGAAAACAAAGTGCCAATTAAATGTATCCCCAGAACCTGACAGTCCTGCTTCGTAGGTGGTCTGAATCATGTTCTTAAGCCTGTAGGTAAATTCCTCCCTGCTCTGTCTTAGGAACACTAACAGACAATCTGAACAAACCATATGTGTTTAAAGATTTGCTTTTAGCTCTGGCAGAATTACCTTAGGATTCCCAGATTAGCATCATGGATTCTATGATGCCTGATTTAGCAGGTATGCTTTAAGGTTGCCTACCAGGCCAAGCTTTAACAAGTTTCTGGGGCTAATTAAAGTAAATATAAATATTCTGCCATTCTGGAGGGCAATAGGGATTTTTTTACTTGTCCTTTACTTGTCCTTTTTCTGTATTTTCTATTGTGACCTTAAAAATATTACATTAAAGAATATTCTTCCTTAGGATGATCCATTTCTTTGCTATTCAGAGCTAGATGTGCTTCTCACCATGTATATTTACTCCAGAATGAGACCAATTTTGAGTACAGCTGTACCAGTTTTGGTACCAAAATTAGCTCTTTATTATGACGTACAGCCAAACATATAAATAAATAAATAAATAATAATAATAATAAAAGATACTTTAAAGGGCAGAAATAAATCAGCTCATCTAATTTAATCTAATAAATAGAAAATCTTCTATTCTGGATTCACCATATTTTTTTCTGTACATTTTTACCAATCAAAGCAACTGTTAGGTGATTTTTTTTCTTCCCAGTGATTTCATAAAAGTGACTGATATTTACATTTAACTAGTTAAGAGTTTTCAATAAAATGTCTTTTTTTTTACAAGTTAACAGAGGGCCAACACTTTAAAACTTTAAATAAAGTTAATGGACACATTAAAAACAAAACAAACAAACAAACAAAAAGCACAAAGGAAAGACATGAAAACCTTATAAAAACAAAAAAACAAACAAACAAAAAACAAACAAACAAACAAAAAAAACACACCATGACCAGGCGTAAGAAAACAAATTACTTTTTCAGCCTAACTGATAAAACCTAACATGAAAATATTATCCATGTATTGAATAATATTGGAGCATGTGATCCAAAGTTGTAGTTTATTCAGGAGAGTCACAAATGCTGTATTATATAGTTTATTTGAAAATTACAGAACAATGAGAAGCTGACTTGTTAAATATTGATGCGTGCAAAGGATAGAACTTATACGAGTGATTTTTAATTACAATATACCCAGTGACCTGTTCCAAGAAATATTACAGCACACAAAGTCCAACAAGTTTTTGGAACATAATGGATAGAAACATGTTCCTTGTTCTTTAAAGTACTAGTTCACAAAAATACATAGCCATTTTAGAACTGAATCCAGTTATAAGAGAAGAGCTAATTGAAAATTTAAAGTTGTAAGATAATTTGGGGAAGGTAATCACAAAGAAAGCTCACTACTCCTAGAGAAGGAATGAGAACAGTTAAATAAAGATAATAAAATTAAAAAAGCAAGGTTCAACAAATTCAGAGAGCTGGTTGGCAGGGTGTCTTGGAAAGACAATCTAAAGGATAAACTTCTCTGTCAGTTACTGAAAGAGGTCATATACTAAAGACACAACAGCAAACTACCACAGTGCAGACAGAATACACTGTAAGAGATCATTATAGTTGCATGAAGAAATTCAGAAAAGACTTACACAAAAATGAGACCGAGGACTAATGTTTGAAGATGACGAGAAAAGAATAACAAAAGCAAGCAGAGCATAGTCGATAAGATTGAATAAAGGGATGAATGAATTACAATTAGCGAAAGACATAAAAGAGAATATGAAAAGCTTCCACAGTTATACTGTGAAGAAGAGGAAGGCTCCCTTGCTGTGTGGTGGAACAGAACAAATAACAGGTGATAAAACTCTGAAGAATCAAATGTCTTCTTCTGTTCAAAAACAGGCTAACTTGAGAAATAATTAAACTAGCAGGGAGAAAAAAAAAATATTGTACGACATTGGTATCATCAAGATGAATATATTTTAAAAAGTACTTAAAAAGTATTTCTAGGGGGGATAGATATATTTTACTTCCTAGTAAAACATAGCCCAATCTACTTTATTTCTATAAAAATAGTGAGCAAACCATGCAATTGATTAATATTAGCAAAGATGAAGAAAAATATATGAGGTGTATATGGTAAGACAAAGAAAAAGCCTTTTGAGTGACATAAGGGTGAAAGTCTTACTGCCTCAAAAATAGCCATAAAAGTTAGTCATAGTCGCCTTGTCATCATAGTGGTAGAACATTAAACAGAGATCTCATAGGGTATATCTTTTGAGATGGTTTCATTAAACATATATATATATATATATATATTCTAACAAGATGCATGATGAGAAAACAGAAAAGACTTTAAAAAATGTGGATTTCATCAGTCTGGCAGAGGTGAGAGTAAATCAGAAGACAGGATCAAAAACCAGAATGATAAATTGAGGACACGGTTGATAATAATGAATTGAGTAAAACTGAAGTGCAAATTGCTGTATTAAGGAGAAAACAACTAAGGCTTAAATCAGAGGTAGCCCAAAGGCAAAAAATCAATATTCATGAAAAAAAGATTGGGCTGTTATAAAATATCAAAAACTGCTTGTGAGTCAGAAGTCTGAAGAAATGGCAAAAACAGAAAATCTTCTAGGATGTGTTAGCAAGAATGTTCTATGTATTATATAATGGGTAACTTTGTTCCATAATTTCAAAGCTGACTAATTGCTATATTACATTTGTTTCTGGGCAATTGGGCAATAAATAATAACTTTAAAGATAATAAATAATAATAATAATATGAGGAAAATCCAGAGGAGGGCATCAGCAGTGCACAGTAATTGAAAATGAAAATTGAAAAGTCCCTCATCTATGGATAAAGGTAAGATTTAATCCAAAAATTAGAGGACTAAATGCAGGAGCACGAGGAGGTATGGAATAGGATTTGATGACATAATCTCAGTATGTAACAGATTGTTAGAAAATAGTTTACTATTTTTTTTTTTTTGTGCTTTATAAGCAATGGGATAGGACTAGAACAAATCACCTCATTTACAGTTTGCTTTTTATTTCTAAAGTAAAGCTAGTGACATTGCTCAAGCAATAGCATGAGGGAAAGATACTTGCGCATATGTTTACATCTGTAATATGAAAAATGTTCATCTAAGTTCTTATCATAATTTTAAGTTACAGTGATGGATAACCAGCTTTTCATCTTTCATTAAAGGATACAAAATATTTACTAGAATGATTACGAATATTTTAAGCAAATTAATTATTTTTGTGGAGCTATCTAGAAACATCCTATATACCCCCTATATGGCCATATGACCTTTTCTAATCTGAAAGTCTTTGAAAAACAAAAAATGCCAAAGCATTTCTCTCTCTCTTTTTTTTTTTTTTTTTTCCCTACATAGAGGTAGAGGGAAATATGTACTTCCTAAAATGCTTAATCAGGCACAAACTGCTCACTCAAATCTGTGTTCTCTCTCTCTTTCACCTCTTCACACGCCTCTTTTCTTATTTTTCCTAGCTTTGAGGAAAATTTTTGATAGCCATTGACACCCTTTTCATCAGTTAGCTGTGCTGATTGCAGTGCTAAATGGCTGAACCCTAGCACGCTCGTTCTTGTTCAAACAGGCAGCCATGCCACACACACTGTAACTCGCTGAGCTAAACCTGTGCATAATAACTATTGCAGGATGTACTGTAAATTATAGCATACATAAGTTTTCTGTTTAGTGTACATGATTAATGAGCACTCAGCCCTGGAAAGAAAATCAGTACAACCCGCAAATGCTATTTGCTAGACATGTTTTTACATTTCTCATCTTTCCTAATATGATGGTTAATTGTCACTTTCTCTTCACCCCCCAGAGACCAAGCATCTACTCTGAGAATGGGATTTTTATATCTATGTATTTGCTAAAGAATAATTACATTAGTGTTCAGTGCTAAAACTGGAAAAAAAAAATATTGTACAAAACAAGAATGATTACATGCACTTGTATTTTTCAGTAACTATAAACATAATGCAGTCGCATGTTCCTAGTACTGCAATTATTTGAAAACTGTAGTTATCCTGTAGTTGAAATATTTCTGTTATATGTATTTTTTAAAGTACATTACCCCTCACTTTCTAAATCAAGTGAAAACACAGGACAGGACATGTTAAGTTTGGTTATGTTGTAATCCTTACAAAGATTGCTTTGAATAAATAAAAGAAATACAGTGTTTATAAAATATATTAAACTGATAAAAGTCTATAAATAGCATAATTATGTAATTTTGAATAACACAATTCACAACAATAAAATTCATAAAAAATATTAATGCCTCACTAAAAAAAAAATAAACGTAATTGATGAACAAGTAGATTTGCTGTAACGACACACAAATTCCATCAGAGTTTAATATATATACAGACAGAACAAGAAATGTACAAAAACTGAAACTCAACACTCCTCTAACCATTCAAATTAGGAAAAACATGACTTAAAACAAAGCATTTGCAATACATCTCAATTTGAGAATTTGAGCACTGTTTTTTTTTTTTTTGTTTGTTTTTTTTTTTTTTTTTTTTTTTTTTTTTTTTTTTTTTGTTAGAAGACAGAGTCCTAAATCTGGGAGAAAATTTTAGACTTCTCAGCTTGAACTTAATGATTTTGACCTGAAAACTAAACTTCAATGTATTGGTTCCAATTTATTTTTTTAACCTTAGTTATGTATTTTCTCGCACCTTTTAGTTTGTTCAGTGATACTTGTGTTTGACTGTGATACACTCTACTATATCAAGGAATGGCAACAGGTGAAGGTATCTAGCTGCAACTAATTATTTTACCATTTCTAAATAAACTCTCAATTAAACAACAACAGCAACAACAAAAACCCCTCTGAACTTAGATCATTAGAACATTTGGTGGACTGTCCAGCATGTTGTCTTACATTCAAAAACTGTTTTGAAGGCCAACACAAGTGACAGGTATTGGTATGAGCTTCTTCCATGACATGTAGTCCCAATGTCCAGGAACTTTCTCAGTTAAGTTTATATGTATAGGATGCAGCTCTTCTAGGAAAATAATAGAAGCTGTTGTTATTTCTTTCAAGATTTTCTATTGTTTCTACTGTTTCCATTTTATTTTTTGTGAAATCAGTTTCTACCCTGACAACAAAGCCTCTTCATGTTGAGCTAAAATAAATCCTCTGAAAACAACACAAACTGAACACCAGCTTCTCACTACAGTTAAGTTACAAGCCTATTAGTTTTGTTGTTGTTGTAGTTGTTGTTTTTTTTAGTTTAACACCCTACTAAAAATAATTAATTTTTAAGAACTTTTTCTCCTATCTGTCTCTCTACTTAAAATGCAGCATGTTTTATTCATTACAAAGGATTTTTGTTTTGTTTTGTTTTATTTTAAGATGACAACAAGTTAGAATAGGATTTGTGTAAACTCAGGATGTGTGTGGGGGAAGGAAGCTGTACTTCTAACTAAATGGTTACAGCACTCAAACCAGATGAAAGGATAATTTATTTAATAAACAGTTCAGCAATTACTGGTAAAGTGATTCATTCTTTCATCTTTGTTAAATTCACTAACACATTCAAAAAGATAAATTCAATCATCAGTTCTATTGGTATATCTTTAATGGAAAGCTAGAGAAATCAGTCATTTTCATTTAAATTTATGTCCAAATCATCCTGTCAGTTTTAGCATAACTCCAATGCCATGAGTAATTTGAAATGAAATCCACATTACATTAATAACTTAATTCCAATTCTGCGATGTCTGAAGCTAATCAAATCTGTGTCTATTTATAGTAAGTCAAAATTCAGTCAATTATTATATTTTTACAACATTAATGTTAGCATTACTATATGTGATAATTTACCTGTTGAAAGAACATTTATTAACGTAGATGAAAATACATCTTTACAGATATACATCTGTATAGACGTATACAATACTAAGGAAATGGCCTTGCAGGCTAACACTGGAAAAACACTTCCCATAGATCCTAGTTGCATAATTTGCTGAAATAAAGCTCACCACTTTGAAAAACTAACTACTACATAAAAATGGAATCCAAAGCAAAAGATTTTAGAAGTATGTAATGTTATATTCAGAATGGTCTTTTTTGTTCTTTTTGGTTCTGAAGTCAAAGTACTACAGAAGAAATAGAACAGGAATGTTTGTGGATTCAGAGTTTTCCGAAGAATTATTTTAATAGAATCATAGAACCATAGAAACACAAGGTTGGAAAGGGCCTACAAGATCATCTAGTTTAACTGTCCTCCTATCACCAATACCACCCACTAAGCTACGAAATCATATTTCATACCACCTTGTCCTGGCACTTCTTGAATACCATGAGGGATGGTGACTCCACCGCCTCCTTAGGCAGGCATCAGCACTCTTTGAGAGAAAAAGCTTTTCCTGTTATCTAATCTAAATCTCCCCAGGCACAACTTGTGGCTATTTCCTCGACCCCTATCAATAGTTATCAGACAGAAGAGGCCGACCCCATCCTCATCACAACCTCCATTCAGGAAGTTGTAGAGTGCAATGAGGTCTCCCTTCTCCAGACTCTTCTCCAGACTCCTCCTCTTCTCCACACTAAACAATCCCAGCTCCCTCAGTTGGTCCTCATAAGACTCAGCAGTTTTCTTGCTCTTCTCTGGACATGCTATAGGGCCTCGATGTCTTTCTTGTAGTGAGGGACCCAAGATTATTTACATAATCTCTATACCATATTTGAGTTGTGTTTTTTAGGAAAAGTGGAAAATTGAGGCCTGAAAAAAAAAAAAAAAGAAAAAGAAAAAGAAAAAAAAAGTGTCACGTGTCTGAAGTTTTAATGTAATCAAAAATCATGTCACGCAACTTTTCTATATTACAGAATCACAGAATTGTCTAGGTTGGAAGAGATCTCAAGATCATCAAGTCCAGCCTCTGACCTAACACTAACAAGTCCTCCACTAAAGCATATCGCTAAGTTCAACATCTAAACATCTTTTAAAGACCTCCAGGGATGGTGACTCCACCACTTCCCTGGGCAGCCCATTCCAATGCCTCACAGCCCTCTCAGTAAAGAAGTTCTTCCTAATATCCAACCTAAAACACCCTTGGTGCAACTTTATCCCATTCACCCTCGTCCTGTCACCAGGCACATGGGAGAACAGACCAACCCCCACCTCACTACAGCCTCTTTTAATATACTTATAAAGAGTGATAAGGTCACCCCTGAGCCTCCTTTTCTCCAGGCTGAACAAACCCGGCTCCCTCAGCCGCTCCTCATAAGACTTGTTCTCCAGACCCCTCACCAGCTTCGTCGCCCTTCTCTGGACTTGAGCACCTCGATGTCCTTCTTGTAGTGAGGGGCCCAAAACTGAACACAACACTAGAGGTGTGGCCTCACCAGAGCCAAGTACAGGGGGACAATCACTTCCCTAGCCCTGCTGACTACACTACTTCTTATGCAAGCCAGGATGCTGTTGGCCTTCTTGGCCACCTGAGCACACTGCTGGCTCATATTCAGCTGATTATCAACCAATACTCCCAGGTCCTTCTCTGCCAGGCAGCTTTCCAACTACTCATCTCCCAGTTTGTAGCTCTGTTTGGGGTCCTGCGCCCCATGTGCAGGACCCGGCACTTGGCCTTGTTGAACTTCATGCAGTTGACCTCAGCCCATCGGTGCAGCCTATCCAGATCCTCCTGCAGAGCTTTCCTACCCTCGAGCAGATTGAGACACGCACCTAACTTGGTGTCGTCTGCGAACTTACTGAGGGTACACTGGATCCCTTCATCCAGATCATCGATAAAGATATTAAAGAGGACTGGCCCCAGCACCGAGCCCTGGGGAACGCCACTAGTGACTGGCCTCCAACCTGATTTGACTCCATTCACCAAAACTCTTTGGGCCCGGCAATCCAGCCAGTTTTTAACCCAATGAAGCATACACCAGTCCAAGCCATGAGCAGACAGTTTCTTGAGGAGAATGCTGTGGGAGACAGTGTCAAATGCCTTGCTGAAGTCAAGGTAGACCACATCCACAGCCTTTCCGTCGTCCACCTAGCGCGTCACTTGGTCATAGAAGGAGATCAGGTTTGTCAAGCAGGATCTGCCTTTCATAAACCCATGCTGACTGGGCCTGATCACCTGGTTGCCCTGCAAGTGCTGCGTGATGACAATCAAGATAATCTACTCCATGAGCTTCCCTGGTACTGAGGTCAAACTGACAGGCCTATAGTTTCCCGGGTCTGCCCTCCGGCCCTTCTTGTAGATGGGCGTCACGTTTGCTAGCCGCCAGTTGACTGGGACCTCCCCTGATAGCCAGGACTGCTGATAAATGATGGAAAGTGGCTTGGCCAGCTCCTCTGCCAGTTCTCTCAGTATCCTTGGGTGTATCCCATCTGGCCCCATCTACTTGCAGACATCCAAGTGCCGTAGCAGGTCACCAACCATTTCCTCATGGATTATGAGGGCCACATTCTGGTCCCCATCCCCTTCCGCCAGTTCAAGGTACTGGGTATCCAGTGAGCAACTGGTTTTGCCGCTAAAGACTGAGGGAAAAAAAGGCATTAAGCACCTCAGCTTTTTCCTCATCTTTTGCAGCTAAGTTCCCCCCCACATCCAGTAAAGGATGGAGATTCTCCTTAGTCCTCCATTTTGCACTGATGTATTTGTAAAAAGATTTTTAATTGTCTTTAATGGCAGTAGCCAGATTGAGGTCCAGATGAGCTTTGGCCTTTCTAATTTTGTCCCTGCACTGCCTCGCAACATCCTTATAGTCCTCCCAAGTGGCCTGCCCTCTTTTCCAAAGATTATAAACCCCCTTTTTTCTCCTAAGCTCAAGCCATAATTCTGTTTAGCCAGGCTGGTCTTCTTCCACGACAGTTTCTATTTGGGCACGTGGAGACAGACCACTCCTGCACCATAAAGATTTCCTTCTTGAAGAGTGCCCAGCCTTCCTGGACTCGTCTGCCCTTCAGAACCACCTCCCAAGCGGCTCTGCTAACCAGTGTCCTGAACAGATCAAAGTCAGCCCTCCAGAAGTCCAATACAGCAGTTTTACTGGTCCCCTTCTTGGCTTCTCCAAAAATGGAGAACTCTACCATTTCATGGTCACTTTGCCCAAGACAGATTCCAACCACCACATCTCCCACCAGACCTTCTCTGTTTGTGAAGAGAAGGTCTAGCAGGGCACCTCCCCTGGTAGGCTCACTAACCAGCTGCGTCAGGAAGTTATCTTCCACGCTCCCCAGAAACCTCGTAGACTGCTTTTATCTCTTTCTCTCTGTGTCGTGCTTCCAGGATATGTCTGGGAAGTTGAAGTCCCCACAAGAACAAGTGATGATGATTTTGCAACTTCTGTCAGCTGCCTGTAGAACTCCTCATCAGTCTTTTCATCCTGATTTGGTGGTCTATAACAGACCCCCACCAGGATGCTTGCCTTGTTAGCCTTCCCGCTGATCCTAACCCATAGGGACTCTCTCTCTGATATAGAGAGCCACACCACCACTCCTTTCATACTGCCTGTCCCTTCTGAAGAGCCTATAGCCAGACATTGCAGCACTCCGGTCATGAGAGTGGTCCCACCATGTTTCCGTGATGGCAACCAAGTCATAGCCTGCCTGCTGCACAATGGCTTCCAACTCCTCCTGTTTGTTACCCATGGTGTGTGCATTAGTGTAGATGCACTTCAGCTGGGCCATTGCCTTCTTTC
This sequence comes from Anas acuta, assembly GCF_963932015.1. Lineage (NCBI taxonomy): Eukaryota > Metazoa > Chordata > Aves > Anseriformes > Anatidae > Anas > Anas acuta. The sequence goes on along the minus strand of NC_088979.1, from coordinate 47,784,900 downwards.
CCAGCCTTGCCATTGTTCCCCCTGGCACAGATCCAACAAGCCTTGTTTCAGCCCTGTCCCCCGTCTTACCTAGTTTAAAACCCTCTCAATGAGCCCTGCCAGCTCCTGGCCTAGGATCGGTTTTCCCCTTAGAGATAGGGACCTGTCTGTGGCCATCAGGCTGGGTGCCAAGTAAAGCGCCCCATGGTCAAAAAAAAATAAAATTCTGTGTTGGCACTAGCCTCTGAGCCACGTGCTTATCAGGTGGGCTTTCTGTGTCCTGTCAGTACCCCTCCCTGCCATCATAGGGATAGACGAAAATACCACCTCTACTCCCACTCCATCCACTAACCGTCCCAGTCCCCTAAAATCCCATTTGACAGCCTTCAGGCTTCCCTCTTCAATATCATCACTGCCAGCCTGGACTATTAAAAGAGGATAATAGTCAGAGGGGCGAACCAGGTTGGGAAGCTTTCTGGCAATGTCCCTGACTCTGGCTCCAGGGAGGCAGCAGACTTCCCTACGAGTAGGGTGAGGCCGACAAATAGGGCCCTCTGTTCCCCTGAGAAGGAAGTTGCCCACAACAATCACCCTTCTTTCTGTCTCAGGACTGGTGGAGGGAGTCCTGAGGTGTTGAGTTGACTTCCTTGCTATAGGCATCCTCCTGGGTAGACTTTCTACCTCTTCCTCACCTACCAGTCTCTCAAGTTCCAGGGCCTCAAACCTGTTGCGTAAGGGCACCTGGGAATGTGGGGCTGGTGGGGGGGACATCGCCTGCGATGTCAAGCAGGGACCTGTTTCCATTCCTCCTCAACTCCTAGGTCCCCTCCTTCTGCCCGACAGCAACAGGGCAGGGGGTCCACCCCCAATTGGAGTGTCTCACCCTAGTACCTGTCCTTCAGGCCCTGCAGGGAGTTGCTCCCCAAGTCTATCTCCCGCTCACACTCCCTGATATCGTTCAACCTCTCGACCTCCTCCTTGAGTTCTGCCACCATGCGGACCAGGTCATCCACCTGCTCGCACCTCATGCACACAGTTTCTCTGTTGTTGGTAGCAACAAGCTCAGGCACTCCCTGCATCCAGAGACCTGAACTGCCGCATTTTTGAGTGGGCCGTCAGTCTGGGTGTGTACAGACTTTCTAGAAAGAGCACTGTGCCTGGTGGAGACCATTGCAGCTTAGCTAGCAGTAGACCGGCGTTAGATGAGTTATTCGTATGGGTGGGGGGGTCAGTGCTCTGCCCTGCCTGCTCAAACTGCCATGCTAACTGCCACGCCACTCCCTACTGATGCGCCACGCCCTGTTTGACCATTCTGGTTGCTGAGCTCCCAAGGGACAGCTTTTGAATGGCCGGGGAGGGGGCGCTGCTGGCTCCACCTATGCCTCGTCCCCCTCCCTCGAGAGGGTTGCTGGGTCCTGGCAGCTCCCTCGAGTGGGCTTGATGCCGGAAAAAATAGCCCTGCCTGTCAGATACCCCGCTTCGCTGCAGAACACATCTGCCTCAGAGCCGATTGCCTTGGCAAGTTCCTAATATTAAAGCTATATTATAAAAATATGCCCTTTTCTTAGTCCAAGACATATGGCAGCAGACAAAGGTCATTTTACATTTTAGAGTCATTGAAAGGGGAATTGCAGTCAGCATTTCAGTTTAAAAACAATAAAAACAATAAAACAATAAAATAAAATAAAATAAAATAAAATAAAATAAAATAAAATAAAATAAAATAAAATAAAATAAAATAAAACTTCTTGCAACAGTTCAAAAGTCATATTTAACTGAACTCTTCCTGAATTAACATGTAGAACCACATGCATATGCAATACCATGTAAAATAAAATGTATATTTTAAGGCTGTGCTTCCATTTATAAGATTTTTTAATGGTTATGTATTTTAATCCTTGAAGAATGAATGCCATTTTAAGTCATTTAATCAAAACCTGTTTTTTGTCTTCAACTCATTCAACACTACCTGTTATGAATGGTGACCAGATATTTCATAAGAGAGCTTTGAGATTTGATTTCATCTTCCTATAACAGAGACAATATTGATTATTAATAATTTGGAATTCAGGAGTTCACAACCCCCATCTGTTTTTACTTTTCTTCTTGTCTTTCTTCAGATCTCAAAAAGAGTTTATTTTAGTGATGGTATTTTTGTTGTTTGTTTTGGTTTTGTTGATTTTGTTTTGTTTTGTTTTGTTTTGTTTTTCAGGACTCTCATTTTGAATCACAAGTTTACATATGAAAGCTGAAAGACCTGACCTGCTCCTCAGTGTTCAGTATCATTTTGTTTGACAGATGTTATTACCAGGTCCTCCTTCTTGGGCCAGAAAAGTCTTTATTGGCCTTGGCATGTTTCAGAGGGCATCGTATCCAATATACCACACAGCAGACAACAGGTTCATTATCAAGCAATTGAAGTTTAAACTAGAATGAAACAAAGGCAATACAAAAACAAACAACAACAACAACAACAACAACACTATGTATTAGCATTTCTTGTCACCAGGATTTAACATACATAGTTTTCATCTCCTGAGACATCTGTCCTTTGACCATGAATTAGAAAGCTGATGAACTCACTTTTTAAATGCCTTGACACTTCACTCATCTCGATGTCTCTTCCTATATAATCAGAATAATAAGGCAATGTGTATAATTAAAGTTAATACATGTATAATTAAATGTGTATAATTAAAATTAGTTAGCTATTATATCAAGAACATAACTAATCCAGACTATGTAAACATTTTCCTTGACTGCCTTTCAATGTTTATTCTAAAACAGCTGGTCACTGGAAATTGAATCAGGATTTGAATGTTCATAAATAAGATGAAAGGTTTTATTTTAACTAATATGATAGAAAGTTTTTATTTTCACTAATATTCTTTGCCCATTGTGCTGCTTTAGAACATATGAGTACATATTTTTCAGTTAAATCAATGAAATATGTTATTCTTATGATCATGTTAGTTTTATATTACAATTGACATTATGGTAGATCCTGTTTTCTTTCACAAAGCACTTATCAGCAATTCATTTCATTTTTAAATAAAAAAATAAATCCTAACATAAATATTATTCAGAAAAGTGTTTCTCAGTATCGGCAACCATGCTACAGTTTGTATAACTGTACTTGTTTAATGTCATTTTTTTTTTCTCATTTTTTTTTCAATATTAAATAATATTTCAACCATCTGAAAACCTCAGAATAAATTCTAAGTTGTCTTGTATTGCTTTCAGGTTACAACATAAGTTGGAGTGTCTACAGAACTGGAGGATCCCAAATCACTACATGATGGTGATTATTCATCACTACATGAGGATTTCATCAAAGGGAAATAAAATATTTATACTGAAGATAGGAGGAAGGATAAGAAATTATTTCCTTTCTGCATGATGATTTACAGAAGAGGAAACATAATTAGAGATCCATTACTGATGCAAGACAAGATAAGGGAAAACACAAGATAATGACAATATTGGTAACTGATTCTAAAATATCTTTGGTAAGTGATATATTAAGACAAGCAAAGAAATACTGGAAGAGGCCATGTAAAACAACTTCAGGGTGATATAACTAAAACAAGCAAATAATTTTTGCTTCTCTGTGTGGTGGGCTTAAACTGAAAACCTTCATCTCTTAGAGCACCGAGTCTTAATATCACCATAGTACTAAAATGTTATGGAGATCATAAAATTAGAGACTGGAGATCTGTACAGAGTGAGACGAAAATCACTTATTTAATATTTGGAACATTAAATACCTTGCAAATGATTATGGGGTCAGTAGGGACCATTTTTTTTTCCCTTGACAAGGTGTGAGGGAGTGGTCCCTATAGTGTCATTCTCTGAACTTGTAGCTAGAACAGCATTGGTATCACACAGTTGTTTTGTCTATTGCCGAGCAGTGCACAGCACCAAGACTCCCTCCAAACCCCCCATGAGCCAGCAGGCTAGATATGGGGAGGGGACCAGGGCAGCTGACCTAAACTGACCAAAGAATATTGCATACTATATAATGTCACACTCAGCAATAAAAAGTGGGAAAGGGGAAGGAAAAGGGGGGGTCACATTATGGAGGTGTCTGTCCTTCTATATAACCGTTATGAGTACTGAGGCCCTGTTTCCCAGGATGTGGCTGAACATCACATGTTGGGACGTAAAGAATATATATTTTTTTCTCTCCCTGTGCTTCTGTGCAGCCTTTGATTTTTTTTTTCCTTCTTCCTTTTGCATTTAATTAGATTATCCTTATCTCAACCTGTGAGCCTTTTTTGTCCTTTCCAGCATACTTTCTTCTCCCCCTTTTCTTCCGAGAAGGGTGAGTGAAAGAGCGGTTATGGTGGAGTTTAGCTGCCCAGTAAGGTAAAACCACCACAAAAAGTAAACCTGCTTACCTGCTTTTCAGAAATCTAAAATATGAAATGGTCAGACTGTATGAGGTCCATTTTAAAATCCTGATAAGAAAAATAAAAGGCAGATGGCAATTATGACTACCTGAACTGAAACTAGTACTAAACAGTTATATGTCCATTATAGGAAGACGGTAAGATGGTATTAGGTAACTGATGAGAATTCTGTCGACTAAGATAAAAAATATATAAATATTTTAAACGCTATTATGTATAACATTACTAATGTTAATAATTTTTAGACAATATTGACTGTTACAGATGGGATAATCTTCTTAAAAAAATTCATCGGATAACTCAAATTTTGGATTCTATTCCTCTCTTTTCTAAAATTTTCTTTCCTGACTGTTGTGGTTTAACCCAGCCGGCAGCTAAACACCCTCAGCCGTTCGCTCACCCTCCCCCCTCCCTCTGTGGGATGGGGGACAGAGATGGGAAAGTGAAGCCTGTGAGTTAAGATAAAGACAGTTTATTAAGACAGGAAAATAAAAATAATAATAATAACAATAATGACTATAATAGTACTACTAATAATAATATGTACAAAACAAGTAATGCACAATACAATTGATCACCACCTGCTGACCAATGCCCAACCTAACCCTGAGCAGTCTGGCCCTCCTCCCCCTGGCTAGCCTCCTCTACATCTTGTTTAGCATGACGTCAGATGGAACAGAATACCCCCTTTGGCTAGTTTGGGTCACCTGTCCTGGGTCTGTCCCCTCCCAGCTCCTGCTGCACCCCCAGCCTGCCTGCTGACAGGACAAAGTGAGAAGCTGAAATGTCCTTGGCTTGGTGTAAGCACTGCTCTGCAACAAGTAAAACATCAGCATGTTATCAGCACTCTTCTCATCCTAAGTCCAAACATAGCATTCTGCCAGTTATTAGTGTTATAAATGCTCTCAGTCCCAAAGTAGGATTAAATAAAAAATAGGATTTATTAAAAGAATAGAGGTAAGCGAACAGCGCTGGGTTCACTGGAAGTCTCCGCTCCACCAGGACGCACACCAGTTACATCAAGTAGGTGATTTTTATGCTCCTAGACTAATACATATACATTACTACTTCTAAAAAAAAAATAGGTATTTATAATTAGCTTCCGGGATCCAGTCCCTCCTACTGGAGCATGCGCATCAGTCTCCCATGGTCCCTCTGGGGGTCTCTAGGGGTCTTTCATGCTGAAGGCTCGTAGTCTTCCTCTCCAAGTTTTTTTCTTGTCCTTCCCTTTTGTACTCCTTGGCAGCATGTCAAGCTTACACAGAGCCCCCTGCAAGTTTTGTCTCCTAGCCGTCCTTCAGCTTATTTTTTTCTTCTCCTTAATCTCCTGGCCACCTGGCCAGATATCAGAGGCTTGCATAGTGTCCCATTCAGAAGCCATAACAGTCAATAGTTGTTAGCAGTTGTTTTGAAACCCCCAGACATTAAAGACTTCAAAGAAAAAAACATACAAACACAAATAGCTCTCTTATTGACACTTCATGAGTAGTTAAGACATTCCTTACAGGCCATTCACAGGGACAGTCACACCTATAGCAACGCTAAATCATCCACAAAGAAGACAAAAAAGGCTGTAACTATTAGAAATAAGAGTTCGGAATAACAAATGCAAATATGCTCATGGATTTGAGGAATATTTCTGAAGATTTGATAATTTGACTATAATGAGGGGGAGACTGGGACACACTGGGAAGAAAGCGAAGAAATGTTCCATACTGACACGAATCAGATGAACATATATAACACTAGGAAGAAAATTAACTCGGTCCTAACTGAAACCAGAACAATGACTTCCATTAAATCTCTTAGACTGTAACTCAAGTGGTCAGAGTTGTATTCCATATAAGCCACATAAAATATGAAAATATGCATGACCTATATTATATTTCTATATATACTAAGATTTGGTCTTAGTCTCTAATATACTCTGTGCCATCCCTCATTTACAAAATATGAACAGGAATACTTCTGACCACCAAAAATTTGAGCAGTGTTCAAATACTGTGTAAGGGTGAAAATGCAGATGTAATACCTAGACAGAATGGATGAATTATCAGGGACTGAAATACAATCTAGTCACTGCAATAATAGTTACAGCAGAGACTTCTCACACCTGCAAGAATAGAAACACATTTACCACACTTTAAATTAGCTTTTTTTTTTTGACCCCAGGAATAAGCATACTAATATAGAATAACTGGAGAAGCATTTTTCTACCCAGTGACTCCTTAAAAAACAGGTTTGCCATTATTAATTGTAGGCCACTGGCCTGTTATTGTAAGGCACTGATTATGCCTTTTGCTGACTGTGTGAGGTCCCAGGCCTGGAATGTTTTTTTACCAATTCATAAAATCATAGTGTGTTTTCTGTTGGAAGGGACCCTAAAGATCATATAGTCCTCAAAACCCCATCCAGCCTGCTTGACGGAGTCCAGAGAAAGGCAACGAAGCTGGTGAGGGGTCTGGAGAATAAGTCTTAGGAGGAGCGGCTGAGGGAGCTGGGTTTGTTCAGCCTGAAGAATAGAAGGTTCAGGGGTGACCTTATTGCACTCTTTAGTTACCTTAAAGGAGGCTGTAGTGAGGTGGGGATTGGTCTATTCTTCCACATGCCTGGTGACAGGACGAGGGGGAATGGGCTGAAGTTACTCCAGGGGAGGTTTAGGTTGGATATTAGGAAAAACTTCTTTACAGAAAGGGTTGTGAGGCATTGGAATGGGCTGCCCAGGGAAGTGGTTAAGTCACCATCCCTGGAGGTCTTTAAAAGACGTTTAGATGTAGAGCTTAGGGTATGGTTTAGTGGAGGACTTGTTAGTGCTAGGTCAGAGGTTGGACTTGGTGATCTTGCAGGACTCTTCCAACCTAGATGATTCTATGATTCTATTCTATATTAGGCTCATGTCCTTTTTGTGGTTTTGGCCCCAGTGCTGAAGGCAGTATTCCAGGTGGTAGGCCCCAGCTCTGAATGCAGTACTCCAAATGGGGTCTCACAAGAACAGATTAAAGGGAGAGAATCACCTCCCTCCTCCTGATCATGTTTCTTTTTATGCAGTCCAGTTGGCTTTCTCCGGTCCTCCATTCATTATGGCAACTAGCAATATGAGCATGGTACAGAATGTGTCTTGTTATGATTAGGAGTGGAATAATGTCAGACTTTGAAAATATGGAAACAAGTTTGAATCGGAGGCCTCAGAACAAGCAGTTTACTGATAGTCAAGTGTAGGTTATTTAAGATGCTCAACAGCAGATGGAAAAAGGCATCTTTTTCTTTAAGGAAAGAAGCCACAGCTAAATAAACAAATAAAACAGGAAAAGAAAAGCAAAAACAAAACAAACAAGCAACAGGTTAAGACACCTTCCAAGGTGGGGAAACAACCTCCACCTGCCACCCAGGCTTCATGTAACTCAGGGGCAGAAGCAAGGAACTGGACTTTCTAGAAACTTGTAGGACACCAAAATTACAAGTTGGGGATGGAGAAAAAAGAAAGGTTTCATTTCTTCTTGGGGGGACCCTTGAAAGACTCTAGAGCCTTACTGTCTTGATGTCAATGACTGAAATCATTAAGAACTGTAGCCATCAACAATAATAATGCAACATTAGTTTTACAGTACTGATTGCTCAAACCTAATGTAGGTTATGATTATTAAGGAGCGATCACTTTGAGTATATAGTGATAATGATTGATCATGCATGACAATAAATTGAATTATTCATTGGCATTAAGGGTATTAATGAATGCCAGTCTAGTAAAGTCTTATTTTTTTGAAGCTTAAAATTGCCTGATTAATCAGTTTTCTGAAAATGCCCATCACAGCACTCTTTATATCCCTGATTATATCTACATATTCCTAATACTGAAGATCTGAATAACATAAAGCAATTTATAAACTTTTAAAATTATTATTTTTTATTTATTTATTTTTATATTTAGGCTGAGACCTGGAAATAAATACTGGTTCTCAGAAATGGCATTGGAAGCCTTGAAATCCAAAAAGAGATAATGCTGTTCTTGTTTTGGCTAGGATAGAGTTAAGATAGAATACTTTTCATAGTAGCTGTTGTGCTTTGGACTTAAGATGAGAATAATGTTGATAACATGCTGATGTTTTAATTGTTGCAGAGCAGTGCTTACAATAAGTCAAGGACTTTTCAGCATCTCATAGTGTCCTGCCAGCGAGAAGGCTGAGGGTGCACAAGAAGCTGGGAGTGGACATAACCCTGGGATAACTGACTCAAACTGTCCAAAGGGACATTCCACACCATATAACATCATGCTGAACAATAAAACTAGGGAGCTGGTTTCAGGGTCAGCCACTGCTCAGGGACTGGCTGTGAATTGGCCAGTGGGTGGTGTGGGGTTCAGTGGGTTCATATATATATATATATATATTTGTACATATATATATTTATTTATTTTTGCATATGTAGTCAATTGTCCCAGTCTAACAAGAGGGTATATGCTTTACCATGTAAGATGAGAACAGTATTTATAAGTAATGAACCCTGGCCTCCTAGCCTGCTCAGTCCTTACCCGTCCTGCTCAGTGGAGAGCCTATTGAAAGGAACACATCCATTACTATTTCAACCCCACTTACGGCAAAGTCAAAGCTGAGAGAAACTGAGAAAAAGAGATTGGTCTGGTGGAATTAAAGTGTATGCATTAATATAAGTTCATACAGAACACCATTTACAGGTGCAGCTTTAAATTACTTTACCTCTGCTAACAGTGGCTAACTCAATACAGGCACAATGACATCATATGTTTTCTGAGGGATTTTGGATCTCCACCATACAACGTTTGCATGTCTGTCCTGCTGAAAGCTGTGTTTTCCCTGGAGACTCAGTATAGATCAATGATACTGTGACACAAGCAGTATCAAGGAGCATCACGGTGGCATAGGCATGTTACATAATGGGTAACATGCCTATGTTACCATCTGATGCTCCTAGTCTTGTAGAAGAATATTCATCATTATTTAATGGATCCTACTCTCTGTTGTTAGCATTTTGACTAGACCATACTGAGGTACATATTTATCTGGGGCCATCAGATTCTTACTTACTCAAAAGTCTATCCATCACCTCTACACACTGTCCTCCACGAAACTCGATGAATACCTATCAGGAATAACAGTGTATCATTTACAGACTGGACCTTAATCCCATAGCACAATGGTTACAATGGAAGAAAATAATGCAAAAGTAATAAAAGTTTCCATATGTGTAAGTTTGTGAAGGATTTTGTTTCTTACCATGACACAGAAGATCTAATTAAATTTATCTTAAAGGTTTTATTTTTCTGTATGTATTACAAATAGTCCATTGGCCACATGCAAATGTCTATACCCAGACTAGAATGGGTGAAGAAAATTACAGCCATGGCATAAGTGCACAATTTTATTTTATTTTTCTGAAACTAGATTATCAATGTCATGTTTTCCTTTTTTAGAAGGTTCTTGGAAGCTATTTCTCATTTATCTCTGCTACAAAGAATTAAAATGTAAATATGTTCTGCCAAAATTTTTGTCTCTATGAACATACTATTTCTTTTTCCTTTTGGGTATGAGAACCCCTTTTCAATAGAACATCATTCATTCATTGCTAGCTTCATTCATTTAACCTTTCTATTCTTTTCTGCTGTTGTTTTTCTGCTAACATGTTTGTCTCATTAAAATTTTATAAGACTACTTCTGAACAGCTAGAACACCTGTCATGGTCTCTAGAAAGCAAGTGGTGAATATGCATTTTTTGTGTTTCACTGAGAAATACTGTCTTGGAAATGCTTTAGTTTAGAAGAAATTTTCATTGTGAGAAATGCAAAGAGATGGATCACAGATGGAGCTTCAGATGGTAGAGGCAACCATCCAAGTCCCAGGCTGCAGGGAGTGCCTGGAGCCTGTCTTTGATGCCAAGAGAGATGTTCCCCTGTCTGGATTTGTTCTACCTAACCCTAAACCACTCAAAGCCACCAGGAAAAAATAGCAAGTGATTGTAACGGGTGACTCCCTGCAGCACAGGACAGAAGCACCCATCTGTCAACCTGACCTGTTATCTAGAGAGGTCTGCTGCCTGCCAGGGGCCCAGTTATTGTGGGGGGACTGTCAAAGCTCATCCAACCATCTGACTACTATCCCCTGCTCTTACTGCACATGGGCACACATGATACTGCCAGGGAAACCTGGACAGTATCAAAAGTGAGTACAGAGCTCTGGGAGCAGTAGTAGCATGGGGGTCCAGGTGGTGTTCTCCTCAGTCATTCCATTGAAAGGAAAGAGTATGAGGGGAAGGGTTCTAATAGGACAGGATATTAATAGGACAGGTTAATTGTCTGTTGAACTGGTACTGGCAAAAGTGTTTGGGGTTCTGTGACAATGGGACCCCAGATCGGGATCTGCTTGGGTAAGATGTATTCACTTCTAAGTGGGACTTAGAAGTCCCATTTCACATATTTTTGCCAATATGATGTCTGATCTTATAAAGAGGTCTTTAAATAAGAAAGACAGGAGAGGGAGAGTAAGCAGCAGCTCTGTGAGAGAGTGGTAGACAGGGCTGCTGAACCAAAAGCAAAAGGGATGTGAAAGGAAAGGAAAGCAGCAAAATGGGGCTCACCTGCAGCACTTGCATGTAAGCAAAGAAGTGCTTAAAAAGCACCATTAAGGAGAAATCCCTCAAGAGCTTTCTAAGAACACAGCATGCTGGTGGGCCTCTATACACTGCCTGTATAATAATGCATGCAGTATAGGGAATAAATGAGATGAGTTAGAGATACGTGTGCAGTTGCAGGGCTTGTTGGAATCACAGAGATGTGGCAGGATAGCTCCCATGATAGCTCCCAGGATTTTTGCAATGGAGGGATGCAGGCTCTTTAGGAAGGACAACATGAGAGGATTAGGAAGGGGTGTTTTACCCAGCTAGACTCCTGAACTTCCCATCCTCAAAGGGAAAGGGGGAAAAATATGGTGGATAAGGGTCAAGGGTTGAGATAAGGACAGGGAAAACATTCAACAATTATCATGATGGGAAAAGCAGACCCAGCATAAGGAGATTAATGTAATTTATTGCACGTCAGTAGCAGACAAGAGATGTGAGAAACTAAATCAAACTAAAAACACCTTCCCAGCCCCCATCCACCCTCTTCTACCCCCTCCTCCTGAGCAACACAGGGGAACAGAGAATTGGGGCTGCTGTCACTTCCTAGCACTTTATCTCTGCTGCTCCTTCATGGTCACTCTCTGCCCCTGCTCCAATGTGGGGTCCCTCCCATGGGATGCAGTCCTTCCTGAACTGATCCTGTGAGGGCAGCAGCTCTTCAAGAACTGCTCCACTATGGGTCTGTACCATGGGGTCCATCTGTCACGAGTAAGCTGCTCCAGCACTGGTCCCCCACTGGTGGAAACTCCCTGCTCCTGCATGGGCTCCTCTCAATGCACTACAGCTCCAGCCCAGAGCCTGCTCCTGTGGGGGCTCTCCATGGGCTGCAGCTTCCTCCAGACCACATCCACCTGCTCCACTGGGTGCTCTTCCATGGGCTGCAGTGTGGAGATCTGCTACATGTGGGACTCATGGGCTGCAAGGGAACAGCCTGTTCCACCAGGGGCCTCTCCACAGGTCACAGAGGAACTTCTGCTGCTTGCCTGGAGCACCTCCTGCCTTCCTTCTGCTCTGACCTTGGTGTCTGCAGGGCTGTTTCTCACTCCTCTCTCTCTCAGCTTCTGTTGTACACGAGTTTTTTTCCATTTCTTAAATCTCTTCTCCCAGAGTCACAACCAACATCGCTCACTGGCTCAGCTCTGGTCAACAACAGATCTTTCTGTAGCCAGATGGAGCTGGCTCTGATCTGACTTGGCTCTGCTTACAGAGCCCACCCCTGCAGGCCCCTCTGCTACCAAGCCCTTGCCATGTAAATCCAATACACATTTAAGTGAGAGCAGCTGTAGTGCATAGACCTCTGCCTGAGGATGGATGAGGAACCAGCTGAGAGTTTATAGGCTAAGATTAAAGAAAAGACAGGTAAAGGCAACTGTTACAGGCCACCTGACAAAGGAAAGCAAATGGATACAGGCCTTTACAGACAGGAGAAGTCTCAGGTTCTTCCTCACAAATGAGTCATTGACCAAGCACATAAGGAAGAAGTCAGGAAAGTTAAATCCTTAACGGAATTGAATCTGGCCAGGGATGTCAAAGACAACAAGAAGGGTTTGTGCAAGTACATCTGTGACAAATGGAAGACTAGGGAAAATGTGGGCCTACTGCTGTATGATACAGGAGACCTGGTTACACAGGACAGAAAAAAATGCAGAGGTACAAATGTCTTCTTTATCTGTCTTTACCAGCAAAACTATCTTTCAGAAATCCTGGGAAAAAGCTGGACCAAGGAAGAGGTGGCTGTGGAAGAGGATTAGATTAGGGAATACATAAGCAAGCTGGACAACTGGCCTAACATAAACCCATGATCCCTGATGGGACTCACCCACAAGTAGCTGGCAGATGTCATTGCAAGACCACTCTCAATAATATTTGATTGATCATAGAGACTGTGAGATTTGCCTAAGAACTGGAGAAAATCAAATGTCAATTCTATCTTCAAAAAGGTGAGGAGGACCCAGAGAACTACAGGCAAGTCAGACTCATCTTGATCCCTTAGGAAGTGATGAACCAAGCAATGCACGAAAAGGTAAGGAAGTTTGGCAGGACCTAATGCCCTTGCATTCCATCTGGTCCTCAGATATCAGAGAGGCTGGGGGTGATTCAGCTTAGATTCTGAGTGATGCCCAATTTGGCACTATAAATCCAGTCATTTTAATCACAATCATGGATACACAAATAGAGCAATATACTTTCAGTCTAGTAAATGACTGGTGTAGTTTATTGAAGCAACAGGAGTACACGTTCTTTTGGATTGCTGGTGATAAATACACTGTCTGCAAAGCACATGCAAATATGACAAACACAACCAGCTACACATGTGATAACTTATGAAACAACTCTTTGGAAAACATTAGGTTTCGTGGTGAATTACTCAGTATAACCTCTCGAGTGATTCAAATCTCACCCAGTAGGCATTCCTATGGGTGTGGAAGAGAAGTTCAGTCCATCAGCTGATCCCAGAAGTCAGTGAAGTCCTTCCAACTTGTTTTCCCATACATTTTCCTTTTTTTTAGACCATTTTTATATTATTTTCTTACTTTTAGGTGGAGCTTGAGTGGTTGTAGTCATGCATGTCTTCACTGTGATTGGTACAAATTCTTATAAATATATATATAAATTACACTTCTGTTTTAAATGTATAGGCTCAGAGAAATTCAGAGCACATGCTCAGTGAGGAGTGGTCACACCTTGGAGGCACATAGCCTTTTTGATGGAGATGTGTTTTGGCATTATAATGATATTATAATGAGCAAAGATCACCCTGAGGACATGATTTGGTAATCAGTTAGAGCCAAGGCTGGCCATGAAATCTATCAGTTCCATAGTACCATCAGATTCCCCATCCCTACAGTGATAACACAGAGCCTGGCCCCTTTGTCTTCACTCCACTCCACCCTTTGTGATATATCTCTTAGAGTCAACACACAAAGATCCCCTGGTATCACCAATACCTAAGGTTGCAGGTTGTGTTGCCAAGGGTACTGTCATGGAACAGATTCCTTGCATATCTGTCACATCTCACCCTGGAAGTTTTGTCAACGCTGAACCTTTTGTTAAGATGTGGACATACATTTAGCCTCAATAAGTCACCTCCAGCAATTATTCCACACCAGGTAATTCTGGAAACCATTTCCGGGCACATGAACAAGAAAACCATCAGGAGCAGTCAGAATGGATTCACCACATAGAAGTCATGCTTGACCAACTTGAGAAACTTCTACTATGAAATGACTGGCATGGTAGATGAGGATACTGTCTACCTGGACTTCAGTAACGCCTTTGACACGGTCTCCCATAATTCCTCCCGTTTTCTCATACACAATATATTGATGATGATGTGGGCAAACAGTGAAGCAGATTGAAAAATGACTGGATGGCCAAGCCCAGAAAGTTGTGGTCAATGGCAAAAAGTCTAGTTGGAGGCCAGTAACTAATGGTGTATGGGAGGGGTTAGTACTGAGTCCAGTTCTATTCAATATCTTCATTAGTGATCTGGGTGATGGTGCAGAATGTATACTCAGCAATCATGCAGATGACACAAAACAGAGAGGAGTGGGCAATATGCCAGAAGATGATGCTGCCAAACAGAGGAACCATATTAGGAAAAGGTTCTTTACTGGTCGTACACTGGAACAGGTTTGCCAGGGAAGTGATCACAGCAGCAAGCCTACTGAAGTTCAAGAAGTGTCTGGACAAAGCTCTCAGAAGTATGTTTTGGTTTTCATGTGGTCCTGTTTGGAGCCAGGAGCAGGACTTGATGATTGTGAGTCACTTCCAAGACAGAATCATATACTATGATTCTATGATACTAGTAGATTAAAACTTCTTAAGACTTCCAACAGCTTAAACCATACTGCAGATGCTCAGACTACTAAATATCTTCCTGGCACCTGCACTAGCAATATATTAACAACATTATGAAACAAAAATAATTATGTTAAGGAAGAGAAGAAAAATTGCATTAATGTAGGGAATTGAAACCATGTTGAGGGATTTTTGAAACAGCAAGGGGGCCCTGACTTGCTGCAGCTGAGCAAACCAAGCTACCAGGATGACTATGAGAAGTTCCCATGACAGTATTCCCACATCGCCCAGTTGAGGAATTTAGAAAAATATTGTTGCCAGCAGCTGGCTTCAAGGACGGGATCTACGTGACTGCTAATCACAAGGGGGTTGTTTCCTTGCAGTTGTTTGTCTGAGTGCTTTTGACCAATAATCTTGTGTGAGATTCTATCCGCCCCTGTTAAGTTTGCTATAAAAGTCAGGCTATTCGGGTAATAAAGGGAGAGCATGATCTGACCATACTAGTATCTGTTGTGTTTTCAGCCGTTCTTCCTGCAACACAGCCACAGTAACTTTAAATGAGTTTGTGCAATTACACACTCTCTTGATAATTTTCTAAGCAGTCCACCAACACAGGAAGAGACAAATAATGCAGGAACATCTTCACTTTTTTTTCTACCAGAATGTATAAGTTGGAACATCTTCAAAATGTATATTCACATCTTCAAATCTCTTCAGCAGTTTCAGAAGGAAAAAAAAAAAAAAAAAGTCATTGGACTCTCTTTCATATGTCTGTGTCTCTCTTGTACTCCCAGTGATGGACACAGTACTCCAGGTGTAACCTTACCAGTGCTGAGTAAAGGGGAAAGATCATCTCTTCTGACTTGCCAACAGTACTTTGCCTAATGAAGCCCAGGATACCATTAGCCTTCTTTGCAGCAAGTGCACATGGCTGACCCATGTTCAATTTGGTGTCCACCAGAACCTCCAGGTTCTTTTCAGCAAAGCTCCTTTCTAGCTGAATGGTCCCCAGCATATACTTCTGCATGGGGATTTCTTCCGCACGTGCAGGATTTGGCACTTGTTGTTGAATTTCATGAAGTTCTTCCCAGCTATTTCTCCATCCCATTGAGGTTCCTCTGTTTGGCAGCATTGTCCTCTGGTGTATTGTCCACTCCTTCCTGTTTTGTGTCATCTGCATGATTGCTGAGCATACATTCTGTCCCATCACCTAGATAAAGACACTGAATAGGACTGAACTCAGTATTGAACTTCATAATGGTACAGTCATGCATCTTTTTTTTTTTTTTTCCTGCCTACCATACAAGTATATTTCAGACATTATACTGTGTCAAGTGACACTAGAAAACTGTGTGTAGGCAGTCTAAGTCAAGTCATTGAGTTTATAAACCCAGGGGTTTATAATTAGGTATTAATATACCTATTTTTAAAGGTTAATAACCCTTTAAAAAGGGTTTATAAAACCCAAACCTTGGGTTTATAATTATTAGAGGTATCTCCAGTAGAAGTGTCTACAGGGTTAAAAGATTCCATTGCAGAGTGGTATTCAGCTGACTAAATGTAGATATCTGTTTACAGTGAGCTGAATACCTCCCTTATTTTCTGATAAATGTCTACAGTAATCAGTACTCCAAAGTGTATCATGAAAGAACTAGAATATACCACATTGTTATTGTTATTAGCAGGCCACAGGCATTTTGGTAGCTTTACTCAGGCCTCTGGATGTAATCAGAAATAATCTTCAATAGTTATGGCTCTGTTTTATCTGAAACTGCAAAATTTGACAGGGGTTAGGGAAAGATCAAAATAGTTACATGTATTTCCTACAGCTGAAAGCTGACTCTGTGATGATCTATTTCCTAAAGGAACAATATGCTGAGTGACAGTATTTAAATATGAGTTTGTTGACAGAATTTACAAGTATCTGTGAAAATTAATGTCACTTACATCAATAAATATAAAAAAGAGAAGTAGTGCAGGAAGTCATTCAGAAGACAAAAAGCAGTGTAACATGTTAATTCCTGAACACCATTGCCTTCATTATTTTTAACTCCCACAAACATCTCCATTTTTTTTTTGTATTTCTTTTTTTTTTATTATTATTATTTAATTCTATATTCACATTCAGATTATCCCTACTGAAAATGAACAAGCTCAACTAGGAAAAAATACGTAATTTCTGAAACAAAATAATTTTCTGAGACTTCAATTGTTTTCTGAAACATTTTTCTGTTTATAACCCAATTAACATATATGCTAAATGCTAGTTTCACAGAAGTATTACTTTATCTTTAAAATGTATGTGAAACATACTAATTAAGAATTGTTTGTGAAATTCATTTAACAGTTTTCCTGTGTTGTCATTGTATATTCCTATACATTTTAATACAACAGCTTTATAGTCAGATTTAATGACTTATTTTCACAATCTTTAAAGGTTTAAGGATGTCCATATTTTTAATTCATAAGCAAGTTAACAGATGAGTTAAAATATATGGAATTTAACTGCAAACTACCATTCATTCCCTAACATATGTTAAGAGCAAGGAAACAGATACTCATTTCAGTGAAGATTAAATTCCATTAATTTAATTTGTTCCATTCATTCAGGGCTATGATTGCCCTACAATGTGCTGTTTTCAAAGCTTTTGATGCACTTGGATTAACAGATTTGCCACTTGAATCCTGCGGGCATGAATTTACAAGTGACCAGTTGTGTCAAGCACAAACCTGTGAAAGGTAGATTTCTTCTCTTTGTAGATTTGCCTTGTAGGGTTGGCAAGACCACCAAAAGTTATGACAGTGGCTGTTTTATCTTACAGTAATCTCACTGTATGACCATTTAGAAATACTTGGTCCTGCACCAACACAGACACCATCAGTTTAAGATCACATGCTGTTGAGTGTTCTCTGCAGCATTGGGTACATCAATTATGAACAGAGGGATAAAATCTACCTTTGCTCATCTGTGAATCCCTGAAATTAAAGCCTTTGATGGCAATCAATGAAGTGAGCTTGCCTGCTGCCAAACAAGGACAGAGTTTAGCTGAATACTAGAACTTTTATTATAGTAAAAATGCATGATGCATGCCTTCATTGGCAAAAATTTAGCTAGTGATTATAAGTAAACACAACTTGTAGTGCTCATTGTTTGTTTTATTATTAAAAGAAAAATATCACTCAGCACAAGTGTTATACTCTAGTTCAAAATCTTAGATTGGTTTTGTCTGAAACTGTACTTGATCCAGACCTAACTTGATTTAATTTTAAAGGCATCTTAAAATCTACACAGAATAAATTGGATTTCAGTAACATCATTACAGCTCTAACACAGACTGCACAGAAATTTGAACAAGCTAAAATGAGTATGCATATGTGACAGAAAAGCAAATGGAGTATTCTTCATTATAGAGTCCTTGGGGAGTCCTTGATCTGTCAAATTACTGACATGATACTCTGTTACTGCTTCACTGGAACCCTGATGCCCTGTCATATCAATATGATGGGAGATGAATTTCACAAATGCATCTGAGCATGAATGGAAACAAGAGCACTGAGAACAGAACTTATCAGAATTTGCCAGTAAAATGGTTTCCCATCAGAAAATACTAATCTGATGTAATTTCCTCTCTGATTGTCCAACAGATACTAGGGACAAGCATTTGGAAGACTTCTAAAGCTCCTTTTCAAAAATAAGCAAGTAGCAGCCTAGCAGGACCTTGTGGATTATGTCCTCCTGCCTCTGAACTATATGGGGTGAGAGGAGAGGGAAATAGATAATTTTTGAAAACCCTAAAATTTTCCATTTAAAGAAAAAATATGAAAAACTGTTTAATATAGTCCCATTCAAATAAAACCTTTTATTTATTTATTTATTTATTTATTTATTTATTTATTTATTTATTTATTTATTTATTTATTCCAGAAGAGTGTGTGTAAATATTCAGGCATATATGCAAACGCACAAGGACGCTCACACATATGTTAAAATTCTTCAGAGTTCCCCACACAGGTGTCACTGAAAAATGTTAATTAAAGTTTGAGGAAACTAGGTACCATGAAATCACATAAACGTAACACAGGGAGCCAAGGCCTATGTTTCTATTAATATCACCGAAAAACAACTTGAGAAGGTGATATACACATTATACTTGTTGCAGAGATTTTAATTTGAAATTGTCTAGTCTGGTCCCATAGTCTAAATGTCCACTAACGCTTGAGATGCATACAGTGCTCCCTAAAATATATATATATATATATAATATATATATATATATACATATATATATCTTCCAGTTTAGTTTCATACAACTATAACCCAATTACTGTACTTCAGTACCTTTGAGTATTAGGTATGATCATAGAATCATAGAATATCCCAAGTCTGATTCCAAAAGGATCATCAAGTCCAACTCCTGGCTCCAAACAGGACCACATGAAAATCAAACCATACTTCTGAGAGCTTTGTCCAAGCACTTCTTGAACTTCAGTAGGCTTGCTGCCATGACCACTTCCCTGGTGAGCCTGTTCCAGTGCACAATCACCCTTTCAGTGAAGAACCTTTTCCTAATACGTAATCTGAACCTTTGATGCAGCTTCAAGCTGTTCTCTTGGGCCCTATTGCTGTTCACCAGAGAGAAGAGATCGGTGTCTGCCCCTCCGCTCCCCCTCCTGAGGAAGCTGTAAGCCACAATGAAGTCAACTCTCAATCTTGTTTTCTAAGCTGAACAAACCAAGATACCGTAGATGCTAATTACAGGTGCCTCTAGACCCTTTTACATGTCCATAGCTCTCCTTTGGATGCTCCCTTGCATCTAGTGAGATGGACTTGATGATCCTTATGGGTCCCTTCCAACTCGGGATGTTCTATGATTCTATGATCCTCCTCACTGGCAGGGCAGTATGAGAAGATGAAAAATTCTCAATTTAGTGTAAGTACTGCTCAGCAACAAGTAAAACATCTGTGTTACCAACATTATTCTCATCCTAAATCCTGAACACAGCACCATACCAACTACTAGGAGGAAAATTAAATCCCAGCCAAACCCAAGACACTTGTGTTTTTCTTTTTGTTTTTCTTTTTTTCATTTTTTTTCTCTCTATCCCTAGATGCAAGTGTGTGTATATGAATAAATATATGAAGAACTGTGTGCTTTATTAAAAGATACTTTCTGAAGTTCAGAATTTTATCCATGTTTATGTGTCATCACTAGTATAAATAAAGTAATAATAAATAGTGAAGGTGGGAAGTTATATAAGCAGCTACAGTCAGGCTCTCTTTACATTTTCGTAAGAACCAGCTGAAACCAGGGAAAATAATTCCTACTTTATAGGTTGCACACTGTATTGTTCATATTTGCTTCCTGAGAAAAATTCATTTATAACTCTAAAAAAATGTTATAAAACTACATTTAAATAAATAAATAATAGTAATAAAAAGTAATAGACTCATGGAGAAAGCACTACACTACAACACCATAGATGAGGAGTTAATTTCATAGTTGTTCTATTGGACAAATTTGGTCATTCAACATACCTTTTGTATTTTACTTCTCATAGAATCATAGAATCATAGAATATCCTGAGTTGGAAGGGACCCATAAGGATCATCAAGTCCAACTCCTGGCACTGCACAGGTCTACCCAAAGGTTTACACCATGTGACTAGGTGCACAGTCCAATAGCTTTTTAAATTCAGACAGGCTTGGTGAAGTGACTACGTCCCTGGGGAGCCTGTTCCACTGTGCAACCACCATCTTGGTGAAGAACCTCTTCCTGATGTCCAGCCTAAACTTCCCCTGCCTCAGTTTAACACCATTCCTGCAGGTCCTATCACTGGTGTTTACCTGCCTCTCCACTCCCCCTCATGAGGAAGTTGTAGACCATGATGAGGTCTCCCCTCAGTCCTCTGTGACTTCAACCACTCCTCATATGTCTTCCCCTTGTCGTGGTTTAACCCGGCCGGCAGCTAAACACCACGCAGCCGTTCGCTCACCCTCCCCCCTCCCTCTCTGGGACGGGGGAGAGAAATGGAAAGTGAAGCCCGTGAGTTGAGATAAAGACAGTTTAATAAGACAGGAAAAATAATAATAACAAAATAATAATAACAATAATAACAATAATAACAATAATAACAATAATAATAATATGGTGATAATAGGGAAATAATATGTACAAACAAGTGATGCACAATGCAATTGCTCACCACCCGCTGACCGATGCCCAGCCTAACCCCGAGCAGTCCGGCCCCCTCCCCCCAGCTAGCCACCCCTATATATTGTTTAGCATGACGTCAGATGGTATGGAATACCCCTTTGGCTAGTTTGGGTCACCTGTCCTGGGTCTGTCCCCTCCCAGCTCTTACTGCACCCCCAGCCTGTCCGTTGACAGGACAGAGCAAAAGGCTGAGATGTCCTTGGCTTAGTATAAGCACTGCTCTGCAACAATTAAAGCATTGGGGTGTTATCAGCACTCTTCTCATCCTAAGCCAAAACACAGCATTCCACCAGCTACTAGGAAGAAAATTAATTCTGTGCTAACTGAAACCAGGACACCCTCTAGGCCCTTCACCATCTTTGTTGCCCTCCTCTGGACACTCTCCAACAGTTTAAAGTCCTTTTTGTTCTGTGGTGCCCAGAACTTCACACAATAATCCTGGCTGCACCCCAGGATGGGGGTGCATAAGAAGGTAGGAAAGGATAGAACTAGGACAGCTGACCCAAACTGGCCAAAGGGATAACATATGAAATCATTGAAATTATGCTGAACAATAAATTGAGGGGGGAGGGGAGGATTGATTGGGACTGTTGCTACTGCTCAGAGTCTGGGCATCAGGGTCAGTGGGAGTTGAGCAATTGTATGGTGCATCACTTGCTTTGTATTTTACTTTATGATATAATTATTGTCCTTAATTTGCCTAATTTGCCTTCCTTTTCTTTCCTATTAAAGTGTGTGTATCTCAACCCACGAGCTTTACTTTTTTTTTTTTTTCTTTCTTTCTCCTTGAGTTTCTCTCCCACATCCCACTCAGGAGTGAGAAAAAAGCTGTTAGTTGCTTAGTAGCTTGCTGAGTTAAACTACAACAAGCGATGTGTGTGAATACTCCAGTAAATAACAGCAACATACAACAATTATCTGACCATAGTTCAAACTAAGCAGCTAAGATACATGAGCTTAATGTCATTTTTTGGTACACTTGTTAAAAGTCAAATTCTTCCTCAGGCCTCCTGAAAGTTTTTGATATTATGCCTCACAAAATCAAACTTGTGAAATTAATATTCCCTTGAGTTATCAACATATGTATTGGAGTTGTCTAAAATGTGTGTAAAATAATTATGAAAGTACATCCACTGAGGTTCTACAGGAATACCATTATTAGGTTTTGTCCTTGTTAACTTGTTAATCAGGCAGAACTGGAAATAAAACCACAGTGTTAAATTGGTTGATTCTTCAAAGCTCATCAATAAAAAATCTAAAGGGGATAAGAGAGACAATAAATATTGGTAGAAACAACAAAATAAGATTAACAATTGAGAAAGCTAGGATACCCCCTGAGGAAAAATAATAAGGAAGACTGATGATTCTGGTGGGGTAGTATCTGGAATATTACTTTTAGTTCTGGGCATTTCACTCCTTGGGATGCTCAGGGAAAGAAAAAAAAGAAAAAAAAAAAAGATATTAAGGGACTGACTTAGTTAAGATGGAAGATTATACAAATTAACGTGTATTTCCAATGAAGCCTGAAGCTCAGCCCTTAATTTTGTTGTGTAAAGTTCTGCCTGCACTCTAACATGACATAATGGTGTAGTGTAAGTACACCATTATGTTTATGCATGTAATTGATTTTCAGGAAGTGATAAGTGAAGGACAAGTCTTGACTACCTACCTGTATGTTTTCTTTGTATAGCGTACCATATTATATATTGAATTTACACAGCCTGTACTAGCAGAATTAACTCAATGACTTTCAGTAGTTAAATAAAGACAACATAAGTCTACCTTGGGGATTTTAGTTGCAATATGGTTAAAATGCTTGCTTATCACATGACCTTGATATCAATATTACCTCTCTCTTTCACAATAAGGTACTGCCCAAAACTGTAATCATACACATGATTTTGATTTAGTCACTTTAAACAAATACATTTAAACATCTTTAATTGTGTTCACTTTATAATGATACAATTTTTAAACATATAATCTATCAAATTATGTATGTGGGTTTTGTTTGTTTTTGAGAAACAGTAACACTTATCTTAGAAACCCTCTAAATTCCAGTCCAGGGCTTGGGTTCACAAATTTTCTGTGTCTCATTTCCATTAATACATGCCTTTAGAAAAGCTTATACTCACCTCCACCTCATAACTCAGTTTCTGTTGGAAGAAACCTGGACATGGGTGAAAAACTGGAATTGTTTTCAAGGGACGCCCAGTAAGAACAATGAGGTGCTAATGTTCCTGAGTCTTGTATACTCAAGCAAATAAGTATATATGTAGTTTAAATGTAACAGTCCATGAAAAATGATGAAGCATGTGGAAGAAAACACATGAAATTCAAAAAAAAAATAAATAAGTCCTTCTCTGGGATGGTTGCAGCTGGGGAAACAATGTTAGGCAATACTTTTAAAGATATTTTTATATTTCTTCTTTCTCTTCTTATATTTGTCCAAAAATCTAAAACAGCAAGTGAAACAGTGCATCATACAAAAAAAGTATTTGAACCAAACATTTAAAAGTTTACCAAACACAGATGTTAGGTCTATCCTCAGGGATCTATTGAGACTATAAACAGTCATGTCAGTTACTCTTTTTATGTTTTCTTGTGTGTGAACCTTTCCTATTCCCTCTAAGGACTGCTAGAAATTGAGTTAGGGTTCAACCATGTTCTTCAATTTCAAGGAAGGTACTTTTAACAAACTGAGTGGAGAAAGGGCATTGCATCACATCATTTCTAGAACTATGGAATCATAGAACGACTTGTGTTGGAAAGAACCCTAAAGATCATCTAGTTCTAACCCCCTTTCCATGGGCTGGAACACCTCCTACTAAATCAGGTTGCCCAAAGCTCAATCCAACCTGGCCATGAATGGGGCATCCACGACCTCTCTGGGCAACCTGTTTCAGTGCCTCACCACCCTGAGTGAAAAATTTCCTCCTAACTTCTAATCTAAATCTCCCCTCTTTTAGTTTAAAACCATTCCCCCTTGTTCTGTCTTTATGTGACTAAGCAAAAAGTTATTCTCCATCTTTTTCATAGGCAGAACCTATCAGTCAAATCTCAGATTGTGGAAAGAGCCTGATTACAGAGTAAAGATGACAGAAATTCCTTGGCTGAAATCAAGCCAAGAAGATGTGCATGCAAAGCAAGTTAAAGCAAGTGGAGACTGTTTATAATTCTTTTTTGTAGTCTTACATGGTCATTGCAATATTTCTATATTTTCATTTTTTCATAATAATGAAGTACTCTTGTTCATATCCTAATAAGGCTTTTTTTTTTTTTTTTTTTTTTTTTTTTTTTAAATCTCTGTTTATCATCTCTGGGGAGCTGTCTTTGGAAAAAAAAATATAAAAATAATCTCTTCGTATGTCAGTTTGCAGGAAAACACATCATCCTAAGGCTAATTTGAACTGATGTGCATGATCAGTAGGCCAGCCTTGCACAAGGGCAGTCTGTAAATTAGTCTCATTATATTCTTTTGATAACTTTCGGTTATTGTTACAAATTTTAAACTGTTTTATATGTGATAATTAACACTGTATATTTAGTAAACTTTAAACTTCATTGTGACGATATGGCTTGTGACTTTACTCTGATACTTAGTCTTGATTTTGTGCTTAGATTCAGAAAAGCAGAAACATAGAACTAGCTAGAAGTAAGCCTGGCATAACTATAACAAACAAATGAACAAACAATGACAACAACAAAGACTTAATTCTGCTGTTACCCACAATGTCTTTTTGACAGCAAAATAAGACATTATAAGTGGAGAAAAATAAATAAATAAAAATTATTAGCCTAATTTAAGATTTAGTGGTGTAATATAATAATAGGCACGTGTTGTGTGAAGGTTACGAAATTTGTCGTTAAGAAGACTTTGATGTTAGAGCTGCGTTTTCCATCCTCTTAACTCATGGGGTTTATATAGAGCTATTTGTGTTGCCTGCCAGTTGCATTAATAGTAGCCCTCACTCTGACCTTTTAAATAAAGGGATATTTTTCCTCTGGCAGGCAATGCCTTACTCTGTCAAGCTTTTACCACAGGCAGCAGTCACAGCTGCAGCAGGGCAGGCAGTAGTCTCTTGATCACTAAGTGGTTATCACAGCTTGTGATCTTGTAATAGCAAAAATGGTATCTACTAGGCTACACTTCTGAGTAAAAAATGTTTTCAGATTACTCTTAATTGAGAACAGAATCACCTGAGAGAAGACTGGCTGATCATTTGATAGAGGTTGAACATCTTTTCTGTGTGATCAAAAGTTATCAGGGAAAAGAAACAAGCAAACAAGTTAACAGAAAATATGGGAGATTTTTTTATTTTTATTTTTATTTTTTTTATTTTTATTTTTATTTTTATTTTTATTTTTATTTTTATTTTTATTTTTATTTTTATTTTTATTTTTATTTTTATTTTTATTTTTTAATCTTCTTTTAGAACCTCAAATGGATTGGCAATTTTATTTTTTTCACTAGGATAACTCTACATTTATGAGTTATGATGGGTTTCTAGAGACTTTCTAAGTTATACTTTGGACCTTTGGACATTAGAGTTTTCTCAAATCTTGGAAAGGGAAGCCTTTTTTTTTTTTTTTTTTTTTTTTTTTTTTTCCTTTTTCTTCCCTGAAATCTTTGAGCTTTATCTTTAAACCAAATAAAAATAATTAAAAAAACTTTATGTAAAGCCTTTCTTGCAGCTGTGTAATACCCAGGTTAGCATTTTGCTAGCACTATTATCATATATTAGCAGTACTGCAGTAAGTGTATTTATCAATGGCAATCACAAATCTGTTATATGTCACCTTATTAAATATATTCAACTTTGTGAAACTGTCTCAGTGAAAGTCCTTGGTAGGGCTGTGAAACAGCCAAAAGTTGGACTATTAAATGCTTTCAACTTTGCAAATCTGTCTTCGTGGAAAACCCTTATTAGGGCTCTGAAACAGATATGTCCCTTTTAACGTGACGCCTACCTACCCTCATTTTAAATAAATAAATAAATAAAATCTTACTATCTCACTGAAATTTCACTTACCGGAACTTGTATCTGCTGGATTTTGTTGTATACCTCCTGTATATCTTGCTGTATACCTCCCATATGCAGGCACTGATCTCTTCTCACTGGTGACCTGAGGGAACAGCATGTAACTAACTCAGGAGAGGTTCAGGCTGGATGATAGAAAAAGGATCTTCACTGAGAAGGTAGTTGTGCACTGGAACAGGCTTCCCAGGGAGGTGGTCACAACAGCAAGCCTACTTAAGTTCAAGAAATATTTGGGCAATACTTAAAGATATATGGTCTGATTTTGGGGTGATCCTGGATGAAGGATTGGACTTGATGATCATCAGGGGTGTCTTTCAACTCAGGATACTCTGTGATTCTATGAATCTATTATTCTGTGAATATGGCTGTGCAGTGCAGAAACCCTCCTGTTGATAAAGGAGCACAAATACTGCCAGAGCAGTCTAAAATTGAATAACAACACAGTGAAAACACTTAATGCTATTTCTCACCTATTTGCAAAACTGTGTAGAGTATTGTAGCTCAGAGATTTCCATTGCAATTTTGGTAGTTTGATTTTTCCTTATGAATACTATAAGTAATAATAAAGTGACAGTTTGGAGGTGAAACAAGTTCAAAATGACGTAAAATGACATATATCAAAAGACAAAAGGTAAAATTATGGTTTACATTTTGTACTCATAGTGGTGCAGTATGAAATAAACAAACAAACAAAAACCACCACAAAACAACAGCTAGCAACAAACAGAAACAACAACATCATCAAACAGCAAAAATCATCATCGTAAGGATGAGAGGAAGTAGAAAGAGTGAGCTAACAACTGAAACAAGCTTTCATGTGCAAAAGATTCAGAGATCATTGAGTGGACCAAAAAATCATGAAACAGAAGAGTAATGTGACCAGAATTCAGTGGCAACCATATTTTGAGTAGGAGTATAGACTAGGTGTTCCTTTCCAATATGAATGACTCTGTAATTCTGTGATACTAAATTATGGAATTTTTGCACATTCAGAAAAGACATGAAGCCCTGTCACAAGAGCTTAAATCATTAAACTGGAAGATGAGGTAATATAAGCAGAAAATGTCCCACAGCAAGACAACCAATGGTGACTATGGATCATGTGTTTTCTTGTGTCTCTTTTTTTTTTTTTTTCTTTCTTTTTGGGAGATAACTTTGTTTTGTAAACACCCACCTTCTGACTGCTTTCTGAAAAGATCGTTGGATTCCATCTGTATGTAACTACACTATGTAAAGATTATTACTATTTGCTTTGTTAAGTGGTTAAGGAGGTTGAAACATCAATTTATATGTTCGAAGAAATAGGCATAAAATCCATCATAACAAAAATTTGCAAATTAAAAAAATGCACACTACAGTAAAATTGACAGTGTCAACATATGGTATAAAATCACCACCATATGTGTTCTGGATATATAAAACAATGCCAAAAGAAGAGCTGCCTACTGGAATAGCTGTCAGGTGTCAAAGCCAGGATGAGCACCTACAAGTTTAGTGAAGATTGCCTGAATGCCTTTTGTAGTAAGAGACTTGCTACTAAGAAATAGAGGAATGCTTGTCTTAAAAATGTTAAAGGAATATCTGACATCAGCAATGAAGAAATGCTGTTTAAGAAAGGAATACTGAACATTTGGAAAAAAAAAAAAAAAAAAAAGTTAAAACTATGTCTTCAACATAGTAGACTAACCAGTCTTTACTCAGAATGGATGCTGACATAGGATCCTGCCTTAACCCCTACAAGAAATAAATAAATAAAATAAAGATAATAATAAAAAAGTCTCTCATGTCTCAATGACACAGCTTTGTCATTGGATTAAAACAAAAGGGTTTAGATAAATCCTAAAGTGTCAGCTTTAAAGAAATGTTATTTTTCATATCCCATAGACGTTATTGAAAATTATTTGTTTGAATCAGAAGAAAACTGAAGAATGATGAAGACATCAGAAGTGAGAAAAAGCACTAAGTACTTCTTTACTGTGTGAGTGATGAAGCACTGGAACAGGTTGCCAAGAGAAGTCATAGAAGTCATAGAGACTCCTTCCTTGGAAATCACAGAATCACAGAATCATCTAGATTGGAAGAGACCTCCAAGATCACCTAGCCAGCCTCTGACCTAACACTAAGAAGTCATCCACTAAACCATATCACTAAGCTCTACATCTAAATGTCTTTTAAAGACCTCCAGGGATGGTGACTCAACCTTCCAGAGCTGTCTGGACATGGTCCTGGGCAACCTGCTCTGGATATCTCTGCTTGAGGTTGGATCAGATGACTTCCAGAGGTGCCTTCCAACCTCAGCCATTCTGTGATTCCATGAAAAGATGAAGTTCATAAAGATAGTTACATAAGGGGAAATGATGAAGACATATGTCATGAAACAAAAAAAAAAAAAAAAAAAAAAAAAAAAAGTGAAAGGAAATAGTAATAAAATATTAGAGAAATGGACTAATTTCATGGCCAGTCATTAAAATAACAGGTACCTAATAAAATATTTTATTATTATTAACATATATATATAAGCACTTTTTTACTAGTTGATACAGATATTATGGTACACTGGATGTATTACTGCATCAGAACAGTGTAGCTGTCACTAACGTTGTCACTGCAATGTGACAAAGTTAGTATTAGCATTCTAAAACCAGATTTATCATAGCAAGAAATGGGGGCTTCAGATCATGAAAATGTTATATTCTACAAAATATTATACCCTCCAAAATTTATCTATTCATTTTCATGAATGCTTTAGGAAACATATAGATAAGCTTGTTTTATGAAAGGATTTTTTTTCTCTTTTCTTTTTTCATTTTTATTTCTTTTTTTTTTTCTTTTTTTTTTTTTCTTTTTTTTTTCTCTTTCTTTTTTCTTTATTTCTTTTTCTTTTTTATTTTTTCTTTATTTTTTTATTATTTTTTTCCCTGTAAACTACATGTTACTTGACTTCACGGCATATAACATTGTTTCTTTGTAAATTAACATGCAGCCTAACCCAAAAGAGTCCTGATCAATCATCAGTGCTGATCATAGTAAACTGGGAGGTGTTATTGATTCCCTGGAGGGATGTGAGGCCTTTCAAGGGGATCTAGATAGGTTGGAGCACTGGACAATTAGCAATGACAACAAAGGACAGTGCGGGGTTCTGAACTTGGCACATGGTAATGCTGGATACAGGTGCAGACTGGGAGACAAGAAGCTAGAGAACAGATCAGCAGAAATTGCGTTTGGAGGTGCTGGTTGAAAGCAGTCTCAACATAAGCCAGTGATATGTACTGGCAGCAAAGAGGGTGAACTGCATTTTGGGGTGCTGTCCTGGTTTTGTCTAGAATACATTTAATTTTCCTCCTAGTAGCTGATATGGTGCTGCATTGTGCATTAAGGATGAATAATGTTGATAACATGCTCATATTTTAACTGTTGCAGAGAGGTGCTTAAACTAAGTCAAAGACTTTTCAGCTTCCCTTACTACGCTGCCAGCGAGGATGCTGGGGGTGCACAAGAAGCTAGGAGGGGACAGAACCAGGACAGCTGGCCCAAACTAGCCAAAGGGATATTCCATACCATATAGTGTCATCCCGAACAATTATATGAGGTGCCTCTCTAGGGTGGGGGATATCACTGCTCAGAGAGAAGCTGGACATTTTTCAGCAGGTGTTGAGCAATTTCAATCTGTGTTGCTTGCTTTGTGCTTTGTACATTATATATTATTATTATTTCTCTTATTTTTCTGTCCTATTAAACAAGGTGGCTAGGAGACTGCAGAAATAGTATGTTCAATTTATTTTTTCTTTCATATTGTCTCTTATTCCCAATTTAAAAGCTGACATAAATACCATTCTTCAATGGTGGTTCAAGGGGTCTTGAGCATGGAAAACTTTCTTTTTTAATGACTGTAATCTTGAACTAATTACATGACTCCCTAGACTTATTTAGTAGTTATTTACATGTTTTCAGAGTCTGTATTATTTGTTCTATAAATAGGTTTCTTAAGGCTCTTTCATATGAATTTTCCCACTGCTAGTTTTGAGATTGTATATAGTTCTTTCTGTCATTTGCTAAATTAAAGGTTTATTAGAGACACTTCATTTAAACTGTTTTGATTCTCTCTTTATTCTCAGTTGTTTCAGTTAAAAATTTAATCATGCAGTCATAGCTAGGATGTCTTCTCTGATAGCACTGCTCTCATTTGTTCATGAGTGCAGTGATGGAGGGTAGATTAATTTAAAATGGAAAAGACAAACAAGCAATTTGTAGTTTTCCACTCCACAGCAAAAGCGTAATGTAATAAATGGGCAAGACACTGAAAGAATGTTTAGGAGAAAACTTAAGCTGTAGCTATGTTTGATCACAGAAAAATTTTCTCAGTAAAGGCAAATAACATCCCCTGGAATGAGAAAAACTTGTTTTCAGTATAGGCAGTGTGAATATTCATGTTCCTATGAAAAGCATCATATATTTATTATAAAAAAAAAAAAAAAAAGAGAGAGAGAGAGAAAAGAATTTTCTCGCATGAGAAAACTGTTTTCATAATAGAGACTTACTATTTTTGTTATAATAGTTAGCGTTAGAGTTGAATATGATTTAAAGAGCTCGAGCACCTCTGGCTTGCTCACATTCATTGAATGTTTTTAAAGTCTTGATTTACTTATTTATTTATTTCTTGATGCTGTGTTGAAAAACAAGGATCAATATATATATATGCATATATATATATATACATATATAAATATAAATATATATATATATATGTTATTAGTGTAGAAAGCAGCTCAAGACTTGGATTAATTTGGTAGCTCTCATCATTTTCTCCTATGTTTGTCTCCCTTTGGTATAACAGTCTTCCTTACCTGATTAAAACTAACATCCCTGCAGATATATTTTCATTTTGTTTTGAATCCTTCCCTCTGTTTTTGTAGAACAGATTTTGCTTTCCTTTATTTAGGTAAGGACCTGAATTTGTTCTGAGAGTGAATGTGGCAAGCTGGTTAAATGTGTGGGATCATGTTTGTCTATATTGATCGACCTTGTAAAACAAGAATTCGGTCATGCTATCAGAGAGATTGTTACTTCTTTAATTTAGAACGAGAAGCATATATTAAAACTCCGAGATCATTATTCTCAGTATTATCCATGAAAAATGTGGCCAGCATTTACAGAAGCTCAGTATTATTTTCATAACATATTATTTCATAGACTCAGGTCTGGCATGTGATATGGTAATGATTAGTATTTGGATGAGTACAGACTAGATTTTTGGACAGGGACTTTGCCTGATGAAAAATGTTCTTCAAGGTACAAGATGAAGAAGGTTATTCAAATAATTGACTCAGTCTGGTGTTCAGAATTTTGCCTTCATTCATAATTTTAAAATATTGCTCTTATTTTATCTTATCTACCATAAAGCCACTATGTAGAATACCGGTTTGAGTTAGATATTATGCTCAGGAACCACACTGGTTCTATAGATGGTTAGAATGTCAGCAAGTCCAGTCCATTCCCTCTGGGTGTTTCCTAATGGATATTAACATCTGAAGTCCACCTCACTGTAGAAAACTGTAAACAGTTTTCTGTCTACAGTTGTCTGTAGATAGAAAACACCATATTGTGTTCCAACAATATAGTATTGTTGGAACAACACCATATCTATTGTTCTACTCCAAATAACTTTGAGCATGTGAAAGACTGTTTGAGAGGGTCCCCCAAGCAGCCTTAATTTGTTTCACCTTATATTTTCCTTTTTCTCCCCTGGTTCTTCAACTTAACTACCCCTACATCCTTCCAAAGAAATAGCCCACCCCTGTTTATCTCTTCCCTATCGGCATGCCTACCTTATATCCTTATTGGTATTTGCACTACCACTACCCTGGTCATCACTACCCCCTTAGTCATCTGTTAACAAGTTACTAGTTACTGTTAACTAGCAACCCCTTTTGATTTCCATATTCTTCTCATCTTTTGTGGTCCTATCTTGTTAGTCATTCCGGAAGTCAGAGTAGGTGATCATATTAACCCCTTTCCCTTTTCTGTAACATCTTGAGATTCCTTTTGTTGTTACTTTTGCAGTAGCACCGCAGGTCAGGATTAGCCAGCTGTACACATATACAAACTATTTCACAGAGACAGTACATTTTTTCCAATTGTTAGAACAATCTTTCCAATTGTTCCAATTCCTATGTTTTGATTTTGAAAAACTTTTTACTGAATAAATATTGGTTTTCTATAATTTCCTTTTATCAGAACAGTATCAGATAAAAATTCAGCATTTATGATGCAGCTCACCTTTGTAGGGAGAGAATTTGTACAGCTAAGGCTCAATTAGGGTTGAAGCGGGCCAGCAGTGTGGGCAACAACAAAAAAGGATTTATTAAGTATGTTAACAGGAAAAGTAGGACCAGAGCAAACATTGGTCTGACACTCAATGAGGATGGTCACCTGTATAGACATAGAGACTGGGGGAAGAGATGCTGGAGATGAACCTCACAGAAAGGGAGTTTGGTCGACAGCAAGCTGAACATGAGCCAGCAGTGTGCCTTAGCAGCCCGGAGGGCCAACCATACCTTGGGGTGCATCAAGAATGGCATTGCTAGCTGGTTGAGAGAAGGGATTGTCCCACTCTGCTCTGTGCTGGTGTGGCCTCGTCTTAGTACTGTGTGCAGTTTTGAGTATAGGAAAGATACAAAACTGCTAGAAAGTGTCCAGACGAGGGCTAGAAAGATGATGAAGGGTCTGGAAGGAAAGATATATGAGGAATAGATGATATCACTTGGTTTGTTCAGCCTGGGAAAGAGAAGACTGATGGAAGCTCAGAGGAGTGGCTGATACCCCAGAGGAATGTACTGCCATTCAGAGGAGTCTTGACAGGTTGGAGGGTTGGGCCAAGAGGAACCTCATGAAGTTCAACAAGGGCAAGCGTAGGGTCCTGCACCTAGCACCAGTACAGGCTGTGGGGTGACCTGCTGGAGTGAAGCTCTGCCGGGAGGGACCTGGGAATCCTGGCAGACAGCAGGCTGACCATGAACTAGCAATGTGCCCATGAAGGACCAAGAAGGCCAACAGTATCCTGGGCTGCATTCAGAAGAGTGTTGCCAGCAGTTCAAAGGAGGCTCTACTCAGCCCTGGTGAGCCCACAGCTGCAATATTGTATCCAGTTCTGGGCTCCTCAGTGCAAGAGGGACACAGAACTACTCGAGTGAGTTCACAGGAGGGCTACTAAAATGATTAGAGGACTGGAGCGCTTTTCATATGAAGACAGGCTGAGAGAACTGGGTGTGTTTAGCCTGGAAAAAGAAGACTGAGGGGAGACCTCATTAATGTACATAAATATCTGAGGGAAGGGTGTAGAGGATGGAGCCAGTTTCTTCAATTGTGGCCAGTGATGGGACAGGAGGTAACGGAACACAGGAGGTAACAGGAAGCACAGAAAGTTCCACCTGAATATGAAGGGGCACTTCTTTACTGTGAGGGTGACAGAGCACTGGAACATGATGCCCAGAGAGTATGCGGAGTCTCCTTCTCTGGAGATATTCAAAACCTGCCTGGATGCCATCCTGTACAACATAATCTAGGTAATCCTTCTCAGCAGGAGGGTAGGACTAGATGATCTTCAGAGGTACCTTCCAACCTCATCCATTCTGTGATTTTGTGATTCTGTGATTCAAGACCTCAGAACAGTCTACAGCTTCCTCATGAGGAGGAGTGCAGAGGTGGGCACTGATCTCTTCTCTCTGGTGACTGGTAATAAGACCCAAGGGAATGGCATGAACCTGTGACAGGGACAGTTCAAGCTTGATATCACAAAAAGTTTCTTCACCAAGAAGGTGGTTAGGCACTGGAACAGACTCCCCAGGGAAATGGTCATGGCACCAAGCCTGGTGGAGTTTAAGAAGTGTTTGGACAATGTTCTCAGACACATGGTCTGATTTTTTGGGTGGTCCTTTTTGGACCCAGGAGTTGGGCTCAATGATTCTTGTGGGTTCTTTCCAATTTGGGATATTCTGTGATTCTCTGATTTTACTCTATGTTTCTCTGATTTTGAACTTTGACTAACATAAAAAAAAAATAATTAACATTAATGGAAATAATTACTGATCATTATATGTGCCAAATTGAAGGAAATACATGAAATGTTATATGATGCTACTTAATAAACACCATTCCTTATATTCATAAAGACTAAATTATCCTGGAAAAAAAAAGAGCTTATTAATGTCATTGTCCCTTTACCTTTATCTCCAGAACAATGCATATTTGAAGTGATCAGTTAGACATGTTTTTCCACAGCTGAATGGTGATTTCCCTTGGGTAAGAAAACCTTAATTTACTAGTAAGGAAGCAGGTCCTAATTCAGTCATCAATATATATTCTACATGTGTTGTCCATAATTCCCTCTGGAGTATATAACTTGGAATATCAGAATACTCCTATACAAAGGAATGGATCAAATCTGAAGATTTTGAAACGAACAGCAACAATTTCATAATGGACTAACTATATCTTGTAAACCAGTGATATTCCTTATTCTGGAAATATGTTGATATATACTAATGTAATATGATTCTCAGTGAGCCAGGATATTGACAGACAATTAGTTGTGGAAATAGGACTGATTGTCTAAGTCTGCTATGAATATCACCCACAATGATAGTGAAGAAATTGAATCTAGTGTTCTGCTAAGATTTTGTCTCTGAAATTTCCTAGTGTATCACCTGTATGGTGTTCTAAATGGTGATTTGTGTTGTTGCTTTGTGTGCGTGTGCGTGTAGCTTTAAAAATTCCAGTTGCCTAAAATCAAGTGTGAAGGATTTTTTAGTACAATTTTATGAATGTACTTTAATTCAAAAGTCTTTTTATAATTTATAACATGATTTATTAGGTGTTTGTATTATCACCTTCAAATAACTTCTCTGACCCTGATCCGTGGTTCCACATCTATCATTTGTCAGCAAACTGCAGCTGTGTGTATTATTATATATTTTTTTCCTTATAATTGAAATATATTGCTACTCACAGTTCATTATTAAAATAGCAGTAATAAGTGGAAACATATTGGCACATACATTAATTTTAATTTCAATAGATGAAATACTAATTTCTAGACTAGTACACCCAATGTAGTAAGACATTCTGAAGTTCCGTTTGTTGTTTTATGATGATTCACAGATCATTGATATTGAATTGAGTATGAAATAGATAAATTTCTATATATCATTTCAATTTTCTGAATTTACTTTGAAACGTATTGTATAAAGTCTTATAGAAATACAGTATCTGGAATAGGCTAGCATAAGCTTTTTAAGCAAATTTTCCAAGTGTATGTGTTTTCATTTTTATGTAGGAAAAATAAGACAAAAATGGTGTATTAGAACTTCAAAATGTCCATCGTGTTACTGCTAAACTTGTAATTTTTTTTTTCAATAATATGACAAAAGTTTATTTATTTTTTATTTTTTATTTTTTTTAAGCTGAGATTTTGACATTTTAACATAATTTAGTTTTCAGACTGTTCAGCATTATCTCACAAATTAAGCCAGTTCATGCTTACCATATGTAACTATTACTTTGGACCTATGAAAGAAAAAAAGAAAAAAAAAAAAAAAAAAAAAAGACTGTTTTGGAAGTCTTTCAGTCATTTACACATAAGAAAACTTTTTTTTTTTTTTCTTCCCTATTAGAGTTTTATTTTAGCAGTTATTCAGCTAAATTCTTACTATTTTCAAGAGATTTTCTTTAACAAGTTTGGATTCTGTTTCATGCATCTGCAGAAGAAAAATGAACAAAAGTTCTCCAAAGTTCACTTCAGAAGCAAGATTCACCAGTTAGCCAGATTTTCAGCAGAAATTACCTAAAGTGTGGTGAAGAAACTCTACCAACCTTATTATTATGATGCATTCCTTACATTATATTAAACTATCTAGTGCAAAATTTGCCTTTTAGAATATTTCTGAAGTAAATCATTGCTCACATCATATCTTTCACTGGTTTATTCAGTTTCTAGAGCAGAAAGTCCCAAAGTCTTAATTTATAAATGTTTTATTTTCTTGTAAATTTTATTGTTTTGGGTCTCACATCCATAGTTTATAACAGATGCTCAAAACCTCGAGAACAGAACAATATACAAAAATAACAATATTTTTGCTAGGGTAAAATAATTGAAATGGAATAAAGTTTATACAAAATTTAGAAAAATATCATTGCTTTTGTTCAAAGAACTAGACAAAGGTATCCTTTGTAAGGTGGGAAACATACACAAATTGATATTTGTGAGCAAACATGCAAGAATAATTTTAAGACATCACTTGTAAACAAAAAAGGTAAATAACTGTGTAAATCACCATA
The DNA here is from genome assembly GCF_963932015.1 of Anas acuta. Taxonomy (NCBI): domain Eukaryota; kingdom Metazoa; phylum Chordata; class Aves; order Anseriformes; family Anatidae; genus Anas; species Anas acuta. The sequence continues at coordinate 47,748,471 of NC_088979.1, read as the reverse complement.
ACATATCTGAAATTCATCCATATAAAAAGATTGAGAAATATTTGTGTCTAAATAGTCGTCAAAATTTGCCACTTTAGTCAAATTATCTTGCTACACAATTATTATACCATTAACATAATAATTATATATAAAACATATAATATATATAGCTATATTAATATATAGCTATATTAATTCTTAATTATAGGGGATAATTAACTGAATATTGTACAAGGAACTAGTCCAGGACTGTAATGCTTTCAAATACGTTACAGCCTTTCTTAAAGCACATTTATGTTAGAAACATTGCTAAGAAAAATTTAAATGCATTAAAAATCCATAAAATCTTCCATATATATATATAATACTAATTGTTTTGATATAGTTTTATCTACCACAATGATACTAGAATTTCTGAAACTTTTCCGCCCTTTTTATAGAATCATTGAATCATTTAGGTTGGAAAAGACTTCTGAGATCATTTGGTCTAACCTTTAATCCAGCATCGCCCAGTTCATCATTAAACTATTAAAAAAAATATGTTGAAATAAACTATCAAAATGCAACATTTTGAGTCATTAACTGGACATACAAATTGTATGCTTTTAGGGATGCTGGGATATTAAGGCTGAACAAGCGTGCTGAGTGGCAAAGGGAAGAGAAAACCTACTGATTTCAAAACAGTTTTCCCTCAACAGGATTTTTCATTTGGATCTACTACATCTAGCGCAGCTGTCTGCTTCAAAAAAATCTTTCAGAAACTTAGTAGTTTCTTTCCTTGACTTATCTATATTTTGTGAGACTTGAAGAATACAGCTGAAGAGCACATGAAAATTTCTGATGGGGAAACACATTAGCAAAAACCTCTTTTCAACAGAGAAATGGTTGAACACTTGTTATAATAGAATTTATTTGCAAATAATGAGTTCTTTTATATAGACTCATTATGAATATGTGATATAACTTTTCTGATGACAAGGAAAAAGAAAGTCAAAACATTAAAAAGTTGTATTCTTTTATCCTACATGGAATAGTTCTTTAAAAGAACTTTTAATGGGTATTGTCAACGAGGCAATCTGAAGGGGTATAAAAGACCATTTTTTTCTTGTGACATCCACTGATGATTACTAGAATCTCAGCATAAGAACAGCCCTTTCTTACAGCAGGTTTTGGAGGGATTCCAAATACTTTGTCTTTTTACATATTGATTATTTATTTATTTATTTATTTTCCCTGGAATTCATTAAATTCTTCTTATATGCTTTATGGGAGGTCTTTACATATGCAATCAGGCATAGTGAATAAGTTGAAAAAGCTGAGGAATGGTTCCACAGATTTAGCACCTGGTTCTCATCTCTGGGTATTTAGAATTTGTGGTTCATTTCCAGTTCATATATCTCAAGATAGGACTTTCATATGAAGAATCCATTTTTGGAAAATGTCAAAAATAATATTTTTAATCTGGCCTGGTGACTTTGTACAAATACAAATTATGAGAATGCAAGGTATTCTTTTCCCCAAAAAACTCCCCAAAAAACTTCTCCTACATAACTCGCAGAGGGGACACATACTGATGAATTTAATTGCCTGTCAGAGAGTAACTAATTTCTGGGGTAAATGTTGGTGCCTGAGTTGCAGGAACATCACAGGTGGAAGAATAATCCACCTTGTAGAGTGGGTATGAACAGAATTCCACCTAGTGTCTCATTTGGAAATAAACACTTAAATAAAAAATAAATTAATTTAGTTACGTAAATAACTACATTTAATAGGCAATGATATTTTTTTCAGAATCACAGATTCACAGAATCATCAAGGTTGGAAGAGACCTCCAAGATCACCAAGTCCAACCTCCGACCAAGCACTAAGAAGTCCTCCACTAAACCATATCACTAAGCTCTAAAGCTAAACTTATTTTAAAGACCTCCAGGGATGGTGACTCAACCACTTCCCTGGGCATTCTATTCCAATGCCTAACAACCCTTTCTGTAAAGAAGTTTTTCCTAATATCCAACCTAAATCTCCCCTGGTGCAACTTTAGCCTATTCCCCCTCATCCTGTCACTAGGCACATGGGAGAATAGACCAATCCCCACCTCACTACAGCCTCCTTTAAGGTAACTAAAGAGTGCAATAAGGTCACCCCTGAACCTTCTCTTCTCCAGGCTGAACAATCCCAGCTCCCCCAGCTCGCTTCTCATAAGATTTATTCTCCAGATCCCTCACCAGCTTTGTTGCCCTTCTCTGGACTCACTTGAGTACCTCGATGTCCTTCCTGTAGGAAAGGGCCCAAAATTGAGCACAGTACTCAAGGTGTGGCCTCACCAGAGCCGAGTACAGGGGGCCAATCACTTCCCTAGACCTCTGCTGGCTACGCTGCTTCTTTTACATGCCAGGATGCTGTTGGCCTTCTTGGCCACCTGAACACACTGCTCAGTTCTTGCTATTTGGTACTTGCTATTTGGTTTCTGTTGATAGTAGTGGTCTGTGGTGGGTTGAACTTGGATGGCTGGTAGGTACCCACCGAAGTGCTCTCTCATGCCCCTTCATCAGCAAGACAGAGGCAGAAAATAGGAAAATAGGACAGAAGTAGGTGATGGAAGAAAAAACAATCAATCAATCAAACAAACAAAAAACTCACGGGTTGAGTTAATGATAGGGTGATTGCTCACCAATTAACATAATGGGCAAAACAGACTCAGACTGGGAAAGGTTCATTTAAGTTATGGCCAAATAATGTGTGAAGAATAGTGGAAATGAAAAGCAAACTAAAACCACCATATTCCTACGTCCTTCTTCCCAGGTTCAAGTTTAATTTCAATCCTTCTACCTCCTCTTCACCAAGAAGCACAGCAGGATGGAGAATGGGGTTTCCAATCAGCTCATAATGCTTTGTCTATGTTCCTCCTTCCTTCTTACATTGGGAGCTCCAGCATGGGGCCCCTCCCATGGGACACAGTCCTTTATGAATAGATCCAACGTAGGTTCTTCCCATGGGCTTCAAGCATCCAATATGGACCCATAACATGTGCTGCAGACCTTGAGGAATGGAGTGCTCCAGCTTGGTCTCCTCCCTGCGGGCTGCATTTCCCACCCAGCCTGTGGGACTCTCCACAGGCTGCACCTTCCCTTAGGGCGTTTCCATCTGCTCCAGCATGGGGACCTCCGCAGGCTGCAGTGAGGATATCTAATCCTATGTAGTCCTCCATGGGCTGCAGGGGAACAACTTACATCACCATGGTCCTCTCCACAAGCTGCAGAAGAATCTCTAATCCTCCCCCTCTTTCTTCAAAGACCTTAATGTCTTCAGGGTTGTTTCTCTCACACTTTCTCACTGCTCTCTCACAGTTGCTGCAAAGTGATTTTTATCTTCTCTTAAATCTGCTCTCACAGAGGTGCAACCAGAAGCTCAGCTTTGGCCAGTGGCAGCTCTCTTTCGGACACAGCTAGAATTGGCTGTGTCTGTCATGGGGCAGCTTCTAAATTCTTCTCACATAGGCCAGACCTCTGGTACCTTCCCCCTCTCCCCCCAAAGCCTTGCCACATTAGTCCCCCGTATGGTCTTGCCCAAGCTCAGGTCTATTTTCTCTTTCATTTTTACAGCTATAATCTGGTGTTTTCTTTTCTGCCGATTTGGTACTGAGCACGATATTAAGAAGCACTTTCAAGAAAGGATTGCCTATTCTTCAAACTTATATTTTGCAGTTTGATTTTAAAATCAAAATTGTCTCAACAGCATTTGCATCTTTCACCATTTATTACTACACATCAAATTTTACAGAAAAAAATAAATATATTTTAAAAGAAAAATATTGGTTAAAGTCATTGTAGTAAACATTTTTTGAGGAAAATCACTTTGCACATATGATAACTCTTTGGGACATGTCTTGCCAGCATTTTGTTAACATTAGGGGACTGAGTAATAAGTATGAACAATTCTTAACTACCTCCAACATGCAGCATGTGCCCCCGTTCAATGTATGGTCCAAACAGTACTAGCACATCATAAGCAGCAACAGCAATAGAGAGTTGAAATGAGTCCTGATGAAAATAGTATAGTTAGCATGCAAAAGAACGTTATGGAACATGATGGAATGCCTCCTCTGCAATGGAGAAGATGTTCAGGAGAGGATGTTTTTCCTGTAACCAAATAATTTCTTTTACTAGCTGGTCAACAGGGAGAGTTCCTTTGCTCTTTCTCGGTCTCCTTCTCCCATGGGTGTCATGGATCCCTCTCCCAAATATGGCCAGCCACGGCCACAACTTGAATCAGAATCTTATTCATTCCCACAGCAATGAACTAAAGTTTACCTGACTGAACCAATCTGGATACATCTCCATGTCACAGAGGACTGTACATTTACAGTTCCCAGCAATATCCTGTGGACTTACTATGTCTATCATATCTAATCCTGTAAGAAACTAAAGTTATAAGGAAGAAAGAAGGAGCTCTGCGTATCACTCCAGGTCATGCATGAGTCAACCATAGTGAGAGATAATAGTTTCATGCAGAAATTCCCATGCTTATAACTATCATGAGTTTTTAAAGTGTTTACAGAAAGTAAGCTAAAAAACAACTATACTACTATACCTTTCTCTCCCAGGAAATTCAGAAGAGGTGTTTTTTTTTTTTTTTTTTTTTTTTTTTTTTTTTTTTTTTAATCTAGTCAGCCATTAAAAAAAAAAAAGTACCATAACAACAACAAAAATTCTAAAAATGTGAGCAATTTTTGCCTATTTATTGCCAAACATGTTTTCCTCATATATTGGTCTTTACAAATCTAAGAAATTAGAAGATTCCTGCAGAGTTCATTCCTAAATAAATAAATAAATAACAATGTTTATGACAGATGAATTCAGATTGTCTGCATTTGAGCATAAAGAAGGTAACACACAGAAGGCTCTCTCCCCATTTCCAGGTGCAATATTTAAGTAGCCACAGATATTAATACCAAAAAATTGCTGGGAATTATAATCTCATAATGCAACAAACTGCTACAGTAAGTTCAGTACAATATCAAAACTGTCATGCAGTAGTTAGTGATATTAATAAATACCATAGTATTCTTGATTCTCATTTAGAAATAAAAATGTAATGCTGAATAAAAATATTAATAAAAAATAAATTAAAAACAAAAATAAATATTTAAAAAGATCCTTGAACCTACAAAAAAAATCATCAGCTTCTTTAATGCAGCACTAACAAGCAACAGAAATATAGTATTTAAAACATTCTTACTTGTTCTGTCTTATTGGGTTGTCTTATTAAAAATAAACAAGTAAATTCTAGTAAGGCATTTCATCACTCCTTAGCCTTTTGAAAATATATGTGACAAATTGAAAGTGGGAATTCTAATGGCTTGTTCCAAGCTAAAAACAAAAGTGTGTTAGATAAAAGGGAGGATTTATTGTCATGGTTCATGCATACCTCTAGCTGAAGAGAAAACAAAGACTGTCTGTTTTTACAGAGCTGTTCAATAAAAATAAATTTTATACAAAAAAACAATCCCTGGCTCTAAATATAATGCTATTGAAAGACAAATCTGTGGTAAATAGAGTAAGTACATTAGTGTGGTTTTGGAAAAGAGGAAAAGGAACAATTTCATTACAATTAACTTTCTCAGTAATTTTGTAAATGTAGGACATTTATGCAAATTTTAAACAACGTTTCTTTGCAGATTCACACTGCCATTTACAAAACATTGAACAAGATAATTCTATGCTTCCTTAGTTGCAGTATGTCAGTTGTAGGAAGAATACAATTAATACATCATTTCATGCAGTGCATATAATTTAAATGAATGTTTTCATTTAAAAAAAAAAGGGGGGGGGGGAGGCTTCTTTCCAGGAAGCTGTGTGACACTGGGGTTATTAAATGGATGAAGGCTGTTAGTAAACTGTGGAAAAATAAACAGTTGTGTTTTCTTTTAAGAGAAAATGAGTAAATAATGACCATTTCAAGGACAAAAAAATGTTTGAAGGTTGGTAGTAATATGCTTAATCGTCTTGTTTCACCAGGTTCACATATATTTGTTTCACTCTTTTCCTTGTAAGCATATAGCTGCAAGAAAGTGTAAAACAATCTTACAGAGAGATTCATAAACTAAATACACTTGAAAATAATGTTTTTTTCTTATTTTGGCTTATTGTCTTTGAAAAGGCTTCTTTGTTTTCTTTACTGTTATCATTATGCTTTTGACCTGTACTTTGGATACAGTATTGTAAGACCATAGGATAATTCAGAGGGAAAGGGGTCTCCAAAAATCTCTAGTCTAACCTTCCACAGGAGCAGCTCTGTGGCCAGACCTGGTTGCTCAGGTCTGCTCAGGCTATGCCCAGTCATGACTTGAAAACCATCAGTTTCATTTTTGTTGGGCAACCTGTTACACTGCTTGACTATGCTCAAGGGGATTTTTTTTTCCTTGTATTCAATGTAAATCTCTCTTGTTCTCCCTCTCCCTCTCCCTTTCTGTCTCTCTCTCAAAGCATTTTGTAGAGAAAGTATAAGGCAATGGACATAATCTGGAGGTGAGAGGGAGTTTATGTCCATTGCCTTATACTTTCACTACAAACTACTTTGAAGAGCCTGGCTCCATCTCTTTGTTGAGCTCCCTGCTGGTTCCAGGGTCCTGCTGTTTCTCCTACGGTTATCTCTTCTCCAGGCTGAACCAAACTCTATACCTCTTTTCACAAGGTGAGTGCCCCAGCCCTAACTATCCTGGTGGTCCTCCTTGGCCTTTCCCCCCCAAAATTGGTATTTTCTGCACCAAAGGGAATACATACTATCCAGAAATGGTCTAACTAATGGGGAGGGAATAATAATTTTCATCAGCTTAATACAGCCCCAGACATTGCCAGTGTCTCTGTCATCAGGACACACATTCAGCTCACTGCCTGAGAGCTGCTCCCCAACCCTTCAGCCTCCAGCCTGTCCCCCAACCCCTACTGGGGTGTCTCTCTTCATGTGGCCAGGATTTTGTATTTGACTTGAACTGTCTGTCAACCCATTATTCCAGCCTGTAAAGATCCCTCTAAAAATCATTCTTAACCATCCTCTTCTCCCATATTTTGGTGTCTGCAAACTTGATGACTGTCCACTGCACCACTTCTATTAATGTTATATAGGACAGGTCCCAGTACAGGCCCTTGTGGTACAATCTCAAAGCCAGTGTCCGTTAGGCCTAATCACCATTTTTTTTTTTTTTTTATTATTATTATTATTATTTTTTTTTTTACCCTAGCTAATTGTCCACTCATCAAGACCAAATTACATGTATCTCAGCTTGGACACAAATAAGCTCTGATATGGCTAGAAACTCCAGACCTACCTGAAATACTAGCAAAAATTTCCCATAGGATCCTACTGGACAAAATGTCCACCATACAGCTAAATAAAAACATCATACGATGGGTGAGCAATTGGCTAACGGGCAGGGCCCAAAGGGTTATGGTAAATGGGGCTGCGTCAGGCTGGCGGGCGGTCACCAGTGGGGTCCCTCAAGGCTCCATTTTAGGGCCAGTACTTTTCAATATTTTTATAAACGATCTGGATGTAGGAATAGAAGATATTTTGAGCAAGTTTGCTGATGACACCAAACTTGGAGGAGTTGAGTTGTGGACTCGAATGAGGGTGGAAAGGCCTTGCAGAGGGATCTGGATAGGTTGGAGAGCTGGGCGATCACCAATCGCATGAAGTTCAATAAGAGCAAGTGCCGGGTCCTGCACCTGGGACGGGGAAACCCTGGCTGCACGTACAGACTGGGCGATGAGATGCTGGAGAGCAGCCTAGAAGAGAGGGATCTGGGGGTCGTGGTAGACAGCAAGTTGAATATGAGCCAGCAGTGTGCCCTGGCAGCCAGGAGGGTCAACCGTGTCCTGGGGTGCATCAAGCATGGAATCGCTAATAGGTCAAGGGAGGTGATTGTCCCCCTCTACTCTGCGCTGGTGCGGCCTCACCTCGAGTACTGTGTGCAGTTCTGGGCACCACAGTATAAAAAGGACATGAAACTGTTGGAGAGTGTCCAGAGGAGGGCTACGAAGATGGTGAAAGGCCTGGAGGGGAAGACGTATGAGGAACGGCTGAGGGCACTGGGCCTGTTCAGCCTGGAGAAGAGGAGGCTGAGGGGAGACCTCATCGCAGTCTACAACTTCCTCGTAAGGGGGTGTCGAGAGGCAGGAGACCTTTTCTCCATTAACACCAGCGACAGGACCCGCGGGAACGGGGTTAAGCTGAGGCAGGGGAAATTTAGGCTTGACATCAGGAGGGGGTTCTTCACAGAGAGGGTGGTTGCACACTGGAACAGGCTCCCCAGGGAAGTGGTCACTGCACCGAGCCTGTCTGAATTTAAGAAGAGATTGGACTGTGCACTTAGTCACATGGTCTGAACTTTTGGGTAGACCTGTGCGGTGTCAAGAGTTGGACTTGATGATCCTTAAGGGTCCCTTCCAACTCAGGATATTCTATGATTCTATGATTCTATGAAAATTCATTCAAAATGATTCAGACATTATTTGTATTTGAATGTTTTATATTAATCTTTCCAATAAAGATTTTATAATCCTACTTTTGAGAACTGGCAAAAATCAAATTTTAAATTTTATGTTAAATTTCATGAAGACATAGTCTTACATCTTCCTCATATATCACTTTACAAATATTTCACAAATCATTAATTCCTTATATTGTATTAAGCATATCCATTATATATATTCTTTAGTAAATGATGGTTTTCTGGTAATTTTTATTTGAAAAATTCCAATGTACCCTGCATTTTTGTAAAAATAAACGAATAAAAAAATAAAAGCAAACAAACAAAAAACAGACATGCAAATATACAAATTTATTCTGTATGTATTATACAGAGAAATTATTTCACTGTCACAGAAACAGTAATTTCATCTGGACTATCTGTTTACATGCACATAGCACTAAACAATATGGAGAATAACACATTTAATCTAGAGAGGTTTAAAAACTGGATTAAAAGGTGAAATGAAATTCAAATGAAAGTAGCTGAGGTTAATTTTGTTATCACTGTGATAAAAGAAATCACATTAGATATTTTGATTGCTTTGGAATTTTATTTATTTATTTATTTTCCCAAGGAAATGCTTCAAGTTTTCCTCTTCCTTTTCCCTTATGGAAAATTATTTTGATAATAAAAAATCAAATAAAATGTATTTAGCTTTATCATCAAAGTTAATGCCTGCACAATTAGGGATTTCCTTCAAGGGCGCCTCATCCCAAAACCATTTACTTTGTGAAATCTGCCAAATGCACAGACAGAGGTGCTCTGGCTGCAGCTACAAAAATGTTATTGGAAATTGCTCACAATTTTATGCAAGGAACATATTAATCAGTAAATTCTGGCAGTCATTTTCCCTGAAATACATGGTAACGCTTCCTATCACTGTTGCAATCACCGAATAAGCAGCTATTCCCAACGTCTAATTCTGTACAAAATGATTCTTCGTCTAGTAATCCACCATCTGATGAGTCACTTCATTCCTTCAGACTGTTGTATAGGTAGATATGCTTCAAGAAGGAAATGTTTCATACACCAAGGTCAATAATATTGATTTTAAGCTTGCTTTGGAGGTGTATTGCCAGTTACTGTGAATCAGTTTCTGCTCTCATCACACCTTTGTTTCCACTTAAGAATTGTTCTTGTAGCAGAAAGCAATGGTATGAATTCTCATTATTTAAGATTGTGGAGCTGCACAAAACTAAATTTATTAACTGTTACCAGTTTTACTTGTTATGAAGCTGTCAACAATGTAAGCAATGATAATTTCAGGATGCCAACGCTTAATAACAGTGTTAAACCATTTTGGTCAATGTATGTTTTTAATTCATGGAGAAATCATATTTGTTAAAGAAAAAGATTGTGAAATTAGCATTACAGATGGGTACACCGAACATTAAACTGTGTAGTTAAATGAGGCATTCTAATGATCGCCATTTTCTAGAACCAGTCATTTGGCTTCAAAGCTGAGAAGTGAACTGGGTTACTTTAATACAATGCTTTCTATACCTTCAAATCTAAAATGTACACAGATTTAACAGAGCACTGCTATGTTAATGAGTAACAGCCTGAGCAAAAACCTGTCCAAAATTAAGGAGAGATACATATCCAGATGACAACCTGAAAAGTCAGCTAAATATTTAACTTTAAATGGAATATATAGGCTGTATATACATGGTTGCACCTTACCAGATTCACAGTATGTAATATCAACTATATAACAAAGCACATAAAACAAAAATGTGTTAATGAAAAATGGTTTAATGGCCCACTGTATACTCAGTAAATGTCTGAAGGGAAAAGGGAGGATGCTGGGTTCACTCTTTTGTGTGTGTTTTGTTTCTCTACTGTCTTCCTCTTTTTTATTTTTATTTTTTTAAACTTGGGTTTAATAACCATCCAGCTTAGCTAACAAGACAATATTCTCTGATGCACTGCTGAGAGAAGCAAGGAGAGAAGCAGCTAAAAGCAATGTTTTACACAGCTTGATGCTTCTAGGAATTCACTTGATCTTTGCTAGGTTTATAAGAGTGTGTGTGTGTGTATACTTCTCTAACTAAAAATTTGCAAGTTAAATGTCATCACTAGCAGGAAGTGCTTCATTTCAATCTGTCTGCTACCATTTTCTTTTCCTCTTCTTCGGGAAAATTGGACTGCAATTAACAATAACAGGAATAGCTCTAGGCTCTCTTTCCTGCATTTTTTCCCCCTCCCCCCCCCCCCCCCAAAAAAAAAAAAAAGGATTATTTTTTTAATTTCAATAAATCTGAAAATAATATCCAATATTGTATCAATTTTATTACATGTATATATATGTACAACTGAAGGAAAAATGTATACTGTTCACAGAATCACAGAATCACAGAATAAGAGTTGGAAGGGACCCACAAGGATCATCAAGCTCCTGGCTTCACCCAGGACCATCCCAAAATCCAACCTCATGTCTGAGAGTATTGTCCAAACACTTCTTGGGCAGGCTCAGTGCTATGACCACTGCCCTGGGGAGCCTGTTCCAGTACCTAACCACCATCTCAATGAAGAATCTCTTCTTAATATCCAGCTGTCAAGATCTTATTTTCTTATGAAACCTGACTGCAGGTTTTAGTGACTTCACTCTACTCATAGATATTATTCAAATCTGAGGTCTCTTCAGTAACTGATACTAAAGATGTGAAGGATTACTAGATGTTTGTTTCTTTTTTATTGTCTGTTTGAAAAGACTGATTCAAAAAGCCTCCAGGTTTTGTGGTAATGCTGTTAGAGCAATGCTCTAGCATTTAATATTTTTATTTTAAAGATGAGCATTTTTGTTTGTATCTTGTTTGTATATTTTTTCATATATATATATATATAATGTTTAGATCTAGACAAGGAAGTACTGCTCCTCGAATTGTGGTCTCCCAGCAAGAAATTCTCTACATTCTAGCATGAGATTGTATTGCTCTTTTCATCTATTAACTCAACATGATGGCTTTGTTGTGAAGAGGGACTGAAGAAAAAAAAATAAATTTAAATATTCCAACAGATTGATTGATATTTTCTTGCTTTTCAAAACTGTTAAATTACACGAACATTAATAGCATAACAACATTAAAAACTCAGATTTTGTTGTTGTTGTTTTTTTTCCCAGAGAGATGCTAAGGCAATGTTTTGAAATCAGATCAGTGAAACTGGAAATGAAAAATATGAAACAAAAAAAATGAAACAGAATATAACTTTGATTGTCCTGTTTTCCCTCCCTCTCTTATTTCTGCATTTTTCCTCAACAAAATACCAATTTATACATGTAGCAAGGCACAGGTATTTATTTTAAACACTTTCAAACTTGTTTTCTACAGGTTAGCAGTGATTCTGGATAACTTTAAATGATGTATCTAGATATAAGCTCACTGTGTCCATGATTTAAAGTGCTGTGAAAAGTTTCACTTGATCTGACTAATTTAAAAAACAAAAACAAAACAAAACAAAAATGATACTGGTGTTAACCTGTTAACCTGAGTTAGCAAGTTGTACTTGAAGTTTGAACCTATCCATTGGAGTGGTTCTTACAAGCAAGTCTTCAAAATATGATCCCGCAATTTATGATATTTAGGAGGTCCATCTGGATGAGAAGCTGGACGTGAGCCAGCAGGGTGTACATGCAGCCCAAAGGCCAACTGCATCCTGGGCTGCACTAAAAAGGGGGTGGCCAGAAGAGAGAGGGAGGTGATTGTCCCCATCTATTCTGCTCTTATAAGACCCCACCTGGAATACTGTGTGCAGGCCTGGGGCCCCCTGCAGAAGAAGAATGTGGAGCTCTTGGAACAGGTCCAGAGGAGGGCCACTAAGAGGATCAGAGGGATGGAGCACCTCTCCTATGAAGAAAGGTTGAGGGAACTGGGCTTGTTTAGCTTGGAGAAGAGAAAGCTCCAGGGAGACCTCGTTGCGACCTTCCAGTACTTGAAGGGAGCGTATAAACAGGAGAGGGACCGCTTGTTTACATGTGTTGGTAGTGATAGGACAAGAGGGAATGGTTTTAAATTAAGACAGGGGAGATTTAGGTTAGATATTAGGAAGAAGTTTTTGACTCAGAGGATGGTGAGGCCCTGGAACAGGTTGTCCAGAGAGGTAGTGGATGCCCCATCCCTGGAGGCATTCAAGGCCAGGCTGAATGCGGCTCTGAGCAGCCTGCTCTAGCGGTTTGCAACCCTGCCCAGAGCAAGGGGGTTGGAACTAGATGATCTTTAGGGTCCTTTTCAACACAGGCCATTCTATGTTTCTATGATATTGCACAGATAAATGTCAAGTCACTCATGGATGGTGGTGCACTGTGACATAGTGTGCTACATACAGCTTCTTTTAGTCTTGACTTGTAACCAAGTCCCAGATCAGAAAAGTATGTCTATATTGCTAAATGAAGTCAGGGAGGGGCACATGACATTGTGGCCAGTGGCTTGTAACGACTCCCCAACTCTGCCCTGAGTCCAAACTATGCAGGGCTAGTCTTCTTTGCAGAAAAGTGTCTGAGTCCACAGTGAGTCAACATTAGATGTGGCACTTGCCTCATCTGAGTTCTGCCTTTATGGCTTCTGTTACAATTCATGAATGTATTATAATTTACGTGTTTCTTCAGTTATATGGCAGCTTATCAAAAGGATGTTCTTACACAATATAAGTGAGGGTACATGTTGTTGCAAATCCTAGTTGGGAGTTTTGGAAGAGAAGGACAGAAGACCAGAAGTAAGATACATTAAATTGCAAATGGAGAAGGTACATGAGAAGGAAGGCCAGACAGGAGGGCTTTCATGTCACTGCTCAGAAGGGGGAAGATTTATTTTCGTTAGGCTTAAGTTTCATTAGGCTTCTCTACTTTCTAGGCAGTGCAAGGCCAGCAGACAGGAGGAACTGCAAGCTCATGTGGACAGCTAAAAAACTGTGTCAAAACTACCGGGATCACAGGAATTAGGTAGGACAGCATTCACAACTGTGACATGGATATGGCTTAAGGGAAAATAGGCAGAGAAAGGAAGAAAGGAAGAAAGGAAGAAAGGAAGAAAGAAAGAAAGAAAAGAGGAGTGAAGTTTTGTTCTGTGTTAAAGACTTCTCTGACTGTTCAGAGATCCTGTATGAAATGGGAGATGTAGCTGTCTATGAGTCAAGATCAGGAGGAAGCAGTCCTGCAGATGTTGTGAAAGGATTAAATCGTGGTCAGGAATAATTTATATCTATATATGTATATGTATATGTATATGTATATGTATATGTATATGTATATGTATATGTATATGTATATGTATATGTATATGTATATGTATATGTATTTATATTTATAAAGCACATATCACCATATTGATAAGCACTATTTGAAACTGCTCTGTTGGCAGGGGTGAGAACAGGAGTTAGTACCCTGTTAGTACCTCAGCACTTTTGTTTCCAACTCATTAAAAACAAACAAACAAACAAAAAACATGAGATTTTGCTATCCAGACTGTCTGCTCAATAAAATTTTGTGTTCAAGGCTTTCTAGAACTAACTGGTGGAAGTCCTTGTCATAAACCATTATCTGCCTCCTGAAGTTCCTAAACAGCAGTGGTGACAGTGATGCTCCTAAACTGACAGTGAATTAAAACATACGTGGCAACTACCAAAACCCATAAGTTAATACAGTTCTGGATCTGAAAAGAGTCTGGAAAGGAAAGCGGCAGAGTTAAAGCTCAGCCTCAAAAGAGAAGAATCTGTCGTATTTAGGAAATTGCTAGGCAGCTCTCCCTGAGAAGCAATCATGAAGAGAAAGGCTGCTTAAGTGAGATGACTGATTTTTATTTTTGTTTTAAATAAAACTTCATATGTATAACAAAAGAACCCGTTAATGAATCATTGAATTGTGTACAAAACTAGGACTTTCAGAAGAAGGCCCACTTGATTAAGTGTAGTGGGTTTACGTGGCAAGGTTTTGGTAGCAGGGGGCCATAGGGGTGGTTTCTGTGAGAAAGATCTAGAAGCCGCCCCATGTTTGGGAAGGGCCCCGTTGTTTTCCAGAGCTGAGCCAATAAGCGATGTTGTTTTGCGCCTCTGTGAGAGCATATTTAAGACAGGGAAAAAAACGCTGCGCCACACAGCAGCCGGGAGAGTCAAGGGAGTGAGAAACAGCCTTGCAGGTGCCAAGGTCAGTGTAGAAGGAGGGGGAGAGGTGCTCCAGGCGCCAGAGCAGAAGTCCCCTGCGGCCTGTGGTGAGGACCATGGTGAAGCAGGATGTCCCCCTGCAGCCCATGGAGTACCACGGTGGAGCAGGGTTTCACGCTGCAGCCCGTGGAGGAGACCACGGTGGAGCAGGTGGCCCTGCACCGACGGAGGCTGCCACCTGTGGAAGACCCCTGCCGGAGCAGATTCCGGGCTGGACCTGTAGCCTGTGGAGAGGAGCCCATACAGGAGCAGGTGATCTGGCAGGAGCTGCTGCCCGTAGGGGAGCCAGGTTGGAGCAGTTTTCTCCTGAGGGATGGACCCCGTGGTACGGACCCATATCTGGAGCAGTTCTGGAAGAGCTGCTGCCTGTGGGAAGCCCACGCTGGATCAGTTCGTCAAGGACTGTATCCCGTGGGTAGGACCCCACAGCACAGGGGATGAGAGTGACCGAGAAGGAGCGGCAGAGAAGAAGTGCTGTAGACTGACCATAACCCCCATTTCCCCGTTCCCCTGTGCCGCTCGGGGGGAGGAGGTGGAAGAGGGTGGATGGGGGGGGAGGTGCTTTTGGTTTCTTTCCTTTGTTTCCCACTTCTCTAGCTTGTTAGTAATGAGCAATAAATCTTACTATCTGTCTTCTTATGCTGAGTCTGGTTTGCCCGTTACACTAATTATTGCGTGATTTTCTCGTCCTTATCTAAATCCTTGAGCCCCTTTCACATATTTTCTCCCCATTCCTCTTTGAGGAGGGGGAGTGAGAGAGCGGCTGTGGTGGAGCTCGGCTGCCCACTCGAGCGGAACCATGACATTAAGCCAGGATATTGCTGATGAACAAAAACACGAACATTGAGTGTAATAGAGATGGAAACTAGGTTAGGTAGGAAAATAAGACAATAAAAATATTGCTTGAGTAATCAGGAATTCTATTCCCAAACTATAGTGTGTATCACTATAGTTTGGAAGGGAGAGGGTAGCCAATAGTGGAGAAGCAACAGTATGAAGACTGCTTAGGGAAGCTGGACATACAGAACTAAGTGGTATTCACCCAAGGGTACTCAAAGAGTTGGCTGATGTGGCTGAGAAACAAATGTCTGTCATTTGCAAAAAAATGGTGGTGACTGAGGAGGTCAATGATAACTTGTTGCAGTAAGTTGTACATCCTATTGTCCTTCAACAGGCGTGTGGCCAGTAGACAGACAGAAGTCTTCTCTGCCCAGTGCTGGTGAGGCTAGGAAAGTTCTGTCCAGCCGGGAGCTCAGAGTTCTAGGGAGAGGTAGAAAAATTGGATAGGGTCCAGCAGAGGACTACCAAGATTAGGCCAAAACCTAAGAGGTTTTGGCCTAATCCAGGAGTAGAAATTGAGATAACTGGTCTTATTTGGTCTGGCAAACAGGAGGCTGAGGGATGCTCTAATAACAGATTAAACTGCATGAAGACAGTTAGACACTAGAACCTGAAATTCCTCTGTATTGCCAAATTCTAGAGCTAGCGACAAAAAAAAAAAAAAAAAGAAAAAAAAAGTTGGGGAATATGAGATTTTAGGATTTTTTGTTGTTGTTTATTGTTGTTAGGATGGTAGTCTAAGCAAAAAAAAAAAAAAGTCATTTTTAAGTATTAATCTCTCTCACAAAAACAAAAACACCTATGCTCCACCTATAGATGTTTAAGAGAATGAATGAATTTTGCCACCCTGATTCTTACTTTGACTAGAGAACTTCCTAGAATCCTTTCTTTTCAGAAAGAGAGTCTGATTCTTCAAGCTGGTCATTTATGTCTGTGCAAAGCCAATATATTTCTATAGTACCAAAAGCATTCCTTTTACATGTAATCCAGATAAACAAGCATATTTGATACAGCAAGTCAAGGCAATTATAGCTCAGTGTTTTAAGAACAGTTCAGCACCCAGTGTACCAAGCAAGAGATAGTAAGTCAGGTATAGATGCAGCAAATAATATGTCTCTGATTTAGGTTAAATTCAGGGTTTTCGTCTACAGAGATGTGATTTTCTTCATTGTAAGTGCCTTCCAATTTCACCGCACATATTCTAGCAAGACAAATGCAACAAACAAATAAATTCTAGCAAGACAAAAGCAACAAAGAAAGATAATAAGGTAAAAGACTGGGATTTATATAGCCAAAGAAATATTTCAGTGAAAAAGAGATGATGCATGGTACATTTATCTGCACACTATTCTGCATCAAAAATGTAGTATTTTGTTGTTTCAAAAATAAAATGAAAAAAAAAAAAGGAATGGATTTAATTGTATTTGAACTAAATGAACCTAATAACTTAAAATGCATAGGAAGGATCCAAAGCCATTATCTTAGCTGAAGGCTGTGGTTTAAAATCATTGTAAGTAACACAACTTTCTCCTGCATTTTGTGAACAATCTCTTTCTTATATTTTCAAAACTTCCATAGACTCTTTGAAGTATATGTTAAGACTGATAAAGTCCTTGACTTCAGTATGCCTAGTATTTCAGTGTGTGATTTTAGTTGGTAAGTCTCTGTATTTTTAAGAAATACCTACATTATTTGCTGTATTTGCATATATCTTGTGTTTGTATGCGTGTTCTGTTTCTAGAGAATCCCTGAGACATGATTCTACCTAGATATGTTAAGATATATTTGAACAAGGAATTTGAATGTTATGTTTGAATGTTATGTTTGTTATATATTTTTGTATAGTTTGTCTCTCTTTTTGTAGATCATGTATGTGCCTAATAAAATTGCTAGAAATGCTGTTACAATCCATGAATATGGGAGCATTCTTATTGCCCAGAGAGGTTGTGCAGTCTTCTTCTCTGGAGATATTCAAAACCTGCCTGGATGCCATCCTGCGCAATGTTCTCTAAGTGATCCTAATCAGCAGGGGGGCTGAACTAGATATCTTCAGAGATCCCTTCCAGCCTCGACCATTCAGTGATTCTGTGATTGTGCTTTTTCCTCATTAAATAGAGCATGCAGTCCCTTTGATGAGGAGAAGATTTTATCCAGAATTTCTGATTACAACACATTAATTTATTGCAAACAAGCTTGCAAGAGTAAACAGGAGCAGCAGCCATCACGCTTAAGAGCTGAAAAAACTTCCAGTCATAGAATTAGTGGCATCTTACATTTCTGATTTATTTATTTATTTATTTTCTGGCAAGACCTTGTTTCCGTGAGCAGCAAAAGTTGTATCCAAAAGTTGTATCCAAATTGATCTCCAGTCAATGAGAGAGTCTGGGTCTCCTAATTTCTTAGTCAGATTATTAAAGTTTTCACATAATCTGTAACACAGCTCCTTTCCAAAAGACTATAAAAACAGAATGAGAATATGCTCTGGAAATATGTCTTTTTTTTTACTCTGAAAAAGAGTTAGGGTGAATGTGCCCAGAGGCACGAGACCTCTGGGGTCCACAGGACTTCTTAGCCCTTATTCATATCTGAATTTATTGGGAGCTATTATCCTTCTACTATCGTTCTGTGAGAGGTCATGATTCGTAACTTCACTGCCATGCTGATTTCACAGTTCAACAGCAGCCCAAAGAATTGCCTTTCAGTTGAAGATCTTCCTTGTGCAATTGATGTTGCTTTTAATTCCCTGTTCCTACTCAGCACTCAGTATGAGCTTCTGCCACACAGAGAGACTCTTACACATAAGAAAAGCTGTCATAAATCTTTTCTCTTTTACTACTTCTCATACTCTCACATAAAGCAGATTATTGTCTGCATGAAAGCAGCTGTTCCTAGCTCCCAGATCACTCTCTAGAGAATCACTCTCTGAGCTCTGTAGCAGCTGAACTCCTGTTGAGTTTGGATCTGTATCCTGTTTTTTTTTTTTTTTTTGCCCCAGTTTGCAGACTGAGGATGCAAAGATATGCAGTGCTTGCTCAGCTTACTCTATAGACAATTGTCTCTGGGAGGAATTTGAAGCAATATCTTTTCTGGAAATAAATCTTATACTAGAACATGTTTATTAGCTTGATTTAACTCTTTCTCCCATATGAATTATTTAATATTCTTGCAGGGTAATGCCAAGCAAGAGAATAAAACTGTCACATTGCATCAGGGTATTCTACTGTAGAAGAATATTACAAATAGTAAACATCACAATGAACCCACAGCTTAATTCATCCTTCTTTTTCTGAAAAGTCAAGTACAAAAGTCTCAGGGAATTATTATAAGATTTGGTATTCTCTCATGAAGTGGAGCTTTCAGAGAATACCCATTAGAAAATGCAGCATTTGTTCTGAATGACATGAGCCTTCACAGTGTTGTTTAGAAATACAAGAAAATAAATATACTGTTGTTTAAGGTTTTCCAGTTCAATTTAATAATACACAGTACTTATTTTGAGCCAGGCTTTAAAATGGTCTGTTTAATTAGTCTATTTTTATTTTATTTGTGTGTTTCTCTGATTTTCTTTTTCCGATATAATAGAGCTTGCACTTGCTAAACTAGAACAGTATTTGATCAGCTCTGGGGAATGTAAGACAGAGGAAAATGTCATCCTTTCAGATTTCTATTACAGGCTACTATGGTGTACACTGCGCATGATGAATGAATACTTCCCTTTATCAATCAATCTTTGCAAACCAATTTGCTTACATTCTGCAGCGAGCTGCATTTACAAAGGGGGGGTCGATTCTTAAGAGGATTATGTGTCAGAATAAGATATAGTACAGTAACAAACAGCTTTGTAGGAACAGCTCAGGATAAAAAATAGCTGAACTGTCTATTGTATTATAATTCTTTCTGTACCTGTCTCTTTCTCTCTCTCTCCGTCTCTGCGTTCTGCTTAATATTTTAATAAAATTAATTGTAGCTGTCTACATTTTGTAGTATCATGTATGAAGTTTTTAGTTCAACAAAATTTTTCCACAGCTTGAGAGTTCATGGATTCTAAGGAATTTCATGTTTCAGCAGTAAATATGTTTACACTTATAATTATTTTGTTTTTAAAATACCTTAAATAATTAAACAAAGGCAAGGAGGCAGTCCTGTAGTGAACACAGAACACAAATATCTGAGAAAAGATGATTATATGTTTTATAAAACATCTTATGGTTTCTAGTTTTTTAAGAATAAATTGCAAGACATTTAAAAATGAGAACAATGGCTCAGTGAATGGTCAACAGAAGCAATAATCTACATCCATAAAAGGTTTTTTCATACATAGAGTTGAGATCTTGTTTTAGTCCTTCTTTGTCCTATGTGATCTCCACTGATACTCAGCTGTAGTATTCACATTATAAATTGGATAGGATATTTTACCTTCAAAAATATAAGACTCTGCCTGTAGAAAACTCATTACATGTAATAAAATAGCCATAAATAAATAAATAAATAAATAAGCAAACATAAAATTAATTAATGAATTAATTAAATTCATTTGTTAAATTCAACTTTGTATTTATCTTAGTCATACAAATTACAAAATAGAATAATTTAGGATGAAAAAACTTTATTCTCTTTTTGTTAGCCTGTTCTAATACTGTATTTAATTTTTATTGATAGATCTACAGATTAATATATCTTTTTCTGAATATTGATCCAAATTTCCAGATTGTCAGTAACACATATTTTGTCAATGCTTCTGAAAAGCCTTACTTACCCTTTTTATTAGAATATGTATCTGCTTGTACTTCATATTACACTTGTCACTTGTTTATTTGTGAAGTTTAATACGACATGTAGACAAGTTTTAAGATAAAATTGAAGAGACCAATATAAAACTTAAATCAATGAAAGTTGCTTTTTGAAATTCAGATGTGATCTGTATCAGTGTAATCTGACAGCTCCAAAGAACAACCCTGGTAGGCAGTAAACTTTCTCCTCGCCTCGCCTCACCTCGCCTCCTCAAAATAACAGGGAGAGAAAATATGATAACAAAAAGCTCATGGGCTGAGATAAGGACGCGGAGGTCACTGACAAGCTACTGTCATGGGAAAAGCAGACTAAGCATAAGGGAAATTAATGTGTTTTATTGCCAACAAGTAACAGACTAGACCAGTGAGAAATAAAAGAAAAGCAACCCCAAAACACCTTCCTACCCACTCACACTCTTCTGCATCTTTCCTCCAAGCAGCACAGTAGAATGAGGAATGAGGGTTGCAATTAGTACCTAATACATCATATCTGCCACTTCTTCCTCAGTCTCTTCCCATGCTCCATCATGGGTCCTTCCCTCAGGATGCAGCCTTTCCCAAACTGATCCAATGTGTGCTTCCCATACACTGCAGTTCTTCAAGAACTGCTCCAGCGTGGGTCTGTACCTTCAGGAACAGACTGTTCCAGTCTGGGTCCCCCACAGATGGCAGCTCCCACCAGACCTCCTGCAGCTGTGGTCTGCAGCTGTGGCCTGTTGTCTGCTTCTGCAAGGGCTCTCCATGGGCTCCTTCAGGCCTTACCTACCTGCTACACCATGGACTCCTTTCTGAGCATGAAGATCTGCTCCACCGTGTTACAACATGGGCTGCAGGGGGACGGCCTGCTCCACCAAGGGACTCTCCACAGGCTTCAGGGGAACAACTTCTCCAGTTTTCACTGCTCTTGATGTCTGCAGAGTTGTTCCTTTCTACGTTTTCTTACTTACCACTCCCAGCTGCTGTTTTTCCCTTTCTTAAATGAGCTTTCACAGAGATACATTCAACATGTCTCATTGTTTCAGCTTGGCCAGTGGCAGATCCCTTTTGCAGCCAGCTGAAAATGGTTCTTATCTAACACAGGGCAGTTTCTGGACCCTTCGCACAGGGGCCACCCTTGCAGCACCACTACTACCAAATCCTTGCCACATAAACCCAATCCATCTATTCTGGCTCCTTGTCAAACTGACAAGTATATATATAAACAAACAAACAAACAAACAAAAAACAGAATATGATAATGTATGCTAAAACATTCCTCTAGTAATATGTTTGCTGTGCTGATTTTCCCGTTGACAAGCCTTTGTATATGACTATCAGCCATATACAAAGAATTCAAAGAATTAGGTGTTTAATTATTTAGAAATTAATAAGGGAAAATACATTGTCATTCCTTTGATAGCAATCAGTGCATGATTTTTCTCCCCTTCTCACAGGAGCCTATGCACAGTATCTTTGCCTGAGTACTAGCTTAGAAATAAAACATAAAATGATTTGTTTCTAGTTAAATTAAGAAAATCTCAATTAAATGTCAGTTGGTGTATCAGTGAATTATTTTGCTAAGTTCATAATCAACATATTGTCTCCTCAGAAAATATCCCTCTACTGGGATCATCACAATGATATCCCTCCCATTCCAGAGAGAAGCCTGCAATTTGACTCCCAGCAATACGGAGTGAGTTAATATGAATTATCATTAAGCAAAAATATTAACCTTGAGTTAAGGAAGAAATCTATCAACTCTGAGGTAGCAGCACAATATAATATCAGTGGGACTTGCAATTTCAGGAACATACTGTCTCTGTCCTTAAAAACTTCTGTAAAGACACTTGCTATGACCATCAGAGATAAACAGAAGTTTGCATTGCATCTCAGTGATTTTTGCAAGAGAGCACAAAGATGAAGACAATGACATTATTTGTCAGAATGAACCTAGAACATTTATAACTAAATTGTCTCTTCTGTGTGATGCATGTTGTTTTATCAGGAAATTAGGTCACAGTAAACTAGTCTACTCAGTTTTAGCTAGTGAGCTGAGCTGTGGACAATTTCTAAACAACTAAGTTCAACGTAGTTTCTTCTGCTTTGAAAGTAAAACAAACTACCTTAATCTTAGTGATCTCTAAGTGTGCATGCTTGGAAAGTGAAAATTAAGCAAGCTGGTATATTAATCTTTTTTTTCATGTAGCTAATCCATGAATGATTGAGATTCATGTAGCTAATCCATGAATGATTGAGATTCAATCAATTCAGTCAGCTGGCTGAATCATCAGTTTCTTCACTATTATGAAGATCATGACGAGCATACTGATCCATTTCTCTACTTTCTCTGAAAAAAGAAGCTATAAAAATGACCTCCTTACACTGTGAGGTAATTGGCTGTGCCACTGCTAAGTCAGTCACCAATATGACAACATTCTATACTGATGCAAAGGAAGGGAAAGACATCAATCATATGCACATCTGAACTAAGTACCCTATACAGCCTTACTAGTTAACAGAGAGGGTATATTTCCAAGACATAATTCATTTTGCCTTAAAGTAGACATTTGAGATAGTTAGAAAAAAGTTACCCTAATTGTGTCAATTGCTCTCTTTTTAATCTGAAACAAAAATAGTAAGACTACCTTGTACACACATATATGTCTAAGAACAAAGAATTTATCACTGAATTTATCTCTGATGTTAATTGGTAATCTTACTTTTTTGTTTCTTTGTTTATTTTTCTGTCCCTGCAGAGGAACAAAGTAAAACATGTTTTTTAAAAGACATCATATTCTATGAAAATACCTCAATAAAACAACTACTTCTTACATATCTTCTAAGGAAAAACAAACAAACAAACAAACAAAAAACACCTTCAGATTATGGTCTGAAATTATGAAAAATACAATAAAATATAGTTTTAATTTTCATTCTATTTTGTTTCTGCTGTCAGATCTTTTAAAATATAACAGAGATCTTCCTTAGAAAGAATGCTTCAAATGAAGGTGTGGTGTAAATGCCTGAAGTAACTAGGAAAATAGAACTAACATTCACATTTTTAAGAAAAAGGTACAGCATTGAAGAGGCTTTCAGGGTAGGGCATAACTGCATTACCTGAGCATTCCCTAGGCTCCCAACCTTAGATGCTATCGCTCTGGGGAAACTTGGTGTGCTAGCTCTAAGGAACACCACGGAGCGTGGAGTGGAGTGGAGACACCACGGCTAGGCTCTGTAATCAGGTGGGGCCTCAATTGTTCTTGTGCACAAAGCTGCACTTTTTGCCACCCTAAGCCAAAGACCTGTCATGTTTTGACAAATGCTGTACCCTAGTGTACTTTTTGCTCATTATAATATCATTATAATACCAAAACACACCTCCATCCCAAAAGCTATCCGCCTCCAAGGTGCGACCACCCCTCACTGAGCATGCGCTCTGAATTTCTCGGAGCCTATTACTTTAAACGGAGACGGGAAAACTTTACACCAATCATAACTAAGATATGCTTGACTAGAGCCACTCAAGCTCCACCGAAAAGATAGAAAATAATATAAATTGGCCCAAGAGAGAGGGGATGTTAGGGAAGATACCACCGTCAGGGGAGATACCATCCCGAGGACATACAGCATCCTTAGGACCTCCTGACTCCTGGGATCAGTCGATGGGCTGAGCCTCTCTTCCCCCCCCATTGGGACGCCTTTGGGTGAGATCTGAATATTTGCTTATAAATCTCTATATAGAGTCTTTGATCCTTTCAACGCGTTTATTTCTAGGCGGTGCACCTATAACACCTATAACACCTGTAACACCTGTAACATCTGTACCATCTATAACATCTGTAACACCTATAACACCTGTGTATTTCATGCATACTAGCTTGCTTTTGCAGACAGTCACTATCGCCGGCAATCCAAAAGAACCTGATTATCTGTTGCTGTAATAAACCATACTTGATTGCATTGTGATAGCTCTCGTTAATGCAACTAGGGTGAGGGTGGTTATCCGTGGTAGTTCAGTGTTCTGAATCTAACCAGACCCCCAGACGGTTAATGCATTGTTGGTGAATGTCTGAACGGACCCCCAGTTTTGGTGAATGTCCGACTGGTTCAGTACTCTGAATCCAACCGGGCCCGTAACGGTTAATCAGCTACACCCCTTTAACGCGACAGAAGGCCAGTTTTCCAAAAAAGTAGCAATAAACAATAGAAACAATTATTTCTAAGAAATGTGTGGCTTTCCAGTAACTTTGAAAGTTAAATTCACATAAAATGATGAAGAAACCTTATTTCGGTCTTATTAGACTTTCACTAGTAGGTGATGTTAGCCTAAAATACTTTTTATTTTTATTTTTATTTTTATTTTTATTTTTATTTTTATTTTTATTTTTATTTTTATTTTTATTTTTATTTTTATTTTTATTTTTATTTTTATTTTGTTCTTATTTTTAAAGCAATAATGACAAAATCTAAGCATATACCAAAATTTAAAGCTTAAAACTCCATTTGAGAAAGTAGCTTTAAAACAGATATGCAAGTACAACACAACTGCTGGCTTCACTTTGCAATAAAGGAACATTTAGGAAATAAGTTAACATAGCTCAAATATACTGTTTGTTTGTGACAAATCATCTTATTCTTCTATATTTAATTTATGGAAATTTGTATTTCAATTACAGGTGTCCTTTATATATATATACATATACATATATACACATATATTATATATATAAAATACACACACAATTGTCATAAATTTGGTATAAGAATTTTCACACTTGAACATGCATTATTAAGCAAACATAATTTTTAACACTCTGAATATAGGAAAGACTGGGTATCAAAGTAGTTTTACATACTATATATTTCTAAAACTATTTTGAGTAACAGAATAAATAAAAATATCATTGCTTTCAGACACAAATAATGAATGAAATTCCTGTATAAAACTATATGCAATAAGTAATATTGTATTTCAGTATGTAGTTTCCTTCTGAATTCATCATTAAGGATAGATTTATATATATTCACATTGGAGGAATACTGCAATCAAATCCTATATGGAAAGTGGCTCATAAGATTATTTGAACATGTAAAGATCTGGCTTTCTTATTTACATACAAATTCAGTTATTAGAGGCTTCAGAAGTAACCATCATACAGATAAACACTGATATCAATCAGTGTACTAAAGCCTGAAAATGTTGATTTTATTTTTATTTTTTTACAAATATTTAGAAATGTAATGTTTCTGGGACTGCATCTTGAACAGGTGTGTTTAAAAGGATTTTTCATTTGTTCAGACTCTGATCAAGACTATTTAATTACAGAACAACAAGAATTGGAGTGTTTCTTTGAAGTTTCATTATATCTTGAATAATGTCAACATGAAAAATAAATAATTTTGACTTTTGATTCTGTATTCATTTCTGGCAGACATTAATCATTCTTGTATTCTTTTTGTTGACTTGGAACATCATCAGTTAGGACATTTGAACACAGTAATGGATTAAAAACAGACTGAAAACTAGAATTCCTGCTACACATTTAAGGAATGATTAATTATTTCATTTATTTTAAACCAATTTTCTCTTCTCTCTACCTTAGAAAGACTTGTATTATTAATTTTTTTTAATACAGTAATTATGAATACTCCCATAAACTATTCTTACATATTCATATCTGATTTTATAAGGCTTAAGCCCTATACTCCTTATTTAGTCCATTAGTAAAAGTAATTAATTCTGTGTCATTCAACTTCCACAATGAAGTTACATTCCTATAAACTAGACTGACTTTACATAAATTGCCATTTTTAGTTAGAGATTAACACAAAATATTTATTTCACAATATTTACATATTTAATTTAAATGAATTCCTACATTTATCTTCAGATTTGTTCTCTAACATAAAAAATGTGTTGCTTTAACATTCCCTATTGAGATATTTAAACACTAACAAAGCTAAAAAAATTAATTTCAGTATAGTAATTTAAAATCATAGAATCGTAGAAAGGCTCGGGTTGGAGGGAACCCTAAAGATCATCTAGTTCCAACCCTTCTGCCATAGGCAGGGTTGCCACCCACTGTATCAGGTTGCCCAGGGTCCAGCTTGGCCTGGAACACCTCCAGGGTATATCCACAGTTTCTCTGGACAGCCTGTTCAGTGCCTCACCACTCTCTGAGTGAAGAATTTCTTCTGAATATCTAATATAAATCTTCCCCCTTGTCCTAGCATTATTTGCATGAGCAAAAAAGGTACTTGTCATATTTGTTATAATCCCCCATTACATATTGAAAAGCTACAATGAGGTCACCCCAAAGCCTTTTCTTTAGGCAGCACAGCCCCAGCTCTGTCAGCCTTTCTTCACAGGAGAGGTGCTCCGGTCCTCTGATCATCTTTGTAGCCCTCCTCTGGACCCATTCTACCAGGTCCACATCCTTCTTGTGCTGGGGACTACAGACCCGGATGCAGCACTCCAAGTGGGGCCTCACAAGGGCAGAGCAGAGGGGAACAATCACCTCCCTTGACCTGCTGGCCACTCCTCTGCTGATGCAGCCCAGGATGCAGTTGACCTTCTGGGCTGCAAGCATGCACTGCTGGCTCATATTAAACTTTTCATCTTCCAGAAGGCTGCATAGGTGGCCTCTGTGAGAAGAGTCCAAAAACTGTTCCATGCCAGTCAAAAGAGTCCAGTCCCCTGCTCCAAGTCTAGGGAACGTTCGATCTCCAAAACAATTTGTAAAGAACACTGCATAATATTTATTGCACAGAAGGCTAAGGGATCCTTTGAAGAAATTTTAATGAAGCAGGATGACATTAAGCTTTGAAATAAACAGCAGAACAGTGCTCTGAAGGTTTCACGAAAACTAACACACTTTGCAAAATATTTTGTTTTCAACAAAGTAGTATTTTGTTTATTTGTTTGTTTGTTTTACCCTAGTCCTTTAAACATCATGATGAAACTTTTGAACAATCCTGAGAAGATTAGATGGTGAAATAAATTCTTAAGTGTGTCTGGGCACACTGGTGAAATTAAAACTTTACTCTGATTGGACTGATTTACTAGTTGAGTTCACATTCCACACTATGCACATAGGAAATATCTCTAGCTAATTATGCTGCACCTGTCATGCCCATATTTTATAAATTACCAGTTGACATATGAAGAGACAGGACTGCAACACAGATTTTTTAATAGAGGAAAAGCTACCAAAAACTTACTTTTTAAAAATTTATACTTGACACTTGAAACAATACATATACAGCATAGATGAAGAGAGATAAGTAACACAGTAACCTTAGTTTAAATAACAGAACAATAACCTATGTAAATACTAAAGATAGTTCATCTTGTTCATAAAACTTTCATACAAAATATTTTTTATCTATAGATTTTAAAGTATCATCTGCACACTGTTTCATGTTTTTCTTTACATGATTCTGAACAACAAGACCAAGGCGATATTGCTGAAATCTTATATATGATATTCATTGAATGTATAACCTGGTTTCCTTTATTTTGGTTTGTTTGTTTTTTTTTTGTTTGTTAGTTTGGCTACAGATAAGTACTTTTTTTTTTTTTTTTCTCCCATGTAATCATATACAAGAATGTACTGGAAGGGTTTGTGATTTGTTGTGTTTGTTGCTTTCATTGTTTCATCGTTTCAAGAAGTTATTTCATATACACCACTTACAGTGTTTTTTTTTTTTTTGTTGTTGCTGTTTGTTTGTTTGTTTTTTCTTCCTCAGATTATATATTGCAAAATATATTTAGCTTTTATTAATATTTTTGTATTTTGGTGAACCCCAAAATACATATTCTTTCTCTCTGGGCATATGTAACATCACTATGTTCTGTAGCATTTACTTCTTCAAAGTAGACTTTTCATTTCTCTCTGGAGATTAAGACATTTCACAGTAGTTATATGAGATAGTAATACAGCCAAAATTATTTTACAGGCCTTTGGATTTATTTGATTTGATTTGCTTGTTTTCATTCCTTGCAGAATTTATATCTGACACCATTAGCTTATGACACTGTTGAAAAATCACCAACCTTTGCAGATCTTCTGAGGTACAGCTCACAAAATTGCTTGTATGTCCGAGGGTACAATATTGTCATGCGCAACCATCAGTGCAACACAATGCGTGTAGTTCTCTAACACAGTGTATCTTGTACTTTGGGTTCACTGGTTTGTTCACAGTGGAGTTAAGCTGGAATCTTGCATTTTGTGCCCTTCCATTTTCTTTCATCCTCTCTTCTTTTAGATTGTTAATTTTTTTAATTCCTCAAGAGAGTATGTTTAAATATTTTTCTATGTAGTAATAACTGCCATGAACTTTTCTCTGTAATGTCAATTAATTGTATTTAATTAAAATTATGAGTGAGATTTTAGTACTCCCTTTATCTATCCATGATTTGGAAGTGTTTGTGATTCTGGTTTTAGCTCTGACAATAGCTATTTGAGTGACTATGCTGTTTGCTTGCTTTCTTTGTGCCCTTTGTTTTCCTTTTGCAATATGAGAATAATGACACAGATTTTATCTTTAAATTGCTCATTGCCCTTCAGCGGTCACAGAGTTACATGTGAGCATTATAAATAGACTTCAGGCCTACAGCTATTTCCTTGTTTCCTTTAATAAACAATGCTACATGGTAATTTAATTACCTTCATCCTGCCCTACCTTAATGACTGTTATTGCTCAGCAGTGCTAAATGTCATGGCCATTTCCATTTTTCTTCAATTTAATAAATGAAAATCTGCTTATTGTGCTGTCTTGTGTTTGAACTTTTAATCATATGTTATTTTTACAGATTTGTATTGCTGAAAGCAGAGAGATGTAGTCAGAGACAACTGCAGAATCTGTATGATTTTATATTTTACATTTACTATAAATACCATGTTCTTTACATTATTATTTGGTAATAAGTGGATAATAGCTCTGTCCATTTGTGCTGAAATAGTATGTCATGGAGAACTTCATTATTCAAAATTTGGCTTCCTTCAATTTTTTTTTCACTTGTGTTGGAGAGGAATGCAGAGAGAAAAAAACAAGACAGTCTACTGAATTTAAAGGCAGCTCTGTTGCCAGTGATACAAACTGGCAGTTTTATTGCACCATTTAGAACTTATTATTCTCCAAAAAACTCAGACCTTATCTGAGAGGCAAAACACTCAGGTGGACATCTGAGACCAACACGGCAAAAGCATAATTTTAAGTCAGGCAGACAAAAAATACAGAAGAAACTATCAAGCTTCTCCCAAAGTTTGCTTTACAGGACTTTTCTTTATTACAGAAGAGACCTATGACTGTGAAAGGGTCCCATTTAACAGTTTAACATTAGCTGCTTTACCAAGTAAAATAAAGCATTTCTCTCTTCCCGATTTTCAGTAAGGTGTAGATCTACTGGGAGAAGGAGTAGCCAAGGGGAAAAGCTCTCTTGTTAAAAGAAATTTTTTCTACGCTTAACAGTTCTATCATTCCATAAAGTAGGATATGAGATTTGATGGCACACTGAACTTTAGTATTTATTCATCATTAGCATTCTGAATTTAAAGTATGGTCATATTTCAGAATATTTCTGAATTTCTGAATTTAAATATTTCTGAATTTAAAGTATGGTCATATTTCAGTCATATTGCAGACATGACTGAATGGAATTTTTTACAATTTCACAAGTTGACTATATATATATAGTTCTCATTAATATACATATATATATAAATGAGAACTATTCAAAAACTTTCATTATGAAAACTGTGATTTTTTCTATACACAAAAATACATACAAAAATAAAAAATAAAGTAAAATAAAAACTCATTTTAAAGTGGCTAAATTAGCTATGTGTGACACAGAATCAGCCACAAATTACATAATACTTTCCTTAACTATCCATGATTGTTCATAGGACTCTCCCATCAGTCTTGATATATTCCAGAGGTTAACACATTATTAACCATTTGTAAGGAAACATCTCTCTGGTATTATCTCACTCATTTTAACACAAATATTCTTTACACCTTCAGCAAATAAGTAGGAAAATATAATCTAAAAACAACTTGAAGGGAAAGTCAAACATGAAAAAGACAGCACAAGGCACAGAGTTTTGGTGTTGTGAAATTTTATCCACAAATTTGATATATATGGAAAATAGATCTCACTTCAAATCAGCAGTCCTTCTTTCAACGTTTATTACTTAAAGGCTCTCAGTACAGATATGAGGTAAACTGTATACCTACCAATGCACGCAGGATAGGTAACTTAGAGCACTTAGAGGTGCTATTTCTCTGACCCTTATTCCTGGAAAAAAAAAAAAATGAAGAAAGGGAAAGGGAAAGGGAAGGGGAAAGGGAAGGGGAAAGGGAAGGGGAAAGGGAAGGGGAAAGGGAAGGGGAAAGGGAAGGGGAAAGGGAAGGGGAAAGGGAAGGGGAAAGGGAAGGGGAAAGGGAAGGGGAAAGGGAAGGGGAAAGGGAAGGGGAAAGGGAAGGGGAAAGGGAAGGGGAAAGGGAAGGGGAAAGGGAAAGGGAAAGGGAAAGGGAAGGGGAAGGGGAAGGGGAAAGGGAAGGGGAAAGGGAAGGGGAAAATCTCCACATTTAAAACAAACAAACAAACAACAAAAAACAAACAAACAAACAAAAACAAACTACAGCCTAAATATGCAAGTGTGATCAAACAAAGCAGATGTATGCTATTTGCTCTGTAACCAGCACTATAAACAAACTGGTTTTATATTAATAAATTCTAAAATTATTTGGAAAAGCATTTTTAGTTTTAAAAGAATAAAACTGGGAAGTATATGCAGGAAAATGCCTTAGACAACACCTTCTATACTTTTGACTGATTCGACACGAGGAAAAGATATCAGGGATTCTAGTCTGTCTTTTGACTGTCAACCTTTGGTCCAGTTCTACTGGTGCTCTTAGGAGCTTCTGAGCTTTTCTAAAGTGCTTATGCCAGTGGAGAAAGACTATAGTAAGACTGTGCCATGAACTTTCTTACACTTAAAATGTATCTTTTCCCTGGTGAAGGAATAAAACTACTGTGCCTGTGAATCATATGTATATGTCAGAAGAGAGTTCAACTAAGACAGGAAATCCTCTTCTAATGATTTGCTGCCAGGTTATGGTTCATTTGTAGCAGCTGAGTGGCACAGTGGGATCATAACTATATTTAAGAATCTGGTACAATATTTCCCTGAGGTGTTTCCATTACTGAAGTAGCTGAACTACTATACATTTTATATATTTTGTGATCTATTATAGCCCTAGATATCAAAGCAAACAAACAAAAACATATGGAATGCCATTTTGTCTATTTATAGGCATTATTTATACTTAATGTATATATAATTATTTTTCAAAAATTATTGATGCTTTTTCATCTTACTTTCATACAAACTATGCTTTCTAAAAATAGCTCTTTGAATTCACACTATCCAGCTATAAATATTGAATTTTTTAAGCTATAAAAAAAGAGGCAAGCTCTGGCATTATACCGATTATATTTCTGGAAAATTTAAATTCATACACTCTTCCTCCATTCCCCTCCAGTGGAATATTAACTATAATATATATAACTATATATATATTATAGTTATATATATAACTATATATATATTATAGTTAATATATATATATATATTATATTATATATAATATATTAATTACTATATGATATATAATAATTATTAATAATATATTATATAATAATATAATAAATAATATTATATATTATATAATAATATATAAATATTATATATATTATATTATATATATAATTATATATATATAACTATTTGGAATAGTTATTAACAAGAACATAATGCTGTTATTTCATATGTTGAATATAAATTTACAGTGCTGGATTAGCATTTCAAGACACTAGCGTATGTGATAAAAACATTCTGCAGTGCACATTTTTCTTGGATTATTAATGTTGACTCTAACTTTAGCAAATTAAGAAATATCAATTTACAAAGAGCAGAATAATTATATCAAAGATTTTTTTTTTTTCCCTGAGGCTGGTCCATTGTATATAATGCAATACTACTTTACATATGTCTCAGAAAAGCTGTGATTTACAGATTCCAGGCTTGATCAAAAGCTTTATTACAAGTAATTGAATATATATATATATATATATTCTTTCATTATAGGGGTATGATGATTAAAACATGGTAAAATACAGGGATAGTTTTTTTTTTTTTTTTACCCATGGAATAGCATCAAAGATATCAAAACCTTGTTTTATAACAATGCAAAGCTTATGAAATATGTTGTCTATTAAAAAACAACAACAACAACAACAACAATCACAGTATTATTTTTACTTATTCTTATTTAGAGGTTTGTTTGAGCATTTCTTAACAACTATTTTTCCTGAAATAGAGATTTGGGTTTAATTGGGATTTATAGCAGCATAAGGGGAAAAGCTGCAAGAAGTGATTTTTTAATCCATTAAAAGAAGCTTTATAAAATGATGGGATCACAAATTGGAATGCCTTTTGCAAAATCTTGCCCTTTTCTTGTATTTAAATCCCAATGTACAGTTGTCCTTCTATTATTTACTAAAAAGGCTAACTTTTAATTTGCTTACTTTGCAGAACAATGTTGCTAATTACTATTTAAAGCTGTTAGTAGATATCAAATCAAGTTAATAAACATCTTATGAATAACATACCCTTCTAAAAATGAAAATGGAAAGAGGAATGCATTTAAAACATAGTTCCAATCTCCTGCAAATTGCCAAGCTCTTCCTTAGAGGTGCTAACCAACTTCAGCTGCCCCTGGGGTCAATGGGAGCTGTGAGTACTCGTGACCTTTTCAAGGTGCACTGAGAACCTGGTACTCTTACAGATCTCAATAGTCTAGGGCTAAAGGAAATCAACTACAAGTATTCATCTACATTGTGTACTCTACTGAAATGTAGCAAAGTATGACTGACCTGTAAAAGGCCTAGTCAGAGCACTGGAAGCTGATCCCATAGGAATTGGGATCTTAATTCCCTGAGGTACCTTTGGATACTCCTGTTTGATACTAGCTGATTCTACAATGCTTCTACTAAAGCCAAAGGAAACTGCCACTGCTGCTACTACTGGCAAATGACTACACTGGTAGGATGGTTCTCATGAGGTATCTCTGTGTGTGTGTGTGTGTGTGTGTGTGTGTGTGTGTACACATATCCAGTGACATATTGTAGAGCTTAGGGATATGGTTTAGTGGGGACTGTTAGCGTTAGGTCAGAGGTTGGACTCGATGATCTTGAGGTCTCTTCCAACCTAGAAATTCTGTGATTCTGTGATATTAGGGGAGAGAAACTGAATCAGAAAAGCTTAGAGGCTGACTGCTAATAGTACAATGATTCATACAGCTTGGAGCTTATTTTCTTGCAGTTTCCTGAAGAGAAAGATAATCAGTGAAGAGTGCCCTACACTATTTTGTCAAACTTACTGCTTCCAGGAATACCCTAGATTAAACTACTATGTATAAATAGTAAATTCTAGCATATAGAAATACTGGGTCTGTGATGTATAGCTTTGTCTTCCAATGCAAGAACTCATTGTCCCACCTAGCTACAGAACGTTAAATATAGTGACTATTCAGAAATTTAGACTTTTATGCCAAGGTCAATTTGCATTACACAAAGCGAGTGATATAGGTATTTACTAAGACAAGATTTTAAAACAAAGTCCATTGACTAAGAGAAGACAGCAAAGAATGCATGTATTGTGAAGAATTTTCCTTTGCTTTTTTTTCTATTTTCTGTCTTTAGAAATGTCTTAAGGGGCAGACAAAAAAATAAAATAAAAAAATAAAAATTAACATCACTTCTTGTTAATGATGACAACATTATTTTTATTTAACAGAAAATAGTGAGAAATTTTCCAGGCAATTTTATTAAAATAAATAAATTAAAAAAAATGTTGCTTTAATTCTTGCATTGTTGTTTTGTATCATCAAAGGAAGAGAATCAGGAAGCTTTCAGTTTATGAAAACAGATATTTTCAATCAGAAAAGTCTATTTTTTTTTTAAGGCTTAAAACCCAATAAAAATCACTTTCCCATGCTTCTGTTTTATGGACATCTGGGAAAATTAAAAATGAAATGGCACTGCATCTGAGATACGTTATTAGTAAGAGATGCATTCTGTCATCTGCAAAAATTAAAATGCCACAGAGAGAAAGCAGTACTCCATTTGTGTTTGTCATTAAGGCCACTGAGAACAAAAGCTCAGGTTAAAATTATGACTTACATATACATGTGCCTCACAAGAAAAAAAAAAAAAAAAAGCTACAGAAACTCTTTCCTCTCTGACCTTTCTATAACTAGATAGTTTTATGTAATGATAAATTATATTTGTTTCTGAATACCAAGAAAAAGTCCCTACACTAAAATGATGATAGGCATAATTTTATGCAGTATTCTTGTTTGTTGTGATAATATGTTAATTTTTTTTTTTAAATTAAATACTGTTCTATTTAATTTTCTTGTACATCTAAGTTTCACAGTTTTTTTTTTTTTATTATATATAGATATTGTAATATTATCAGTTTCAGAAAACTCAAAGGAGAGAATAAACTTATTATAATTGTCCTTTGAATAATCATCAGTTCTTTAGAAAGTGTAGTAGTTCTGAAATTTTATGTTTATTCATTGAGCCTTCCTATTCTCAACATAGATATTTTGATGAACATTCATTCTGTCTTTTATTCATGTGCAGTGAGGTTTTCCTTTTCAATTTTGTTCTCTCACTGGAAAATGATACTTAGTTAATCAAAGCTATGTAGTCATGTCACAGTCATGTTAATTTGGGAATGTTATGGATTATTTTTTTTTATGTGATTATTTTATATCAAAATCTTTTCAGCCACACATTATAGGGAGCCTATGTCTCATAATCTAACGTGAGATAAAGATAAATTATCATGAAGTCACTTAGGCTGTCACAGGATGTGTGTGTTGACTCCTTATAAACCTAAATCACTCTACCAGTTAATAAGGTAGACGTTTAAAACAGCAAGAGAATTTTCTCAAATAATAGCCATAGATATGGCTTAGATATTAAATTGACAGGGACTAAATTGGTGATGACTTTAATGGAAAAACAGATAAAAATTCTTATCAATTAATAAACTTATTGTCATGGAATTGATTTTATACAGCTTTAATGTAGCAGCAATTAAGGATTTATTTTATACCTTTATAGTAAGTAACAAGGTTAGACTGTGCTATTTTTAACAGCAATTAATCAGCATTTGATCATTAGCCAATTTAACACAATGATTTCAACAGAATTTGCTACAATAGAAACAGCAACTTAGTTAACAATTCAAGAATGGCAAATTAATGGCAGGGTCTTGGTGGCTGTCTAAATCCAGTCAAAGGCTTCCAAAATACCCTTTAGAGTGAATTACTCACCCTACTTTTTTGTTTTTTGTCTGTGGATGAGCTACTACCTCGAGGAATCAGACATGAGGTGTACATTCCCTCGGGGGTGCTGTAGGAAGTGTCCAAGGAGTCCAAGATCAAGGGTGCAGCACAGTGCAATCCCTGGAGAGCTCAAGGGGCTCTTGGCTTGGAACTACTATTTATAGGACCATGAGTTGATTGACTGTTGGATAGTACTTTTCCATCCTGGCTATGGTTCAGATAAGGCAATTTGGGTATTTTCCACCAACCTTACCATTCTGGTACCATTAAATATGTACAGTTATGATACTCCCAAAAGCCCAGGCTGCAGGGTCTGAGATACAGTCAGGGATTGCCTGTACATAGTCATCTCTTATCCCTCTTGCCCATTGATAATGGAAGACTGATGTAAGATTAGTTAATCTGAACCACAGCTGAGTTGGGGAAAAACTATTCCACCACATTTTCTTCTGGTTGCTAAATTTATAAGATAATGTGAGTGACGTGTAGTCAAACTCACATTCCTTATCACACTGTTCTTGGACTTTGATGTAATCCATCATTTCCCTGTGAATAATTTCAATGGGTAACTGCCTCAAGGCAGTACCCTTCTTTGTTCATTATAATGGGCAAGGAACAGTTGCATTGAGGCCTACTGTGATGTATAAACCTGAG
Organism: Anas acuta; assembly: GCF_963932015.1. Taxonomy (NCBI): domain Eukaryota; kingdom Metazoa; phylum Chordata; class Aves; order Anseriformes; family Anatidae; genus Anas; species Anas acuta. The sequence goes on along the minus strand of NC_088979.1, from coordinate 47,712,111 downwards.
CAAGTGCAAGAGCCATCACATCCACTATTGAATTTTTTTTTTCATAGATCTTATTTTTTTTTTTCCTTAAATCTGATTAGATTTCAGCTATTCTGATGGTTAAAAAGGCTTTTACCAAACACAATCCGTTTTGTTGTCACAGAGTTGACTTCTTAGGATTCCAATGATTTTACAGTTCCATAGAAAAATGAATTTAAGTAAATATCGGGAAGATAAAAGGATACTAATACTAAATATTAAAGGTCACCTTTACCTTAAAAGCTAGGCTAGAAGCTTGAGAAAGATTACTTCAGAAACAATTACTTCAAAAATTAGGGTCTAAAATAGCATTTATAACAACTAGAGGGATTAAGAATAGGTGCTATTGATTTAAGATGGATCTTTAAACTATCTGTGTAAGACTAAGGCTGGGATTCTGCAGACTTCTGGATAAACATTCTTGATTAAAGAGATGGGTTGGCAAGGAATATAGATGGACTTATTTTCCCTGGTTTGTTCCCCTACTTATATTAAGGTCATGGATTCTAAGTATTCTGATATGGTGATGAGACCAATATAAAATACTCTATGCTTTTGTGAACTATAAATTACTGAACAGCTTCCAGGATTCACTTTATGAAAAGACTAAATTAGATTCCAGAGAAAATAAGGAAAACCACTCAAACAGTATTGAAAGAATTTGTGAAAGCTGGAGGACAGTTTTAATGTTTGATTTTGAGAAATAGCAAGTATAAATTTTTGTCATGACTGGAAATATTCTGTGTTTCAGAATATTTTGCAAATATGAAGAATTTGTAAATATTTAATATTTTTAAAGTGTAAATTTGCTTTCAAGGTGTAACAATCGTAGTTATAAAACAGCATAATTATGACAAAATCACAGTTGGTTACAACAAAAAAGGAGTATGAAAATGAAACAAAAAGGTGCTAAAATTAACATGAATGCTCCCCTCCCCCCCCCCCCCCAAAAAAAAAAAAAAAAAAAAAGGCCACAAATAAAAAAAGCAACATAATTTTTCTCAGCACTACCATATATTTGAGCCAGCAGTGTGCCTTGCTGGCCAAGAAGGCCAATTGGATCCTGATGTGCATTAAAAGGAGCAGGACCAGAAGGTCAAAGAAGGTGATCTTCCCCCTCTACTCTGCCCTGGTCAGGCCTCACCTGGAGTACTCTGTCCAGTTCTGGGCTCCCTGGTACAAAAGAGGTGGGGATCTCCTGGAAAGAGTCTCTCGGAGGGCCCTGAAAATGATACAGGGCCTGGAGCATCTTCATTATGAGGAGAGGCTGAGAGACCTGCGTCTGTTCAACCTGGAGAAAAGAAGACAGAGAGGTTCTTATTAATGTTTATAAATATCTTAAGTGTGGGAGACAGTGGGATTTGGCCAACCTCTTTTCAGCGGACTGTGGGGACAGGACAAGGGGCAATGGCCACAAAATGGATTACAGGAAGTTCGGCACCAATATGTGAAAGAACTTCTTCACGGTAAGGGTGATGGAGCACTGGAACAGGCTGCCCAGGGATGTTGTGGAGTCTCCTTCTCTGGAGATATTCAAGATCTGTCTGGAGGCCTACCTGTGCAATTTGCTCTAGGGAACCTGCTTTGGCATGGGAGTTGGACCCGATGATCTTTTGAGGTCCTTTCCAAAGCCTACTATTCTGTGATATGTTTGATAGAGCTCCCAGAGTTCCAACATATGGGGTATTTATGTCAAAAATCATACAACAAATGATGATTTGAAATCAGGAGATACTGCATTTCTTGATTTTAAATGCCGTGCCAAAAGGCCTTTGAATGATAACAGTAAAATCAGCTTCTCAGTGAGTTACTGTGCAAAATTTTGGCTCATTTGAAGCCAGTTATACTTTGTTTTTGATTCAGGCTTGACATTTCTTTCCTTATGTTTTAACAAAATATTAATCTTCAAGTTACAAATTATTTTTTAATTGTTTCTAAAACTGATTAATTCAGGTTCCACAGAATCAAAACATTCTATAAATTTTCAAGCGTAGCTTGAATTCTTGGTATGTTGTTCTCTAGAATCTTCATTATGCCTGAAAATATACACTTGAAAGAAGGGAGGGTTAATCGTTATGATACTCTGGTTCTTCTTATCTTTAATTAGCCCTTGGTTAATTTAGACAGCTCTGGGACACTAAGGTATAATAATAATAATAAGACATCCAAAAAGCACAGTGCTGTACAAGCTCATAAGGGTTCCATAAATAACATAAGAAACTGTTTCAAACTTTTATTTTTTTCTAATTAATATGAATGACTAGCCTTTCACATTTTCTTCAAGGACTTTTACTCCTGTGTTTATGATGGCTGTCATGATATATATTAGTGTAATATTCTGTTTAACTTAAACTGAATCTAACATTGGAAAACTATTCCCACCCTGGAAGGGAAAAAAAATAATAATAAACGAAGAAGAAATGAAGTAGATGTTGATAAACAAACTTTACAAATCAAATAGCTTAGTTGCCTATGTGTATTCTACAAACACCATAAAGATGCAAATTGCAACAATATTTAGAAAATTGTTTGAAAACTGCCTTAATTTTGTATATTGCAGTTGAGATTAGTTGGACATGAATGTCATAAAGACATTACATAAATATCATGAGAAAAAAGAGGCTCAAGGAAGAAGATGTTTATTACAACTACAACTAGAACTACAACAGAAATGTAAGAATGTGAAGATACCATGCTTATTCTTCCACTATAAAGCCTAGAAGTTGATTTGTCTGGAGTGTACATTTACAATAACCCTATTTATTAATATCTTAATATGATATAACTTTCTCAAATACTTTCTTGTTTGTTTGATGAATAATTATTTGTGTCTGAGCAAATTAGTTATTTGTGTCTGTATCTGTCTGAGCAAGGACCTGCAGCTTAAAGTGAGGAAAAAGAGGGAAATGTACAGGAAGTGGAAGCAGGGTTGTGTACCCTGGGAGGAATACAGGCGTGTCATCCGGATGTGTAGAGACAGGATCAGGAAAGCCAAGGCACAGATGGAGCTCAACTTGGCAAGGAATGTGAAGAATATCAAGAAGAGGTTCTACAGATACAGAGGCAGGAGGAGACAGGCTAAGGAGAGTGTTCCCCCTCAGATAAATGAGACGGGAGAACTGGCTTCCTCAGACATGGAAAAAGCCAAGGTACTCAATAAATGCTTTGCCTCAGTCTTCACTGGCACTCAAGCTTCCTATATCTGTCAGGACCCTGAAGCTCGAGAAGAGGGTGAGAGGAGTGGATTCTGTCCCACTGTGACAGTGGAACAAGTCTGGAACCGCCTAAGGAAATTGGATGTGTATAAATCCATGGGGGCAGATGATATACATCCCATGGTGCTGAGAGATGGCTGATGTGGTTGCCAGGCTGCTCTTTATCATATTTGAAAAATCATGGTTGTCAGGTGAAGTCCCTGGTTACTGGAAAAAGGGAAACATTATTCCCATTTTAAGAAAGAGAGAAAGGAAGACCCAGGGAACTACAGGCCACTGAGCCTCACCTCTGTGCCTGGGAAAACCATGGAGCAGATCCTCCTGGAAGACATGTTAAGGCATTGTGGTGGTTCTGCTCGAATGGGCAGCAAAACTCCACCACAACCGCTCTCTCACTCCCCCTGCTCAAAGAGGAATGGGGAGAAAATACAATGAAAAGGGCTCAAAGGTTGAGACAAGGACAAGGAGATCACGCAGTAATTATTGTAACGGGCAAAACAGACTCGGCATAGGGAGATAGTAAGATTTATTGCCTGTTACTAACAACCTAGAGAAGTGAGAAACCAAAAGCACCTTCCCCTCCCCCAATCCACCCTCTTCCATCTCCTCCCCCCGAGCGGCGCAGGGGAATGGAGGAATGGGGGTTATGGTCAGTCTATAGCACTTCTTCTCTGCTGCTCCTTTGCGGTCACTCTCATCCCCTGTGCTGTGGGGTCCCTCCCATGAGATGCAGTCCTTGATGAACTGATCTGGCATGAACTTCCCACAGGCAGCAGCTCTTCCAGAACTGCTCCAGATATGGGTCCGTACCACGGGGACCATCCCTCAGGAGAAAACTGCTCCAACCTGGGTCCCCCATGGGCAGCAGCTCCTGCCAGGTCACCTGCTCCTGCGTGGTCTCCTCTCCATGGGCTACAGGTCTGGCCTGAATCTGCTCCGGCAAGGGTCTTCCACAGGCCACAGCCTCCGTTGGTGCAGGTTACCTGCTCCACCGTGGTCTCCTCCACGGGCTGCAGCATGGAATCCTGCTCCACCGTGGTACTCCATGGGCTGCAGGGGGACATCCTGCTTCACCATGTCACCACAGACCGCAGGGGACTTCTGCTCCCGCACCTGGAGCACCTCTCCCCCTCCTTCTTCACTGACCTGTGTGCCTGCAAGGCTGTTCCTCACTCCTCTCACTCTTCCAGCTGCTGTGGGTCACAGTGGTTTTTTTTGTTTTGTTTTGTTTTGTTTTTTGTTTTTCTTTCCCTGTCTTAAATATGCTCTCACAGAGGCACAAACAACATCACTTATTGGCTCGACTCTGGTAAGCAGTGGGTCCCTTACCAAACATAGGGCAGCTTCTAGATTCTTCTCACAGAAACCATCCCTATGGCCCCCTGCTACCAAAACCTTGCCACGTAAACCCACTACAGGTGTGCACAAGTTAAAAAGGTGATTTGAGACAGTCAGCGTGGCTTCACTAGAGGAAGATCTTGCCTAACCAATCTGGTGGCCTTCTATGGTGGAGTGACGACATCGTTGAACAAAGGAAGGGCAATGGATATCATCTACCTAGACTTGAGCAAAGCCTTTGAAATGGTCCCTCACCACATTCTTCCCTTTAAATTGGAGAGGTATGGATTTGAAGGATGGACAGTTAGGTAGATAAAGAATTGGTTGACTGGTCACAGCCAAAGTGTTGTGGTCAACAGTTCTATGTGGGTGGAGGCCAGTCACAAGTGGTGTCCCTCAGCGGTTGTTCTTGGGTCTGGTGCTCTTCAACATCTTTATCAATGACATAGATGATGGAATCAAGTGCACCCTCAGCAAGTTTGCAGATGACACCAAACGGAGCTGTGCAGTTGACGCAATAGAGGGAAGGAGTGCCATCCAGAGGGACCTGGACAGGCTGGAGAGGTGAACCCACGAGAACCTAATGAGGTTCAACAAGGCCAAGGCCAAGGTATTGCATTTGGGCTCGGGAAATTCCCAGGTATTTATATAGACTGGGCAAAAAAAAACTTGAGAGTAGCCCTGCGGAATAGGACTTGGGGGTCCTGATGAACACGAAGCAGGACATGAGCAAGCAATGCACGTTTGGAACCCGAAGGCCAACTGCATCCTGGGCTGCACTAAAAAGGGGGTGGCCAGAAGAGAGAGGGAGGTGATTGTCCCCATCTATTCTGCTCTTATAAGACCCCACCTGGAATACTGTGTGCAGGCCTGGGGCCCCCTGCAGAAGAAGAATGTGGAGCTCTTGGAACAGGTCCAGAGGAGGGCCACTAAGAGGATCAGAGGGATGGAGCACCTCTCCTATGAAGAAAGGTTGAGGGAACTGGGCTTGTTTAGCTTGGAGAAGAGAAAGCTCCAGGGAGACCTCGTTGCGACCTTCCAGTACTTGAAGGGAGCGTATAAACAGGAGAGGGACCGCTTGTTTACATGTGTTGGTAGTGATAGGACAAGAGGGAATGGTTTTAAATTAAGACAGGGGAGATTTAGGTTAGATATTAGGAAGAAGTTTTTGACTCAGAGGATGGTGAGGCCCTGGAACAGGTTGTCCAGAGAGGTAGTGGATGCCCCATCCCTGGAGGCATTCAAGGCCAGGCTTGGCATATCAACACTGTTAACATCAAGGTTTCCTTTCAGAAAGGGTGTTAAAATAAGCCATATCTCCATATGTTTTAGATCTTTCATTCTATTTATGCATTTTATTGTGAAATTGAAATAATAGTTTTTTCCATCTCCCATATTTTCTACTATTTTATTTTTGTTTGTGTTGTGTGTGTGTTAACTACTTCCAATGGATCACTATTTAAAATTCCTTTTTGGGATGAAACTTGAATATAGGTGTCCAAGTGACCTCCTGAAAAATCTTTTTTAACAAAAAAAAGAAAAAAAAAAAAAGTAAAGCAATATAAGTCTAAGCACTGGTAACTTCACTGTGTTTATTTTTAAGGCTTTTAAGGTTTTTAAGTATATAATTAGATTTTGTTTTGTTTTGTTTTACCTAAAATTAAAGCAGCCATTTGTGTATTAGCAAAGAATTATAAAATTAAGAAGTATATGAATAAAGATTTAAAAACAAGGTTGATATAAAATTGACCTTCTCAGTATGGGCATTATTTTATTTTAATCTTATATAACTCAGGGATAACTTAAACAAATAATGGAACAAGTTCAAACTGTGATGTTAAAAGGCATAATATTATTTGAAGCTAAGACCATGAAAACCCAGTGTATGAAAAGGATGAATTCTTCCCTTTCCTTAAGTAAATTTAATAATTTTAATTTATATACTTAATGTCACTTCATGAATCAAAAATATACATGTCAATAATAGTAGATGATAAAATATTAAGGGTAAATGTAAGTACAATCCATGAACTGTATGCATGGAAACAGTTTTTAACCACATTTCTGATACTGACCATTTGTCATTGCTCTGTTAAGCTGTTCTGCTCATAATTTCCATTTCCATTTCTGAAAAACAAACAAAACTGAATCTGACCTTTAAAATCAAGAAAAATGGATTTAAATTCAAAATGTTGATAGTTTAAGTTCCCACATATGAAAAAGTATTTGAACTAGAATAACATTTTAGTGCATCTCTGGAGCTGGATGCATTTTTATGCATTACATTATTATTGAAAAGGCTGAAGTTTCACATCAAATTATATTTAATAACATTCAAATCAATATGGATTTTGAAAGAAGAATACAGGCATCCACTGGAAATTTCAGGAATTTAGTAAAGATTCTGAAGTGACTTTATCTGCCAGTATGTACTTTGTTGTTCTATTAATATTTTTAATGTATGTATTTATTTATTTATTTACAGAGCACTAGATATGACTTATCTGTTTCCTTAGAAATAGAAATGTATTTGCAATTCTTTCCCTAAAGGCACATTCCTGTTAACTTTAGGTATGTTCCTTTTACCTTTAATAGCCAAATCTCCATGTATTTTAATGATAAGAGATCATGTCTAGTAATAATTTTGATAGGTATATGCCCCAAACCCCTTAGTTGAAATTGATTTACTGTCTTTTAATGTCTCGGATTTGTGAAAAATCTTGAGAAAATGATCTCCTGTCCATCAAAGGATTATCTATTTTTTTCAGAAGGAAGCACATCCTGGTTTATCAGATTGAAATAGTAGACAGTTTGAACTGCTTTATCCCTTAGATGGAATTCATTTAACAGAAAAATGAAATTGTGGACCAGACACACATTTCCTAAGAAATTTCAATTAAGACTAATAAGCTGTAAGGCAGGCACTTTACTAGGTCTGAGAAATTTCACTAAGTTTAAAGCCAAGCAGAATATAGAGCTATGCAGAAAACACACAGTGATTTTGTGATATATTTTGGAAATAATTTCTTCATAAACTAAAAGAAATCAAGCATTTTTATTCATTAATTCCACAGAACAACTCAGAGAAACTAATGTCACTGATTAAGAAATCAACTGAGATGATTGGAGGGGGGGTGGGAGAGGGCAGAGGAACAACTGAAGGGAATAGAGGAAGATGAGATAGGAGAACCTCAATAACCGGTCAGTGGAGATCTCTGAATAGATAGCAAGAATAAAAATTATCACCAATTTTCTCCAGTGTGGAAGAATCTCAAAATACAAGCTTAGTCAGTCATTCTGAAGAACAGCAACTCACAGACTCCTTAGAAATTAAGTTGCAAAATCTCATCAAATTGTATTTTCCTTGTCTACTTAAACTCATTCAAATGACTATTCACTTTTCAGGTCATATTGCTATTTACATAATTGGCTGAAGCTAACATATAGTAGTCAAATATTTTGATACACTGCATTTTCTTTCTTTATGACTTATACTTCATGCCTTTGTGTTTATCATAGATTCAGTTGCACACTCTAATTGGTGAGACTGCATCCACTTTACTGATTAAATTGAGATTTTAGTAACAGAATTTACATATACACTGATTGCCTTGTGCGCTTACATTATATTTTTTAGATAAGAAAACATAATGGGTGTTACTTCCATGGTTTTCTGTGATGAATTCTCTGTCAGTCTCCCTGATGTACATGTGGTTATAGTTTGTTCAAAATATTTACAAATGGTTTTCATTTGCCAGGACTCAAATATAATGCATTTAATTTAAGCATCCAATATTTATGCCCTTTAGGAAAATGCAAAAATGAATTATTCTCTTAAAAATAAACATGTAAGTTCCCTGTTCTGATTGTATCAAAGTGATATGTTAGTGAAAAAAAAATAAAAATCTAACATCTACTGGTAAGCAGGCACAAGTTCTATACTGCAAGAAACAGAAACATTTCTACATTCCTGGGTACAAGTGCACAGTTTTATTCAGTTCTCTACTGATGAGAAACACAGAAAAATGCCAGTTCCTTCTTCATAGAAAAAATGTTATCATATGGAAGCTCAACGACTGATCATGTACATTCAAGAAACAAGACTTTCATAAATGTTGTGATGTGCATCAGCAGGTAGATTGGTTTAAGCACAAAACAAAAGTTGACCACATTATTTCTGGGACATAGCAATGACTTTGATAGGGAAAAAAATTGAAGATCAGTTTTGACTGATTAAGTATTGATGATAAATAACTAAATAAAAGAAAGTGACAAAAAATTACCCCAAATATTTAATCAGAAATAATATTCTCCAAACTTCTCTGAAGACTAAAAATTATAAGATTTTGGTTTTGGGTGTTACTTCATAGAATCGTAGAATCATAGAATATCCCGAGTTGGAAGAGACCCAAAAGTATGACAGAATAACAGGATTGAAGGAGTTGGAAGGGACCTCAAAAGATCATCGGATCCAATCCCCCAAACAAAGCAGGTTCCCTAGAGCAAATTGAACAGGGAGGCGTCCAGATGGGCCTTAATATCTCCACAGAAGGAGACTCCACAACATCCCTGGGCAGCCTGTTCCAGTGCTCCATCACCCTTACCGTGAAGAAGTTCTTTCGCATGTTGGTGCGGAACTTCCTGTGCTCTGTCCTGTGGCCATTACTACTTGTCCTGTCCCCGCAAACCACTGAAAAGAGGTTGGCCAAATCCCTCTGTCTCCCACACCTCAGGTATTTATACACACTGATGAGATCCCCGCTCAGTCTTCTTTTCTCCAGGCTGAACAGACCCAGGTCTCTCAGCCTTTCTTCATAGGGAAGGTGCTTCAGGCCCCGTATCATCTTTGTGACACTCCGATGGACTATTTCCAGGAGATCTCTGTCTTTTTTTTTGTACCAGGGAGCCCAGAACTGAACAACGTACTCCAGGTGAGGCCTGACCAGGGCAGAGTAGAAGGGGAGGACCACCTCCCTTAACCTACTGGCCAAGCTCATTTTAATGCATGCCAGGATCCCATTAGCCCTCTTGGCCACCAGGGCACACTGCTGGCTCATGGTCAACCTGTAGTCCACCAGGACCCTCAGGTCCTTCTCCTCAGAGCTCCTTTCCAGCAGGTTGTCCCCAAGCCTGTACTGATACATGTGGTTGTTCCTTCCCAGGTGCAGGACTCTACACTTGCTCTTATTAATCTTCATTTGGTTACTTCCTGCCTATCTTTCCAGTCTGTCCAGGTCTCGCTGAATGGCAGCACAGCCTTCTGGCTTGTCAGCCACTCCTCCCAGCTTTGTGTCATTGGCGTATTTGCTGAGGGCAGACACTATTCCCTCATCAAGGTCATCAATGAAGATGTTGAACAGGACCGGACCCGGCACCAACCCCTGGGGAACACCGCTTGTCACAGGTCTCCAGCCAGACTCTGTGCCACCAATCACCACCCTCTGAGCTCGGCCAGTCAGCCAGTTCTCACCCCACCTTACTGTCCACTCCTCTATCCCACACTTTCTCAGCTTTGCTAGCAGGATGTCATGGGAGACAGTATCAAAAGCCTTGCTAAAGTCAAGGTAGATGACATCCACTGCTCTCCCCTCATCTACCCAGCTGGTGATGCCATCATAGAAGGCAATGAGGTTGGTCGAGCATGACTTCCCCTTGGTGAATCCATGCTGATTACTCCTCATAACCTTCTTCTCTTCCAATTGTTTGGAGATGGCATCCTGAATGAGCTGTTCCAACACCTTTCCAGGGACAGAGGTGAGACTGACTGGCCTGTAGTTTCCCAGATCCTCCTTCTTGCCCTTTTTGAAGACCGGAGTGACATTGGTTATCCTCCAGTCTTTAGGTACCTCTCCTGTTCTTCAGGACCTTTCAAAGATGATAGAGAGTGGTTTGGCAATCACCTCTGACACACGTGGATGCATCCAATCGGGATTCATGGATTTGTGTGCACTGAGCCCACTCAGATGCTCCCGAATCACTCCCTTGTCCACAAGGGGGGAGATTTCCACTTCCCAGACTCTTTCTCCTCCCACCAGGGTCGAGGAGTCCCGGGGGGAGGAGGGGGGGAGGGAAGGGGAGTCCTTGAAGTAAAGACTGAAGCAAAGAAAGCATTCAGTATCTTTGCCTTCTCAGCGTCTCCTGTTACCAGGACACCTCCCTCATTCAGCAAGGAACCCACATTATCCCCTTTTACTGTTTACATACTTAAGAAAACCCTTCTTACCTTTCATCTCTTTTGCAAGCTTAATCTCTAGGTGGACTTTAGCCTTCTTTGTTGCATCTCTGCAGGCCCTGACAACACTTCTATACTCCTCCCAAGAGGACAGGCCCTTTTTCCACATTTCATAGACCTTCCTCTTCCTTTTGATCTTATCAATGAACTCCTTGCTCATCCACGCAGGTTTCCTGCTCTCCTTCCCTGATTTCTTACTCTTAGGGATGCACCAATCCTGAGCTTGGAAGAAGTGCTCTTTAAATGTTGACCAGCTCTCATGTGCACCCTTGCCTTCTAGTAACCTAGCCCATAAGATACTCCAAAGCAGGTCCCAGGAGAGGTCGAAGTTGGCTCCCTGAAAGTCCAGGGTTGCAATCCTGCTTTTAGCCTTACTTCTTCCACCAAGTTCCATCTTGAACTCCACCACTTCCTGGTCGTTGCATCCCAAGATGCCCCCAACCTTCACATCCCTAACAAGCCCATCCCTGTTGGTAAGAACAAGATCTGGGAGCACCCCCCCTCCTCATCATCTCCTCCACCACCTGCATCAGAAAATGTGTCTTCAACGCATTGTAGGAACGGCTTGGACTGTGTGTTCCTGGCCAAGTTGTTTACAGATGTCCAGAAAATAGAAGTCCCCCATGAGAACCAGCGCCCATGATTGTGAAGCCACTGTCAGCTGCTTGTAGATGGCCTCGTCGACCTCCTCCTGATCTGGTGACCTGTAGTAGACCCCTACAACAGTGTCCCCCATACCAGCCCACCCCATAATTCTCACCCACAAGCTCTCCACTTGTCCATCACCCTCCCCCAGGTGGAGCTGGGTACACTCTAATTGCTCCCTCAAATAAAGGGCAACCCCACCCCCTCGCTTCCCGAGCCTGTCTTTCCTAAAAAGGACATAGCCCTCCATGACAGCATTCCAGTCATGCGAGCTGTCCCACCAAATCTCTGTGATTGCAATGAGATCATGACCCTGCGACCGAACACAGATCTCGAACTCATCCTGTTTATTTCCCATGCTCTGCGCGTTGGTATACAAGCACAATAGGGAAGCAGCAGGCACAGTTACCCCTGGAGGAATGCAAGAAGAAAATTCCAGACAGGGTATCAGGATCGTTACCTTCTCTGAGGAGCCCTCAGACAATCCTATGGCACAGCTCAGAGGTTTTTCCCTACTATCTTCAACAGTGACAGCAGTGACAACTTCACCCAGCCCTTCTCTGTCGCTTTTAGCTCCCCTCCCTTCCCTCATCAAACCTAGTTTAAAGCCTGGTAATTAGCCCAGAGAGCTTGCTCCCCAATGCACTTGTGCCCCACTTACTGAGTTGAAGTCAGTCAGCAGCCCACATACCCAGCTTCTCAAAGCCCAAGATCGAAATACCCAAATACTTGGTCCAGACACCACCCCCTCAGCCAGTCCTTCACCTGTCCCGTTCTCTTTCTTCTTTCTGGGTCCCGGTCACCCAGAGGGAGGACAGATGAGAACACTACCTGCACCCCTGATCACTTCAACAACCTTTCCAGGGATGCAAAGTCTTTTTTAATATTCCTAATTTTTCTATTTGCAGCTTCCCAAGTTCCAACCTGAATGACAACAAGAGGATAGTGATCCTCCAGTTTAATCAGCTGTGGCAGAGCCTTCCTAACATTTCAGACACATGCCCCAGGAAGACAGCACACCACTCTGGATAGGTTATCCGGGTGACAAATAGGAGCCTCAGTGCCCCTCAGCAAGGAGGGGAACTAAGGCTCTCCGTTCTATTTTTGTGGCATTGGTTCATAAGTATCATCAGGTCCAGCTCCTGGCACCGCACAGGTCTGCCCAAAAGTTTAGACCATGTGACTAAGTGCACAGTCCAATAGCTTTTTAAATTCAGACAGGCATGGTCCAGTGATTATGTCCCTGGGGAGCCTGTTCTAGTGTGCAACCACCCTCTCGGCAAAGAACCTCCTCCTGATGTCCAACCTAAAGTTCCCCTGCCTCAGCTTAACACAGTTCCCATGGGTCCTATCACTGGTGTTTACAGAGAATAGGTCACCTGCCTCTCCACTCCCCCTTTTGAATAAGTTGTAGACTGCAATGAGGTCCCCCCTCAACCTCCTCCAGGCTGAACAGGCCCAGTGACCTCAGCTGCTCCTCATACGTCTTCCCCTCTAGGCCCTTCACCATCTTCGTCACCCTCCTCTGGACACTCTCCAACAGTTTAAAGTCCTCTTTGTACTGTGGTGCCCAGAACTGCACACAGTACTCAAGGTGAGGCCGAACCAGTGCACAATAGAGCGGAACAATCACCTCCCTCAAGCGACTAGCAATGTTGTGCTTGATGTATTCCAGGATACAGTTGGCCTTCCTGGCTGCCAGGGCATACTGCTGGCTCATACTCAACTTGCTGTCAACCACAACCCTCAGATCCCTCTCTGCAGGGCTGCTCTCCAGCATCTCATTGCCCAGTCTGTACGTATAGCCAGGGTTGCCCCATCCCAGATGCAGGACCCGGCACTTGCCTTTGTTAAACTTCATGTAGTTGGTGATCGCCCAGCTCTTCAGTCTGTCCAGGTTTCTCTGCAAGGCCTTTCCACCCTCATCCGTGTCCACAACTCCTCCATGTTTGGAGTCATTGGCAAATTTGCTCAAAACACCTTCCATTCCTACATCCAAATCATTTACAAAAACATTGAAAAGAACTGGCCCTAAAATGGAGCCTTGAGGGACCCCACTAGTGACCATCTGCCAGCCAGATGTGGCCCCATTTACCACAAGCCTTTGAGCCCTGCCCATCAGCCAATTGCTCATCCATCATATGATGTTTTTGTTAAGTTGTATGCTGGTCATTTTGTCCAATAGGATAGGATCCCATGGGAAACCATGTCAAAAGCCTTGCTGAAGTCCAAAAAGATCACATCAGCTGTTTTCCCTTGGTCATCTAGATGGGTGATCTTATCATAAAAAGAAATCAAATTTGTTAGGCAGGACCTACCCCTCATGAACCCATGTTGGCTATTATATTTTTTAAAGTAAACTTCACATTCTTTTGTCATGAATCTCTACTTTTATGTTCATTACTGATTTTACAGTAAAGACTATGAAAATGGGTCACTGGAAAACTAAGTTGTTTCATTTCCTGATAACTTTGTATTAATTTTTGTTTTCCCTTCCACCCTTTACGTTCTTGAGTGTGCCTGTGAACATATACACACTTTTGAACATCTGTGTTATTCATACCTTTGTAGGAAAGTAAGTCATTGAGCATAAATAAATAAACTGGGCTCACTATCTTACTCAGCTGTGTTTCTACCTACAGAACAATGCAGCTGAGTTAGGAAAGATGTTTTTGAATACTTGTTTGCATATATATAGTACCGAGAAGTCCTGAGACACAAGGGAAGACAATAGAGAGGGGAAGTGAATTAATTGGGGGGGGGGAGAAGGGAGGGCTGTGTATGCTCACAATAGAACTGGAGTTTAGAGGTATTAAATCACATGCCTAGATCTGAAAGGCTCGAAGGTCTCACAGTGTCCTACTTTGCATATAAAGTTGCTGATATTTGATTAACAGGACTTTGAGTTATTACTTGAGCATACTATACACATGGCAAATTTCATTAACTTGAGGATGAATTTTACCCTCAAAATATTCAGTATGATTTAACCTTTTAAATGACTAATCTTTACAACACTAGGGAGAAAACTGGGGAAAGAACCATCTGTTTAATATTAAAGTCTGAAGATCTAGAACCATTTTTACTATATGCTAATATTTTAATTTGATTATTTTTTATTTATAATGAAAATTATGTTGCTAACATGTAAAATGCAGCTACATTAATATTAAATTATTAAATGTGTAAAAATATAGAAATAACAGCTTAAAGAATGGAAATTAGGCCTAACATTTCAGTAAAACACAACTTAATTTTGAAACAATTGTAGTGAAATTCCTACTTATCAAAGACATAAAGATTAGAATTATATTTCAAGAATACTATGGAGTTTGAGATAGAACTTACAGGAACATGGTATTATACCTTTTTCTGTATCATCATTTTCTACCGTGTCAAGGAGGGAAAAGAAACGCTAGACAATGTGACACTGATAAGCTCTATTTATGGTGAGTACCAAGCAAAGAATAGGCTGGTCCAGGAAAACTTGCATTCACACATTGCACAAACACTCTATTATAGTTAGCAGAGACATTCCTGAACTAATGTCTCCAAATTAGTGAGTTGGTACAACACAACCTGTGGCAACAGGACACTCGCTCGCAATAGTTTCTGTGTAAGTATCTTGGAAGGGCTTGCCAGCAACACCTTCACTGTTGACACATTGCTACTTTTTGATCCACAGCCAATATCAAGGCTCATCACACTCAGTTATTGCTTGCAAAGGAAGGTCAGCCACAGCTCGTTGTGATGTTACTCAACTGCTGGTGAAGATAAGGTTGTGATACACCTTTGACATATCATAGTGTTGATTAGAAACACGAATGAACTATATCCACATACCAAATCCTCTGTGTTAACTACTTGCCTCCGGATGTTGCATTTCAATCCACGGGTAAGAAATAGTGGTGCAGAGATCACTGGTATTGTAGTCAGAAACTTGCCTCTGTTTGTTCTTTTAGAAAGATGTGTAAGAAGTGTACATGGTCACACAGGCCAACTAAATTGCCTATGTCCAAGATTTTAAATTCTCTTCCCCATGTGAATTAGAGTGGATATTTGCAAACTGACCACTGGAAATAGACCATGGCTTATGCCAAGTTTCATATCAAGTTTGGCAAAGTGTTAACTGGCACATAATGTTCTTATGTGAGGAACTATATTAATATTTTAATTATTTAAACAATCAGTTCTAGTGATGGTCTCAATACAAACATTCCCTATCACTTTAAATTAATTAGTATAGAGGTAGATTCTTCAATATATGCGTATACAGAATCAGATGAATATGTGATAGATCCTTTCAAACTGTTCCTCAAAGAGCTTATCTAGAATGAAGGACAAAGATCTGAGTAGCTGTTTGTCTGGATACTCCATAGAACATTCAGGCCAGCACCACAGATTTACAGACTTAGGTGTGAATTTTAACCAGTTTTAAGCTCTACAGTTTTCATAGTTTAAAAAACTAATGCTAACCTGTTGCCTGTTTTGAAGATATATATTTTTTTAAATGTTATATTGAGTCTGAAGCAGAACTGAGCTTATCTATTTTGACAGGCATGTGAAGAGAGGATAGAATCTGCATCACTCTTCTAAAGACCATACTGTGTGCAATGATCCCAATCTCAGTGTCATATGCTGTAACTTCCCTTTCCACCAAATACTGAAGAGATTTCTCAGATACTATTCCAAAATCTGTATTATTTTTTTTTTTTCTACCTGAGAAGACTCTAAATGTCAATTTACAACAATATTCTGTAGTGATTACTAGCAAACTGAGAATGCTCACCTGTACTGAGAATGTACTGTTCAACAGTGAAGAATCTGGGTCATAAAAATTACATGCTATTGTTATGCTGTGACTACAGAGATATAATTTCTAAATTAAGACTGTGTGCTAAATGTTATAACTAAACATTTTTAAGGAAAAAAAAAAAAAAACAAAAACAACAACACATAGTAACAGTAAAGTCTGTATTATAAATTCCAAAGTTTACTCTTTAAATTTATTTAGAAGTTCCTTGAAACATATGAGATGTTATTTATGTTTTCTGTATTGTTTTTAATTTCATAGGAAACAGTGTGATGGACTTTACTTGAAAGTTATCTTGAAGATACACAAAAAATAAAACAGAAATCTGGTTTATATTTCAACAAGGGGTTAAGCTAAAGTACACGATAAAATACAACATTATAGTTTCATATAACATTGTCTCAGCATCTTTCTATCTTCAGCCTCCTATGTCCCTTGCACCTGTTTCTCCTGTGTATTCATACATCTGCTGCTCCAGCAAGGTACTGTTTATCCCTTAAAAATGTGTTGAGATCACTGATTTAGGAAGCTGAGAAAATAAAAAGAGAGATTTTAAACAGCATTTTGAATAAAAATGCAGATTCTTTTTTTTTTTTTTAAATCCTCATTCAGAGACTAGCTGAAGTTGAAGACTTTACCGTTCTCAGAATTCTTCATTAATGTCCTCTGAGGAATGTTCAGTCCCCAGAGAAGCAAGGATATGGGGTTATGGAGAAACCTTGAGACATAAAGCTTCCTAGAGAATTGAAGAGGGCAGGGTGATTCTATAAGCTGAGCAGTACAGTGGCCAAAAAAACAGAGTGCTTGATCAGCCTTTCACACTGGAACAAGCTGCAGGAGCAGGTGTTTCAGGGTCTCAAAACTGCAAAAAACAGATTTCTTAAAACCCGATTTGCTGGATCTGCTTTTTCTATCATAAGATTAATCACTTGAAAAAATTAACACAGTGCATGCTGCATCAAGAAACATATTTCAGGTGGTTTGAAAGGTAATATGTACATAATTAATAAACTAAACATTTTTTATGTTGATAATTTATTTATATATTTCGGTTGTCAGTAAAATCAAGAAGCAGGGACTATCTTCACTACATTTCAAATCAGAGTGAAAGCACTTTGTTCTTACTTTCACCCTTGTGAGATACAGTACAAAGTACAGATCAGTGGAGAACATAGTCCAAATTCCAAATATATCCTAGTTCTCCCATGAGACTTTATGAGACACTTTACCTTCAGATGTCCTATTTGATATAAAGAACATGATATATTATTATCTAGTTATTTTGCTCTTGTTATCAACATTTCTGGATTTTTTCCCTTTCTCTCTGTCTCTTTTTGTTGCTGATGTCTTTAACTACAAAGCAATTAAAGGCCCCTGGTGAAACCTAGGCGGGGATTCAGTTTGCTGTGTATAATCAAGTTGCTACTTACATTTCACATGGATCTGGGGGAGGGGCCTCATTATAGTCAATGGAGATCTAAAGAATACAGCAAAGAAGCCTATGGAATTTTTATGGTGATAATTGCTAGATGTATGCTTGTGCTACTTAAATGCACTGCAGTGTACTAGGATATCCAAGATGTTTGTCTGGTGATGGCAGGCATGACACAAGATGCACGGACGACTTGCATTCCTTTGGAGTAGTAGCTGGATGCAGGGCAAGATCAGAGGCCATTTCAAGCAGCATTAGATGTCAGTGTTTACACAGTTAAGTCAAGAGCCCACTGAATATAATAGCAAATGAGAAAGAATGTTCTTACATAGACATAAATATGTAAGAATCCTATCTTCCAGTGTCTTGATTTAAAGCTTGTTAGGTTATGTGATAAAACCTCATCAACACAACTGCAAAGGAGCTCAGTGAAACAATGGCAGATGGATAAACTCAAGTAGTAGACTTCCTGGAACCCAAATAGTGTCCTTCCTGGCTGTTCCCATGCACATCACAGGAGAATACAATGGCAGGAAGGAATCAAAATTAAGAATGTAGTGAAAGGGACACTGCCAAAGGAAGAACCAGATAAAGGAATGGATTTAGGTGATCTGGGGAGGAATAATATGGTAAGATAAAGGGGTAAGATGAAAATGGCTGGATACTTGTAAATAATTTTCTTGTTGGTGCATTTGTCTGGCCATGCTCTGTGCCTGATCTGCACAGTCTATCCTGTCCTATTAGATTTCCTGGATAAGACACCCTTTTCAATGCACATGTGCATGTGTGTATATGAGTGCAAGCAACTGAACCATGGGTTGGAGGGCCTGTATGTCTGTGGTGCCAGCAACTGAAATGATTGTGGGTCTGGGTACCAGCAACTGGGCTGTAATTGGAGGGCACAAATGCCTGGATGCCAGAGGCTGGAGAGACCAAATTGAGTGAAACCAAGTACCATCCTCTGGGGTGGGACCAGGGGATGGAGGTCCATGTGTCTGTGGTGCCAGCATCAGGAGGGTGTGTGGGCATGCGAGTATGTGACTGAGTAAGGATCAAGCCAAACCAGCCTGTGAGTTAAGTGAAGTGGCCTGGGAGCAAGGTGCGTATAGAAGTTCAGGACCATGGGTGGTAGGTTACTGGGGACCAGGGGAGTCCTGGCTGTGTGAGCATGTATCTCTGTGAGCATGCAACAGCAGGTACCAGCAGCTTGAGTGGGGCCATGGCCTCAGGGGCTTATATTTCCAGTTGACAGCACCTGGGAAGACAGAGATCCAATGGCAGCTACTGGGCAGACTGAATTTCTTAGCTTACCTACTGGAGGGATCCACATTGTACACGTGTATATATATATCTATAAATATATATAAACATGTTGGTTTAACACTGATGAGGAGCTAAGCACTACCAACACACTCTCTCAGTCCCCATCCTCATCTAAATAAGGGGAGAAAATATGATTAAAAAAGCTCACGAGTTGAAAAAAAAAATAAAAACAAATAAAAAAGCAAGCAAACAAACAACAAACACACAAACAAACAGAAACAGGGAGATCACTCACCAAGTTCCATCATGGGCAAAACAGACTCAACATAAGGGATATTAATGTAATCTAATGCTTATTCACAACAGGCTAAAGCAGTGAGAACTAAAAGCAATCTAAAAACATGTTCCTCACCATTCACCTTCTACCTCTCCCCTTAGAGTAGTACAGAGTAATGGGGAATGTGGGTTGCAGTCAGTCCATAACACTGTTTCTGCCACTTGTTCTTCATTTGCTGTAGCATTGGTCCCTCCCATGGGATGCTATCCTTCCCAGATCCAATGTGAACTTCCCACAGGCTGCAGTTCTCTATGAACTGCTCCAATATCCAAGGTCGCTCCAGCATGGGTCCCATATGGGTGGTAGCTCCCACTAGACCTCCTGAGGGTTCCTCTCCACAGCCTTCAGTTCTGGTCCAGATTCTGCTCCTGTGTGGGCTTTCCATGGGCTGCAATGTCCTTCAGGCCATATCTAACTATGGGGTCTTTCATGGTCTCTCAGTTCTGTGAGATCTGTTCTGGCATGGTACACCATAGGCTGCAGGGGACAGCCTGCTCCATCACGTTCCTCTCCACGGGCTTCAGGGAACTTTTGCTTCAGTGTCTGGAGTACCCGCTACCCTCTGTTCTTCACTGACTTTGGTGTCTGCAGAATTTTTTCTCTCTTTACTTTTTCTCACTTATCTCTCCCTGCTGTAGTTGTGCAACATTTTTTTTCCCTTTCTTAAATATTCTCTCAAGTGCAACCAGCAATGCTCTTTGGTTTAGCTTTGGTCTGTGGCGGGTTGTTTTTAGAACCATCTGAACTGTGTCTTTTATCTTTTATGGGGCAGCTTCTGGACTTTTCTCATAGAGGCTACCCATGCAGCCCTGCTCTGCTAACAAGATCTTGACACATAAGTCTAATACAATATATTTAACTATCATTACTATTCTTAGTAAGAGACCTCTATCTGACTCAGCTAGAGAGGGGAGTGGGACAAGCACACTGGTAGTGTCTGTATTCATATGAATGCTCTGTGTCTCTGTCTGTGATCTTTATGACAGGCTAGGTAGATACATACACATGTGGTGTGTGTTCTCTATATGTCTACACTTACTGGGGCTATATCTTCAACCTCACTGCTGGTGGCCCTAGGAACATAGAAATGCAGCAGCCTTGCCTCTCTTATGTTGTCAGATCCCACAGAATATATGTTCTTCTAATATCCATCATATGTTCCAGTAATATCCAGCAACAAAGTTAATCTATATTTATATTTCAGTGTTTCTCATGTCTAATTTACAGTGATGTTAGCACAACCTCTACCAGCATTTGTGGTGGTTTTACCGTGCTGGGCAGCTAAACCCCACAACCGCTCTCTCATTTCCCCTCCTTTAGATGAGGAGGGGGAGAAGTAAAGCAAAGAACAACTCACGGGTTGAGATAAGGATAATTTAATTAAAGGGAAATAATTATAATAATTAAAGACTACCATGAACTAAACAATTTAACTAAGGGGAAATAAAAAGGGAAAGGGAGGGGAAAAAGGGAAAATAAAAAGAAGGGAGGAAAACAAACAAACAAAATAAATGAAGGCTATATGGAAGTGCAGAGGAAAGAAATTACTCTCTACTTCCCACAAATGAGCGATGATTGACCACGTCCTTGAAGCAAGGCCTCAACGCATGTAGCCGGTGTTCGAGAGGAGGACCGACGTGTTCCAAACGAGAGCCCACCCCTCCCCTCTTCTTCCTGTTTCCACCTTTTATTGCTGAGTGTGACATCACATGGTATGGAATATCCCTTTGATTGGTTTAGGCCAGCTGCCCTAGTGATGTTTCTCTCCTCACCTTTTGCCCACCCCCTAGGAGGGTTAGAGAAAGGCCTAATACTGTGCCACTGCTGCTCAGCAGTAGACACAACACTGGTGTGATAACACTGCTGTTCCAGCTACAAGTACAGAGTACGGCACTGTATGGGCTGCTGCTGGGAAAGTTAACATTCCAGCCAGACCCAATACAGCATTGTAAAAATAATAATACCATTAATAAATAAGCTACTTCAGTGCCTAATTTGACTTAAATCATGTGTGACAGTTTGTCCCTTTGACACACTCTGGCAAGCCCTCTATGGATCACCAGAACTCTTGGTCAGAACAGTATGTCACAATTTGGAAGATATTGTTAAGAGGAGGTCATATTGGCAAATTTTTTCATGAAAGAACTCCAGATGATCCCAAAGCAATGTCAGCAGACTGCAAATATTAAATCATTCTAATTTCAACACAGGGATTTTATTTATTTATTTATTTATTTATTTTATTTGACTGGAAAACAACTTGTCATAAAGCAATCTTACTACAAACAAAGTTGGATGCTACTGCTGATCTAAAATGTTCACTTTAGTTTCCAGTTGCCTCTTAAATCCATAGGAATCATAGATTCATAGAATGGTTTGGGTTAGACGAGACCGTCTGAAAGACCATCTAGTCCCAACCGCTCTGCCATGGTCAGGGACACCTTCCACTAAATCATGTTACTCAAAAACCTATCCAACCTGGCCATGAACACTTTCAGGGATGGGTCATCCACAGCTTCTCTGGGAAACTTGTTCCAGTGCCTCACCACTTTCATTGGAAAGAATTTCCTCCTTATATCTAATCTAAACCTACCCCTACCCTTTTTTAATTTAAAGCCATTCCCCCTTGTGATATTACTACACTACACAAAGAGTCCCTCCACAATTTTCCTGTAGGAACCCTTTAAGTACTGGAAGGCTGCTATAAGGTCTCCCTGGAACTTTCTCTTCTCAAGGCTGAACAACCCCAACTCCCTCAGCCTGTCTTCATAGGAGAGGTGCTCCAGCCCCTTGACCATCTTTGTGGCCCTCCTCTGGACTTGCTGTAATAGGTCCATCTTGACCTGCTGGCCACACTTTTCATACAGCCCAGGATATGTTTGGCTTTCTGGGCTGCAAGAACAAATTAGCAGCTCAAGTCAAGCTTCTTGTCCACTCCCAGGTCCTTCTCCTCAAGGCTGCTCTGAATCCATTCTCTGCCCAGACTGTATTTGTACTTGGGATTGCCCCAGCTCAGATGTAGAACCTTGCACTTGGCCTCGCTGAACTTAATGGTTTGCACAGGCCCACCTCTCAAGCCTATCCAGGTCCCTCTGGATGGCATCCCTTCCCTCCAGCATGTCGACCACACCACACAGCTTAGTGCCATGGGCAAACTTGCAGAGGGTGCACTCAATTTCACTGCCCATGTCACCAACAAAGAAGTGTCCCAGTACTGACCCCTGAGGAACACCACTTGTTACTGATCTCTACCTGTTGCTGTTCACTGTAACTCTTTATGTGTGACCCTCCAGACAGTTCTTCACATAGTGGTCCATCCATTAAATCCATGTCTCTCCAACTTAGAGAAAAGGATATAATGGAGGACTGCATTAAATATTTTGCACAAATTGAGGAAGTTAATAGTCCACTTGTGCAGAGCTCTGATTGTCAGTAGATAAATAGAAGACCACTCCTAGTCAAGAAAAAAAGCAGCTCCCTCTTTCTTTCCTCTTTTTGACCATTTCCTGTTTGTTTTCCCTTTTCTTCCTTTCTCCCTAAATTATCAATAGCAAGTTCTGTGACTGTACAGGTCAATTTGATCTGATGCTTGTATTTTGTTCATGTCCTTGACAGCTAACCTGTTATTAACTTCCAAGCTAGCAAAAAGGCTTCCAGCAGCACGAGCTCATGGGATTTTAGGCATATATTGGTGAAACTTGACAAAAATATCCAAACCTACTTTTCTATAAATGTTACTATTATCTGAAGAAATCCATATTTGCAGTATGAGTCTTATCAGAACTAGTTAGTAACACCTATTTCTTAATCAGCTTCTTTTTCTGCAGAGAATACTGCTCCTGCTAAAGTGTGGCTATCGATGTGTTAGAAAAGCTGTGTATACAGTAGCTTCCCATAGGCAGTAGGATGGAGTGCTATTAAGGAGGAATAGGAGGCAAGTGGTTTATGATTGCTACCAGCTTTTCCATTACAAAGATCTTTGATTTTTTATTCTTGCCTGTGTAATGTATATGTTTCAGAAGTGCATCAGAGCATGCTATGACTGTAATGACCAGTTTAACCACTAGGTGAAATCACATCTTTGTAGCAAAATCCTCTATATACAGTGAAAAAGTTTTTGGGTACATTTCAAGGATTTGCACAGACACCTTCAAATTCTGGAAACAAATTGATAGCCTTATTGTAAGTTAATTTAAAAGTAGGCCTACAGGTATGGGTTCATTTTTCCCTGTGATACATACAATATATAGAATCTAAAATTGAATTATTCTAGAAACCTATAACAAAAGAAGATTCTTCAAATCCATTTGTTCTTCAGGTTGATTGAGATACCTCTAAAGTAGAAGAGAAAGTTCAGACAAGTTCAGAGAAACACGTTCAAGATTTAAATCCCTTCCTCTTTCCAGATTATCATAGAATCCTAGAATAGCTTCAGTTGGAAGGAACCTTAAAGACACTTCCACCACTGCATTTATTTTAAAGCCCTGCTAATAAGCCCAGACAACTTGCTGTCCAGAACACTCTTGCCCTAAGTGGTCATGTATGCCCCATCCTGAGTCAGCAAGCCTTGTTCCTCGAAAGTACATCCAAGATCACAGAACCCAAAACCTTGAACACGTCAACACTTTACAGAATCATAGAAAAATGCAGGTCAGAAGAGACCTCTGAAGGTCACTTAGTCAATCTTTCTGATCAGTGGAGATCTACCTTTAAGATGACATCAGGTTGCTCACAACTTTATCCAAAAAATTTCATAAGGTGGAGATTCCAGACTCCGCATCCTCTTTGGGCAACTTGTTTCAGTGCTTAGGCAGTTTCATTGTGAAACATTACTTTGTTACTGCCTCTTGTGATTTTTTTTGCAGCAATTTCTGCCTCCATCATTTTGGCCATGTGCCTCTGACAGTATGGTGATGTCTTCTCTATAATCTCCCTTTAGATATTGGAAGAGAGCAACTGCTGCCATGGACTTTTTCCATTCCCCTCCCCTCCCCTCCCCTCCCCTCCCCTCCCCTCCCCTCCCCTCCCCTCCCCTCCCCTCCCCTCCCCTTCTTTGCCCTACCTTGTCCTCCTTTCCCTTTCCCTTTCCCTTTCCCTTTCCCTTTCCCTTTCCCTTTCCCTTTCCCTTTCCCTTTCCCTTTCCCTTTCCCTTTCCCTTTCCCTTTCCCTTTCCCTTTCCCTTTCCCTTTCCCTTTCCCTTTCCCTTTCCCTTTCCCTTTCCCTTTCCCTTTCCCTTTCCCTTTCCCTTTCCCTTTCCCTTTCCCTTCCCTTTCCCCTTCCCCTTCCCCTTCCCCTTCCCCTTCCCCTTCCCCTTCCCCTTCCCCTTCCCCTTCCCCTTCCCCTTCCCCTTCCCCTTCCCCTTCCCCTTCCCCTTTCTCTTTTTATTTATTTATTTATTTATTTTCCTTCAGGCTAATTGAATCCAGTTCTCTTAGTGTCTTTTGTATCTGCTATAACCACCTTACTGAACTTCCACCTCACTCTCTCAAATTCTCTTATGCCTCTCCTGTAGAGAGGAAGCTACAGCTGATCATAGTAATTCAGATGTGGAGTCAGAAATACCTAGCAGAGTGGAATATTGAGTTCCTTGCATCTACTGGCTGTATGCATGGTTATGTTCATGAAGAACAATATACAAACACAACTATTTGATCAGAAACCAAGTTGGCAACAGGGGGGAATGAATTTTGCTAATTTTTCAGTGCCATGTTTATTATCTCAACAGTGTGGTTAGTATAAATTCTTGCATAAACCCTTACCTCCCTATACCCCCAAATAATATGAACTAGTTTGATAACCTGACTTTAACTTAGGTTGAAAAAGTGTTTTGAGTGACAGTGTTAAGCAGTATACTATACTATGTGCAAAATGAGAATCCAAATGCTAACTGCAGTACTTCCAAAAACAATTATTTTCTTTAGTGATTTAAAGTCAAAGGTCAATATGATCTCTATGCATTCAAGCATTTTCTTTCTAGTGAATGTAATCTCTTAAGAAATCTGTTTGAAAACAAGAAGATGAAAACAAGTAAACATTTAAGGTTAGATAGAGAAGAAACTTCACAAAATTTATTCAGACAAAAATTGTTACATTAGGAAAAAAAAAAATTGCTAGCTCTCCCCATCACTGACAACAATACTTGAACATTATGTACCCTTTTAGAAGTGTTTATCTATAATACTGTGGGTTCCATTTATCATAATGTGATGTGTCTTCCAAATAACAATGAATCTCTGCAGAAAAAGCACACATTATGTATTGATGCAACATTAGGAGGTCCTGTCTCCAAGCTATCAGGAAAACTAATAAAACAGCTAATACAGTATACTTTCAAAAATATTGGCTCTGAGCACAAATGTTAAGGACACTTCAGCTTAGAAAGTAAAAGAATTATCTTGTCACTAAAATAGGAAATTGAAGCAAATAATCTTCTACTTAATGTAGTTTAGAGGAGAAAAAAATACTTCTGCTGGAGTAAACTGCAACAGATTTGCTTGAATTCAAACTTAAGTTCGACAAATACACTAGTTAACAATTTAATAAATTTAACACACATTTTAAAATGATTTAACAACTTTAATAATATTGCATAACGACAAAAGGCCCATACTAATGATGTTCTGTGTAACCTAATTTCTCATCGTTATCAGATGGTGGTATTTGAATTCAAAATATTCACAGATTCCATTTCTAATACTAATGTTGCAGTATGAACCTCAGGAAATAAAGGAGGTATTTTTTACACTTACAGTCACAGAAGTGTCGTTCAAGTTCCAAATACTTTTTTTTCTTCAAGTTCGAATAAATATTTATAAAACTTAATTTAAAATTGCTTATTTTGTATCCAATTCTTTTCAAAACCTGTACTTTTAATTCTAGATTATAGTTCACTTCTACAATAATCATAAAAAATCTTGGATCAGATTCACAGATAATCCACAACAATTTTGTAATGGTTCAGTGTAAAGACGTAAAGTGTAAAATTTTCTGATGATAACCTACAGAACTACTATAATGGTGTGTATTTTGGGTTTATGCCCGGAGAAGGTTTCCTCATAAAATGAGGTCAGTCAAAGATTTCTTGCTGCCAGAATAAACCTATGGGCTGTGAGCACAAGCACAAACAGAAGTAACCTTAAGGCAGGTGACATTATGACTGTGCTGAACTGCAGCCAAATCTCACTTCTGAGAGAATGAAACAGTCATCCAGTTACCACTCAGTCCCATCAATACAAGGTTAACAAATCTTGTCACACAAGTGGATATGACATTTTTATTTTTATATTTTAATTATGTGGGAATTTATCAGCATTGAAATGGCAAAACATACCTGAACCTTAAACATAAGGAATCTGTCTTATTTATAATATAATAGTGAGATATCCAAAATATTAATAACCCTTAATATGGTAATAGCTATTATCGGCAATTTATCCATAAAAATAAAAGATCAGTAAACTCATTAAACCTTAATGAACAACCTTATTATTTTCTTTTGAAGTATACATTAAAGAAGAAAAAAAAAAAAAAAAGTGAAAAAGATATTATCATGTTTCCTGGCTTCATTCGTTTACATTTTCATTTGTATAAAATTAGAATTTTCTACCATTTCTCAATTCCTACTATATCCTTCAACTTTTCCAGTAGCAGACCTGAGAACATTAGCCTAGTGATTTTTCTTTTATTTTATTCTAGTGTTTTATTACATTTTTTTTTAAGATCTTCTTTTTGTCATTTCTTTTTTTTTTAAAAAATTATTATTATTTTTATTATCATTTTCCAGTTAATAATGTACAAAACTTTACTCATCTTTACTAATATTCTTATATTTTTCTTCCAATTACTGAATCATTTCTACTGCTCCTAACATTTTATATAAGCGTACATATGTATATGTGTACATAATATATATAAATATATATAAATACATATATTTATAGATTAGAATTGCATACATATTGTCATACATATATGGGAGTCCTGACTTATTCTGTTTATCTTCATTTCTCAGGTTTACCTAATTTGAAATTTTAAATTCCATCAATAAAAACTGAGATAAACACTTCCACAAAATTAGTCTCCACTTAGAAGTTAAATCATCAAAGAATAAAACTATTTATGGTAAAATAAATAAATAAATAAATAAATAAATGTTCATAACTAGTCTTCCTTCTGAGATTAAATTTGTGATTATTATTATTTCCCCCAATTTACAAATAAATTATTTATATTTGACTAGTATTTTCCTTTCTGAACTGGAATGATTTGTCTTAGTTTCTTAATAAAGCAATTCATGTGAGCTCCTGACTCTCATTTGACAGACTGAAAATTCTTTGTAAGTAACTGAAGATTCACTTGTTTTCAAGTGTTATGTGCAATTGGTGACTGGTGCTTTCTTTAAATGCATGTTTTTCCTGTTTTCCAGATGTTAAGCTGGGTTTTGCATCTCTCACATTGGCCTCTACATTGAATGAAAAGTTCTAATTACTGTGATTATTGAAAACCCTTCTGGTGTGTCAGTTTCAAAAACATAAAACACAGAAAAAAATGTTATCATCTTCCTTGTTTCTCACTCTTGTTCTTTTTCAAAAAGGAAATGGTTTAGAAGAGGAGTATCTAGACTATTCAAAGTAGCTTCATATGGTGGTATTGTAGATACGAACACCCATGTGCATGAAAGATATATTGCCAAGTCAGATATCTATTCTTAGAATACTGATAAATCTGCTGAAAATGTTGCAGTAATATTGATAGTACTCTGATGAACTTATCTGTTATATTAGCTCAATGGTGTTATCTAGTTGTGTGATCTCTATATGGTGGAAATTTCCACCAACTACATGAGTTGGTGGAACTCATGTAGTTGGTGGCAACTCATGTAGTTGGTGGCAACTCATGTAGTTGGTGGCAACTCATGTAGTTGGTGGAAATTTCCACCATATAGAGATCACGCAACTAGATAACACCATTGAGCTAATATAACAGATAAGTTCGTAAAGTAACAGATAAAAAAAGTAACAGATAGTACAAAACCTGAAGTGGAAAAAAGTGAAGTGATTGTCCATGTAAATTTCCAGAATAATTTTCTTCTTTATTCCTGATTGATTAGTTTATTGCTGTATATATATATATATGTATGTATAGATAGTTAAATTATTGTTTATTCTGTAAAAACAAGACTTTATTGCTTATCTGTAGTAGTATAGACAGGGTTTTTATTTTACTGCTTTGGTGAAGAAGAAATAGGGGTTGCATGCTTGATATACAAGTATCAAGTCCCAGAATAGCAAAGTACTCTGTGTCTCAGTCCTTTAACTCTTGCTTTACTATTGAAAAACTATGAACAGATATTTTTTCCTGAGCTATGGCATATAATGGAGAAACAGGAAACATTTTCCTTTAGGAATATATAATGGCATATGCTTTCCTCTGAAAAGACATTTCCTCTGATGTAGAAATATCCTGGATAAACTACTATTCTTATCAACCTAATTTATATGTCTATTTCATTTTACTGTTCAGAAATATGCACCAAACTTTGTAATGACACAATATTTTACAGTACTGTCACTACTTTTAATGTATCTTGATACTATTCATTATTATTCATAAGTATTCACTAAGTTATGCTAGTGGCCTGCTTCTGAATAAATCTTTTGGTCTCTACAAAATAAGCCATTTCTCCATCTCTCTATAAAAACTGAACACAATATATATATATTCTTGATGTTGGAAAGAAATGTGAAGTTTAATCAAAAGAAATTAATCTTGAATTTGCTAAGACTCACAAATTGTACAAACGACAACCAACTCCTTTTTCAAGAAGTAAACCAGTCTCTATCTGACAGTGACTAAGAAAATACTTAATCCTCCCACAGTGGTGATATGTTCTTACTAACTTTTAGAAGTGGTTTTAACCTTAAACATATGGGATTCTGTCCCTTCTGTCTTGGTAATGCTATTTCATAATTACTCACCCAAGGTTTTCTTCCACCTTCATCTAAGATAACAGTGACCAATTTAAGACTCAAATTACTTGTGATTACTTTGTGATCTACAGGACCCGCGGGAATGGAGTTAAGCTGAGGCAGGGGAAGTTTAGGCTGGACATCAGGAAGGGGTTCTTCACAGAGAGAGTGGTTGCACACTGGAACAGGCTCCCCAGGGAAGTGGTCACTGCACCGAGCCTGACTGAATTTAAGAAGAGATTGGACTGTGCACTTAGTCACATGGTCTGAACTTGGGTAGACCTGTGCGGTGTCAAGAGTTGGACTTGATGATCCTTAAGGGTCCCTTCCAACTCAGGATATTCTATGATTCTATGATTCTACTTGTTTTCTTTGGTAGGACGTGTCAGGGAAAAATCGATTCTCCAACACAAGGCAATGAATCTAGCGGTAGTGTTAGTATGCTCTTACCCTTTTTAGGTGCTCTACAGGCAAAATTCATCATTATTAAATATACATGTATGAGCAGGTCTAGAATTTTCACATCATGCATAAACATTAAGCCAATCTGTAGTTCTACTGCTTTTTGAAGTAAATGATTCCTGCTGGTTCCTCTGGCAGTCTTCATTCAAATGGCAGTTCATTTGTTATTGTGTTTTCCAATAAGTATTTATAGACTGACAGGCCTTAAGAGTTACAGTGACTAACAGAGAGGCTGAATTTTGTTGATCTCTCCTTTATACTGTCATTTAAACTTTCTTTGTTTTAAACCATCTTAAAGGAAAGAATGAAAATAAGTCAGGTCACTTTTTTAACCCATAAATACCACTTACATACCCTCCTCTGGTTGTTCAAGGAAAAGTAGAGAGCATTTTGAAGATAGCATACCTCTTACTAAAGGAACAATCAGAAGCTGGCTGAATGTGAGTCATTGGTAATTTCAACACTTGGAGTACAGGCCTGTCTGGTCTGAAACTAATTAACATTTATTTATGTTTCAACCCAGTTTAATCCGTAATATTTCAGCAACATATCAGTGTAGAGGATTTGGAACTTTAAAGTAACATGTAATATTTTAAAATTGTTTGAGACACAGGGATCATATAGTAAACTCATGTTCTTTTTTGTCACACAGTGTTACACATCATGAAAGAGTTGATCACCTTGATGCTGGGAAAAATAAAATAAAGTAAAAATAAATAAATAAATAAATAAATAAATAAATAAGTGGTATATTTCTGCATTACAGGCATATATTGGTTTTCCAGGTAGAGCAGAGCTTTAGATTACCTTCATGAAATGTTTGCCTCAGACATTTCTCATGTTATTGTCTTCCATTTGGCAGTGAGCAGTACAATGCCTGTATGTCATGAAATATGATAAATAGCTATTCATGATTTTGATATCCTTTCTTTTGTACTTGAAAGACAGTGCTAAATTTATTATATGCTGTGAACTGAAAATAAATAACTAAAGCATATATTAACAAAACTAAAGGGTAAAGCCTACTTTTCATATCTCATACTGAACTGTTTCTGAAATCTAACACAACCAGTCATATGTTTGAAAGCTGGTTTCAAAACAGTAGGAAGATAAAATAAATGGTAAAACTTTTCCTTAACAGTTTCCTGACTGCCAGAAAAATTTACTGAGGTCTCTTTTTCCTTAGAAAACATTTAATCAGAATTGTGTATTTATCTATGTAAAGCTACAACAAAACAAGTAAGGCTTACATTTTTATGACCTTCACATTTTGAATTAGACTTGAAATGTCATAACTTACTTTTCCTCAATATGAGAAAAGCAAAAAAAGTGTTGTAGATGATTCAGATCATGTGTAGATAATTCAGATCAAGGCCTGTGAACTGGCCTTTCAGAAAGGAAATGTAGAAGACTCTAAATTGAAAAAGGATGAATGTTCTTTACACTTCCAGTCAATTTGAATGAAAATGGTGCTCTTTGCTGGACATTAGAAGAACATGATAAAGCTGTCTAGTTTTGTGCAGCTTGTTTAAATCAACCACCATTTCAAATACTGTGTTTTATTTTGAATATATTTACAAAATGTTGAAATGTTGAAAGAAACATCATCCCCAGATTTGATGCTACCTTTAAGTGTAAATCTTAAAAGACAAACTGATTGGTGTGCATATTGTGCAGTCACAGGAACTCAAAACAAAGTGGTTGTGAAGAAAGCACAAATGTAGATTAATTTAACCAGAAGATTCATCTGGACCGATAGTCAAAGAATGTGTATTTGATTTAGGATTACTTAATAACTTTATTTTTAGGAAAACAAATTAGGATTTTTTTTTTCTAAGTTTTTTTTTTCTAAGATAGCGAAAACATTAGTGAACAAAGAAAAATAATATAAGAACACAGGTTAGAAAGAATTACCTATTACACTAAAGGGGATAAAAATAAAAAATAAAAATAATAATAAAAAAAGGCTTGAATGATATTGTATCTTTATGTGAAGCACTCTCATTTCAAAGAGGAAAAATTGAAGACCATGAAGATTAAAGAACTAGTGGTGCCAGTTTGCAGGAAATTTGACTATGAATTATCAGTAAGGTCTGCAGGTCTGCATATAGTGTAGAACACTAACCAGTAGTGTTCTTCATAAAACTAGCAAGGAAAAATTCTTTTGCATATTGCATTGTGGAAAATACAGTTGAAATGCTGCTGTGAAAAATATGAATATTTTAAACAGAATAATAGTGAGAAATATTATTAAAAAAAAAAAGACATAAATCACAAAATGATCAGGAATTTGTTCAGAGAGATAACATAGTAGATAGGAAGAAGTCATGACTAGCCCAATATTTCTGATTAAGTGATAAATAATGTTACTGGTGAATACTCCTTCTGTGATTGCATAGTCTAATGATGATTTTTGTTCCATGAAAGCATTAACATAGTAAAAAGGGTGACAGAGGAGGTGATAGTGGAAGAATAGAAGTTCTCAGGAATGAAGGACACTGATTTAGTAAAATATGATACAAATTCAGGAAATAAACATTTTGAATTTAATATATATATATATATATGTGCATATATATTTTATAACTGGTTGATACTTATGGTAAAGACTCAGAAAGAAAACTGTGATGTATATGAAGCATCATACTGGTTTGGGCTAGGATAATTTTCTTCATAGTAGCTCACATGGTGCTATATTTTGGATTTGTAATCAAAACAGTGTTGATAACACACTGATGTTGCCTAGCCGTTCTTACACAGAGACAAAGATTTTTCTGTCTCATACTGCCCTGCCAGTGAGTAGACTAGGGGTGCACAATAAACTGTGTGGTGACACAACTAAGACAAATGACCTCAGCTGTCCAGAGGGATATCCCACACCATGCTCAGCAATAAAAGATGGAGGAAATAAGGAGGAAATGGGGACATTGGGAATTATAACATTTGTTTTCCCAAATAACTCTTATGTATGATGAAGTCCTACTTTCTTTGAAATGGCTGAGCCTGATGATGGGAAGTAGTGAATTAATTCTTGCTTTGCTTTGCTCACAAGTGTATCTTTTGCTTTAGCTATTAAACTGTCTTTACCTTAACTGTTTCCCCTCGTCCTGTCACCAGGCACATGGAAGAATAGACCAAAAGAAGCCTCATTGCAGAGCTTGATTGTAATATTAGAGGTACCACTGAGATATACCAGGCTAAAATATGCAGTGTCTTGTTTGCTAGAGGAAGAAATCAAAGCTTATGTTTACAGTAATGCAAATTATTAACTTTTTAGTTGCAGAAATGATTTTAGTATACTAGAAATAAAACCACTGTGAGTGTAGGGGAGGAGGAATATTTTCCTGTTAAAAGTAGATTTCATTAAAATATACTGTAAACATTCCAAATAACATTAAAAAGCATGTAAGGACACCAAGTGTTCTGAGGTCAGACAGAATGCAATATCACAGCTCTGTTTTGTTAATCCAAGGTTTGCTTATCCTTTCAAAAACATGGTAAAAATTTATCTACCCTGACATCTATGCACACGTGGCACAAGAACTATAGGAAAAAAAAAAAAAAAAAGGTGTTTTTACTTAACGTTTTCTATGTATTTTGTTCAATGTCTGTATTATTGTATTAACAATAATACAATATAATACCAAAAGATTCATAGAAATATGAAGAATTATTCCCTCTATGTCAGATGCCACAACAGTGAGGGAAACTGCTAGATTTTTTCCTTGTTTATATTCTTCTAGCTCACTAGAACTCATTTTCAACAGTGTCTCATTTCAATAGGAAGACTAGACAATGGTTTAAATCAAACATTCTCTACAAATCACCTGAATGCTGGGGTATTTACCTGCTATACATGGAAACTGCGAGTTTGGTTTTAGAATGCAGAGGTTTGTGGACAGAAATCCACCACTTCATCTTTCCTTCCAAACAAAAAATAACTTTGGATACATTTTCTTCAGTACACTGGCATGCTAACAAGTTGGAAATAAAGCCTCTGAACAATGCTTATTCTATGCTTACTTTTCTCATTCAAGTGTAATAAAAGATTTATCCTGGTATCTTGGCCCACTCTGGTTAGCACAATGGTTTCTAAAACTCTTTATCATGAAAACAGGTGTCTGAGACTAAGAAGCAAAAATGCAAAATGGATTAAGACTAAGCAAAGATTATTACCAAAGTTCATATTGCATGTGAACTCATATTCTGAGTCTAAAAGAACACATGCCACACAGCTGCTAAACATCCTTTAATGTTATTAAACTTCCACATTATGAAGTTTACAATACAGCAAGCCATCCACCCATTGGTGGAAATAACTACCCTACATAATTTGGCTTGCAAGGCTACATTAGAAGTCATGCCAGAAATAGCGATTATGAGATATTTCTCAGGACTTGCATTCTGAACAATTTATACTTCCAGAGCATGATGTGGAGTTTGAAGAAGATAGCCATAATGCCCTCTCTATTTTTCTAAATCGAGGCAAAGCTTCAGAGCTTTTGACAGAGCTGAAGTTATGGATCTCAGAAATAAAGTAAAATAATTAACTACAGACAGAAAGAATGGGATTCGCCTCACCTAATCTGACAGGCAATACAGTCAAAGAACTTCCAGGAGCACTTTGTATAATACTAGAATAGATCTAAACAGTGTTCTAGATGTCTCTATGCTTAATTTTATATAGTACTTGATGACTAGCCAATGTATTGAAATCTAAGTGAGATGCCAAGACATTTTAAGCCAGTTGTTTCTGTGTGGCTTAAATTAATAAAAAGGTTGGTTGTCATCTAAGTTCCTGAGCATATGAGTGTTGATGTTGAACTGTATGAACAGTATATGAACAGTACATTGCTGTTGTTTCTGCTAGGAAGTATTAGACTAAAAGTACTAAGACATTTTATAATGCTCTGTTCCTAATCCAAATGTCAGGTCCCTTACTACACAGGCTTAAATGCTGCTCACCGACTTCCCAAGCTGTTCTCCTTGTCCTGGAAGGGAGAACCCACTAATTCCATCTCCCCAAGCTGCAGGGAACTGCCAGCATATGTTTATCCTGACACCAAGAGCAATATGTGCAACTAAGAAGACTACCAACCATATATTTCTACTAGAAATACCTTAGTATTTCTAGGAACACTAGGAAATACTAGGGAAGTAATAGGAAAAAAAAAAAAAAAAGAGATGCTGCTAAAAATCTGAGAAGGTGCATAAGAAATACTGTGTAATGTCGGGAGAGGAAGGGGGGAAGGAGGGAAGGGGGAAGGCAGTTATTTTGTGAACAGTTTTTGCCTTAAATGTATTTCTAGCATTCCTTGTTTTATCCAGATATTTATCCAGATTTATTTATTGATTTAATAAATAAGACCTTTTTTTTTTTTTTTTTTGAAAAAATTAATTTGTACCAATTAAGAGCAATTTTCCAGAAGTGAGTATACATTTCACATTATTATTATATATCTACAAACATATAGAATAAAATACTGAATTGAAACACTGGTGGGTTAGCTGTGGCTAACTGCCAACCCCCCCCACAGCTGCCTATCCCCAGCAGAATGAGGGGGAGAAAACAGGAAGAATAGAAGTAAGAAAAGTCAAGGGTTCAAAGAAAGGTAAGGAGATTGTTTTCCAGTTACTGTCACAGATGAAACAGACTCAACTTTGGGAAAATTGGCAATTTATTATCAGTTAAAATAAAATTATAGATAATATGGTGGGTAGTAGAAAACAAACAAACAAACAAACAAAAACATCAAACCAACATTTTTCAACCCCTTTCCCAGGGTCTCAATTTCATTACTTCACTCAGCTCCTCTTCCAAGTAGCATGGGAGGACTGGGAGTTAGAGTCAGTACAATGCAGTTTCTTTTTGCTGTTCCTTCTGTTTCTTCTCATACTTTTCCTCTGCTTTGGTGTGGGCTCTCCACAGTCTACAAGGAATATCTGCTTTGGGTGGAGAATCACCTCCTCCTTTCTCTTACCTTTGTGTTCACTTTGTTGCTTCTCACTGTTTTTTCTTCCCACTTTCTCTCTCTATGCACTATTTTCTGGCATTTCTTAAATATGTTTTCACAGAAGCACCATCATCTTGGCTGCTGGGCTCAGATGTATTTTGTGGTGGGGTCAATTGGAGCTAGATGGAACTGGTTATGTCTGGCATCGCAGCTCTGAGCTTCTTCTCACACAGGCCACCTCTAGGCCCTGTGCTGCCAACACCTTGACACCAGCATTCAATACAAACACCTACATGTGCAGTAAACATCTGTAAAAGCTACAAAACTAAATAAATATAAAAATATATAACTACAGATCTGACTATTGCTTTTGAAAAATTCACATAGACTTCGCTCGCATTTGTTTTAATGTTAACAGTTCAGGAAGAAATTGTTTAGAAATTCCATTAATGCTGTTTTAGCTACTTTATATATATATATATATATATATATATATATATATATATATTCTTAGACGGATTTTTGTAAAACAAGTGTCAACATGAAATGCAAATACTGGCAGTGCATGTTACAAAAAAAAGAATGAAGGTATAAGAATAAATAACAAAACATACCTCACAGTTTATGACCTCATGTGCTGAATCAGATCATCACCTGCTATACATCAGTTCACAGAAGGCTAAGTGGAAATCTGTCAAACTTCTCTGACTTACAGCTCATGTGTTTCTACCTTAATCACACCAATGGCTCAAGGCCAACTCGATGGCCAAACCACCTGACAAGTAAATGCATTTTTCACACTATTTTTAACATGTTGTCAAGTGTGGTGTCATAATTTTGTAAATGGTTAAGATGTCAAACAAAACAAAAACCGTCTTCGGTTCTCTACAGAAAATTTAACAAGGATACACACATTTTAACCACACATTTAATTAGGCTTGTAAAGAAATAAACTATGATGTTATTGTCCCACAAGAGTAAAAATGATCAACACAGCTTACATGTTAGGAGAGCTGGCAGTGGTATGCAGGCAGCAAGAGGAAACAGGAATGGTTGCTGTGATGGGGTGCAGGGCGTTACTGGTAGAACCCA
The DNA here is from genome assembly GCF_963932015.1 of Anas acuta. Lineage (NCBI taxonomy): Eukaryota > Metazoa > Chordata > Aves > Anseriformes > Anatidae > Anas > Anas acuta. The sequence continues at coordinate 47,675,342 of NC_088979.1, read as the reverse complement.
TGGTTGCTTTGGAGTTCAGTGGCATGGGAGAGTCCTGCAGCATGCTCATCGTGGTCAGCTCATGGGTAGCAAAGAGCCATTATTCACACAGACATAATTTCTAAGCCATAACTGTTGTGTAGAAACAATATATGAATATTCAGTTTGAACTGTTATTCAAACAGCCCTATTGAAAGACTTCATATATTAGCCTGATTGCTTACCTTTTATGTGGTATCATTTTAGTTGTAATAACTGATCTAAAACATTTGGATCTGGATATGAAATTGAAAGTTCTTAAGTGGTTGAGGATATACCAATTCTGGCAGATGTTTGCTATTTATCATAGCATTCGGTGAATGTCACAGTGAATTAGCAGCACCTATAATTTATGTTATCTGCAAAACAATATTTCTCCAGTGTAGTCTGCAATTTCCACCTGCAGTGGATAATGTTGCATTTTGCTTTTTTATTCAATACTAGGTTTAAATCTCTACCTTTAAAATAATACGTTAGTTTTTAAACAGAGGCAAAAATAAAATAAAATCCAAGTAAAAAAATAAACAAAACTCAACTTACAACAAGATACTTGCTGTGTATTGCTTATTCCTTATTCAACTTGATTTTCAGTGGATTTTTGACACTTCAGGTTGGATCAGCACTACAAATTCTGTAGAAAAGTGTAATGTCACAACTGTTATCTATAGGGTCACACAGATTTACAGTGGTAAGAATTTAGCTCACTTTTGCTCATGTTTCTGTTACTCCAAGCTTAGACAAGTTATTAAATTAATGGGAGCTCCTTTATCCTTTAGAAATGTTTGAACTCATTTTATAAGACTGCTATTATCCAACATTTTGTCAGTCTACAGTGTTTTACAATGCATAGAACCTAGTGTGCCTCACTGTTCTGCTTCAGCATGTATTAGGTCATTAGAAAGATTATTTGGAACAAAAGTGCTTTGACACAATATATTTCATGAAATTCAATCAAATTTGTGATTTATGTTTCCAAATATGAACAACAACTTGATAGTTGTCATCATCCACACCCATCTTTGCTTCTTTTGTCTATTTACTTCCACTGTGGCAGACAAAGAACACAGTAATGATCCTCATGACTTCTGCATAGGGTTCTCTGTGCTTTTGAAAGCAGAGAAGAAAATAAGCCAGCAAAAATATAACTGATGTAAAACTCTTTGACTATTTTCCCTTCTTTCTCTGTAAACCATTTTATAAAGATTTTAGAAGAACATTTTAGAAACCATTTTAACCTTTTTACAGAGGGTGGAGGGTGCTTTCGTCTTTCAGCTTTTACCTGTGAAGACAGATCAATGAGACAGAACAATCTCATAACATACACAGGCAAAACAACAGGCAAAACACTGCAAAGGCAGTGGAAAGGAATCTCCAAAACAGAGCTTACATAGAAATAGAACACAGATGAGAGTATATTTCATTATCTCTTCCTTCTGTGGAAACAAAGATCAGAGTCACCATAGCCTCTTTCCCTCCTTGACCATCACTTCTTGCAGTTACAGACTGCCATTAACACCAGGGTGTTGAATGAAAAGCCTTGTTGAAAGGGAAAGTCTGAGTTGATGGAGACAAAGCAAGCACATCGTAGAGTGAAACAGAAGATTGCAATGCTTGTTGGTAGCAAACTGGCTAAAAGAGCCCACTGTCACCACTGTCTGATTTAGACAACTGCTTCCTTCTGCAGAAGCAGTCATAGGGAACTAAAGGAATTTGTGAGGACTGCGTGTGTGAGGGCATAGTGTGAGATGAAGAGCTGAAGAATCTGGGGCAGGAGGTTGGAAGAGAAAGGAATGGCACAGAATGGCACATGTTCTAGGCATCTAAACAACATGCCGTATTATTAGTTAGAATGGGACACTTAGTGCTGACAATTTTAAAATAAAGTATGTGACTTATCTCCTGAACTGATTAGAAAAATTTCAGCCCTGTTAGCTTGCAAACATCCATTTGTAATTCTTTTAATGTAATCAAATATATGTATTTATTTATTTATTAAATACAGACAATGTCTGCATTTATACCAGTTATCTCAGTGCTATTGGAAATGACAGACATTATCCCGATGCCCTATGTATAGTGTTGGACCATCTGCCAAACTGATAAACTAATGTCCCTGTATTCAGATGGGAAAGAAGCAAGGAAAACAATACTGAGTAAATAAAACACTATCCATTTTGTAGAATGACTATGAAGATGTTCCTGTATTTACAATGATGTTTTAAGAACCTTACTTATGTGTTATATTTCCCATTTTCCCATATTTCCCATTTTAGAAAACCTATTTTTATACTCTGAAAAAAAAATAGCCTCCTTTTTCTTTCAAGGACAATCTACTTCAATAGAAAGAGAAGAATGAATATATTTTACAAACATATGAATAAAAAAAAAAAAAAAGAAAAAAAGAAAAAAAAACACTGGTATTGCAGTTATCATTTAAAGTACAATATACTCATTCTTCTCTTTATAAGTCTTCATTAGCAGTTCCAGGCTAACAAGCTTAAGTTAAAAATGAGTATGGGAAGGAGGAGGAGAGCAAGGTAATATTTGGGAATATGTAATATGGTCAGCCAAACCATAATTCTGTCCTATCCTGAATCTTAGCAATGCTATACTGTCATGAATAATACATATCCCATCTGAATCATGGTACTCATGGTATTGAGCCAAGTAATTCTATCTGGGTGGTAAAACTGTGCATTTAGCATGCTTAAAGTAAAGATATGTTTTACAAATAAAATTAAAGAAAAAAAAAAATAAAAAGGAAAAAGTAGCCGGTGATTATAATGCTATTATAGGAAAGGTACAAAGGAATCTGAAAACAGTGACTTGTGCCAAATGTGTCTTAGCATAAATGACTACTCTGATAACTTCTTTAACTGGAACATTTCAATGTCATTGTGTTACCTTTAGAAATTGAATGGAACATTTTGATTGCTCAATTTGAAATTATTTTCTTCTGTGAAGTATAGTTTGTACTATACAAAAGGTCATCATTAAACAGAATCAATCAGCTTTTACCTAAATGCATTTTTTGATGAGCAATGATTATTTTGTATACATTTGGGAAATTCCAAGAAACTGCTTTTACAACAACATGCAAAGGAAAATCAAATGAAACCACATAATTTTATGAAAATAGGAAAGCTGTTTTTGTTTCAAATTTATTAAAAATACAGTCATAATGGCACAGATCAAGTATTTATTGCTTTTATGTACCATTTATGTTTTCCAAGGTTCAAGGAAAATCATTGAGATTAGTCAGTTGTCCAAGCCTTTGGTCAGAGAATAAATAATATTATTTTCCAAGAACTATCCAACAAAATAAAAAATATAAAATAAAAAGACATCCTCAGGGAAAGAGAGTGTTGGCACAAAATCTGTCCAGGGGCAATTGACTACATAAACGTATCTAAATATGTGCCATCTGTGAAAGAGTTTGTCCAGCAAAATTAGCAGCATTTCTTATGCAACACTCCCCATTGCTTTGGGATGCAGTTCTGTTCAGGTAAATACAGGATAATTGAAGCTCTTGCCAATTGGTGATACTGAAATGTCTGAAACTGATTGCATTTTGTATAGTGGGGATTGTTTCAGAAGCAGTAACAGGGAGAAGGTTCTAGGCACTTATTCCATTGTCCAAGTGACTTGTTTACTCCTGAACAGATGGTCTTGCAAGCACAGCATACATCAGCTGACACCTTTATTACCCTAATAAGTAACAAAAAGAAATACCAACCGCTTTCTATCTTGTTAACACAGCAGGATGTGCAGACTAGTGACAAATGCCACTAGGTGCCAAAGGTAACAAACTAGATGGATCCAGTAGGAACACAGCAAACTTAATCTGCCTGATTATTTTCAGAGCCCTGATCTTCCTTGCATTGCTACTTAACACATAAAGCCTGTATTTTTCTTCTGAAAAGGTTCACCGATCTTCAGTATTTCTTTGTATCTTTGTATTTTCAAGTATCTCTTATTTGAAAACAGCCTTGATTTTTAACCCATTGGAGACTTTATTTCTGTATTGTAGAATCTTCTTATTTGTCATTTTTGTTATTTGTTTTTTTGTTGTTGTTGTTTTTGTTTTGTTTTGTTTTGTTTTGTTTTGTTTGCTTATTTTGCTTTTACAGAGATGAATAGTATATATGGCTCAACTGTGGGTCAAAATTTTTGGGAACCAGAGTAACTATGGCTTGAATGGGACTATTTTGAAATAGTACACCAAAAAAGGGATTATAAGTTTTGTGGCACAGATACACATGTAAGTGCAAGGATGTTGCTCTGTCATTTCTGTTTACAGTCTTCTGTGGTGGTTTTAATTGGGTGGGCAGCCGAGCTCCACCACAACCACTCTCTCACTCCCCCTCATCAAAGGGAAAAGCGGGAGAAAATACAATGCAAAAAGCTCAAGGTTTGAGCTATGGACAGGAAGATCCCTCAACAATTATTGTGACAGGCAAAACAGACTCAGAGTAGGGATACTAGTAAAATTTATTGCCTATTACTAGTAAGCTACAGAAGTCAGAAACAAAGGAAAGAAACCACAACCACCTTCCCCCCATCCACCCTCTTCCACCTCCCCCTGAGCAGCACAGGTGAATGGGGGAATAGGGGTTGCAGTCAGTCTATACCACTTTGTCTCCACTGGTCTTTCATGGTCACTCTCTGCCCCTGCTCCATGTGGGGTCCCTCCCATGGGATGCCATCCTTCCCAAACCGATCCTGCAGGGGCTTCCCACAGGCAGAAGCTCCTGAAGAACTGCTCCAGATATGGGCCTGTACCATGGGGACCATCCATCTGAAGCAAATTGCTCCAACATGGGTCCCCCATGAGCAGCAGCTCTTTCCAGGTCACCTGCTCCTTCATGGTCTCCACTCCACAAGCTAAAGGTCCAGCCTGGAATCTGCTCCAGCAGGGGTTCTCCATAGGCCTCTGCCTCCTTCAGGGCAGATCCATCTGCTCCACCAGGGGCTCCTCCATGGGCTGCAGTGTAAAACCCTGCTCCACTGTGGTACACCACAGGACACAGGGGAACTTCTTCTCCAGTCCCAGGAGTAGTTCCTCCCCCTCCTTCTTCACTGACTTTTGTGTCTGCAGGGCTGTTTCTCACTCCTCACTCTCCTAGCTGCTGTTGTGCAGCAGTGTTTGTTTGTTTGTTTGTTTGTTTGTTTGTTTTTCCCCCTTTCTTAAATATGTTCTCACAGAAGCACAAAAAACATTGCTTGTTGGCCCCTTATCTAACATGGAGCAGCTCCAGGATTCTTTTCACAGAAGCCACTACTGCAGTCCCCTGACACCAAAGCCTTGCCACGTAAGCCACAGATGGATCTGTGCCACTGCACTGCTTCTCTACTTCTCAAGGGCTTGCTTTAGGATCTGTTTCCCAGGTAACCTGCCCTTCGGTGCAGTAGTGAAATATTTGGGATGAAAGTGGGACAGATTTCTCACAGATGAAAATAATTTTGACGTTGTCACATGGTATCCCCGTAACCCTACTCCACCTTTCTCAGAGGAGGCTGGAGTTGCCGTGGCTGGCTCGAACTGGTTACAGCCATGTTGGATCTGGAGAAGTTGGAGGCATTTCTTTCCACTCCCCATGCTCAGGTCACTGTCCGTTTCCCTACCACCACCCCACCCGACAAGAGCTGCTGCTTGCTGCTGGCAAGGGTTTGGCAGACCCTGGAAGGAGGTAACAACAGCCCTTTCTTTCAGAAGGAGTCCAGAAAGGCAGTAGAGGAGTGTTCAGAGAGAGCCACACCCCCAGAGACCCAAGCAGGGCCCTGGGCTGAGGGAGATACTCCTGCATCAGGCTGCCTGTTTCTCCCGGTAGGGACTGCACTGACCATTGTAATGACTAGAGTGAGGTGGGAGGGGTGAGCACAACACTGGACAGAAGGGCTGGGTGTCTTTTTTGAGTTCTTTAGACTCTACAGTTAATAAGGCTTTTCTGTATGGATTAGATAATTCAGGCTCTTAGGCTGTTAAAACATTAAATGGACTAACAATAGATTCATAGCTCCATCTACATGAAATGTTCCTTTGGCCCAGAGCAATATTTAGGGTGTAAAAATTGCATTTTGGAAGTGCATTGAATGGTGCACTGCTTAGAACCAGCCTATGGCTGGTCCAAAGAAACAACAATGCTGGAATAACTGTGGTATGAATGCTTGGTCCTCAACATCATCAGTTTTGTTTAACACAATAACTTGTATTTGTTTGCATTACTTATTCCTGTAAAGCTTTGTGAGGTAGCAACACCCAAAGAACAACTGGGTCTCAAAACTTACAAAATATATTTGCCTTGATGCACTGTCTTATCCCCTTAAATGTACAAAAGTAAAATGTTTTACAATAACAAAATCCAAACAAATTTATCCAGGTAGTGTTTACAATTAACTGAGGCTACGTGCTTACTTTTTATATCATGCTTTCTTTCTTTTCAGAGGTAACTAACAGTGTATGTAGCCATTTTCACATACTGATCTTACAGTATCCCTGTTTATAGAAATGATTCAACAAGTATAAAACAATGTATAAATTGTGTCAACATATATGTCTAAACTGTCAACATAACTATTTGTATGATTATTTATTGCAATTATTTTGCAGCCATTCAAAGATAATTGAGTCAAACATTACCTAGTATTCCATAGCTTTCTGCTCAGCCAAAAAATAGGTACGCCACAGCCTGTGGCAGTGTTCGCTTTCTTCTGTCACCTTGTTAGAATCCCTGCTCTGAAGGTACCTCATTGAAAATGTATTTTCTCTGACATTTCTGTCAAAAGATACTTTTATTATTATTCCCCCTTTATATTAAAACAGAAGCAGCAGTAATCAAAATGTAAAGAAAACAAACTCTGTCAACTGTGAAAGTAAGTTTTCCCTCATAGGCAAAATATGCCTCAGAGGAATTCCAAGCACTGAAACTGTGTTCAAATCACTCTATGTCTCAACGGGGAATATTTAGTTGTTTTAACAATCAAATTGTGTTTCAGAAATAGAGATATACAAGCATGTCCAATACGTATCTTATAACTCAGGAATAGCAGCATTGTGACCAACAGTGATAGTGTGGTAGATAAAAAGTTATCCTAAAACTAGAAAAAAAAAATCATCAAGTCCATAAAACTATGAAAGGAAACAGTATTGTGAGATGTAACACTTCAATGTATGCATCTGATTAGGTAGATTGGTGACATCTCCTTGGACCTAGATGGCACTTTTTGAGTGAAGTTGGCCTAAGAATTTTCTTTCACACAGCTTGATATACTCAAAAAACAGTGTTCTAAATTAAATTAATAGCAGCACCAATGTTTTCAGTCTAATTATTATACTGAATAAATCAGAAACAGTACTGACATTTCGGTTCCAGTACACTATACTACACCTCTGTGATTGCTCCATCTTAAAAAGCAAAATTTAGGTCTAGATTTAACTGTCATTCATTTATTTTTATTGAAGAATGTCTTATGTTTACAAATACCACCCATCTATGCTTTTATTTCTGCTAGTGCTCACAGTGTCACACTTCTGGGGCTTGCTGACATTAGTACTTGATTTTCCATAACAGCACATAGGGTCATTATTTTTGCTGTGTTAATCAAATGAGAGTCTTTGAAGGCTAAGCCCTGTTAGTCTTCACTGATATTCCTCTGTGTGTTTTTCTACATAGATATACTATATATCTTTTAAATGAAGACAACGTATTAAAAAAAAAAAAAAAAAAGAAAAAGAAAAGTAGATTTTACACAAGAGACCTAGAGACTTTCATCTTTTCAGTTACCCAGAGAAAATAAAAATTGTTTTCTTCATGGCAGAAAAACACTGGCATATGCAATATGAATTTCCTCCCAAAGAAAGCATTATTTGTAATGTAAAAGAAAGACAGAGAGCAGCTGTAAGATTATTTAGCATTCCAAACTTAACTTGCCCGCTTCTGAATGTCTGTTCAGAGTGAATATTTAGTAGTGCAGCTGGCATTGTTACTGATTGAAGAACTCTACTTATTGCATTGAGCATCTTACTTTCCTGGAAAAGTATGTCACAGCTTCCTACTCACTACCTCCATCATCTAAGCTCAAATGCCTTGGGGATATTCTATTTTATTTTATTTTATTTTATTTTATTTTATTTTATTTTATTTTACTTTACTTTATTTTATTTTATTTTATTTTATTTTATTTTATTTTATTTTATTTTATTTTATTTTATTTTATTTTATTTTATTTTATTTTATTTTATTTTATTTATTTTTTATTTTTTTATTCCTGCTCTGCCCTGCCCTGCCTTTCCCCTTTCCTTCCCTCATCTTCTCTCTCCTCCACCCTCTACTACCTCCCTTACCTCTTTTTTCCATTTACTTTTTAAGTGGTCTGGATATTTATTTTTCAAATTCCAAACCAAAAATTATTAAAAACATACTTAAGTAAATTATAACTGTTATTGTAAATTGTTCCAATAAGAGTCAGGCATTGTTTTAGAGCGACAGATATACTTGTGTGCAAATGGAAATTCGAAGTTAGAAAAAAAAAATCCAAAATAATAGCTATTATAGACACAGACTGCATCAAAAATTACTGCTTTAATGCATGTGAAAATAAGGCATTTTGCTTAACAGAGAGGTGGTAGTGGTAGTGACAGAAGCAGATATAAGATATATAAATCTAGAGGAGGCAGCAAAGTCTGAAATTTCAGAAGAATATATAACTGTTACCAAAACATTACTCTTCAAAGGGCATAAAGGTCAAACCTGTATCAAAATATCATACATTCTTAGTAGTATATCGTACTTGTCTGTGTTTATATTCCTAATGGTTCCAGAATGCTATCTTAAGTGCTTATCATTAGAAATATAACTTGCACTTATACTGAGGCATGAAAATCAGCAAACAAATAAAACTATCAGGGATAATCCTCTTGACAGACAGATGTTCAGTATGGGTAAAAATCCAGCGTAGGTACAGTAATGGGCTGTGTACAGACCATTAATACTTTAATTTTAAATAAATGTTATTTTAATTTAAAACATTTTTTTATAGATTGATATAGTGACATGTTAGCAGTTTCAGAAATAAGTTTTGTTTTACTACAGAAGTTACATATTAATTCACTGGAGAAACAGAGATCCAAAGGTAACAATGGCACTAATAGTGCACTGTCTGATGAAAGGAAAATTAAAAATTAAAATTCCCTCATGTTGATTTTTTTTTTTTTTTCCGTGGAGTAAACAGAGAAAGTTATACCCTCACCATCCTTGCTTTATTTTTGGAAGGTTGTGTATCACGCTGTGGTTGAAGCCATTGTTCATTTAACTAAGTAAAAAAATAGCAGAAATACCAAAAGGCATCTTGTTGCTAAGCTCTTACTTGTAGTGGGCTTACATGGCAAGGTTTTGGTAGCAGGGGGCCATAGGGGTGGCTTCTGTGAGAAGAATCTAGAAGCTGCCCCATGTTTGGTAAGGCACTGCTGACCAGAGCTGACCCAATAAGCGATGTTGTTTGTGCCTCTGTGAGAGCATATTTAAGACAGGGAAAAAAATGCTGTGCCACACAGCAGCATGGGAGAGTGAGAGGAGTGAGGAACAGCCTTGCAGGCACACAGGTCAGTGAAGAAGGAGGGGGAGAGGTGCTCCAGGCACCGGAGCAGAAGTCCTCTGCAGTCTGTGGCGAGGACCATGGTGAAGCAGGCTGTCCCCCTGCAGCCCATGGAGTACCACGGTGGAGCAGAGTTCCATGCTGCAGCCCGTGGAGGAGACCACAGTGGAGCAGGTGGCCCTGCACCAATGGAGGCTGTGGCCTGTGGAAGACCCCTGCCGGAGCAGATCCCAGGCTGGACCTGTAGCCCGTGGAGAGGAGCCCACGCAGGAACAGGTGACCTGGCAGGAGCTGCTGCCCGTGGGGGACCCAGGTTGGAGCAGTTTTCTCCTGAGGGATGGACCCTGTGGTACGGACCCATATCTGGAGCAGTTCTGGAAGAGCTGCTGCCTGTGGGAAGCCCCTGCAGGATCGGTTTGGGAAGGATGGCATCCCATGGGAGGGACCCCACAGCACAGGGGATGAGAGTGACCGCGAAGGAGCAGCAGAAAAGAAGCGCTGTAGACTCACCATTTCTCCCATTCCGCCATTCCCCTGCGCCGCTCGGGTGAGGAGGTGGAAGAGGGTGGATGGGGGGGGAAGGTGCTTTTGGTTTCTTTCCTTTGCTTCTCACTTCTCTAGCTTGTTAGTAATAAGCAATAAATCTTACTATCTCCCTATGCCGAGTCTGTTTTGCCTGTTACAATAATTACTGCGTGATCTTCTTGTCCTTATCTCAACCTTTGAGCCCTTTTCGTCATATTTTCTCCTCATTCCTCTTTGAGGAGGGGGAGTGAGAGAACGTCTGTGGTAGAGCTCGGCTGCCCACTCGAGTGGAACTATGACATTACTGTTGCTGAAGGTGATCCAGACTAACTTGTAAGACTATATATTTTTTAAATGTTAGGCAACTCAACCAAAATATGTCATTTTGCCTGATAATATATTGCTTTATTACAATGCATAGTTTGTTGATTGTTTAATTTGTGTGTGTGTTGGGGGGTGTGTGGGGGGAATATCTTTTCCAGGTGAACTTCATGAGTCTTCTTCACTGCAGAATTAATTTTAGTACTTGTGTGCTGGGAAACAGGACCACTTTTTCAACAAAAGGGAAATATCTGTCTTGACTTCTCTCTAAAGTATACAGCTGTGTTCTGTGAGTATGGAATTCTAGTCTAAAATATGTACATTATCTGAGTAGATCTATACTTTAATTGGTATAATTGACTAAATGTTGCATTTTGTCATAGCCAAAGACTCCAGTAACAAAAGTGTATTTTGCTGCAGGGTGAGATGGAAATGTAAACAACTGAAACTTCTTATTTTCTTGCACTACCAATTTGTTCTTTTGTCAGTATGTTTATTTTTTATTTGGCCAGGTTTGCAGGTGTCTGTAGTGACATTGAAAAAGCAATAGTGTAACAAAAGAAATCTTCATATGTAGTGGGTGTGCATATGTAAGAGGAATTTCCATTGCACAGTGGGAAGTTATATAATAATCTGAAATTATAAATTATAAACTATAGTAATAAAAGTTCGTTAGCTAATGAACCCTATAAATCAGAACTATCCTTCATAATACCTTTAAAATATTTTCTTTTGCAACTGTCTACTTCAGCCTGTGAGCCTTCATGTCTGAGACCTATTCAAGAAGTAGTGTTGTTTTTTTATGATTGAGTAAAATTAATAAAATTAATACTTACCTACATTTATTTATTTATTTATTTATTTATTTTATGGTAAACCTCTTCCTAAATCCCTTCAGGTTAGACCGGCCATCCAACCTATTTTTTAATAAAATACCCCAAAGCCTGGATTTTTGGTTCATGAAAAAGTAATGAATATAAGCAAGATAGAAGTATACTTGAACACAGAAGGATTAGAAAGTGTCTTTTTCTTCCAGATCTAGATGGAAGTTGAATTCCCTTTCTATTAAGTCCAAATAATTAAGTAGTTTAAATATGAACATTATGCTTATTCAAAAATGCTATTTCACATAATTTTTTTAAGACAGCCTTATACTGAACTAAAGACATTTTGTAGCCCTTCTGCATTTCTTATGTGATCAAGAACATCACCTTGGCCTTTAATGTTAAGACTAACTGATAATTTTGAGCTTTAAATTTACATTTTAATTATTGGCTAAATTTATGTTTGGACAGCATTTAATAAAGATCCACATACATCCAGCTGTTTTGTTAGATTTTAAATTATGGAGGATGACGGCCTCAAAATTTTAAGCTATTTGTCTCCAGATCATGACTCATCATACACTACACAGACATCTAAGCTAATAGGTGAATAACTATTTCTATCCTTTGACCATAGAATCAGTTAAGACTAGCTCAGACTTGGAGTCTATCTTTAAGACATCTCATTTTAAATGAGATGATTCTGTCTGCAGTGAGTATCTGTCATATTCACAGAAGTAGGAATAAACTAGTTGAAATTGAAATTCTGGCTGCTGTGACTAAATTGCTGTAGGTATTCAAGATAGCTCTAACAGCTCTATTCAAGTGTATGTACAGAATCCTGTATAAGTATAGTGTAGTAGTAAGCAATCCTGTTGCTCTCAGATCCTGTGATTGGGAGTTCACGCTGGCCAGGATGTGCTGAAATTGTGAACCACAGCCCTTTAATATATACCTAAATTCACTGTTACTCTGCAACTTATTTTTCCAGTCTAATTTTTTTAGTAATAGAATTTATTTTTCTTCAACAAAAATTCCTTGAGCAAATGGCAGTCTTGCCACTAATGCTTCAGAATAAGGTTTTCAGATGAAATGACTGGTCAAAAATCGGTTGTCACATTCCTACGTTCAAAAGTAGAGGAATCTATAAAACTCATTAAGAGTTATAATTTTTAAAAATATGTATTTTTGTAAAGAAATACAATTTATTATGTATCTGAATAAGAAAATATATTCACTATTTTCCTCATGTAAAGGATTTATAAAAAATCATAAAGAAAATAAATTTGATTATAAAGACAGAATCTACTAATTGCTGAAAAAAAAAAAAAGTCTCATAATTGCTGGAAATATACAGTTGCTGGAAATATACAGCCAGCACTACTTGCTCAAGTCTAACAGGATTATTTTTTAGGCCAATGTCCTGGTTTCAGCTGGGATAGCATTAATTGTCTTCATGCTGTCTGGTATGGTGTTGTGTTTTGGATTTAGGAAGAGATTATGTTGACAACACACTGGTGTTTTAATTGCTGCAGAGCAGTACTTACACTAAGCCAAGGACTTTTCAGCATCTCATACTTCCCTGCCAGCTAGGGGTGTACAAGGAGCTGGGAGGAGACAAATCCAGGACAGCTGACCCAAACTCATGGAGAAGCCCCTGGTGGAGCACATGGACCTGCACTGGCAGAGGCTGCAGCCTGTGGAGGACCCCCACTGGAGCAAATTCTGGGGGACAGCCTGTTTCACCATGGTCCACAACACAGGTTGCAAGGGACTTCTGCTCTGGCACCTGGAGCACCTCTCCTCTTCCTTCTTCATTGACCTTGGCGCGCCTGCAAAGCCATTTCTCACTCCTCTCTCTCTCCCAGCTGCTTGCTGTGTGGCAGTATTGTTTTTTTTTTTTTTTTTTTTTTTAAATATGCCCTCATAGAGGCGCAAACAATGTTATTACTGGCTCAGATCTGGTCAGCAGTGGGGCCCTTACCTAACATGGGGCAGCTTCTCAAAGAAGCCACCCCTAGGGCCCCCTCCTACCAAAACCTTGCAACATAAGCCCACTACACTGGGCTGGTTTTGCTTGGTGACTGGCTGGGTATCAGTGAGTTGATAATGAGCAATTGCATTGTGTAACACTTCTTTGTGCATCCTCCCCCTCTCCCCCCCTTTTCACCTCTCCTCTCCCCTCCCTTCCCCTTCTCACTCCTCGCCTCCCCTCCCTTTTCCTCCTCTCCCCTCTGCTCCTTACATATATTTTATATACCTGTATATATTTTACAATACCTGCATTATGTCGATTTTTACTTAACACTTTGAAAAGTCTTAGGCATTTTTACCTGTTTAGTATCTACTCAAAATTAAAAGCATGTGATTTAATTCTCCTTTTGAGAGAAAAAAAAAATCTCACTTTGGGCAGACAGAATTTTACAGTTTTCACACACATATATATATATGTATCTTAATTATTTGTGGTGCTTGGTGTTATAGAGCACAATAGCCAGTGGAGGAAAAAATTGTGTTTGCATATAAGGAGCTGGGTCTTTTGTTCTGCTCTGGATGCTTTGTGAAAACAAGCACTTTGAACACACTGTAGAATTTATTCCCTGAAGAAAATCCTAAACCAGAATACAGATACCATAAGAAACCTTATCTGGAAAATTCATACTTGTCATATACCAGAATGGCCACTTTAGGTGTATGAACAAAACACAAAACAGCATTAGCAAGTGTGTGTTTTTTTTTTTTTTCTTTCTTTCTTTTTCTTTTTTTTTTCTTTTTTTTCTTAAGTTGTAAATTAGATCAGAAATCTGATACCTCTCTGACCCTTATCTGATCCTTAGATTTGGAAATCATAATAGCTGTATATTGTATATCTTTGTCTCCCAGCCTTTACCTCCATTGAGCACATATAATTAATCAGAAAGTTAGCAAAGAAATTTTTTATGAGACCAATATCACTATTTCATTCTATATAAAGAAATACTGGCAGCTTCTTTATAGTACTCTTCTGACATTTATGAATCAGTACTTACCGCTAAACCAAATGAAAGTTAACTGAAGAGGCTGGGCGCTCTTCAAGAGGGAAATGTTAATGGCGCAGGAACGGTCTATCCCCACGTGCCCAAAGATGAGCCAGCAGGGAAGAAGACCAGCCTGGCTCAACAGAGAACTGTGGCTTGAGCTGAGGAGAAAAAAGAGGGTTTATAATCTTTGGAAAAGTGGGCAGGCCACTAGGGAGGACTATAAGGATGTAGCGAGGCTGTGCAGGGACAAAATTAGGAAGGCCAAAGCTCATCCGGAGCTCAATCTGGCTACTGCCGTTAAAGATAACAAAAAACGTTTTTATAAATACATTAACACAAAAAGGAGGACTAAGGAGAATCTCCATCCTTTACTGGATGTGGGCGGAAACTTAGTTACAAGAGATGAGGAAAAGGCGGAGGTGCTCAATGCCTTCTTTGCCTCAGTCTTTAGCGGCAATACCGGTTGTTCTCTGGATACCCAGTACCCTGAGCTGGTGGAAGGGGATGGGGAGCAGGATGTGGCCCTCACCATCCACGAAGAACTGTTTGGTGACCTGCTACGGCACTTGGATGTGCACAAATCGATGGGGCCAGATGGGATCCACCCAAGGGTACTGAGAGAACTGGCAGAGGAGCTGGCCAAGCCACTTACCATCATTTATCAGCAGTCCTGGCTATCGGGGGAGGTCCCAGCTGACTGGCGGCTAGCAAACGTGACACCCATCTACAAGAAGGGCCGGAGGGCAGACCCGGGAGGCCGGTCAGTTTGACCTCAGTACCAGGGAAGCTCATGGAGCAGATCTTTTTGAGAGTCATCATGCGGCACTTGCAGGGCAAGCAGGCGATCAGGCCCAGTCAGCACGGGTTTATGGAAGGCAGATCCTGCTTGACGAACCTGATCTCCTTCTATGACAAAGTGACACACTGGGTGGACGATGGAAAGGCTGTGGATGTGGTCTACCTTGACTTCAGCAAGGCATTTGACACCGTCTCCCACGGCATTCTCCTCAAGAAACTGGCTGCTCTTGACTTGGACTGGCGCACACTTCGTTGGGTTAGAAACTGGCAGGATAGCTGGGCCCAAAGAGTCGTGGTAAATGGAGTCAAGTCCAGTTGGAGGCCAGTCACTAGTGGCGTCCCCCAGGGCTCAGTGCTGGGGCCGGTCCTCTTTAATATCTTCATCAATGATCTGGACGAGGGCATTGAGTGCACCCTCAGTAAGTTTGGAGATGACACCAAGCTAGGTGGGTGTGTCGATCTGCTCAAGGGTAGGAAAGCTCTGCAGGAGGATCTGGATAGGCTGCACCGATGGGCTGAGGTCAACTGCATGAAGTTCAATAAGGCCAAGTGCCGGGTCCTGCACCTAGGGCACAATAACCCCAAGCAGAGCTACAGGCTGGGAGATGAGTGGTTGGAGAGCTGCCTGGCAGAGAAGGACCTGGGAGTGATGGTGGATAGTCAGCTGAATATGAGCCAGCAGTGTGCTCAGGTGGCCAAGAAGGCCAATGGCGTCCTGGCTTGTATCAGAAACAGTGTGACCAACAGGGCTAGGGAGGTGATCGTCCCCTGTACTCAGCTCTGGTGAGGCCACACCTCGAGTACTGTGTTCAGTTTTGGGCCCCTCGCTACAAGAAGGACATCGAGGTGCTTGAGCGGGTCCAGAGAAGGGCGATGAAGCTGGTGAGGGGCCTGGAGAACAAGTCCTATGAGGAGCGGCTGAAGGAGCTGGGCTTGTTCAGCCTGGAGAAGAGGAGGCTCAGGGGCGACATTATTGCTCTTTACAGATACCTTAAAGGAGGCTGTAGTGAGGTGGGGGTTGGCCTGTTCTCCCACGTGCCTGGTGACAGGACGAGGGGGAATGGGCTAAAGTTGCACCAGGGGAGTTTTAGGTTAGATGTTAGGAAGAACTTCTTTACTGAAAGAGTTGTTAGACACTGGAACAGGCTTCCCAGGGAGGTGGTGGAGTCACCATCCCTGGAAGTCTTTAAAAGACGTTTAGATGTAGAGCTTAGGGATATGGTTTAGTGGGGACTGTTAGCGTTAGGTCAGAGGTTGGACTCGATGATCTTGAGGTCTCTTCCAACCTAGAAATTCTGTGATTCTGTAAATATACCGTCTTTGATATAGAAATGGTTGTATGAAAATCTTAACGTGATCCATATGGAATTATTATTTTTTTGGCATCTACAGTATTTGAAAGTCATGATTATCCATTTTATTTAAACATTTCTCTTAAAATCTGTATTACATGGAAAGATTTTGATAGAGGGCAGGGACAGTGTGAGGCTGGCCTCTGAAAGAGGAGTTCAGAACCTGCCACATGTTACATAAGAGCCAGTTCCAGCTGACTACAAAAGCAACCTGTCACTGGACAAAGCGGAACCAATGAGCAACACTGTTTGGACCTCTGTGAATATATATTTAGGATTCTGAAACAAAAACAAAAACAAAAACAAACAAACAACAACAACAACTGTCCCACAGCAGCAGGGAGATAGGAGTGGGAAAATGTGAGAAAAACAATTCTTTAGACACCAAGGTCAGTGCAGAAGGAGAGCAGGAGGTGCTCCAGGTACCAGAGCTGAAGTTCCTCTGTGGCCTGCAGAGAGGTTCACAGTGGAGCAGGCTGTCCCCATGCAACCTATAGTGTACTGCGCTGGAGCAGATCTCCATGCTGCAGCCCGTGGAGAAGCTCCTGGTGGAGCAGGTAGATGTGGCCTGAAGGGGGCTGCAGCCAATGGAAAACCCCTGCAAGAGCAGAGTCTGGACCAGAACTACAGCCCATGGAGAGGAACCCACAGTGGAAGAGGAGGTCTGGTGGGAGCTGCCACTCATGGAAGACCCATGCTGGAGTAGCCTGTTTCTGAAGGATGGACCCTGTGGTGTGGATCCATACCGGAGTAGATCATACAGAGCTGTTGTCTGTGGGAAGCCCATGAAGGGTCAGTTCGGGATGGACTGCATCCCGTAGGATAGACCCCATACTGGAGAGTGAGAAAGAAAGTGCGGCAGAGACAAAATATTCTGTGGAGAGGGCCACAGTGGAGCAGGCTGTCCCACTGCAGCCCATGGTGTACCACGGTGGAGCAGATTTCCATCCTGCAGCCCTTGAAGGAGACCATGTTGGAGCAGGTGGTTCTGCCCTGAAGGAAGCAGAGGCCTGTGGAGAGCCCCCACAGGAACAGGCCCTGGGCTAGAGCTGCAGCCCGTGGAGAGGAGCCCACACAGGAGTAAAAGATCTGGGGGGAGCTGCTACTTGTGGTGGACCCATGTTGGAGCAGTTTGCTCCTAACGAATGGACCATGTGGTACAGACCTATGTTGGAGCAGTTCTTGAAGAGCTGCTGCCTGTGGGAAGCTCCCGAAGGATCAGTTCAGAAAGGATGGCATCCCGTGGGAGGGACCCCACATGGAGCAGGGGCAGAGAGTGACCAAGAAGGAGTGACAGAGGCAAAGCATTATGGACTGACTGCAGCCCCTAATTCACCATTCCTTTGCACTGCTGGGGGGAGGAGGTGGAAGAGGGTGGATGGGGGGGGAAGGTGCTTTTGGTTTCTTTCCTTTGTTTCTCACTTCTCTAGCTTGTTAGTAATAAGCAATAAATCTTACTATCTCCCTACTCTGTTTTGACCATCATGATAACTATTGAACAATCTCCCTGTCTCAACCCTTGAGCCCTTTGAATCATATTTTCTCCTCTTTCTCCTTTCCCTTTGATGAGGGGGAGTGAGACAGCAGTTGTGGTGGAGCTCGGCTGCCCTCCCGAGTAAACCACAACCCCCTATTTCCCATTCCTCTGTACTCATTGGGGATGAGAAGGTAGAATGAGGCATGTGTATGTTAGTTTGCTTTTAGTTCTCACTGTTCTAGTCTATTGTTGACAGGCAATAAATTGCATTAATCTTCCTCAAGCTGTGTTTGTTTTTCCTGTGACAGTAACTGGTGAGTGATCTCCCTGTCCTTATCTCAACCCACGAGCTTTTTTTCATCATATACTCTCCCCGTCCTTATGAGAAGAGGGAGTGGGAGAGTGGCATGGTGGAGCTTAGTTACCTGTCATTGTTAAACCACCATAACAGCTTATGTTGTTTGCCTCGTATTCTGTTGACTTGAGTGGTTGTTGCAGTTTTTTTTTTCTTGATTTTTTTTTGTTTGCTTTTAATTTTTTTTTTCAGTGATTTTCTTTCGGAAAACAAAAATACTTAAAAGAAAATGTTTTCCAGTGTTGACTGTAGCTTCATGCTAGAACATTTTGCAAAACTAATTAAGACAATTCTGTTTACATTTTATTTTCTCTCTCTCTCTCTCTCTCTCTTTTTTTTTTTTTTTTTTCAAATTAAATATAAAAGAGTAAACAAAACAAAAAACAAAAACTGCTAAGTGTTAGACCTAAATAGAGTTAGCTAGGATCACAGTTCCTACAGATCACCTTATCAGATCTCTGTACAGTGCAGAAGTTAAATAACTGTTATTGCGTACTTTTCTCTGATTTTTAACACTGGAGACTACTCTGACCTTTTTCTTTTGACCCTGAAGACATCATCTCTACTGTAGCTTTAGGGCACCTTTGTCATTGATGCTCTCAGGAGATGGGTGTGATTCCAAGCACTCACAGATACAGCCTTGGGATATCCACTCCACCCTTTTGTTTTCCCACACATGGTCATGGTCTGTGACTCTGACCTCATCCTTGTCAATGTGCCCATATTGATATACATGCTGAGTGGGAAATGTCTATAAGCAGAGAACTTCTTAAAGTGAGAAATATATGCACATCTCAATACGTTCTGTCTCACAAGTCCTGTAAGCCTTTTAGCAGAGTACTTTTAAAAGTTTAGTTCAGATGCTGACAGGCAAAATTCTGTCAGTGTTTCATAATAATAAACACTTCAAGGAATTGTCCCTTGTCCTAGAAATTAGATTAGAAACTGATGCATTATCCATTTAACTTTCAGCAGTTTATCTATATAGTTTTCTACTGTATGTATATTTATAAACTAAGAGTACCTGTCTTGAAATTCTACACAGGAAATCAGGGACTCTATATGATATTTTTATATTAGGCTTATACCAGAAAGTATCTTTTTGCAACCAAAAGCAACAAAATGTATAAATATTTTAATTAGAGATCTAAGTTTAGGATAGCTATCCTGACAGTACAGATGTGTGACTGAGTCACTTCAAACTCTAAGTTTTCACTGCAGTTAAATCTATACACTCATTCCTACTTTCATAACTAATCAAGCTGACATTTCATGTTTGAGTGCTATGCAGATCTGAAGTCTAGCTGCTGACTCCTTAAAAAGTGTAAAAGCTGTTTGTATGATAAGATATTGCATGTTATCAAAACTGATATGAACAGTCATTTAGCAAACAGTAGGAATAAGGTGTCAAATTGCAGAGCTTTTTTTTTTTTTTTTTTTTTTTAATGTCTGTGTACAACATTAGATGAAATAAAGCTTTTCAGATTTATTGTATTAGTAGTTATTATATTAGCAGTTCAGATATAATAAAACTGCAGTTTCATTAGCACGGCACAGATTTGGTTTAATTCCTGAACTAGTACAGAGTCATGAAACAGAATAATGCCTGATAAAAGAGATAGATCTTTTGTGTCTAATACCATTCTGAATCTTAAAGGTTCTATATAATCTGCATATCCAAGCCATGTCTATCTTTAATCCTCTGTGTTTTAATCCAAAGAAAAGAGAAGATCCTTACCTCTACCAGTGTCTTTCCATCTCAAAATTGAAGTAATAAATATTTGTATCAGGTGTAAAATGATATTAAGAGTTCTATGTCTTGGATGACTATATTCTGAAGATTTATCAAATGAACCAATCCCTTAATTTGATAACAGTTTACCTAAATGACCCTCTACTGAAGCACAGATGCAACACCAAAGTACTGCTTTGGTTGCAGTTGATGTCTAGCTCCAAATGGTTGTTTCTGAGCTCAAGGCTGTAAATTTCATGGACTATCATGTGCATGCACACTGGGCATAAATAAATCTGATTATTGTAAAACAAAAAGTTTTTTTTGTTAATTGTATAATTGTAAAAAGTTTAGCAAAATTGTTTGAATTTCAATAAATTATATATATATTCTAATAAATAAAAGATAAGTAAAAGATACATATTTTTATACTAGAAAAATAAAAAAATAAAACCAGTATATATGAAACCAGCATTTACTTAAAGTTTTGATCTATGAAAACTTTTGATTGTTTTATTGAATTTAGATTATAATGAATTTAGAGAAGTCTTAATTACTTTATTTATTTATTTATTTTTTCCAAACATACTGCAGATACTTTAAACAAAATGTTTCAAATAAGCTATCAAAAAATTGTTTGTATTATTCAGCCTGGTATCATTTTTGGTGCCCAAGGCACTAGATGAAACAGAAGATGATGACATGGTAAAAGTTGTCTGAACAGCTGTATATGTAGGCTGTGGCAATTTAATACCAGCTTCATTCAAATCTATGAAGATGCCAACTTCACCTGGCCCCTTCAGTTTAGTCTCATGTAAGGCATGTTACCCTACAAATACATGAAGATGAACATAAGGTTTTTCTGGTACAGGCAAAGCTGCCATGTGTATGAAATATTATGAAAAAATAGCAACACAAACCTCATTTTTCTGTTTGTTGTTATGAAAAGACAGATGGCAAGGTGGCACTGTGCTGGAAAATAGTTTAAGACCAATGAGATGGAGCGAATGACAGATGAAAGATATCCAGAAGATGTATTTTTTTAGCCCTCTACACATATTGGTCTTAAGAGATCACCAGCTTTGCACCGAATTTGAAAGGCTTACTAGAACTGAGGCTTACCGGGTTTTCTCTGGTATTGTCTTGACCTGGCTGGAAATTTCTTTTAGTATGTCCATCTATGACTGCAGTCCTTTTTAATATTTTTTTTTTCCCACACTTACTCTTACATTTTACAAATCTTTGAATAGTATAACCTTATTTTTATATATTTAATAATAACAAATACTTATATCGTGTAGGATGGAATATTTATCACTAGCAGAACAATTTAATGTAGAGGACTATAGAATTAGGATAATAGTAGTGCTTTGCAAGTGGGTGACACAGGATGTAGTTGGAAGGATATACATGGTATTCAGGCATGGGACGTTAAGAGAGGTATAGGCTGACACAGGAATCTTCAGGCATCTGAACAACAGGAGACAGGTAAAGAAATACAGGCTTGAGGGCTGGGTAAAACAAGTTCTAAAGGTAACAAAAGGAACAAAAGGAAGTGTCAAAATAAATAAATAATTCAGACACTATATAGACAACAAATTTGGATCTACTGTGGAGCTGCAAATCAGTGAAGTAAAGAAATTGTGTAAGAGCATCAGAAAACATAAAAAATAGTCTCAGCTTAATCCTAGAGTGAGGAAAAGGAATCCATCCACATCATATTCCTCCTCACAAAGAAACCTTGTCAGTAAAATCACACTTCTGACTGAGAACTGATGATGCTGACAGCTGAGTGTAACTGTCTTCCCAGAAGTGAAGCTTTCAACATCAGGACGCAAACAGACAGTGGAAGGGTGAGCAAAACATCTAAGGAAGGGGAGTTCACTAGGAAATGTGCATAACAGTTCTAACTATTACTATTTTCTGCCACACTCTTTTTATTTTATTTTATTTTATTTTATTTTATTTTATTTTATTTTATTTTATTTTATTTTATTTTATTTTATTTTATTTTATTTTATTTTATTTTATTTTATTTTCTTCTGTGATAATTAAATCTGAATTAGCAGTAATTTATTGATTTGAAGCATAAGATTTCCATTACACTAAGAGTAAGTTGTTGGCTTGTCTTTCTGTTGTTTCTTTTTTGCACATTTGAAACTTTCAGTGTAGCAAATACGTATCATATATTATGTGGTCTGGGATGGATTCTACCTGCCTGGGTCATCCTACACTGTGTTATGGGGCAGATGAAGTGAACTGAGATACATAATCATCTGTCTCATACAAGAATGTGAATTCTGCAAATGTACATGAATGTACATTCTGCGAATGTAAAAAAATTCCATGTTACAATATCCCCGACCTACTACAAGAAGCTGTTCTGTGAACACAATTTTTCCAAGTGCATCATACACAGACATGTAATTTCAATATTCAGCCGTACTTCTCTTTTTTTAATGTCACCTCTTGCACAGAAAGAATAGTTCCTCTTTCCTCCCCACATCTTTGATGTACGACTTGGTCCTTAGACTTGTATGACACAAAATTTATCATCAAAGTTTCAGACTATTTAAGGAAAGTTCATTCCTAGAATGGAGTTAGTCATCCTGTAGTAACCACAGCCCTTATCCTCATCTCATCTCCTCTTTTGCTAGTACTGTCTAAGAACACTTTCATGCCACCTACTTCCACAAACAGCTGTTGTAGTTTGTGGAACATTCTGAGAGAAAACATGCCAGATGGCAATCATAGCAGGTAGTACTGCTGCCAAATAGTGTACAAAAAGAAATAATTTTACTTTTCTCCTTCCCCCCCAAGGGTTCTATTAAATATGAGGGAGGGGGGAAAAAGTAGGAAAAAGATATCATAAAATGGTGGTATCATTCTGGATAAAAGTTGACTCTAGTACAAAATTTGAACAGTATATGTGCTAAATTGCACACCTCCACATGTACACATGTACTCCCACATCCCCACGCACTGACACTTTGAAAGTTATTGAGATGTATTCATATCACATCTAAGATATACTCAGTTTTCTGGGGGGAGGTGGAAGGAATATATACAAAAGTGGGTAATATATAAAGGTACATGTTTAAAAAAATGTGAACAGTATTTTAAGTATGGTTTTAATCAGCTGTGATTATTTTTCCTTTCTAAGTCTCTTTCTCAAGGATAAGCTGCCTTATAGGATGTCACTCTTCTGACTAATTTATTAATGTGTGTGTGTTTGTGTGTGTGAAATAAAGGAGTTTTGAAACGAGCATAGTATTTTTATCTTAAAGGTAGCCAGCGGTTATGTTCCTTCAAACTTCTGGAGAATGGTTTCTGGACTTCCTCAATAGGAAGAATCATGTAATTAATACTGATTTTGTCAGGTAAAGCAAAAGCAACACACAAGCAAAGCAAAACAAGTAATTAATTTGCCAGTTCCAACCAGTTGTTCGGCCACTTCCAAGTAAGCAAGGCTCATTACATGTAATGGTTTCTTGGGAAGACGTACAGCATCACTTCAAATTTCCTCCTCTTCCTCCTTCTTTACCCTAGTTTTTATTGTTGAACATGATGCCATATGGTATGGAACATCTCTTTGGTCAGTCTGGGTGACCTGTCCTGGCTGTGTCCCCTCCCAACTTCTCGTGCACCCCCAGCCTCCTCACTGACAGGACAGCACAAGAAATAAAAGAAGTCCTTGACTCTGTGAAAGCTAAAATAGCCATTGTCTTTGCAACAGCTAAAATATTGTATGTGTTATCAAAACGTTCTTAATCAAAAGTCCAAAAAACAGCATCTTATAGGCCTCTACAAAGAAAATTAATGCTCTTCCAGACAAAACCATGACACTTACAGATCTATTCTGGGTGGTGGTGGTGCTAATGCATAAAAGTAATTCCTTTCAAAGCTAAAAAAAATTGCTAGACCATAGACATAACTTTTCTGTACCACCTGCTTCATACAGCAACTTGATATGATTTTTACTGCCTCCATATCTCATATATGGATATGAGAAGTTGGACACTACAGAATCTAAAACAGATTTGTCATAGCTCGAAGATTGGAAGACAATAATATTGTTTGATTTTTTAAGGTATTAGGCTGGGCTGTTTGTCTTTTATAACTAGCAAAACACAGGATTATTCAGGAAACTTTAACGGCTTCATATCAGCAGCTTGTTGCTTCATGTCATTTCAGAAGAAACACACCAACAGAACAGAAACTTTCACTTTTTCCATCATATCACTTATTATTGTCTTTAAAAAGACAATAATTATACAAGAGAAATCTTATAGGTACATATACATGGAACGTTTGTAGTACTAGTAATGACAATATTAGAAGAAAGAGATTTTTAAAAAGAAGTAAACATTTGACTATGGAAAAAAAATATGTGGAAAATCCCACTACGGAAGACTATTTTTATACATTGATGGATTCCTCAAGTTCAAAGTTAGAAGTTGGCTTGCTTTTTACATGTGAAAGACAAGGAAATATTCACATTGAGCTTAAGATATTCTGCTACATATTGCTATAATCCTTTAAATCTTTAATCATTAAAAGAACCTGATAGATGGGGGAGGTGGGACAGGACGGGGGGGTGATGACAACAAAAGCCTACTTGCACATTGTAATTTAAAAACTTCCTCTTCTGTCTGTAGTCTTGATCGCTTCTAAGAGACTTCATAGTGACCACCATATATTTCATGTGAATGTAACTGATGAGGACTGATTGACATTGACTGGTACAAAATTAATATTTCCATGGAAGCCATCATCAATTACCATCAATGGTAGGATGCTCATCTAGCAAAATCTTATAAACATTGAAATATAAATCAATCACTTTGGTTTACAGCAAATACAAAGAAAAATTAAACAAATAATCATACATAAAAATGGGACTGTCACTGCAAGCAGCATGTTTTCTGTTATAAACAAACAAACAAAAAGTATCACCAGATCACCAGGAAGCAAAATATAAGATTCTTGTTTCTCTTGTTTCTTTTTATTTTCACCAGTATGTCTTGTAGATGACATTTGTAAATGACAATTTACAATTTTAATGATTTTTGTAAATGACAATTGTTTATGTACTTAAAAATGTCTTCCAGCAATGCAAGGAGTATGCTTTTATTTATTTATTTTCTTTTCCCTAAGGCAACTGTGATTACACACACACACACACACACACACATATATATATTACTATCACACAAATATATTATTACTATCAAAATCTCTTATAATGAATTTCTGCTAGGTCTGAGAAATTCAAGAAACTTGAATATATTCAGTACCTTCATATTCTTGAAAGATGGCTATGTATTGGAAATAGATTTATACAAAACTTCAATTTAACAGCAATTTAAGATGTATTGATTTATTATTTTTTTTACAGTAAATCATGAGATTAAATTGTGTGATTCCAACCTAAACCTACCCTGGCACACCATGAGGCCATTCCCTTTAGTCCTATCAGTAGTTATCTGCAAGAAGAGGCCAATCCCCAGCTCCCCACGACTTCCTTTCAGGTAGTTGTAGAGAGCAAGAAGGTCTCCTCTGAGACTCCTCCACACTTAACAACCCCACTACGCTCA
The DNA here is from genome assembly GCF_963932015.1 of Anas acuta. Taxonomy (NCBI): domain Eukaryota; kingdom Metazoa; phylum Chordata; class Aves; order Anseriformes; family Anatidae; genus Anas; species Anas acuta. The sequence continues at coordinate 47,649,729 of NC_088979.1, read as the reverse complement.
GCTGCTCCTCATAGGACCTGTGTTCCAGATCCTTCATCAGCTTCATAGCCCTTCTCTGGGCATGCTCCAGGGTCTCAATGTCCTTCTTGTAGTGAGGGGCCCAAAGAACAAAGTGCAGCTTCACCTCAGCAGAGTACAAGAAAACGATCACCTCCCTGGTCCTGCTGGCTACACTATTCCTGATAAAATCCAGGATACCATTGTCCTTCTTGGCCACCTGGGCACACTGCAGGCTCATGTTCCAGTGAGCATCTGTCATCACCCCCAGTGCCCTGAATTATTATCACCCCTTCCTGAATTATTTTGAATTTTTCCAGTAAAGTTAGGCCTTGCTGGTTTAATACTGAAATATAAGATTTTATTTATTCTATTTTCCAACCTTAAAGAAAGGCCTGAAATTAAAGGCTCTCTCCCTTGCTCAGCTTCTGTATCCTGTAGGAGTGGTATTCAATGCATAAATGTCAATAAAACTGTGAATAAAATGTTTTCCTCAACTTTGATTATGAGTTGAAATAAAACAGAATATTACTGATGTTGATAGTTTCTATTGTGCATGTTAAAGTCAAGTAGTTTAAGTGGCACTGCATCATTCTATTGTGCTGAACCTCAGAAGGGAATACATTCATCGCAGCAGAGTCTCTTTACCTAAACAAGTTCATAATGATACACATGCACATATTCTTTCAGTTGTGGAACTAGGGAAGAAATTAAAAATTATGTTGTATGGATCAAACATTTGGTTCTCTTGTAAATAGATTTTTTTATTATTATTATTTATTATTTTATTTTATTTTTTTCACTAATGTGAATCCAGTGACAGACAGCTTCTCTTTCTATGGATGACAGGATGACATGAAGACTTAGCAGTGACAAGCCTTGGTTATCATCTCTGATATCAATAAATAACTAAAAATAAATAGCTACTGACCAAATTACCAGTTTGGACAGTTCACGTATCACAAATGTTGATGATTCTTAATGTGTTTGAAAGAGATGCAAACTGTAATGCATTCCCAAACAATCAAAACTTTCTAGAGTGGCTCTACCTTTTATTGTTCCCCATGTTGTGTCTTTATTGGAATAGAAGTACAATAAGGAGGCAGAGGGTCAGTGTAGGAAAGCTTATGTGTTCCTACCTACTTCTTATTTGAACTAATTGTTAATTTCATACATCTGAAGGATTAACATCCTGAAAAATTAATATTGCTTCAGAATTGTTTGCAGCTTTAGTTAGGGTACATTTGAAACCTCTGAAATCTAGTTTGTGCCCAGTATGAGTTATATGGGTGAATATTTTCATACATTCTGCAAAATGTGCTGAGTGGCAAATCAAAACACAGTGTTTTCTCTGCTGAAGGTGAAGGAAAACCTATGACAGAGAAGTAGCTGCACTGATCAGGCACAGCATGCTTAATGTTGAAGGAATTTCTCTGTCCATCCAGCATTCCCTTTCTCATAGGAACTTTGATTATCCGATTATCTTTTATAGCATCTTATCTGTTTTGCGTTTTCACCACTAGTGATCAGCTTCCAACCGGATTTGACTCCATTCAGCATGACTCTTTGGGCCCAGCTATCCAGCCAGTTTCTAACCCAACGAAGCGTACGCCAGTCCAAGCCACAAGCAGCCAATTTCTTGAGGAGAATGCTGTGGGAAAGGGTGTCAAAAGCCTTACTGAAGTCAAGGTAGACCACATCCACAGCCTTTCCCTCATTCACCAAGTGCATCACTTTGTCATAGAAGGAGATCAGGTTTGTCAAGCAGGACCTGCCTTTCATAAACTCATGCTGACTGGGCCTGATCACCTGCTTGCCATGCAAGTGCCATGTGATGACTTTCAAGATAATCTGCTCCATGAGTTTCCCTGGTACTGAGGTCAAACTGACAGGCCTATAGTTTCCTGGGTCTGCCCTCCGGCCCTTCTTGTAGATGGGCATCAAAATGATTCTTGTATTTCAAGCCAAATAAAATCTTACAATTTATTTTCAAGTTTTCCCTTCTATGTCCCAGTCATATCCTGTAGAAAAATAGTGTAGTTGGAATTGGCATGTCTCCACAAGAATGATTGATGTATTAATTTTTTTATTAGCTCTACTGTTCAATTCTCATAATCACAAATCTCTCTCCTTTTTTTTAACTTTTTTTTTTGTATTAAAAATTAATAATTTTACTTATAAATTATCATTATACACCTCAGACATAATACAAGACTGGATTCCTTAATTTGCCTCTATAAACACTTACATTACATAAACTTAAGGAATACTTTAAAGGTATGTTTTCCTGTCTTTATTAAAGACATTATATTTATATTTAATTTATATTTATTTATATTTAAAATATCTTGGATTTTCTGCTGCTTGTTATTTTATTAATTGTAGGATTATATCTCATTGATGGATGTAACAATGAAGATTCAATATAGTTGGATTTCTGCAAAGCAGATTATTTAAAATTACACGACATTTAAAAAAATGAAAATTATTTGGAATTGGCAACATACTTATAGAGGAGACTAGATTGCTGACAAATGTCCAAGCTAGTTATACAAGGAAGAGAACCATCTCTGCTTTCATGGAATTCCTGAGAAATTATTTGCTGGGATTAATTGTATCAGTTTGGTTTTGGAAAATCTTCACTGAGAAAATTTAAAAGTCATTCAAAGACTGTAGAATCGCTAAAAATAAACTTATTAAAACAAGATCTATCATATTAATGGTTCAGAACAAATGAAATTATTTGAGTAAGTTGTGACAAACCATCTATTTTTGATCAGAGAAAATATAATGTGACTTTCTGTGGGATCTGTAATAAATACTAGAAGGCTACAGACAGACACACACTCCTTTGATTTGACTTACATCTGATGGGATGAAAGATGCGTCTGCTCTTGAAGCTCTTTTCTGGTTTAGAGAACAGGGAAATTCTTCATAATTGGCATATTCTGAGGGCTATATTATATGTTATATAACAGTTAAATGGCTTCTAAACCAAAGCTGGCTTATGGAAAGCTGTTCAAGCAAAAGAGATCTGATCTGCTTGTACAAAAACAAAGACAACATCATCTGACTGGGATTGGTGTCAAATATATGCATATTATATTTCAAAAGTCAAATCAAATAGTGATAATCTCTGTTGATCTGCATTTCCGTGACTATATCACTAAAACAGAACAAAACAAAACTGAACAACAACAATAAAACAGAAGATGGAGAGCCAATAAAGAGTCTGTTTCAAGCATTAAGTCAAATTAAAACTGATTAGCTTACCACCCTGTTGCATAAAGATGGTCTTTTCTACAGCAAATTTGCTCTGGACATAACAATTTGGATGGTCTAAAATGAACCAGAAAACATGAGTAACTTTTTAAGTTTAGACAGTTTAGACACTGTTTAAGACCGTGGACAGTTGGAGTCAACTTTTCTAGCTCATTTACAGACCTTGATTTTTTTTTAGGAATTTAGATGTACCTTTTGGATCTATGTAAAAATGCAGAAATAGATAGAGTCTTGCTAGCTAGAATGTAAAACATGAACAGGTGTTAATGAAATTGAAGTTATTTAGACAAAGAATAATAATTTACTTTAACAATAACATATTGCCATTAGATTTTAGTTTTAGAGAGATAATTTAGTTGTTTAAAGGCTGATTGGAAAAGCTGTGCAGGAATGTAACTAGATATAACCTATCAACATAGCTGTACAGATGGGTGAACTTTTTTTTTCTGTACTATAAACTGTGAAATTCAAGTTCAGTAGTAGACGTAGATGCCAGTACATGAAAACTCATAAGAGAGCATTAGTCTTGAGGCAAAAGCTTTCAGATTTCATCCCCTGTGTGTATTTCCAATGTGACATATGAAGTGTGGTTTTGGACTAACCTTTTTGTCAGGTCAGTCCAGTGAAGGATATGGGAGTGTTGATCAGTCCAGTTAAAAGCAGGGCAAAAATTGTACAAAGTTATCTTCAGGCAAATTCCTGTTAACAGAAAATCAGAAAAAGTGGGTGGGTTGTGACAGAAGATAATTATTATATTCTTATGTATGAGCTGTAGATACATTTTCCCTCACACAGTATGCAATCATTGAAGACAACTGTGTGCAGTGTTAGGAAAACCATTTTTTGCATAGTTATAACTTCTATGTAAAATTGACCAAGCTGTTCTGAGTAACTCTTTGCTTTATTCTACAAGAGCAACTAATTGCTTCCGGATATATTACAGTTTATTGGTATTGTACAGATGCATATAATTGCTGCCTTGCCCTGCTTGAATAGCAGCCATCTGTTTGTCTTTGGATGATTGCAGCATTTAATAAATACACTTTTGTCTCTATCTGAGAAGCAGTTCTTCTTCCCTGACAATGTAAAGAGAATGGCATGATATTTAATGCCATTCATCATTTAATGCCACTAAGGTATGCATGAATTGAAATGTTTTACCTGACCACTGACCCGTGAAATCTTTTTTTTTGTAACAGCTACTGTAATTCAGTTAGGTCAACTGTGTGAATAGACGTGTCAAATAATTGAGGAATTTATAGCAATCACAGTTGGGTGTTTTTTGTTTTTTTTTTTTTTTTTTTCTTTTCCCCATTAATAGCAGATAATTTCCTAGGAGTTGCTTAGAAAATGGCTACATTACCACAGAATAGCAAAATGGCTGAGGTTGGAAGAGACCTTTGAAGATCATCTCATCCAACCCCCCACCAAGCAGGATCACCTAGAGCACATTGCTCAGGATAGCATCCAGGTGGGTTTTGAATATCTCCGGAGAAGGAGACTCCACAGCCTCTCTTCGGGCAACCTGTTCTGGTGCTCTGTCACCCTCAAAGTAAAGTGCCCTCTCATATTCAGCTGGAACTTCCTGTGCTTCAGTTTGTGCCCTTTTCCTCTCATCTGAAAAGAGACTGGCTCCATCCGCTTGACAGCCTCCCTTCAGATATTTATACACATTGATGAGATTGCCCCTCAGACTTCTCTTTTCCAGGCTACACAAGCCCAGCTCTCTCAGCCTGACCTCGTATAGCAGGTGCTCCAGTCCTCTAATCATCTTCATAGACCTCCTCTGGACTTGCTCCAGTAGAATCATAAAATCATTAATGTTGGAAAAGAACTCCAAGATCATCTCGTCAAACCATCCCCCTACCACCAATATCACCTACTAAACTATGTCCCTAAGCACCATGTCTGTTGGTGTCACGTCCATTAGGGACATGGTTCAATGGGTGATACTGGTCTCCCGATGTCTCCTAATTTCCAATCTAAACCTCCTCTGGCACAACTTGAGGCCATTCCCTCTAGTCCTATTGCTAGTTACCTGTGAGAAGAGGCAGATACCTTTCAGGTAGTGGTAGAGAGCAAGAAGGTTTTCCCTGAGCCTCCTCTTCTCCAGACTTAACAACTCCACTACCCTCAGCCACTCCTCACAGGACCTGTGTTCCAGGCCCTTCACCAGCTTCGTAGCCCTTCTCTGAGCATGCTGCAGGGCCTCGTTGTCCTTGTACTGAGGGGCCCAAAACTGAACACAGCACTTGAGGCACGGCCTCACTACAGCAGAGTAAAAGGAAATGATCACCTCCCTGATCCTGCTGGCTACACTATTCCTGATACAAGCCAGGATGCCATTGTCCTTCTTGGCCACCTGGGCACACTGACGGCTCACATTCAGGAAAGCATCAACCAACACCCCCAGATCCTTTTCCTCTGCACAGCTTTCCAGCCACTCTGTCCAAACCTTTAGCACTACATGGGGTTGTTGTGGCCAATGTGCAGGACCCAGCATTTAGCCATGTTGAACCTCATCCCATTTGCCTTTGCCTATTGACCCACCCTGTCCAGGTCCTTCAGAAGGGCCTTCCTACCCTCTGGAAGATCAAACCCGCTGCTCCACACTCCCCCTGCCCCCCACTTGTAGTTAGTTTCATGTCCCTCTCTTACTGAGGAGGCCAGAACTGGACACAGTGCTACAGTACTCCAGGTGTGGCCTCACCAGGGCTGAGCAGAGGAGGAGGATCACCTCCCTCAGCCTGCTGGCAACACTCTTCTGAATGCAATTATCCCTATGTTCTTATTATTTAGCTCTAAATATATATATATTAAAACTTCTAAGTAATTTCATTAATAAATGAACAGGTAACTTGGAAGCTAAAATGTTATGTTGGCCAGATGTAAAAGTGTTAGTATTCAAACAGTGTGCTATTATTGTTGCTGAGAGATTTTATTTTAATGTTGAATAAGACTTCAGAAATATGAGTGAAATATAACCTCATAGCTTTGTAAATAAATTAAACAGCAGTTCTTTAATCTTTAGCTATTGCTTATGATGAGAGTTGAGTATATGAGAACTCTTCATGTTGCCTCTAATATTCCAGGTACAGCCATTGAGAAGCATAAATCATGAGACACCAAACAACTACTTTTAAAATATTGATGGTCAACAAGGGAACAATGGAAGAAGATTTCATTTAGATTAATTTTGAAACGTGGAGTAAGTTGCGATAAGCATCCCTAATATTCTTTTCAATCCATGAATAGTTACAATTAAGCAGAGAAACTCCTTTTAACATTTTTGAAGTCATTTGCACAAGCTGTAAAAGAATCAGCATGTACATGATAAAATATGATGGATAGTAAACTGCTTTATGGTTGATACTTTCACATAGTTGTTCTTAATTTCAGAATTACTCATTGTTATTATGAACCACTGAATCAGACTCTTACGAGCATCCTGTAGCTCTTAATGATGAACAAATCAAGAAAAAGGCAAATTTCTGTAGAAGAAAGAAGTTTCATTCTTTGAGGCCTGTCCTTTTCAAAACTAATCAAAAAAAAAAAGAAAAAAAAAAAAAAGAGCAACATTTAATTTCAAATTAGACAGCACTGCATAGATACATATAAGTATCTACATGATCTACATGTATTACTAAAGGGTCCTGAGAGTACTCTGTCTCTGGCCGTCTGCAGAGGTTTGGTTGTAGAAGCTCTAGAACAAACTAGAGCCCATGCAGCCAAGGTCATGGTGAGCCGTTCCAGAAAGTTCTGGAGGACTGTCACAACCAGGGTTCACTTCTAGCTCTCAAGTGTTGTCTTCAGATGAGGGCTCCCTTGGCTTTGCCTGAAATATAGGTCCTGCTGTGGTGCAACCCTGCCCTGCCCTTCCCAGCCATGATAGGCCAGACAGGCCCCACTAGTGAACAGACCTCCCAAGCCTGGCCTCTGTCCATCCCTATGACCTTGCCTGGACATCCCAGGGATGTGTCTGACCCTCACCTGGTCTGATCCAGACCCTAACCTTCAGGCTGACCCATGTCTTGTGGCTCCCAAGCCCCCAGGGATTTTTTTTTGCCAGCTCTGACAATCTGCAAATTGTGAATTACATGCTTCTGTCCTCCAATGTTGGTGCAAACCAACATTAGGAAGTATCCACAATTTTTCAAACACTGAAGACTGTATGTTCAGAAATGTCTAAACCTTTTGGACTGGTTAACTGATCCTGTCCTTATTTTTATTTTTATTATTTTTATTTTTATTTTTATTTTTATTTTTATTTTTATTTTTATTTTTATTTTTATTTTTATTTTTATTTTTATTTTTATTTTTATTTTTATTTTTATTTTTATTTTTATTTTATTTTTATTTTTATTTTTATTTATTTCTTTTTCCCTGCTGTTGATCATGATGTTGATCATTTTAACCAACATCCCTACAAAGGTGATAAAAGTTGAAATACCGTTTAGCCTTTTTCCATGAAACCTACAAATAGATACATCTTACCTAACTTAAGGCACTTCACTAATGGCGGAGGATAGGTTATTTCAGGGAACAATCTGACCATTCTGAAAAAGCAAATTCCTGTCCTGAGGTAGCTATTTTGCAACATGAACTGTCTGTTCTGAATAAGGCAGGGTCTTAAATGTCTCAAAATCTTAGTGCCTAGAGATATATCTAGTCCTTTCCTTTGAGTATAAGATGAGCTAGAGAATTTGCAAGTCATTATGAGCTGAAGGAAATAAAAATGCAAATCCATCAAGAAATATAGCTCTTATCAATTTTCTGTTTCTTAAATACAATAATATTTTAAATAACACATTCCTAACTTTTATGCATATTGAAAATTCATTAATCTCTTGTACGTGTTATAAATGAACAACCTTTTTAATTTTTTTTTTCTTTTAAATTGGGGTTATTAATTACTAACATATCTAATAATCATAATTGGATTTCCAGACCAAAGAAAACAATAAACCTCACAAATCCACACTGTGATCAGGATGAAAGCTGAATACATAAACACTTGATTTAATGAAAAAAAATCAGAAATTTGAAAGAATGATGAAGCATTAGGAAATTCAGGGTTATATAGGACCTAAGGAGTATGTCATTAAACATAAATAATGAAACAATGATTATTAAAGCACATAGTGCTTGTAGTCTCAAATCAAAGTATTCTTAAAAAAATCTGGTGGGTGCATTTTTTTTTTTTAGCATGCTTCTTAAAAATAAGCACATAGAAGTATTAAATTTCAGAATATGATTTTTTTTTTTTTTTTTGAGTTATGCAATAACTGCAACCACATATATATTTGCATTCATTAACTAACTGATGAACATCCTCAACACAATTTCATCTTAAAGAACTTTAGGTTTAGGAATTGAGCATTTCACTTAACTATGTAGGCATTCTGAGGAGCACAAATTCTTCTAGAGTTTCTAAATATAGGAAAATCCTATGCAAAAAAAAATGGTAGACTACACATGCCACTGCATGATTAGCAAGTTATGCATATTGCCTGTTCTACTCTACCCTTCTGGCTGTTAGTCCTATTTTTAGGGAAAAGGATTTTTATTTTTTTCTTTTGAACATATCAGTCACCAGAGATTGGTCATAACCTTCACTTTATCCATGTCTTTTTAATTCAGACTTTTAAAATGGAACAGCATGGTGCATTGAAGAACAGAAAAATTCCACAGCAGAGATGGCTGGAAACTTGTAATGAATGTGAGAATTAGTTTAATTTGGAGGAAAGGGTTGATTTTAATAATTATGATAGCTGATTTTGAATTATTCCCATACAAAGTTTTGCCCCTTTATTTAATATGTCATGAGCCTGAAAGGAATGGAGAATCCAAATCCTTGTAGGTAACACAGCATAGACAACAATAATTGATAGAAATAAGAACGTAAACAGTGTGTGTGAGCACAATACCCAACACTTCCTGTTCTGAGATAATGATTGCCCCTAAAGTCATAAAACTACACAAAAATAAACAAGCACAAAATTTGATTAAGATGACAATCAACAAAATTAGAGAACAACCAAGACACTTTCTCAGAAGTAAGGAAGTCAATTAAAAAAAAATAAAAAAATAAAAGCATGGATTTTCATAATTGTGGAGTGGGACCTTGTGGGAAAGTAATAAAAGAGTGGCAGACTTATCTCATTGGGAACTGCCAGAAGTCTCATCATAGAATTATGACTGCATCTAGGCTGGATGGAACATCCTCCACTGTGAGCAGCCTGTGTTTCTGTGTGAGATAATACAAGTAGGTATACACATCTTCGATGTGTTTATATGGTTTCATGGGGGGCTTTCTCACCAGCTTGCTCATTCTTGTATTATTCATAGTCACAAAGGCAAACATAAAATTTGTTTGTAAACACAGATGTGTATAAATAGGAGCAGCAGAAAAGTTTATTTAATCATATAAACTTCAGAATAACATCAAATGATGTAACTATTAAGACATGCTTAAAAATATTTGTTTTGTGTGTGTTTCCTAAAGCTGTACTTGGTGGAACTTTTAATAAAAGTTTTGGGGTTTATTTAAAAAAATGTAAAAAATAAAGTTTAACTAATGTATGTTTACATATCTGCAATTTTAAGGTAGGTCAGATAAATAAATAGAATAAAAGAAGTAAAACTTACAGATACATCTCCACTGATAAAGAGGGACAGTGAGCTTTGGTCCTTTGAACAGGATTATTGTTTGGCTGTTAGCTATGCTGGCTAACATCAGGTATTTTGCTCCAAGATAGCAGCAGACATAATTCTGAGGCAAATAGTTCCAGGAAACACTACCAGAAAACAATGTGAATGAAACTGTATCAGGTTTGGCTCCATGAACCCTACAGTCTTGTCACCATCACCCACCACTTACCTGTATTTTTCACAAATTTAAACATAATTACTTATTCATTGATGAAATGAAAAATATAAATTCAAAATTAATTTCTATATGGTAATTGTAAACACTCAACAATATTTTTTCAAATATTTCTTTTTTTGTATGATAGCATGCTATTTTCTATATCATAGATTCCATATGTTGAGTGGTGCACAGTATTTTCAGTATTTAAGTGTTTGTTTTAAAGATTTTAATTTGCTTGATTATTTCTTTTTTAATAATTAAGGATTGATATGTTTTTAAAACAATAAGTGTTATAGTTTTCTGGAATGAGTGCAGAAATTATTTTTTTTTCCTGAATTAAAAAAGCAGCAGTTACCATTAGCTTTGTACATGGGAGACTGCCAGATGTAGGACACTATGTAAATAGAATTCAGAAATATTCTACAGTGCTTCTAGGAACTTTTGCAACCAGGCATAAATGTGAAAAAATACAAAAAATGGTGAGATGAATGCACCAAAGCTACTAGTAATAGTTTTACTAGATTATGTGACTGACAACAGGTAATGTTCTTTCTTTTTCTGCCTTGCTTGTGCACTTCTGTATGGCAAGATCTTTATATGCAACTACAGAAATGATCTCTTTCTCTTTGGAAAACAGTTAAACGGATAAAATTATTTTTTAGTTTTTCTTTATGATTACTTATGCCTCATGTTATACACTAAAATATGTCTGTTAATTTACTGCTACACAAGAAGTAGTTATATGTGCTTGACTGACTACTTGGAAGAAAAAGTGTATGTTATGACTATTGAAACGTAAAAAAAAATGTACAGGCAAATTGTGTGAACTTCAGCATTATAAAATCACTGTAACAAATAATGCTACTCACGACTTTGGGAGAAGTCGTTTAATCTAACATGAAAGAAAAGTGAGATTTAAACTTTACCTAGTTAATTACTCTAAAGATGTATTGCATTAAGTAGAAACTAAAGGAAGGAAGGAGAAAAAAACAATTTCCAGGGCACTATTCCTTGTTCCTCAAAAAATCCTTCTTCTTTAGGAAATGCAACTCAATGACATAACATATTTAGAATTTCTGTTAAAGGTATTGCTTACATTTTATTTTTCATGTGTTTATTATTTATTTATTTTATTTCATTTTATTTTATATTTTATTTTATTTTTGTGTATTTATCTTAACTCTTCACACTGTTTCTTCAGGCATAAGAAGAGAATATTCATTTAAATATTAATGAAGCTTGAAAGTCATTATCTTTAATTGTCTTTAAATTGAAGATAACAATGTGTGGGGCTTTGTTTGTTTTTGTTTTTGTTTTTAGATATGCACCAGAAACATCATAATACTGTAGGTCTGGATATTAAATTTAACAATTGTGGTTCAAATATAAATCATTGCTAACAGGGATTGCCCACACCTAAGTTCAGGAAATGCACTTGGGAAGGATATAAGAGAGGGCAGAAAATGAGTTAAGTAGTTGTACATCTGAAAAATTATTTCCCTGTCCTTGAGTAGTGTTAGCTCATCATTCTATAAATTTTATTAAACTTTCAGAGCATCATTCCTAAAATCCTAAAGATGATAAAATAACTGGATGTTCACTAACAATAAATATCAGTAGTAAATATATGCAACTATATATATTTTTAACATGATATTCACTTTATATCGTTAAGTTTTACTTTTGCCTTTGTTGCATATTTCATGCAATTTGTATAAAGGAGATGAAATTTCACTCCATGCACCAATAAATACTTGGGGGACAACTGTCTGGAATGCAACTTTCCAGAGAAGGATGTAGAGGTCCATGGTGGACATCAAACTGAACCGGAGTCAGAAGTATTCCCTGCTGGCAAAGAAAGTTAGTGATAGCCTGAGCTGCATTAATCAAAGCATTGCAAGGAGGTAAAGGGAGGTGATCTTCTGTGCTTCAGCACTGGTGAGGCTATGGCTGGATTACTTGGTTTAGCTGTGGGCTCCTCCGTACGAGGCAGACATGGACATACTGGAAGAAGTTCAGAATAAAGCCACAGATATAATTAAGGTATTGAAGCACCTCTCCTATGAGGAAAAACTGGGAAATCTAAGACCTGGAAAAGGTTCATGTGAGATCTTACCAATGTGTATAAATACCTGAAGGGAAAGTGCAAAGAGGACAGCACCAGTTCTTTTCATTTCTGCCCAGTAACAGAACAAGAAGCAGTGGACACAAACTGAAACAGGAAGTTCCCTCTTAAAAGCAGGAAGCACTTTATTGTGAAGGTGACTGACCTGTACAGGTTGCCCAGAGAGGTTGTGGAGTTTCCCTCCTTGGAGATATTGAGAAGCCATTTGAACACGGTCATCAATCAATCATTGAATGTTTTGAGTTTAAAGGGGCCTTAAGGATCATCTAATTCCAACCTCCCCCTCCCTCCCCCCCCCCCCCCCCCCCCCCCCGCCATAGGCAGGGATACCTTTTGCTAGATCAGGCTGTTCAAATCTCCAGACAACCTAGCCTTGGACACTGCCAAGGATGGGGTATCCGCAACTTTTATGGGCAAGCATTTATAGGTGGCTGTGCTTGAGGGGTGATGGATGACCTGACATCCAAAGGTTCATTCCAACCTCAGCAGTTTTTGATTCTATGGTTATGTCACTGCTGAGGGAAGTTACTAAGGTTCATTAATATCTGAAAAAAAAAAAAAAAGTTTTAATGTCAGTTAGATAATATTTTCCTATTTTTTTTCCAATAAATATAATGAAACAAAAACAAAAGTAAAAGCAATAGTAGGAAAAAAAAAAAAAAAAAAAAAAAAAGGTTTTGTGCGCCTAACTTATTCCCTGTCTTACATATCTACCTTTTTTTTTTTTTTTTTTTTTTTTTTTTTTCTCTTTAAGGCAAAAACAGTTACAGATCTTCAAAAGCAAATTAACATGTAAATATCTCTATCCAGCTTCAGTAGAGTCAGTACAGAATGGTAGAGCTGCAGCCCCTGAAGCTCAGTATCTATTCAGGGATATATGTAAGCACCTTCAAATAGAAATAAACTTACTCATATTGGGCACTGTCTCTCCAGTGACCATGTAATAATCATTTATATTAAAAGCTAAATATCTCTAGCAAAATAGATTCTGTGTACGTATACCAATTGTTGCAGGATTATAGCTCAATGGAGAACAGTCATGTCTTTTTAAAAGAGAGCTTACACTGAAAACAAGCAGAAAAGGACCTCAGGCTACGTTCCCTTACTTTGTAATGTTACAGCTCCATTGAATGCAAAATAAAACAAAGTGAAACAAAGCTAATTTTATTAATGGGGTTCTTACATCTCATCACAGCTGTCACTCTCTCCCAGATCAATGTCCAAACTGCTGAAATCAGATTCTGTTTTCTGCTTTCTGCTTCTTCTACTCTTGGCTGACCTCGACACAGTCTCAAAAAGAGGGACAAGGTGATTTTGGCAGCGGGAACCTCTGCCTCAAGGGCTACATCAGAGCCACAATATGTGCCTGTGCTGGTGAATGCTTCTTGTTTTCATAAGTGGGGAGTCTGAGTTTGCTTCTAGAGTGGGTGTAGCCGGCAGTTAGAGCAAGAAAAAATAATATTCAGAAATATTCTTCTGAGCATTTTGAAGTCTTAGGAGGGATGCACCCCATTGGAAACAAAAAAAAAAAAAAAATAAAAGAAAGAAAGAAATTAAAAAAAAAATCTGTCCCTAGATAAATGGCTGCAAAGCCTTCTACAAAGGCTTTTCTACAGTTACTTCAGTGACTAAAGGAAAACCAGGGAAAATTTGGGTTTTCTCCTGAAGGAAATGGGAGGTCTGGTTACCCTGAACATGTGGTAACATCCATCCAACTATTGGGGGAACATGGCTGACCATCCATAAAACCAGACCATCCTTAGATGTCCTAGGTTACCTCAGGTATCTGTACAGGATAAGTGAAAATGACATGTGACTTATAGGAGATCTGAATCATTCCAGAATCTCGAAGCCAGAAAGTATATACCACAAGCTTTAAAATTATCTTGTATATTTTGTATGATTGCCACTTAAGTAACTGGATGAAGTTTTAGTAGTTGAATCTATTGAGAATTGTGAAATTTTAGACACCCACCACAAATGTAGGTAAAAAAAAAATGTTTGAATTACAGAGCAACTCAGTCCCATCTGTAGGTTTTCATGAGAAATAGTAACCAATGTCAGATGTGACAATATCTCACAAGACTTCAGTGCTTATTCTAAAGACATGATAGCTGTCACATTGGAGGAAATAGTAAGACTGGAGTAGGTCTATTCTCCCATGTGCCTGGACGAGGGGGAATGGGCTAAAGTTGTGCCAGGGGAGGTCTAGGTTGGATAGTAGGAAGAACTTCTTTATGGAAAAAGTTGTTAGGCATTAGAATGGGCTGCCCAGGGAACTGGTTGAGTCATCATCCCTGGAGGTCTTTAAAAGACATTTAGATGTAGAGCTTAGTGATATGGTTTAGTGGAGGACTTGTTAGTATTAGGTTGGACTCGGTGATCTTGGAGGTCTCTTTCAACCTAGATAATTCTGTGTTTCTGCAATTCCGTGAAATATGTAGAAGAGAGAGAGATCTATAAAGCAATTAAAGCTTATCACCCCTGTTGTCTTCTAGCTATGAGACAGTGAAAAGGCAATGTTTGAATCCACCTGGCACCTTAAGCAGCGATGACAGAAGACAAGTGTCCACACAGTTTTCAGTTCCTGTTTAAGAATGTGTGTACCTTTGCCATGTCCTGACTTTGGGTTGGTTGTACTCCATGAATCCCACACTGATGTTCCCCTCTAAGCATCCAGACCAGGTCATCTATTTCAGATATTGTGACCTCTTCTTAACCAGTATCAGGATTTATTTATCTATTTATTTATTTATTCAGATATATGGAAGAGTCTAGATCTTGTCCTAGAATTAGCTAAGCACCTAATATGGAGTTACATCCCTTAACTTGCTGCACAGAAGCAACCACTATGAAACGGATTTGTCATTTAAATAGATAAATGCATACCTTGTTGGCATTTCTACCATCCTTCCACCATAACTAACAGAAAGATTGCAATTTTTTTTCCCCACTGTTTAAAAAACAAATGTTAAATTTTTGAAAACAGAAGTTAGAAACTTTTCACCTAAAATGTGCATAGACATGAAAACAAAGATAAAAAGATGATTAAGACTTTTTTTTTTTATTATTATTTATTTTTTATATATACCCTGGGCTTCATTTTGTAGCTCTGGTGCTTATTTAATGAGTGCTGATACTTAACCATCTTACTGCTGCTTCATGAGAAGAATAGGTCCAGAGAGAGCAGTTCAAAGATAAATGTTTAAAAGATAGGTTGCATTTAAAATATTTTTTCCCTCAGCTTCTCCAGTCTGTCTCCATCACATTATTTTCTTCTGTCTTCCAATGTTCTTGAATATGAACTGTGGGAAAGACAGAAAAATTAGCAGAAACATTATGCACATTATAAAATATTTATTGGCCAGTATTTTCAAAGAAATATGGTTCCCTGCATTTCCCTGTCCATATTTAATATCTCTCTTCCATTAATCCTTGCCTCCTGCCACATTAACTGCTAGTTTCCCTTCAGTGACTTATATTTTCACTTATATTTTCACTTACATTTTTAGTACCTATACAGTTTAGATCTTCAAACCTAGAAAATGATTCCCCATTCTCTTTACCCTCCATTTTGTACAGAACAGAGAAATGTGGGGAATGTGAAAGACCAATTCAGTTACAGCTTCTTTCACAGCTCCCTTAATTATTATGTTTTGTATCCCTATATGAGTTACACAGATAAATACAACAACATGCATAAATATATGCATTTATGAATTCCAAGTATTTAAAAAATTAAGAAAATATGTCAACTTAACATTACAAAAATGCAAATAATTTTAAAGAGCCTATAGCCAAATATACCCAAGACAGAAACCCAAGAATACATGTATATCTAATTAGAAAAGAATTATTAACTCTCCCCTAACAGAAATTTGGATAGCTAATTTGACAACTACGTTTCAAGATATATTGCTTGTACATTACTTTTAAAACTGAGACTTCTTGTTTTGTTTTGTTTCAGGAGAAATCTGGTGCTGAGGTTACATACTAAATTCTGATTCATCCAATGCCATTAATTAACTGTAGGATATCAAGATACATGTATATATTGACCCACAGGTATAGTGGTAATTTCATTAGTTGGGAGTTTTTCTACATGAGGGAGAATTGCTATACCTTTCTTTAACAATTCCTCTAAGTAATGCTTTCAATATACAGTAGCTCTGCAAATGACTTTTTATTTTTATTTATTTTTTTCTTTTTTTTGGGGGGGGGGTTGAAACTGCTGATTTGCTAGGTTCTATAAAAACATTCTCAAAAGTACTGCCTTAAAAAAACAATATTTCTGGGAATAGCTATTTAATGACAGGACTTAAAATGGTAGCATGAATAGAACTTGAATTACAAAAAAGGTTAGCTCTTTCAAGAAGTTTTGAATCTATCATAAAATGTCATTCAACTAGTTTTATCTTCTATAATAATACCAGTAAACTTCTTTAAAATACTGATATGCAATATTTTATATTTTCATTACATGTTAATGCACTGTGATCTTTTAAAATCAATAGTCTACAATGCCATGTTAAAACATTTTATTGCATTTATTCTTATTTAAGATAATTGCATATATTAAGAAGAAGCAGTGTGGTAAGCCTGCCTTTTATTTACCAAGATCTTGTAGTGATGATATTATCAAGACTAAGACACTTGTGTTTAACACCAGGTTTCTAAGTTATGAAATGTGTCAGACTACAGAATATCACAACGTTTGGTATCCACACTACTGCAGCTGCAAGTGTGTCCATCTCCCAGAATAAGGAGGTTTAAATGTAGACCTATTTCCTGTGACACAAGAGACATTGCCCACAATCAGTGAAGAACTGTAGAAATCAGAGCAATCTGATCACCTTTGTGAGGACCTTTCTAATAATTTCAAACCAATCTGTGACTGTGACAAAAGTCCATGTTATGGAAAAATAGAAAATGGAACGCCTACAAAAATATATATCACAGTACACAACTTGCCTTTGTATCTGACACTCATACTGTAGCTGGCTGGATTGCTTTCTTGGATTTGCTTGTATGCAAATATAGCATAAATATATAGCATAAATATAGTAAATATATTTGCATATATGCAAATGTAGCATATGCATATATGGCCTTTAGCCATGGTCAAAGGCAAATAAAGAGATCTAAGGGAGATAAAATGCATTTGCTGGGAACTTGGAGAATGTGGGAAGAGTACACTTACTACAGATTGCTCACAAGGAAGGCGGGAGAGATAGAGTAAGCTCTCAGTCTAACTCAGAAACTCGGAGAAAACATAGACTGAGGACAAGAGAATATTATGCCACTGTTTTTTGTTTGTTTGTTTGTTTGTTTGTTTGTTTGTTTGTTTTTAGTGATTTAGGCAGCTTTTGAAAGCACAACAGAAACATTTTGTTTGAAGAGAAAAAATAAAGTTCAAAATGGCTGCCCCTAAGGCTACGTTAATTCAAAGCTGTAAATATGCAAGACTCTGAGTCTGCAAATGACTTGGTTGCCTTCCATTAAATTCAGTGATACTTTTATATTTTATTTTATTTTATTTTATTTTATTTTATTTTATTTTATTTTATTTTATTTTATTTTATTTTATTTTATTTTATTGTTTTATTTTATTTCACTTTGACTTCAATTACAGCAACATCCAGTACAGAACTGGATTCAAGATGAGTGTAGGTTTCTAACCTGAAGCTCTAGACCTAGACATTGCTTGAATCCTTTATGCTTGTAAACAGATCTTCCTGATTTGTTTAACTGAAGATGGGTTTTAAAGGTAGTTATTGAATCCATCTATTCTCAACAGAGAGTCTTTACAAATGCATCATGTGATAAGCACAGTGAGGAAGGGGAGCACAGCACAGGAGAAGTGAGAGTGGTTCCACCAGTAGCTGAGAAACAAAACAGACTTTGAGATGTTTCCTACTTATCAGGAAATTATTCAGAAGCAGAGGATGCTCATGCTCCACTTCAATTTCACTAACAACTAGGGAACACCATTAACCAATAGGTAGGACATGCATACAGAAACAAGGCACTTAGTATTTCAGATGGCATAAAGGGTATTTCATAAGCTAGTTCATAAGGTAGTTCATAAGGTGCTGCTAAATTCTGTAAAAGTTGTCAGGGAAGTAGTGGTAACCATGGACTATGGCCTCCTTCAGTGTTGTTGTGACTACCTCTGTCATGTCAAAGGCCTTAGCCCATGAAGAAGTCCTAGGGAAGAACACAACTTTTCAGTTGTAGACCATATGCACTGCCTGGTACTCCTGAAGCCAGGACTTGGGGTGATGACTATCTCCCCTTTAGGATGAGCACTCTGTTTGAGAAAGTTACCAGCTAATGGAGCTGAGGGATGAGGTAGAAAGACTGTATAGTACAAGATGAATTGTAGATTGACAGGATTTTTTTTTTGTGGAGACTGCAGGGACAAGAGCCCAAATGTCATCTTGTGTAGGAGGTGGACCAGCCGAATCCTATGCTTAAGCAGTGAGATGACAGGCTGTTACCACCCTCTGATTTATCAGGTTGTTCAGTCACCTTTAACTGATCACAGACTTTGAAAGCAGCATGCACAACTTATGAGTAAAAAGTAATACTTTACTGGATATTACACACAAAATATAGCTAGGAATTAATGAGCAGTGAAGCTGAGAATCAGTATCATTCAACACGTTGATGGGGCACCCTGAGAACCTTTGCTAGCTGGACAGGGAGAGAACAGGTTGTCCAATGCACATCCCTGCACCTACTGCTGACATGATGGCTCTGAACTGTTTCTTGTCTACACTTAAAGAGTTTCATACCTTTTCCATGTATGTTTTGCCATTTGAACCTCTGAGCTATTAATGTTTCAACAATTGTATGCCTGTTTGCTAATTTACATTTCACAGAATCATGGAATCAAAAAGTCATAGTCATACAATGCAACATTTACTAAAATCTATATTACTATATACTATTTTACTATTTATAACGCATATTCAGTTATTGTATCAACCTTTTAAACTAATTCTCAGAAATCTAACACAGAGTAGGATATAAAAGAGCAGTATCACTATGCTGACCAGATCTGACAGAATATTCAGTTAAACAGAATTTTTTAGAGGGGAAACAAAAAGCAAAGACACAACAATTACAACAAAATATTTTTATTACTTTTCCTGCTAGAATTATCAAGCCAGTGCAAGACTTGTATGTTTTTTATGTTAAAGGTCAACAAGTGGAGCACTTACATTTTTACCTATAATACCTCGTAAAAGTTAGGGTTTAGATAAAGGCTAGTTTCTATTATATATGTATGTAAGTATAAACAAAGAATGAAGTGGAGAAGAAAGTAAATGTATATCACATTTTGGCTTTTGCATACAGTCAGTTGGTTTCTAGCATTCACAAATATAGGTCCAGTTTTATTTACACATCTTATAGAAATTCACTATTTTATAGTTATAAGCTTGTATTATAAAATATAGAGAAAATCTGTATGGTATGTCATTCTAATTTTCTGATAGAAAGGTGTTTCATTGTTAATTTGGAAGATGCCATGATCATGTAGCTATGCCTGACTACACGTACTTAGCTTGGAGGTTAATTATTTCCAAGAATCCCTTGGTATTGTACCAAAATTTTATGCAGAACATCTATTCAAAGACTTCAGTGAAGACAAATGATAACACTTTTCTGCTTAGCTGTGCAAGGTTTACCACTGTTACAAGGGCTGCTCAAGCATATTAATATCCAATCCTCATTAAGATGCAATCTCACACTCTCTTTTATGTCAATTTGTGTTTTATCAGTATGTTCCAAAAAATAATAAAAAAAAATATAATAAAAAATTACATGCTTGAAAATTGGAAAGCATGATGCACAATCATAACTACTAGCAGTTTCACAGCATTTATGATGTTCAATCCATTATGTGCTGTGAGAAAGTAGGGAGCTTGGGGAGCTTAAGCAGAACTATAGGACCACCTGCTGCTGAAACATCTGTAGTGTGCAATCAGAAAGATACAGTAAGATATATGAGATCATTATCTATAGGTTGTTAGCATGAATATGTTGGTACATGTCTACCAATGTATTCTTTGCCATGAACAAAAGAAGACGAAAGATATGCAATGCTTTGCATTTAGGCATAGACTGATAAGTGTTTTAATAATATTATGTTTAAATTCCAAATTAAAAACAAGTGATATTTTGAAAGTTCCTAATTTCTTCTTTTCTAACAAACAAACAAACAAACAAAAACACAACTAAATGAACAACAACAAAAAAAATAAAAAATACTTATTTTACTCTCAATAAAGATAGTTGCCAATATGGCGATTTATTCCAACAGACCTGCTGCTTGAGTGGCAGTCTTTGGATGTTTTCAGGTGTAAATGTTTTTGCAGATGGTCTTACTGTGTTGAACTGCCAGTTGAAGAACATCTCTTCTGAGACTAAAGTGCAAAAAAGGTGATGTCAGCTTGAACTGTGCTTCAGGGATCCCCTAAGTTAATGAATAAGTTGTACAATACTGTTAAATGATGAATTTTCTATTATTATAGAAGCATAAAATCTTTAAAGTTGGAAAAAACCTCCAAGATCCAGGAGGTCCAACTGTCCCCCTTCCACTAATATTACTCACTAAACCATGTCCCTAAGTACCACATCTAACCTTAAACACCCCTAGGGACAGTAACTCTACCACCTCCCTAGGCAAACTGTTCCAACGAACTGTTCCAATGAACACTTTCTGAGAAGAAATTTCTCCTAATTTCCAATCTGAATTATTGTTTGTCGCATTAAAGGGGTGTAGCTGGTTAACTGTTACGGGCCCGGTTGGATTCAGAGTACTGAACCAGTAGGACATTCACCAAAAACACATTAACCGCCTGGGGGTCCAGTCAGACATTCACCAAAAACGCATTAACAGTCTGGGGGTCCATTCGGACATTCACCAAAAACGTAATAACCGCCTGGGGGTCCGCTCAGACATTCACCAAAACTGTATTAACCACCTGGGGGTCCGTTCAGACATTCACCAAAAATGCATTAACCGTCTGGGGGTCTGGTTAGATTCAGAACACTGAACTATCACGGATAACCACCCTCACCCTAGTTGCATTAATGAGAGCTATCACAATGCAATCAAGTATGGTTTATTACAGCAACAGATAATCAGGTTCTTTTGGATTGCCGGCGATAGTGACTGTCTGCAAAAGCAAGCTAGTATGCATGAAATACACAGGTGTTATAGGTGTTACAGATGTTATACAGGTGTTGTAGGTGTTGTGGGTGTTACAGATGTTATAGATGTTATAGATGTTACAGGTGTGTTAGATGTTATAGATGTTACAGATGTTATAGGTGTTATAGGTGTTATAGGTGCGCAGCCTAGAAATAAACACGTTAAAAGGATCAAAGACTCTATAGAGATTTATAAGCAAATATTCAGATCTCACCCAAAGGCGTCCCAATGGGGGGGGAAGAGAGGCTCAGCCCGTCGACTGATCCCAGGAGTCAGGAGGTCCTAAGGATGTTGTATGTCCTCGGGATGGTATCTCCCCTGACGGTGGTATCTTCCCTAACATCCCCTCTCTCTTGGGCCAATTTATATTATTTTCTATCTTTTAGGTGGAGCTTGAGTGGCTCTAGTCAAGCATACCTTAGTTATGATTGGTGTAAAGTTTTCCCGTCTCCGTTTAAAGTAATAAGCTCTGAGAAATTCAGGGCGCATGCTCAGTGAGGGGTGGTCGCACCTTGGAGGCGGGTAGCTTTTGGGATGGAGGTGTGTTTTGGTATTATAATGATATTATAATGAGCAAAAAGTACACTAGGGTACAGCATTTGTCAAAACATGACAGGTCTTTGGCTTAGGGTGGCAAAAAGTGCAGCTGTGTGCACAAGAACAATCGAGGCCCCACCTGATTACAGAGCCTAGCCGTGGTGTCTCCACTCCACTCCACGCTCTATGGTGTTCCTTAGAGCTGGCACACCAAGTTTCCACAGCGCGATAGCATCTAAGGTTGGGAGCCTAGGGAATGCTCAGATAATGCAGGTATGCCCTACCCTGAAAGCCTCTTCAAAGCTGTTCCTTTTTCTTAAAAATGTGAATGTTAGTTCTATTTTCCTAGTTACTTCAGGCATTTACACCACATTGTTTTAACTTCCTGACCTCCTGGATTGACTAAAGTCTCATAAATTGTGTGTAAGGAAATTCAGCATCAGAATCTGAGACAATTCCATTGCAATTTATTGATATCTAACCTCTGCCTATTGAATATTCAGATTCCCCCAAAGGAGGATGAATATTATGACTTTCTGACTTTCACATGAAGTACTTTTTTTTTCCTTTTTATTTTCAAACTCTTTCAGAATATCAGAATTCTCTCTCTCTCCCCCCCCCCAAAAAAAAAAAAAAAATTAATAATAAAGAAAAATCTAGTGAAAAAAAAAAGTGGGGTGGGAAGGGTGAGGGGAAGGAACATTCCGGTGTAAAGAAGACTGTGAAGAGGGCTGTGGTAACTGGGCAACAGACAGGCAAACACAGAGAATCAAAAGATATAAATATTGATATCATTTAATGGCTTAATCCCCTCTTTCCAGTTCCTGATATTCATGGCTTAATTTGTTTCTCTAGTCTACAAAACCAGTAAATATATCATTGCCATTATAGTTGCAACCAAAGGCTTAGTGCTGAGTTTGAAAGGCCCAAGGGCTGACTTGTTTTTTTTCTGAGCTTTTCTTGACCTACCTGGAGCTTTGTTTTTACTTGGTTTAGCTGTAGCAACATATTTTCTAAGACCAAGTGGTCATGCTTAATTTGTTATAAAAGTAATTTTTATGTAGATATTAGTAGCAAGTAGTTATTCTGTGTAGAACCGGGTATTTATGACTCTGACATATACTGAACTAGCACAGAGAAATAAATGCCTGGCCTGACAGCAAGAGCCGTGAAGTTTTGAATTTGGTCTTATATTTTCAGTAATGATTTTTCACAGAAGTAGTGAGGTGGGAGCAGTCAGTTGCTAATGACAGAAATTTGAGAATCATCATAAATATGGAACAAATTTGTCTTATTATATGGAAAGACTTTGATGACTATGAAGACCAGAATATCAAAATGATGATGAATTCTATTTGGAAAAAAAGCATTCTCAAAATAGCTTGGAGGAGTGACTTTATCACAATCTACATCTTCCTCACAAGGGGGAAGTGAGGAGGAGGTGCTGATCTCTTCTCCCTGGTGATCAGTGATAGGATCCAAGGGAATGATATGAAGCTGCACTGGGGGAAGTTCAGACTGGATATTAGGAAAAGATTCTTCACCAAGAGGGTGATCAAACACTGGAACAGTCTCCTCAGGGTGGTCATGGAACCAGGCCTTCCAGAGTTCAAGAACTGTCTGGACAGTACTCTGAGAAGGATTAATTTTTAGGTAGTTCTGTGTGGAGCCAGGAGTAGAACTCGTTGATCTCTCTGGGCCCTTTTAAACTCCAGTTATTCTATGATTCTATGAAAATAGCAGACTGTGGACAATGAAGCAATATGAGAAAGGATTTTTTTTCTTTATAAATGATAAAGTAGAAGAAGAATGGTGTGTCACAAAGTGATTCTGAGTAATTAAACTAAAGCAGTTTGAAGACAACAACTGTTTCCAAGAACAGAGTTGTCATTAATGTGTTAGTGTAATCACAAAAAAGTTTGTGGAACGCTATCTGAATAATCATATAATTCTGGTAATTTCCTTGATCAGGAAAATAACCAAAACACTGCTGTGAAGGACTTCAGAGAATATGAGTTATTGTCATGGTTTTGGCTGGGATAGAATTAATTTTCTTTCTAGCAGCTGGTATTGTTATCCTTAGGTTTGTGCCCAGTGCACCCTGCCAATAAGCATACAGAGTCAGAATTCACAAGAAGGCTTTTATTGAAATAATTAATTATTATGACTCTGCAGAGTCAGGTGCTTGGTGATCTTTTGCAAAGAAGGCACACCTTTCACTTGAATCACTGCTATTTATGCAAAGCAAACTTTTGGAAGTATTTATCTGTCTACTTTCAATTATCTGTTTCAGCTTGCCTTACTTATCCCTTATCTCTACTGAGTTTACATATTACAGAGGATGAGGAAAGGAGGGGAAGAGGGGTAGGGAACCAAACCCACAATAGCATACAGTAGCATTTTGGAGGGTATGTTATTTTAAATATTTTAATGACCCTTAATGACCAAAAGGTTACTATGGGTCAGTCTGGAATCTTCAGCTGTTCAGCTGTTTTTTTTTTTTTTTTTTTGGTTTTCATCCCTTAACTCCCTTGTTTCTGCTAGTTCAAGGATATGAGCCTCCCTGTTTTATTTAAAGTTTTCTTGTTTCCCCAGATCCATATTACAGTGTGGTGCTGTTTTGGATTTAGGATGAGAATAATGCTTATAACACACTAATGTATTAGTTGTTGCAGAGTAGTGCTTACACTAAGCCAAAGACTTTTCATCTTCCCTTTCTGAAGAAGGTGGGAGGGGACACAACCAGGACAGCTGACCTGAACTGGCCAAAGAGATATTCCATACCACATGCTGTCATGCTGAACCATGAAACTGGGGGGAGTTGGCCAGGCAGCTCCTTTGTCAGAAGGTGGTAAGCAATTGCACTGTGTATAAATTGCTTTGTATATTCTATTGTTGTTGTTAATATTATTACTATTATTATTAATTTTCCCTTCTTTTTCTGTGCTATTAAACTTTCATCATCTTTACAGGGAAATTTTGTCTTTTACTTTTTTTTTTTTTTTTTTTTTTTTTTTAGCATGGAAGTTCATGTTGAAATGTGTGGAGTATATAGTGATTATTTTACTTTTGAAAATAAATTAATCTAAGCAGTTTTCTGGTAATAATTGCTTAGTCATGGCTGTCAGCTTAATCTGAACTCACAAATGATGATTTCAGATGGATTTTACAAGTCTTCCATACCTCAAATATCTTTGAAAATAAAATAAAATAAAATAAAATAAAACAAACAAAACCCAATAATAATAATAATAAATAAAATAAAGTTATTTTTATTTCATGACAATCCATTTCAGTGCAAAATACTCTAAAATCTTTTGCAACAGCATTTACTGAATAAACCTTTACTGTAGAAACTGGTAACTTTCATGGGAGTATTTATAGAACGGAAAAAAAGGAAGACCTGGGGAACTACAGGCCAATCAGTCTCACCTCTGAGCCTGGCAAGATCATGGAGCAGATCATCATCGAAAATATGCTGTGGCCCATGGAAAACAGGAAGGTAATTGGTGACAGTAAAAATGACTTCACTAAGTCATTCATAGATCATGCTATAGACAAATCTGGTGGCTTTCTATAACAGGGTTACAACATTTGTGGATAAGGGAAGAGCAACTGATATCATCTACATGAACTTCTGAAAAATATTTGATGCTGTCCACATGACATCTTTGTCTCTAATTTGGAGAGACATGAATTTGACATATGGACCACTCGACAGGTAAGGAACTGACTGGATGTTTGCACATGAGGACCGCAGAGTTGCACTCATGGCTCAGCATGCTGGAGGGAAGGGATGCCATCCAGAGAGACCTGGACATGCTTGAAGTTGTGAAGTTCAACAAAGCCAAGTGCAAGATTCTGCACCAGGATCAAGGCAATCCTAAGCACAAATACAGTCTGGGAGAAGAATAGGTTGAGAGCAGCCCTGAGGAGAAGGACCTGGGGTTATTGGTTATTAACGAGCTCAACATGAGCAGGCAGTGTGGGCTTGCAGCCCAGAAAGCCAACTGTATCCTGGGATGTATCAAAAGAAGAATGGCCAGCAGGGAGAGGGAGGTGATTCTTTCAACTCTGTTTTTGTGAGGCCCTACATGGAGTACTATTTTCAGTTCTCAGGCCCCCAGTACAAGAAGGACATGGACCTATTAGAAAAAGTCCAGAGGAGAGCTATGAGGACAGTCAAAGGGCTGGAGCACCTCTGCTATAAAGACAGACTGCGGGATTTGGGGTTGTTAAGCCTGGAGAAGAGAAGACTCCAGGGAGACCTTACCAGTACCTAAAGAGGGCCTACAAGAAAGCTGGAGAGAGACTATTTGT
This sequence comes from Anas acuta, assembly GCF_963932015.1. Classification (NCBI taxonomy): domain Eukaryota; kingdom Metazoa; phylum Chordata; class Aves; order Anseriformes; family Anatidae; genus Anas; species Anas acuta. The sequence continues at coordinate 47,623,374 of NC_088979.1, read as the reverse complement.
CAGGGAGCATAGTGATAGAAGAAGGAGTAATGGTTTTAAACTTTAAAAGATTTAGATTAGATATAAAGAATAAATTATTTCCAATGAAGAGGTGGTGAGGCATTGGAAAAGATTGCCCAGAGAAGATGTGGATGCCCAGTCCTTGAAAGTATTCAAGGCCAGGTTGGACAGAGCATTCTGCAGTGGTGGAAAACCATTATTTTTCATTAGTATACTAAAATAAAATAAAGTAAAATAAATGGAGTTGACTATAAAAATAAATATGGGATGGGGGAAATGGAAAAAAAAAAATCACATGTGAGGGAGATACTGTCAGTCAAGACACAAGGACCAAATCCAAAAAATAGCTTAGTATCTGAAATGGGACAAAACATTGAAATAAAAGATTGTGAATCTTTGGGTATTTCTTGAACACAAAGATCTATAAGCTCCATAAAAATTCTGTGTGCTGTTTACAAACTTCACTTCTTAACCTGAGAATTTCTTAGAAGACAGTTTAATATGTAAAGCAAAAGTTGCACATACAAGTAAAGTAAAATAAGGAATTCATTCACTACTTCCCATCGGCAGGCAGATGTTCTGCCATTTCCAGGAAAATAAGGCTTCACCACATAAAATGGTTACTTGAGAACTCAAATGTCATCACTTCAACTGTCACCCTGTCCTCCTTCTCTCTCCCAGCTTATATTGTTGAACGTGACATTGTTTGTTATGGAATATTTCTTTGGTCAGTAAGGGTCAATTGTTCTGGCTGTGTCTTGTGCAAGGTTCTTGTGTACTACAAGCACCAGCAAGTACAGGTGGGGCAGCACATGAGAAACTGAAAAGATTGGTTCCATTTGAAATGTAAAGGTTTGTTACTGTTATTTATGTATTTTTATTATTATTGGTAGAATTTATCTGCCTTGTGGGTCAATCTTATGATAGACAGAATTAGTGCATTTAATTCTTCAGCTTGGAGAGAAAAGATAAATTTCAAGTGCCAAAGTCAAAGTTCATCCCACTCAGTCTTTATTATCACAAGAATTTTTAAAATAAAAATGTCAGATTTTTTTTTTTTTTAGTTGAAATGCAGAAAGCTCTTTATAGGGTTTGAGTTTATGCCATTTATGCCATATCAGAACAGACCTGTTTAGACCTTCCATTCAATTTCATGTAAATAATACTTCAAATATGATCATTTTTTCTAGAACATCACATATACAGTTGCTCAGAATCAGAAAAAAAAAATCTTTGTCATTGATATAATAACTAATGAAACCCACAGATTGTAAATACCTATCTATGTATATAGATAAAAATCTGTATACTGTATACTGTAGCAAATAAACAAAACCTGGTTATATGTATAACCATTGTGGTAAAGACATTCTTACTCTTAAAAAAAAAAAAAAAAAGAAACAAACATACAAAAAAAAAACAACACTGATTAGTTTGTAAAAGTTAGCATTCAGAAATTAAGGAAAGAAAAATCTTTTTTTTTTTTTTTTTTTTTTTTGTTGTTCTCTTGAGATTTTCTTTAAACATGGTATTAAATACTATTAACACCTTTTTATGGGGAAGAAGGAAGACACTGAAAACTATTAGAGTAAGCGAAGAATGTTGATTAATCTTTGTAATATGTGGGAAAGATTTATCATCTGAGAAAACAAAGGGTTTTATATAGTATTAACTTGTGCAGACAAAAATTAGACTTCTGAATTTGATCTAGGAAGAGACTCCTTGGTAGTCAAAAGAAAATATACACCTCCAGATGATTCATCTCATCTGGAACAGGTCTCATGAATAATTCTCTGGAGGAGACTCTCTCTACTGATTGGAAAGGAAGCTCAAGCAATTTGCTTTAACTACTGTATCTACTTGAGCTTAAATGGATCTCAACCTAGGAGAGTCTACAACATGAATTGGGAAGTATTTCAGATGAAGTTAATGCTACATGATGTATTAATTCCAATTGCTCTAATTCTCTTGTTCACTTAAAGCTATCCAGATGAGGTAAAACTGCTCTTTTTTTTTTTTTTTTTTTCTTTTTTTTTTTTTTTTTTACTTCTTCTTCTTCTTCTTTCCAGCATTGTTTCTTGTTCTAGGAGGAGAAAACCAATAAAAAGAACTGTGTTACAGTAAAGGCTGATGACAGTCTTCACAGTGATGTCCCACAGACATTCTGTGCAATAAAGGATTTCAGGTCTGATGCTGTCCAGGTCTGGGATCAGCTTTTCTTTCATGGGTTCCCAACACTGGAGTGTTACAGTATCCTGAAAATTATCAATGCCTACAACCTATTCCTAAAAATCTGCCCAATTCATACCTAAAGTTCTACATATTGTGTCTTCTGGACCTTGGCTCTCTACAGTTGTTTTCCTGTTGCTTCTAGTGTTACAAATATATGCCATGCCTGAGTAAAACTGAGGACAAAATAAAACTTACACAAAAGGGTAAGACGGTAACCATCAAAAATTTACTACCAGGTTATGCATCACTGGTAAGCTTTGATGCCCAGCTTTCCACTGTAATTAGGTCTCCTCTTTCGTGATCCATCAAGTGTTTTAAGTTGGCCTGTCCCTGAAAATAAAGCAGTAAATCAGCCTGTGTCAGCCAAGACAGAATACATTTATCCTATACAAAGTTTTTAAATCAAATTCTAAATATTCACCAGCTGAACTCCTCACAAATCGCAGCATGGCTGTAGTGGTTAAATGTAATTCATATCCTGACAATGAAAATTGAAAAAAAAAATTTGTAAATGTAAAAATTTTAGATTTGTATCACAGAATCACAGAATTTCTAGGTTGGAAGAGACCTCAAGACCATCGAGTCCAACCTCTGACCTAACGCTAACAGTCCCCACTAAACCATATCCCTAAGCTCTACATCTAAACGTCTTTTAAAGACTTCCAGGGATGGTGACTCCACCACCTCCCTGGGCAGCCTGTTCCAGTGTCTAATGACTCTTTCGGTAAAGAAGTTCTTCCTAACATCTAACCTAAAACTCCCCTGGTGCAACTTAAGCCCATTCCCCCTCATTCTGTCACCAGTCATGTGGGAGAACAGGCCAACCCCCACCTCACTACAGCCTCCTTTAAGGTATCTGTAGAGAGCAATAAGGTCGCCCCTGAGCCTCCTCTTCTCCAGGCTGAACAAGCCCAGCTCCCTCAGCCGCTCCTTGTAGGACTTGTTCTCCAGGCCCCTCACCAGCTTCGTCGCCCTTCTCTGGACCCACTCAAGCACCTCAATGTCCTTCTTGTAGCGAGGGGCCCAAAACTGAACACAGCACTCGAGGTGCGGCCTCACCAGAGCCGAGTACAGGGGGACGATCACCTCCCTAGCCCTGTTGGTCACACTGTTTCTGATACAAGCCAGGATGCCGTTGGCCTTCTTGGCCACCTGAGCACACTGCTGCCTCATATTCAGCTGGCTGTCCACAAGAGAAACAAATGTTGTTGCGTAGGACAGCAAATAACATGTATTTTTTTTCCTTTGTATACTTTAAAACCTTCATCACTACAATTTATCACTATGCTTTTAATTTATTTAAATTTTCACAGGCTATTTAAACATTCTTCAAATGCTAAGCAACACAGTATACGGTGATGGATACTTACCCATTTAACACACAGTGACCTTAGATCTCAATAGTTCCTTGTTTTTAAACTCAAGCTGTATTTATATTCCAGCAAGTTCCTGTGCAGGAAGAGCTGCCCCTTTTCTGTTTCTCCAATAAATAATTATCAATCAAAGTGTTGGAGGTTTTAGTTAGACAAATAGAACTACAGAATAAAGGTCTAGATTAATTGTTTTCTGTAAAGCAATTCTTTCTTCAGAAAGCGACAACTATTTGTTGTCTGGATTCCTGGAGATTTGGACCCATCCTGCTCATAAACTAGAAAAAAGATAAAAGACAGAAGTGAGGGTTCTGCATATGGAACAGGGTGGAACATGGGACAGAGATAAACTTTTTACCATTACATTGATCTAAACAGAAGAAGAATTTAAACTAGAATTTAGTGTTGAATAGAAAATAAAATATTAAACTGAACTAACATTATAAGACATGAGATGATTGTTGAGCCTGGAGAAGTGAGGGGGGGGGAGAGAGGGGTGGAGTTGGATGGAGTGTTGTTAGACATCACTTTATGCAAATAAACTGGCTGCGAATTAAAAATTAGAAAAAAAAGACATGTTTCAAACATTAGAAACAAAGACATAGTGGCTTCTCTGACTGGGAGAAATTAAACCATCTGAAACTGACATTGCTATGATAAAATCTTATTAAAGTCCTTTCATTGACTTTACAAAATAAACTGCAGACTTTTTGCTTTATTTAGAAAAGACTCGTAGGGAAATCATAATTTCTTCAGTAATCATTAAATCTATATGCAATTATGTTCAAAACATAATGGATTAAAAAGCATTTTGCAGCCCTGCTGTCTGAAACATTTATTTTACCATCAAGCATAAGTACACTGCACATAGAAAACAGGATGCTGAAGGTTTGTCCTGTGAAGGAAAGGTAGTTCCTAACATTTATTTTAAAAGTAGATAGCCTTGGTGGTGCAGCCACTGTGTATGTTAATCAGCATATCGCTCATTCTGTGTAAGTCTGTCTCAATTCCTCTGAGATAGAAGAACTGAATGTAAAATCATATTTTGCTCCTCACCGCTTTCCTAACCCTCTTTTGAATTCCCACTAGAGTCCCTTGAAGTAGCTTCTTGACAGTTCTCCTAAGTGAATCTTGATCTTGGGATCACTGAGTGCCATTTAATGTGATTAGAACATCTCCTTATACAAAGACATACTTCTACATTGAAGATGTGAAATGTAAACTATATATATATATAAAATTATATATATATTGTTTTCTCTTCTCTCTTTTCCAGAGTAGTTTAGTGGGTTTATTACATAAATTATACAATATATAATATATTGTTATATATTATATAGTCTTAATTATATATTATTGTATTATTGTTCTGTTATATATATTGTTGTGTACATATATTATTGTATTAGTGTTGTTGTGTTATTTAGTGTTGTTGTTTTTCTCATTTTTTGGTTGGCTTTCTTATCTAAATACTAATACTAATACTAATACTAATACTAACACTAATACTAATACTAATACCAATACTAATACTAATACTAATACCAATACTAATACTAATACTACTAATAATAAAGAACCCCAAAACCAAACCACTAATCCAGGGGAATGTGGGAGATGTTGTTACACATGTTCCTGGTACTTCCTTTACGTAGTCAAGCCTACCTATTTAAAAACTGCTGTATCATCAATGGTTCTTTGCCAAGTAGAGCCTTCTTCTTGACTGGGGTCACAGAAGGAGAAGTTCAGGCAAAGTGGTAAGTATTAAATTTTGTCCCCGTCTTTATCTTGCTAAATCAGCATGCTAAGTGAGAGCTGTAATCACGTAAGATCAAATATTGATATCCACATAAAAAAGAAAAAAAAAAAAAAACACCATCACTTTTTGTTCCATTTTTATGTTCATGTAGCTGCAGCTTTGTATTTCTTTCAAATTACCAGTACAAAATACTTTGTTTGGTGGGCAAATTTAATTCCTTGGCAACAGAATGGAAATTGAGCTTGTGATACTTCAGATAGAGAGAAACAATTGTTCTCAACAATGTATGCAGGGAATTGTTATGCAAGGAATATTATCGTTGAGGTTTTCATTCTATCTATCTATCTATCTATCTATCTATCTATCTAATCTATCTATCTATCTATTTTGGTAACTAATTAATGGAATGAGGAGGAACCATATAATAAACTGATAATAAACTTTACTTGCTGAGATTGTCCTGCAAAACTCCTTCATGATACCAGCTTAAGATAATATAATTTACTTGTCCTCTTCTTCCAAGACCTGTTTTTTGTTCATAAGATAACTCCTGCATCCGAGTAAAATAATATCCTCCTACCTTTAGGAGGGATCTCAATGCCCATATTCAAATGGAAGGAACGCAAACATGTCTGTCCTTGCTAGTGAGACTTACCCCTGTGAGACATTCACACCTTAACTAGAAATGCTACAACCTTGTATTTGTTTCCCTGCTATGGAATTGTCACTTCAGAGTTTATATCCCAGCACCACTCGTTAATGAAAGAGTAGCCATCTGACAGCTGGTTGATGTCTACACCTTGGAAGGCCATCTACAGTGTTTTTTATTATGAAATAAGGAAATGGGTTTAATCCTGTTTCAACAGTCTTTCAGTGTTGTTGACAGTAAGAGTCCATGATATGATTGCTTGCATTTTAAGCATGCTTTGTGTTATGTTGAAGCAGATAAGTAACTCCAAAACACTTGGCCAATTGATTTGGTCAAATCACCAGGTTTTGAGGCCTATTTTTCTCCTGTTGTTGAAGTGTATATGGTGGGCCTCCCTAAGAGAAACAGAAAGCAGATAAGTCTTTATTTTTACCTCATTTTTGTTTTATTTTGAACCAAAATATTACATATCCACAGGAACAAACAATCGTGTGTGTTTTATTAAGACATTGTTAGATGTAAGGAGACCTGTCTGTGTGTTTGTTAGTTTGTTTATGTTTTTTATTTGCTGTTTCTGTCAAACTTTACAGTTTTATTTTGCTACCCTGTACATTGAAAGTTACAGGCATAATTTTCTTAAGTTTACAGGGACAATGTTGTTTTATTTTTCTTTTGTCATTGCTTGAATTAAGAAGTAGTGTATTTTAAAGGTTTACCCGACCTGTTATTTCCTTATGTTTCAACTTTCTTTATAAACAGGTGGTTATTTTGGAAGGACATTCATACTTAATCTTATTGGCTTGCTAAAACAAGGAATTTAAGACCAACTGATAGATGCATATTATCTTTTTAAAGATAAAATTGGTAGGTGGGCCAAAAGCTAACCTGAACAAAGCCAAAAACTGAAAGGAAAACCTTTGCCTGTTTTACAGTGCAGAGGAAAAATAAAACAATAATTTCATGTTTCCTTGTGGGAAGGAAGTTTGAAGGATAATACAATATAAAAGAAAAACAAATGTTGAAAATTGTTGATACATACATCTCTACTTATGGCTGAAAAATGTCAAGCAGATGTAACCAAAAGACCATTTCTGAGAGATGACAGGGCAAGCAAAGAAAGATATTGGAATCTACCCATGAAAGTTAAAGACTAACAAATATTTTAAAAAAAAATAAGTGCCCATATTTTCATTTTTCCATAAGCTGTTTGCGTTTCATGACTTGTTCTGTGTTATAAATCAGAAATTTCTGTGATCTATCATGCAGTTCAAATAATACTGCTGGTAGCCCAAACAATTAATTTATGAACAATTTATAAGCATCCAACAATACAATTGCTCTTCTCATAAAGTTTTAATCCCTATGAAGAAAAGAAAGAAATCACAATCTTTAGGAATAGCTTGTGCGTAACTAATAAATAATCTAAGAGCTGGTTTCACAAGTGCTACTTATCTGCAAGGAATCTGGATTTCTGTTCCTTGTGCAAGAAAGGAACCTATTTCATATATTTTCAGATCACAATAATAATTAATGATTGTCTTTTGTATTTGGAGGGTTGTTTCATTTTGTTCCTGGAGCATTCACAAGCCTGTATGAAAGAATAAGGCTTCCTTCCCAGTAGGACATGCCACAGTGTCTGACAAGGATAGGTTCTATTTTGGCCTAAATGAGGAATATTCTAAAACGTATGACCCCTTTAAGTGATGTGTGGTGTGATGTCATGTACTGAACAGAACAGTGCCAATGGGGATAAATCTATATACAAGCCAAGTAATAACAGCAACACACCATACATATATTATTTTCTAAGTCATTTAAAGGTTTGCAAAATAAAAAAATAAATAGATTTTTGGGTTGGCTTATTCATTAAACAAACAAACAAACAAACAAGAAAAAAAGAATAATGTATGTGTACAGTGGAAAAGTCCATGCTCAAGAAGTGCCCTTTCTTGTGTGGCTGTACAGTGATGCGCTTGCCCTGGAAAGCACCAATAGCTCTCTCCAGCAAGAGGTGTCTCTATGTATCAAATCAGGAACACCAGAGCAATGGCCAATGTTTGTCAGACTGTAGCAGGAAGAGCTTGAGGTGGAGTATAGACTGGCATACATGGTTGGATGTGTTTTCTTTGCACACACTGTGCTTTCATGGACTTCACATGCAAAGGTCCAATTATCCCTTGTCTAGATTGTGCATACTCCTCAGAAGCTGTTTGCAAGGATCTCACTGTGGAGGCTGTTTGTTGCTCTTGTTCCACTTATTGCAGGAATATTCTTATATAATTATATTTCTGCACACTAAATCCAGGACTCTTACAGTATGACCTTAAACAATTTTTCATCAGTGACTGTTAACAGGTCTGAAAGTAGTGAATAAACAATCTGTATGCAGATAATTTGAAGAAAGCAGAACCATTGCTTGGAATTTGTTCTGCCTGCTGAACATGCTACACTCCTTGATAAAACCTAGTTTAAATTTGAATTTTTAAATCACATATCATGGATGAATTCAAAAAATGAAGAAAGGTGTAAATATAAGTGTCAACCAGCAATTCTTGCTCTTGAAAAGATGGTTTAAATTAAAATGAGAAGCTCTGTAAAGTATAAAGACTACCCAAGGAGGGAAATGTCAGATTGTATGTCACATGTGCAGCCTGCTGATACTCGCAGGACCTTATCTCATAGGGGAATAAGCTAAAGAACAGTGTGACTCTGATGGAGGTCGACACAAGAAGAATGCTTCCCCTGGGAAATGAGTAGCAGTGTCAGTGAACCCATAGCCTTTCTCTTGAGTGTGTTATAGACTTTAATATGAGGAAAAAGAAAACAACAATTAACATTATAAGCATTAGAATATGCTTCCAGCTTCAAAGGTATGAACTGAGTATGGAAACCTGAAATATTGCTATTCCTATTGCTGTCAGGTACCAGCAAACTAGTGTACAAAATAGGTGAGAAAATTATCAAACACAATACTCTGTTCAACTCCAAATTTATTGTACAAGACAAATTCTTTCTTTACCAATATACAAAATAATTACAAATGAATTTCCATCAATTATGTATGGTAACAACTGCTCAGCCAGAATCATTAATTATTTTAAGTGAGTATTTGCCATCCCTGTTACACTAACACACTAACACAAGTTATTTAGCTATATACTCAGCTGCTATAATTGACTCAGCTGCACTGATATATTTTTTTTTATTATTATTATTATTATTTTTTAATTTATGATTATTTGAACAAGCTGCACGTCTGGCTCACAGATGTGGTCTGGGTTAAAAAACAGATAGATTCTTGCCTGCTGAATCTATTGCTTTCTCCTGTATCAGATGATGGGTTTCTGCATCATTTGGGAGAATACGTTCAAATTGTATTTTTATTAGCTTTTCTGGAAGCACCATAAAATCTCATTGCTATAATGTTTATAAAAAGGACCTGAACTAAATGTTATCAGGTTTCCCATTGATCTCAATGGGTTTTGTAGCCTAAAGGGAAACAGCATAATCCTGCACGCAGTGAAAGAAATTCAGGTTTAGACTCTATGTATCTAAAAATAGATGTAATACCTTAGTAGTGTATTTTAGAAAAAATTGTTAAGAGATCAAAGTCTCTTCAATTTATTGTATGTTGTGGTTTTTGTTTGTTTGTTTGTTTCCACTCTGAGAGAAGCAGTGCTGTAAAATAAACCTGTTATGGACTGTAGGAGAATAACAAAACAGAACAATTATTTGTGATATAGTGCATTGTAATGTGATTTTTACATATGTACCATCAGCGGCTGAATACCTGTTAGAAGCATTAAAAGATACATACATACATATATATATATATATATATATATATATATATATACATCTGTGCATTCTGCAGCAAATACCAATTAAACCCTTCCCTTCCCTTCCCTTCCCTTCCCTTCCCTTCCCTTCCCTTCCCTTCCCTTCCCTTCCCTTCCCTTCCCTTCCCTTCCCTTCCCTTCCCTTCCCTTCCCTTCCCTTCCCTTCCCTTCCCTTCCCTTCCCTTCCCTTCCCTTCCCTTCCCTTCCCTTCCCTTCCCTTCCCTTCCCTTCCCTTCCCTTCCCTTCCCTTCCCTTCCCTTCCCTTCCCTTCCCTTCCCTTCCCTTCCCTTCCCTTCCCTTCCCTTCCCTTCCCTTCCCTTCCCTTCCCTTCCCTTCCCTTCCCTTCCCTTCCCTTCCCTTCCCTCCTCTCCTCTCCTCTCCTCTCCTCTCCTCTCCTCTCCTCTCCTCTCCTCTCCTCTCCTCTCCTCTCCTCTCCTCTCCTCTCCTCTCCTCTCCTCTCCTCTCCTCTCCTCTCCTCTCCTCTCCTCTCCTCTCCTCTCCTCTCCTCTCCTCTCCTCTCCTCTCCTCTCCTCTCCTCTCCTCTCCTCTCCTCTCCTCTCCTCTCCTCTCCTCTCCTCTCCTCTCCTCTCCTCTCCTCTCCTCTCCTCTCCTCTCCTCTCCTCTCCTCTCCTCTCCTCTCCTCTCCTCTCCTCTCCTCTCCTCTCCTCTCCTCTCCTCTCCTCTCCTCTCCTCTCCTCTCCTCTCCTCTCCTCTCCTCTCCTCTCCTCTCCTCTCCTCTCCTCTCCTCTCCTCTCCTCTCCTCTCCTCTCCTCTCCTTTTTACCCAAAAGCTAGTATCATTTGGATCATTAGAGAATCCTGTAGTTCATCAAACGGAAATGAGGTACTGTACAGCATAAATGGTAAGATTTCTCAACCAAAGCCAAAACTTTGGAAGTATTAGTTGGAAGGTTTAGTGTCTGAGGCATTAATCGAGGAAGTCTAGTACCTGCTTTCAGCATTACCAGATGGTTTTTGTTTTGTGTTGCTTGTTGTTGTTTTTTGTTGTTGTGTTTTGCTTGCTTGTTTTATATTTGTTTGTTTCTGAGGAGAGAGGGAGAGGTATGTCTTATTCTATCATTATTTTTATTTCAGAAAAAATGCATTAAAGGTAAAGACTGGAGGAACCACAGCTTCCCATTAGTTGAATTTTCTGACATGCATTTGTCACCTCAGTATACAGTTGCACTCCCTCCTTCTCTTTGATCTTGTTTTTGCACCAGGGCTAATGTTCAAGTCTAAAGGAAAAGTAGATTCTAACAAGAAATACCAAAAATCAGAGTGGTTATGTCTCTCTTCTCTCAAGGGTAAGCGAACCATATAGGAATCAAATCAGTAGGATTTGCCTTTCAGATCTTAGAAGTCCTGAAATCGTCAGCTTCCATTTTGTCAGTGAGAGGTATAACTACCAACCATCTGTAGGAAAAGGGAGAAAGTATTTCCTGTCATATATAAAGCATATCTCTCTCTAGTTCGTTAGTTTTTCTCTGATTAAGGCAAATGGATTTCTGATCTTGTGTATTTGGAACACTGTCTTGTCAATGCACGTAACCAGATTAGCCTGCATGATGTTTGGCACAGGACTAGATAGATACCGTAGCTATACTAATCAAAGTTAGGCCGAACAGTGGAGAAAAATACTGTGTTATACAGAAGAGATAGGCACATGTTTGCTTGCTTATTTCAGTTGTAGTTAAAGTGTGAATGTATTCCCAAAGTTTTTATTTCAGGCACTTAAACAGTCTTTTGGGACTAGTCCTCTGTGGATAGTATCTGGGTTAGTATTTCTGAAATAAATAAATAAATATAAATAAATAAATAAATAAATAAATAAATAATAATATAATATATAATATAATATAATAAATAAATATAGTTTGTCTTGTATCTCTATTGTAAAGGAAGAAGAAAACATATATATGTATGCATTTAGATTGTTCTTTCTGTATTTATATATTAGGGCATATATTTACCCTAACACAAATTACTTTAAGATCTATATTTACCCTGATATCTGGTATTGATTTTAGGGCAAGTTACTCTTCGAAATATATTTTATTTTATTTTGAATATTTTATTTTATTTTCTAATATTTTTGAATTTATTTTAATTCTGCTGGGATGACCATTTCCCACATGTATTTGCTACCATTGGACTTTCTTAGTGTAACTAATGAAATTTCAAGTGATTCAGTCTTTCTAAAATTATTTGGATCTATTTTTGGATCTTATCTTGACTGTACAGTGCTCAGAATGAGTTACAGAAATGTCTTTAAGTGACCTACAATAGCATTTCTATTCATAAAAAATGTCATAGCTTCACAGTCTGGTGTCTCATAGCTCTGAAAGCTAAAAAATTAGGCTAATCACAAGGGGAAAGTCCCTTCCCAGTGGAACAAAATTCTTTAGAATTGCTTTGCAGAACCAAAAAATAACAAATCTTTACCTTAAGGGAAACAAACAAACAAACAAAACAGCACATAAAGGAAGGATAGCTATAACAAAAATTGGATATTCATTTTGCTTCTTGTAAATTTGAACCAGGTATACCACATATATTGTGGGAAAACAACATTTTAGGGTTTTGGCACCAAATGAATGTTCCCTTGACAACATAGTCACTGTTCTATAACCAAGTTATTTGATGTCATTAAGGGATCTGAGTACAAGAAAAGTCCTATCACACTAAGCTAAAAGGCAGCTACCAGAGGTGTATACAATAGATACATGTACATGTATCCTGCAACACATATAAAGGATCTGGGATGCTGTCTGTATGCAGGTGGTGTATATCAGTTCAGTTTCTGGGATATCAATACATAGTCAATAGGAGACATTATTATCTGAAAAAAGTGGTATGCATTTGTGTCATTCCTCTTCCTCCTATGCTTCTCAGAATGAAATAATAGAATAGGACCGGCACTTTTTCCATCACAGCAACTTTTAGTTTTAGACTTTTTAGACTGAAGAAAAAACATTAACATTGAAAATATTTGAAATATATTTGCAATTAATTACTACTCAAAGAATTAGCCTTTTAAAAAATCTTTCTGGGTTAAGATTAGCTTGACCACCTTGAAAATTGTGCATTAGTCACTATACCACTCTAAAGAGTCAACAGTATTAAAGCAGGAAGATATACTAGGTTCTCAAAAGCAGTACATCCAACAGTACATTTCAATTAAGTCAGTGAATCAAAAAGGCCAGACCACAGTCTAAGCCCTGGCACATGGTTTTTATCTTGTTATGAGTCACACCATGATACAAACCTGAAAGGAAACCAAGTGGTCTCTAGCCCTTTCTGTCTGCTATTGTAGGTGTAGCTGACACATAGCGTAGCATAAGACAATGACTCATTTCCAAACTAGAAACAGGGAAAGAACCATAAGAAAGAAAATAAAAGCTGTGGAAAAGGAGGAAACTCCACTGAAATTTCTGAAAGAAGTAGTGAACATCATTGCATCAGACGATATATGACCTATTATTCTGAAAATGAAATGTAATCTTATTTAATTTGTTATTTTTACCATTACAGACAGGTGGACTGCTGTGGTTTAACCCGGCCGGCAGCTAAACACCACACAGCCATTCGCTCACCTTCCCCCGTACCTCTCTGGGATGGGGGAGAGAAATGGGAAAGTGAAGCCTGTGCGTTGAGATAAAGACAGTTTATTAAGACAGGAAAATAATAACAGTACTAATAATAACAATAATGATGATAATAGTACTACTACAAACAATGTGTACAGAACAAGTGATGCACAATGCAATTGCTCACCACCCGCTGACCGATGCCCAGCCTAACCCTGAGCAGTCCGGCCCCCTCCCCCGGCTAGCCACCCCTATATATTGTTTAGCATGACGTCAGATGGTATGGAATACCCCCTTTGGCTAGTTTGGGTCAGCTGTCCTGGTTCTGCCCCTTCTCAGCTCTTGCTGCAACCCCAGCCTGCCTCTTGACAGGACAGAGTGAGAAGCTGAAACATCCTTGGCTTGGTGTAAGCACTGCTCTGCAACAATTAAAACATCAGCATGTTATCAGCACTCTTCTCATCCTAATCTAAAACATAGCACCCTACCAGCTACTAGGAGGAAAATTAAGTCTGTCCTAACTGAAACCAGGACATAGACAAAGTGGTCTTTGTCAGAAAATTTTGTTGTATCATTAAAATAAAAAAAGCAACTGTTGGGGTGTAAATAGGTAAAATACATTGTTTAGAATAAAAAGTTTGTTCCCACTATACTCATATATAAACTATATGTAGAATAAATTCCAAATTGGATAATGAAACATTTTGTAATAGTGTCTCAGAGAAAAAGTTTTACACTTTCAGGTTCAAGGATCACTAATAGGGAAGAGGTTGAAAATATTTTCTAGGAGCTCAGAACTGTCTCGAAGGAATACATAACAAAGCTGATAGCTCAAGGCCAAGGGAATTCTTATGCCTCTGACACACAGCCTAAAAAAAAAAAATCTATTTTTTTTTCATTTCTACTCTGGAAATTTTACATGTAATGACCTAGCTAATAATAATAACCATACGAAAACAAGACAATAAGTGATTAAAATTGTTGACAGAAAGTGTTTGGTAATAAATAACACAGGGAAATGTGTGTTTAATCAGTCCCTTTAATCCCTTTAATCCCTTGAAGAAAAAATATCTAAGTTCCTAAATGTTTCGTAGTTTTGAGATGCTAATGTTAGCAGAAAATTTGCAAATTCTAACTTAAACATTCCCACACTCACTAAGTGATGTTCCATCTTCTGAAGAGATTTTTGAAACTCCGGATGCTACCAGTTAACTTCCAGCTCCCATTTGGTATTTTCCAGATTGATGACTGTTCACATTCACAAACTATGAGTATAGAGTAGGTGAGGAATAATGATAAGCTCTTTTTCAATCTCAGTTCTTTCAAGCCCAGAAGGCAGAACAAAGGCATTTTTTCCCTATGCTCAAGTTTACATTCTCACTGTATTTTATTTTATTTTGAGAAGCATAGTACTTAGGCTCATAGGTGAACTGTTGTTAGTCCAAAAATACCCTTTGTTCATTTATTTTATTTTATTTTATTTTATTTTATTTTATTTTATTTTATTTTATTTTATTTTATTTTATTTTATTTTATTTTATTTTTATTTTATTTTATTTTTTATAAAACTGTCTTTTGTCACAGAGAGAGAAGTTATGGCTGATGCCGTAGGCATCAGAAGGCCAAAATATGTTTTGTTGAGTCTATAGAGTACTAGCAGAAGAGCAGTGCCCATAGCCATTACTCCTTTCCATCTGTCCTGTCTTCTTGATATGTTTGTGCATCCTGTTGAGGTCTCAAAAGTGCTCAGTGTCTTCTGTCAGTTAAAAAAGGTGCTGTTTGGAGACCAGATGTTACATTTCTTTTCACTGGAGGAAGTTCAGCTAGCTGATCCCGTTAGTGTGATTGAGTGCTATATCCTTCTGTTGAGACAGAAGTTAAAGTGGCAATCAAGTGGGAAAAAACAAACAAACAAACAAACAAACAAACAAATAAATAAATAACCTTTCTATGATACAGTAAAACTAAACTAATTGTAACAAGGATTGTTTATGTAATTTACCAGTAAAAGAAACGTGATTTTGTTGTTGTTGTTGTTGTTTGTGTTTTTTGTTTGTTTGGTTTGGTTTGGTTTGGTTTTTGAGTCCAACTCTAATATTACTGGTTTTACTTTTCCCTTTCTCATACATCAACATCTGAATATACAGCTTCTCTATACTCTTAAATAAATCTCCTCCTTCTTACTATTGGTTCAAGCATCAAACAGTTTGTTCTGTTTCATTTAGGAATGTGGAATGTTTCATTTATTAATGTGATTTAAATATACAGAGTTCCTTCGCTGATGCTATAAAAATGCATTAATAGATATTTTATATCATTCATTGTCAATATTACCTACATGCAGCTAGCAAAAAACCATTTTTTTCTGCCTTTCACTCAATGATTCATAATTATTAAGAATCTTATTAGAGACAGATAGCACTGGTCTTCTCCAAAAGCCCTATTATAATAGCTTTATTTAATGATGCATTTTAGATAGATAGATAGATAGATAGATAGATAGATAGATAGATAGATAGATAGATACACAGAATGATACACATTATTCTTCAGTTTTCTTCACATGCATGTTGTGGTACTTGAATGCTGTTAAACTTCTGGACTTGAAGGTAAAGATTTTTTTTAATCAACATTGTTACACATATCTACATAAGATTTTTAAGGTTTCAGTGGGATTGATTTGTAATGGTAAGCACACTTGTAAATGTTTACAGCATTGGCCGCATTTTTTCTGAACTTCTATATTTTTTGATAATGTTTTCCCCTCTGTACATATTGACAAAAGTGCATACTTTTAATATGTAAATACTTAAATACTGTCTTCAGTAGTGAAGACCAACGTAAACAATATGCTTAAATTTCTCTTTAATGTTTTCTTTATTAATTTTTGCCTTAAAGTTTTGTCAGAAACATGATTTGCTCTAGCAAACTTTCAGCTTTCATACATGAAGTGGTACTAAGTACTAATCATGTCTAGCGTTAAAGTATACTGTTCTTTTACACGTCAGTTCAGTTTACTTAACCTTTTTAACTAGTCTGACAAGAACAGACCTATTCAATTAATGAATTATTTCTTAATATAGAAGGAAATATTTTAGCAACTTCCAGTTTAGAAAGGATATTTATTCACTTCACATATGCCTTTTCTTTCTTATGAGCTGAGGTAATAACTATAAACCTTATTTTAAGTATTTGTAGTGTAGAAGGCTACACTAGGTATGAAAGGTATGGAAGCTCCCATCATAGTAGACAAATGTAGCCAGCACAGCCTCAAACTTTATATCTCTATTTAATTGTCAGTTGTGTTTGGTCAAAGCCCAAGACATTTGTCTTGATACCAAACAAAATATCTGTAATTTTTAAATACATCCCAATGAAACCCTTGAAACTGTACTTATACATATTGGAAAAGGACGTGCTTGTATGAGAACCCTGTGTGATTTTATATTCATAAATAACATTAGTATAGATGCAAATAATCACTCAAACTTGTGTTTCTAACTTTACTAAAATTACATAATGCAGCTTTAGTAATTCAGCCGCTGTTACATCTTAACAGTCATTACAATCTAACTATATATTGCCTACCCACATTGGAATGAATCTTACATTACTGAAGAAACAATACAAAACAATGACCTGTATTAACTGCTAGAACATGTCCAAGGCAATGGACGTAAAACTCTAATCACTGTTCAACCTGATACACAAGAGATACACCATATCTTGGAAAAAGTGAAGAAGGATGGAGAACACCATTGGTGGGAAACTATTTTTTTTTTTTTGGATAGTCACTGACAGTAACAGGAATTTTTAACTTCATGCTTCACTCAGTTCTGATTTTACTAACTAGCATGAAAACATCTATCACAGAAAAATCAAGAGGTGACCATACCACCACTTTTGAGAAAAGTAAGATGAACTGACTATAGCCATGGGGTGGAATATAATGCTGTGTCCCTCCTTGCTTCACCTGTGGTTTGATTGTTGGCTTGCTCAAACACTGGCTGTTGCACCCAAGGTCTGGCTCATGCAGATACTGACTATGGTACTGGCTACACATGAGGCCTTGCTCATGCAGACAGTGACCACAATATCATCTCAAACTAGGTGTGGAGAAGCTGACATCTTGCTCAGCAGTTGAGGGCCAGTGGAGCACGCCAATCCAAAAACCTATTAGTCCACCATCTGTTACCCCATAAATAGTGAGCAGACCAAGAGACCTTTGAGCTCTTCAGAATGGCAGTTAGCTGCACAACAGCATTTCCCATTGAGTAGGGATGTCTCTCAAGGTCATGCCTGCTTCTGAGATCCCTTACTCCTTGTGAGAGATTCTCAGTGAGTGATTAATAGCTTGTTACTCTTTGTAAATTCCACTAAGATTATATCTTTGATTGTGCACATATAATCCTTCATCATAAACAGTCGACCAAGTCTGGGACTAGGAGTGGATTCAGCCTCACTTATGCGCCTTACCTCAGTAGTTCAAATTCATGACTCAATGGGAAGGTCCTTTACACAGGGTCCATCCATCAGGAGAAAACTGCTCCAATGTGGATCTGCCATGGGCAGCAGCTCCTGCCAGGTCACCTGTTCCTGCGTGGGCTCCTCTCCACAGTCTACAGGTCCAGCCTGGGGCCTGCTCCTGCAGCGGTCCTCCACAGGCCACAGCCTCCACCAGTGCAGGTCCCCCAGCCCCACTGGAGGCTCCTCCACAGACTGCAGTGTTGAACCCTACTCCACTGTGGTACTCCATGGGCTGCAGGGGGACAGCCTGCTTCACCATGGTCCTCACCACAGACTGCAGGTGACTCCTGCTATGGCACCTGGAGCACCTCTCCCTCTCCTTCTTCACTGACCTTGGTGCCTGCAAGGCTGTTTCTCAGTCTCCTCTCTCTCCCAGCTGCTGTTCCACAGTAGTGTTATTTATTTATTTATTTATTTATTTATTTATTTTCCTTTCTTAAATATGCTCTCACAGATGTGCAAACAATATTGCTTATTGGTCTGTCTCTGGCCAGCAGTGGGGCCCTTATGTAACAAGGGGAGGCTTCTGGATTCTTCTCACAGAAGCCACCCCAATGGCCCCTGCTAGCAAAACCTTGCCACATAAACCCACTATAATCATTTATTTTTAGTTACAGTAATAAGTAAGCAAACTCAATTTTTTGCACTGGGGAAGTATACCTTACTAGTGTTCATCATTAAAATAAACACAGCATTAAGACCTCAGACTTCTTTGTTATGACATATTTCATGTTTAAAAAGACTGCAACAGACAAATTACAGCACAGAATTGCTGTCATTTTCTGTGTGTTTTAGTGCAAATAATTGACATGCAAAATAAATAAGTTCGCATCAGTAAATACTTTATACCTATAGAATATGGAGCCAAAGCCATGCTTTGCTGCAGTTTATGTCAGTTTCCTCTTGTAGTGACTCGACTACACACCATCATGGTCATAGTACTTCAGATTTAGCTACAGTGATGTAGAACACAGTTCTGCATTCTTATCCTGAATTTCTCTCTGTTTTGTTCTGAATATTTTATAAATGGGATAAATTTGTAACACTGTTCTAGATATATCCACATTATCACCAAGTGAACAGGTATATCTATATGGCATGATGCCATGGCAGAGGAAATAGCTTTGTCTAAATAGCTTTGTCTTAGGAGTCTTGCAACAAGATTAATTAGCTTAGATGGATTTATGTTTTGGTATTTCTACTTTTTTTTTTTTTCTATTTTATTTTTCTTTCTCCCCTTAGGATTAATATATATATATATATATATATATAATATTATATATATTATATAATATATATAATATATATATATATTATATATATTATATTATATATATATATATTATATATTTTAATTTGTTCAATTTTCCCTCATATGCTGTTGAACAAAATTCATTAAATTAAATTTTACATTTTCTAATATGACTTGTAAATGAAATCTTACATGATCATCATGTCCAGTGTATGCAAGAAAGAATATATACATATATTACTGTGCAAGCTATACAGAATGCAAGAATGTAAAAGAAATAGAAAATTATAATAATAAAAATCTTCATTTTTATTGGCTGTTAGAAGAATTCTGATTTATCTGTGTTTTGTTCCCATTTGTAAGCAGACAGAGAAAGAGTAAGGACCTCTGTACATGTAGTAGTTTTGGCAAGTTAGTGTCTCCTATAATTTTTCATGACAGGTTATAATGACATATACTGTTATGTTGCCAGCTTTCATTAGTGTAAGCTGAAGAACAGTAGTCCTGTAATTTTCTTCAGCTGCCCTGTTTTTGTTATGGTATGACATTACATCCTTGCTTTAAATCAAAAGTCTGTTTTTTATGCCTACAGCCAAGCTGAATGCTTTGGGTTGGAAATGACCTTAAAGATCACCTAATACTGACCCTGCTGCCATGGGCAGGGATGCCTTCCACTAGACAAGTTGCTCAAAGCCCCATCCAATCTGGCCAAGGAAGGGGCATCCACAGCTTTTCTGGGCAATCTGTTCCAGTGCCTCACCATCCTCACAGTAAAGAATTCTTTCTTTATATCTAATTTAAACCCACCTTCTTTTAGTTTAGAACCATTTCTCCTTTTCCAATCACTACATTCCCTGATAAAGAGTCCCTCCCCAGCTTTACTGTAGGCCCCCTTTAGTCATTGTAAGGTTGTTATAATGACTTGGAGTTTTCTTTTCTCCAGGCTGAACAGCACCAACTCTCTCATCCTGTCTTCACAGCAGCCCAGCCCCTTGTGGCCCTCCTCTGGACTTTTTCTAATAGGTCCATGCCCTTCTTGTGCTTCTTGTCCTTCTTGTGCTACGGACCCCAGAGATGAATGCAGTACTCCAAGTGGAGTCTCACAAGAGCAGAGCAGAGGGGGATTATGAAGAATACTGGTTTGTACTATAGTAATGAAACATCAATATTCTACTACTTATATATATACATATATATATATATATATATATATGTATATATATAAGTAGTAGCATATACTTATATATATATATATATATATATATATAAACAAACAAACAAAAAAGTACATGTGAAAAAGATATCTTTTCTTCAACTTTAATTTCTAAATCTTTTTCAGCATTGTTTTTTTTTTTTTTTATTTTATTTTTCTTTCAGGGATTTATTGTTTTTGTTTTGGTTTTGGTTTTTTGATTGTTTGTTTGTTTTGAGATGAAATTGCTAGTTAATCCCCTTGTTTTTGGACCATTTTCAAGGATACATTTCCTGTCCATGTATAGGTAAGAACAGTAACTGAAGGACAAAGAGCACCACCAAAAACTTTCAATATGGATAATATTGACTGTAATTTAAAACAAAACAAAACAACAACAAACATGGTCATTCTCTATATTAATAATTAATAATATATTAAGAATTAATGTTTGGAGCAGATAAAATATATGATTTTTCTTGGGGAGAAAAATGTTTTTGGTGGTGTTTTTAAAGCAGTGGGCTCCGTTTTTAAAATCATATTCACAATTCAAAAGGATTTCCCTGAAAATAGTACAAGAAATATGACTTGCATTATATGTGCCTCCACAAAAGAAACATTATTCTGTGATTTATTTGATAATATCCAATCATGAAATTGTGCTTCTGGGTGGAAAAGATGGAATGATATTGAACTTTTAGGAGGTCTAAGCAGTCAGCAACAAAAGATCTGTGTAGTGGAATTAAAGTGAGTTCATTGGGAGTTATTATTTTGTTCTGAATATAATCATACCATATAGTTCTATAGTCTACAGATTATTTGTAGATTATTGGGGAGGAGGAATTTTGGAGAAAGCTTTTAACATCTTTTGAGGGAGGGGTTAGGTGGAGGAAGGAAAAAAGAAGGAGAGGAGAGGAGAGGAGAGGAGAGGAGAGGAGAGGAGAGGAGAGGAGAGGAGAGGAGAGGAGAGGAGAGGAGAGGAGAGGAGAGGAGAGGAGAGGAGAGGAGAGGAGAGGAGAGGAGAGGAGAGGAGAGGAGAGGAGAGGAGAGGAGAGGAGAGGAGAGGAGAGGAGAGGAGAGGAGAGGAGAGGAGAGGAGAGGAAAAAAATTCATGTCACTTTTGTGTAAAAATAGTTTTTTGCTTTTCCTTGAACATGTCTGAGAGAGATTAGTGGAAAAATGGCCTTTAGATTCAAATAAAATACAAAAATGGCACATTTCAGACCCTAGCTGAGGTATATAACTCATCATATTGCAGCTATGATAGTTCTCTTTTTGGGAGGGCAAGGAGCAATGGCATTTCAATTTGACCATTCTGTTTTCTTCTCAATCCCTCTGTGAAAGTGGACCAATTGCTTGTCAATCTAGAAACACAGAAAGAAGACACTTTCATCATCCAAGTATTTTCAAGTTTACTGAAATGCAAAGCTATTCTACAAGAGAATAATCTTTTTATTTTGATCTAGTATGGGTGAAATTATAGAGTTCAATTTCTTCAACAAGATACTATGATTTTTACTAATCTGACATTTATGCAAGTGGTTGTTATTAATTTATGCTGATTTTGTCTGAGGGTGATTTCTGTGAAGTGCATATTTATTACACTATGGTGAGTAACTGAAGGTAAAAAATGTATTTCTCAGTCTTGGGTTTTGGCTGAGTTGTTGTCCAGAAAACTAAAGGCAAGATTGGGAGCTGGCTGCATGCTATCCCCAAGCCAAGAAGGTACTGACATGTATTTACTTCCTATTTGGGTCTCACTCACTCACTGACAGCAGCAGTGAGGCAAAGCCAGTGAAGATAGCTGCAGAAAAATGGAATAAATGGAACTAAATATTTTAATGTCTACCATTCTGAATTAAACAGGTTAGAAGCCATTTGAAATACGATGGCTTTGAATGATATCAATATGAAATAAGATGGATTTGAATGATATCAATGTATTAAAAAAAAAAAAACACAAAACAAACAAACAAACAAAAAAAACAACAGAAAATAAGATATGATTATAAAACGACACAAAAATGGGATTTGCCAGTAAAACTCACAGCAGAGGAGGACAGCCAACTGAATTCAATTAAAATGAGTATAATGGTCAACAGAGTGCATTGACAAAATCCAGTGTATATCTTGCATAGTATAACATACTTGATTTTTATTCTAGAAGTTTCAGTTTTCCTAAAAACTTTCATAGATCTCTTTCTTTATATGTGAAACACATATGTAAACCTATACACATATTAAAAACAAACAAACAAACAAGTAAATCCAAGACCAAGGAGGAAGAAATTGCCACTGCCAACGTCATTCGTCTGAACAAGAACATCAGGGTGCCAGTGACTTGTCATAACAATGCTCTGATACAGTTTATACTGAGGAAGACCAATGCTGTTGATCTCAAGATTACTACTCATTGAAAAATAAAATGAGAGAAAGGGACTTGCTACCACAAAATATAATATGTATACATTTTAAATGTATTACTGACTATAAGTGTTAGCTTCAGTGCAGATGGGATAACAATAACTCTTTGCTGCATTTTGATTAGACTGTTAAGACATTAGAGTTATAAAAAAAAAATATTGGTTCCGCATATAGAGTGTTCCTTTTTACTCTTAACAAGATTTTAAGTGTAACAAGGAAAGAAAATTTTACTAATGGATATATGAGCTATTAATTTTCTATTATACCATTTAATACTATCTACATGATAAAGATCTTGTCTCACTCCATCCTTCACACTGATCCTCTTTATTGTATAGTTAGTTTAAGGTTTCTTGACTTATTTTACAGAAAGCAGCAGCTGATCAACATTATAATTTCAGCAGAGAACATACCTGTCATCTTGCAGGCAGATCTTTGACTTCTAGGGTGTTGAGCTGTATGTTAATTCAGGGTTAAAAGGGATTCTATAGGATACAATGGTTTATGAAATATGTCTTTTCATTTGCAACTCATAGGCTAAGTACTTTGCACACACACATTTATGCATATCTGAATTAAAATGGGTTTTATCTATTTATCTATTTATTTATTTTTAGGATACAAAATTAACTTCTATCAATAATAGGTTTTGTTTTAAATTGTGTCTCTGCCTGCATTTGGATTCACAGATCATAAGGATGAAAATTAGGAAGTCTCCAGTCCCTTACTGATCACTCATCAATGGAGTTACTCTGATATCTGTTGTTGTGCAATTTATAGCCTAAGGAATTATGGTTTCCCTGTGCAGCAGCTGCAGAAACAGGTGCTGGATTTGTTTTGGTGGCATGCATCCAAAAAAACTTAAATACAAAACAAAAATGATTTCTGGGCTTTTGCCAGGTGGTCCTACTTTTCCATCTGCTGGAGAGGTTTTAATTTGCAATCACTTTTTTTTTTTTTTTTTTCCTTAATGCCTTTAGGCCTTTGTGGTCATATTTATTTTTAAATGCTTGTTTGATTGGCAGCCACACTTCATTTTGGCATCTCTCTGAGGTTAGATCACTTTCTCATAGTATTATTGTGACTCCCTAAAAGCAAGATCATGAGGTACTTTGTGTGGGAGTTTAGGTAAACCTGACTGAATCATAGAATCATAGAACCATTAAGGTTGGAAGAGATCTTCAGGGTCATCTGGTCCAACCATCACCCTACTACCAGTATAACCCACTAAACCGTGTCCCTAAGCACCAGGTCCAACTGACATATATGATATATATGTCATATATGGTGAGAGATTCAAGGCTACTGGTGCATGACGTTTTAGTGAATTCTGTCCGTAAGACTGGATGCTTTCTGAAGAAAGACACCTATAGCTTTATGATGACATTCTCTGTCCTAGATCTTAGGTAGGTCACAGTAGACTTTTTTTTCACTTAATTTGCATTGATGCACATGACTGTATTGACCAAAAAAATGAAATACTGATGCAGAGCAGGATCACTTCCTGAAGTTATCTATATCCTGCAATCCACTCATCACTCCTGAGCACAGGTTTGACTAAGGTAGCATAGTGATACAAGTGGTGATCCTCATGTACAAACTAGAAAGGTTATGCAGACTGTGGTCACAGAATGCCCACCTGTCTCATTAGAAATTATTCACTGTAGGGGTCTTACCTGCACTAATATACAAAAGAGAAAAAAAAACAAAAAACAAAAAACAAAAAACAGTTTTTTGAATACTTCAGTGGCAGAGGGCAATGCAATGATAATAGCCTGCTTTCATGATAGAAGGTCTTTCAAAAGGCTTTTGATTTCTGTAATAATATTGTTAGAAGTGAAGTTAACCACTGTGGAACTGCAAGAACTGCAGAACTGTACAAGAAAAAAAAATGCATTCTATACCGGTACCAGATTCAGCTTGCATTCACTCACTGGTTATGTATGTAGCCCTGCTACACACTTTAGTGTCCTTCTCCTGTACTAATGTCTTCTAAACACTTCAGAATGCTTTTGCATTGTGTAAACTTTGTTTCTCTTAACAAGTCGACTTGCCGAGGTGATCGGCTCCAGCGCAGATGCGTTCTGCAGTGGAGCGGGGGATCCGGCCAGGCAGCCCTCATGAGGGAGGCTGATGAGGCACAGGCAGAGCCAGCAGCGCCCCCTCCCCAGCCGTTCAAAAGCTGCCCCTAGGGAGCGCGAGCGACCAGGAGCGCAGCGAACAGGATGGGCAAACAGGGCGTGGCACATCAGAAGGGAGTGCTGCGGCAGTTAGCAAGGCAGTTTGAGCAGGCAGGGCGAGCAGGAAGGGCAGAGTGCTCTCCCCCACCCATACGAACACCTCCTGTAACGATAGCCTCCCATTATCTAGGCAGCAATGGTCTCCACCAGGCACGGTGTGCTCTCCAGAAAGACGGTACACACCCAGACCGACTACCCATTCAAAAATGCAGCAGTTCAGGTCACTGGATGCGGAGAGTGTCTGAGCCTGTTGCTGCCATCAGCGGGAGGCAGAGAAACTGTGAGCGTGAGGTGTGAGCAGGTGGATGACCTGGTCTGCATGGTGGCAGAGCTCAAGGAGGAGGTTGAGAGGTTGAGGGATATCAGGGAGTGTGAGCGGGAGATAGACTGGTGGAGTAACTCCCTGCAGGGCCTCAAGGAGAGGTACCGGGGTGAGACACCCCAAATGGGGGTGGACCCCCTGCCCTGTCGCCATTGGGCAGAGGGAGGGGACCTGGGAGTTGAGGAGCAATGGAGACAGGTTCCTGCTTGACATCACAGGCGATGCCCTCCCCTTCCAGCCCCGCCTTCCCAAGTGCCCTTATGCAACACGTTTTGAGGCCCTGGATCTTGAGAGACCAGTAGCTGAGGAAAAGGTAGAAAGTGTACCCAGGAGGATGTCTAGGGCGAGGAAGTCGACTCCACGCCACAGGACTGCCTCCACCAAGAAAGAAAGAAGGGTGATTGTTGTGGGAGACTCTCTTCTTAGGGGAAGAGAGGGCCCTATTTGTTGGCCTGACACTACCCACAAGGAAGTCTGCTGCCTCCCTGGGGCCAGGGTCACGGACGTTGCCAGGAAGCTTCCCAACCTGGTTCACCCCTCTGACTATTATCCTCTCTTGATAGTCCAGGCAGGCAGTGATGACATTGAAGAGAGAAGCCTCAAGGTTATCAAATAAGACTTTAGGGGGCTGGGGCGATTACTGGAGGGAGCAGGAGTACAGGTGGTGTTTTCGTCTATCCCTATGGTGGCAGGGAGAGGTACTGACAGGACACGAAAAGCCCACCTGATAAACACACAGGTAAGAAGGGGGACAGGGCTGAAACAAGGCTTGTTGGAGCTGTGCCAGGGGGAAAAATGGCAAGGCTGGGGGATAAGGCAATGGCCCAGCTGAAGTGCATCTACACCAATGCATGCAGCATGAGTAACAAACAGGAGGAGATAGAAGCTGTCGTGCAGCAGGCAGGCTATGACTTCGTTGCCATCATGGAGACGTGGTGGGACCACTCTCATGACTGGAGTCCTGCAGTGACTGGCTATAAGCTCATCAGAAGGGACAGGCAGCACAGAAGGGGTGGTGGTGTGGCTCTCTATATTAGAGAAGGTTTCGATGTTGTGGAACTTGAGGCTGGGAATGACAAGGTTAAGTCCCTTTGGATTAGGATCTGCGGGAAGGCCAACAAGGCAAGCACCCTGGTGAGGGTCTGTTATAGACTGCTGAACCAGGATGAGGAGACTGATGAGGAGTTCTATAGGCAGCTGACAGAAGTTGGAAAATCGTTGACGCTTGTTCTTGTGGGGGACTTCAACTTCCCTGACATATCCTGGAAGCACAACACAGCCCAGAGAAAGCAGTCTAGGAGGTTTCTGGAGAGCGTGGAAGATAGCTTCCTGAAACAGCTGGTTAGTGAGCCTACCAGGGGAGGTGCCCCGCTAGACCTCCTCTTCACAAACAGAGAAGGACTGGTGGGAGATGTGGTGGTCGGAAGCTGTCTTGGGCAGAGTGACCACAAAATCCTAGGTTGGACTCGATGATCTTGAGGTCTCTTCCAACCTAGAGATTCTGTGAAAATGGTGGAGTTCTCTATTCTTGGTGAGGCCAGGAAGGGGACCAGTAAAACTGCTGTATTGGACTTCCGGAGGGCTGACTTTGAGCTGCTCAGGACACTGGTTAGTAGAGTCCCTTGGGAGGTGGTTCTGAAGGGCAGAGGAGTCCAGGAAGGATGGACACTCTTCAAGAAGGAAATCTTAATGGCACAGGATCGGTCTGTCCCCACGTGCCCAAAGATGAGCCAGCGTGGAAGAAGACTGGCCTGGCTCAACAGAGTCGCAGCTTGAGCTTAGGAGAAAAAAGGGGGTTTATAATCTTTGGAAAAAAAGGGCGGGCCACTGAGGAGGACTATAAGGATATTATGAGGCTGTGCAGGGACAAAATTAGAAAGGCCAAAGCTCATCTGGAGCTCAATCTGGCTACTGCCATTAAAGACAACTAAAAATCTTTTTACAAATACATCAACGCAAAACAGAGGACTAAGGAGAATCTCCATCCTTTACTGGATGTGGGGGGAAACCTTGTTACAAAAGATGAGGAAAATGCTGAGGTGCTTAATGCCTACTTTGCCTCAGTCTTTAGAGGCAGTACTGGTTGTACTCTGGATACCCAGTACCCTGAGGTGGTGGAAGGGGATGGGAAGCAGAATGTGGCCCTCACTATCCATGAGGAAATGGTTGGCGACCTGCTATGGCACTTGGATGTATGCAAGTCGATGGGGCCGGATGGGATCCACCCAAGGGTACTGAGAGAACTGGTGGAGGAGCTGGCCAAGCCGCTTTACATCATTTATCAGCAGTCCTGGTTATCGGGGGAGGTCCCAGTTGACTGGCGGCTAGCAAATGTGATGCCCATCTACAAGAACGGCCGGAGGGGAGACCCGGGAAACTATAGGTCTGTCAGTTTGACCTCAGTGCCAGGGAAGCTCATGGAGCAGATTATCTTGAGAGTCATCACGCAGCACTTGCAGGGCAAGCAGGCGATCCGGCCCAGTCAGCATGAGTTTATGAAAGACAGGTCCTGCTTGACAAACCTGATCTCCTTGACTTCAGTACGGTTTTTGAAACCATTTCCCACAGCATTCTCCTCAAGAAATTGGCTGCTCTTGGCTTGGACTGGCGTACACTTCGTTGGGTTAGAAACTGGCTGGATAGCTGGGCCCAAAGATTTGTGGTGAATGGAGTCAAATCAGGTTGGAGGCCAGTCACTAGTGGCATTCCCCAGGGCTTGGTGCTGGGGCCGGTCCAGATTTAATATCTTCATCGATGATCTGAATGAAGGGATCGAGTGCACCAAGCTAGGTGCACGTGTTGATCTGCTTGAGGTTAGGAAGGTTCTGCAGGAGGATCTGGATAGGCTTCACCGATGGGCTGAGGTCAACTGTATGAAGTTCAACAAGGCCAAGTGCCGGGTCCTGCACCTGGGGCACAATAACCCCAAGCAGAGCTATAGACTGGGAGAGGAATGCTTGGAAAGCTTCCTGGAGAAGGACCTGGGAGTATTGGTTGATAGTCAGCTGAATATGAGGCAGCAGTGTGCTCAGGTGGCCAAGAAGGCCAACAGCATCCTGGCTTGCATAAGAAGCAGTGTGGCCAGCAGGTCTAGGGAAATGATTGTGCCCCTGTACTCGGCTCTGGTGAGGCCTCACCTTGAGTACTGTGTTCAGTTTTGGGCCCCTCGCTACAAGAAGGACATTGAAGTGCTCGAGCGATTCCAGAGAAAGGCGACAAAGCTGGTGAGGGATCTGGAGAACAAGTCCTACGAGGAGCAGCTGAGGGAGCTGGGTTTGTTCAGCCTGGAGAAAAGGAGGCTCAGGGGCGACCTTATTGCTCTCTATAGGTAACTTAAAGGAGTCTGTAGTGAGGTGGGGGTTGGTCTGTTTTACCACATGTCTGGTGACAGGATGAGGAGGATTGGCTAAAGTTGTGCCAGGGGAGTTTTAGGTTGGGTGTTAGGAAAAACTTCTTTACCGAAAGGGTTGTTAGACATTGGAACGGGCTTCCCAGGGAAGGGGTGGAGTCACCATCACTGTAAGTCTTTAAAAGATGTTTAGATGTAAAGCTTAGTGATGTGGTTTAGTGGAGGACTGGTTAGTGTTAGTCTGAGGTTGGACTTGATGATCTTGAGGTCTCTTCCAACCTAGACAATTCTGTGATTCTGTGAAGTGAGAATGCACATCTGTACATTGGCCAGAAAAAAAAGACAAAGATAGCGTACCCTATCTGATAGATGAGAAGGGTGAACTGGTAACAACAGTCATGGAGAAGGCTGAGGTACTCAACAACTTCTTTGCCTTAGTCTTCATGGCCAGTCAGGCCTCCTGGCCTCCTACATCTCTCATTTCTCTGAACCTGTAGATGAGGGCTGAAGAATCAAAGTCCTTCTTACTGTAACCAAACAGAAGGTTCAAGACCTCCTAATGAAAATGAACTGGTAGAAGTCTATGAGGTTCAATGACATGCATCATGAAGGAACTGGCTGATGGAGTTGCCAAAACTCTCTCCATGACAGATTTGAGAAGTCCTTGCAGTCAGGTGAAGTCCCTGGTGACAAGAAAAAAATGAGACATCACTCCCATTTTTATAAGGGTAAAAAGGAGGCCCTGGGGCTCACAGTCCAGTGAGCCTCACCTTTGTACCTGGAAAGATCACAGAAAAGGTTCTCTTGGAAGCAATGTCAAGACACATACAGAACAAGGAGGTGATCTGAAACATCTTCACCAAGGGAAAAAAAATAAAATAAATATATATATATTATATACATAATATAATATGTCAAATGCCTTACAGAAGTCCAGGTAGATGACATCGGTCAGTCTTCCCTTGTTAACCAGTGCAGTCACTCTATCATAGAAGGGCACCAGATTCAACAGGCACAGTTTACCCTGGTGAAGCTATATATAGCTTCATATATATATGTATATATATATATAATATTATGTATATAATATATATATACACAATATATATATAATGTCCTTCTGCAAGGCATTTGACATAGATCCACATGACATCTAATGGCAGCTTTTCAATACTTAAAGGGTACTTATAAGAAGATAGAGAACGACTTTTTGCTCAGGCAGACAATGCTAAGACAAGGGCGAATGTTTTTAAACTAAACGAAGGGAGATTTAGATTAGATGTTAGGAGGAAGGTGATCACTCAGAGGGTGATGAGGCACTGGAACAGGTTGCCCAGAGAAGTTGCAGATGCTCCATCTCTGGAGGTGTTCAAGACAAGGTTGGATGAGGCCCTGGGCAACCTGATCTCATGGATGTCATCCCTGCCCCTGTCAGGGGGGTTGGAACTAGATGATCTTTAAAGTCCCTTCCAACCCAAACTGTTGATTTTATGATATACTTCCTGTCTTTGCTTGTTCAGTTTAACTTCAAGATTGCACTTTGGCATCTGTTTCCAAATATTCTCTGATGCTTGCTATAGCTTTATAAATTAAAGAAAATTGTTTTCTATTTTTCTATTTCAAAGTCATACACAGACATTTTCTTAAGTTATTATAGCATGCATACATATGCAAAAAAATATACTGGTCTTTTTCTTATCTGGTCCTGTTCTGTATTTGTCATTGTTACTATGAAATACTTACAACTATTTAGGCAGTGGAGTCATATGTGACATTATTGTGTTTTGTAAGCTGTGCACTTTTTTTACAATACTACGTAGCAAATCTAATCTTGAACTTGTATCCTCACTTCTCTTTTAAGAACATTTGTAATTTTAAGTTGCCAGACTGAAGTTTGAACTCCTAAAAGTAAGCACAGAACTCTCATTTGTAAGAATGATCTGAAATGTCATCAGTGGCTTTAACCCTACTTTAGAGCTAAGAGAGCTATCAGGTACATGACACTGAAATAAGGTGCGCATTTTTTTCTTTATGTCCACTATGCATTTCATATTTGGTGGTCTGAATTTAAGCAAAAAAAGAACAGATGGAGTTAGCTATTTATTTTGGTATTTAGCATTGATGTTTAACTTGTGGTTAATTTTAAAATAGAACTGAAAGTGTTCCCATTAGCTAATGAGGAGGATTTTTTAGAGAAGTGTAATATTTTTAATTAGACTAAGTATAGGATAGTTTCCTTGGAAAAGGGAAAGGGAAGGGGAAAAAGAAAGGGAAAGGCTAGGATTTGGGTATGCAAGCCTTTCTTCAGGTTTAAAATAGAAACAACAGCCTTCAAGCTAAATACTGGTTAAGAACAAAAGCTTTGGGTTTAAATTCATTATTTTAATCATTTAGAAAATTTGAAGAAAAGGTTTCTAGCACTGGTGAAGCTGAGAGAGATGTGGGTGAGATTCCTAGCTTCTACAGGAAAAGGAGAAGCAGTTAATTATTACTTTTGGTGTAGTGAAG
This sequence comes from Anas acuta, assembly GCF_963932015.1. NCBI lineage: Eukaryota > Metazoa > Chordata > Aves > Anseriformes > Anatidae > Anas > Anas acuta. The sequence goes on along the minus strand of NC_088979.1, from coordinate 47,592,122 downwards.
AGGAAGATGAAGGCTGGGCAGAATCATTGTGTTATCAAACTGCTATCTTTACTGGGTCCACAAATTTTTGTTCCAAGTAGAACACAATTTTTTTTAGTTTGGAGGCTTGTCTCTTGAGAATATTGTGTATGTCATCTTTGAATCTGGATTTAGAGAGCAGAAGGTGAGGTCTCCTATCTGTAGGTGTTTGAAATTCCCCTGCTTGATTTCAACATCAGAGATTCCAAGAAGGCATTTGGCATGCTGAATTAAGTGCAAAATAAGTACATACGGGATCCATGGATTTCTTCTGTTTCTGTTGTAGGTTAACTGAAGGAGTAGGCAATAGGAAAGTGTGGGAGAAAACACCTCTTGAGAAAAACATCAAGAATTAAAAACCCTAAGAGTAGGAAAATAAAAATTCATTGATGATACTGGACCTTACAAATCACTCAGACTGTTCCAGGAAGCTGTCTGTCTTGGGCCCATTTCTGAGGCTTCAGAATATGGGTTAAATGAGTATAATTACTAGTGGCTGTGTTATGGTCTACATATAGTGTAAATTTTGAGTCAAGCCAAAGGTTTGGCCTGTGATTTAAAGTCTGTGGTAAGCACAACAGAAGTTTTATAAACATCTAAATATGTATCACCAGTGTGCATTCCACTGTCATTTGGGTAGTCCCTCTTCTTCCATCATATCAAGAATAAACTAGTTCAGAAACCTCTATTACCTCTTTCTCCCTTTAAACATTTGATGGATAGTTCTATTTGTTCCATTGCAGGTGATATTTTCTATTATCTCCATCTTCCACTTTGACAAGTATTAACAAGTATTAAATATGTTTATTTTTATTTGATTTGATAATATTGACAAGTATTAAATATGTTTAGGTTTATGTGCTGTCCTTTTCTGACTTTAAGGCTCAGTGAATGCTCATGTATTTGTGCTACTATCAGCAAGCTCCCAGCAGTCCTCACTGGTTGTTCAGATCACTTTATCATTGTTATGCTGACTAAGCTGATGGTTAGGTTGTCTCCATATGCCAAGTCTTAAACTGAGATTTTAAATAAATTTGGGAACTTTTTACACCTTTCTAAGATCATACAATTCAGTTCTGGACATATATACTAAAATATATTTTAATTATCAAGGTCAAATATTATGGGAAATAATTGTAATGAATCTATTACTGCAAGGTGCTAACATAAATCCTAGGTGAGTTTCTTCTGACTTGCTGTAGATTTTTTTGCCACTGAACATACCCTTGAGGACTTAACAAGCAGTTTGGAAATATATGTGTCATGGGAAACCTGCAAAATATTAGGAGTAATATTAAAACAGTCACATCATCTCATCTGCGCAATTAAGTTTTCTGAAGTCTGTAGCTAGTGTCTAATGAGTAAACGCATCACACTCTTTAATCCAGTATATACATAACAGTTAGTTTGATAGACTTTCATTTTGAAGCTGGTGGAGACAAGATAAGGAAAAGGAAGAAACCTTGAATCTTGAAGAAAATAATGAGTGTTCTTTTTGTAGTATGTTCCATCCAAAGGAAAGAATATCAAAACAAACTTATATTCAAAGTAAATAGCTGAATGTTTGATGGTACTTTAGGTTGTGATTATTTTTTTCTTTAATTCTTAATGAGTAATTTCTAACATTTGATGTGAATATGAGTGAAGATTGCACAAGGCAGTCATCAGTATGCTGTTTGAAAACGTTAGAAAATGATCTCATTGAGGTGATAATGCTTGATATTGTTACTGGTTTAATAGGAAACAAAATGAAACTGATTTGAAAAAAGAAATGAATAAGTGGATTTAGAAAGAGACAGTGAAATGGTGAATATCATTTGTATGACACTTGAAATTATTCTATGGCATGTAAGAACTAGTGAATCACAATAAGAAAATGAATACTCTTAATTATTTAATATCATTGTGGTATTACACTAAGACTGGGAATACTGTTATTATATTCCTCTGAATAAAACCAAGAAAAAATAACTCTCTTCATTAGTATCTCAGTCATATGCTGTTCACACTCAAAAAAGGAACAAAATTCTGACAGATTTCTCTAATTTCCATCTACTCTGCAAATAAGCACCATACATTTTTGCCTTGCTCAAAGAAATAGTGACAATTAGTCTTGTCATAAAAAACTATTTAATACAGTTGATTTTGTATTGTACTGCTGAAAATTACATAAAAAATAACAGCATTCACCTGTTTCAAAAGCACCAGACCACACCATTAACTTTTGATGTAGCCTTTTGTTCTGTTGCACTTACTGAAAGGGGAAAAATGATCTTGGAAACATGTTGAATAATTCTAAACAACTCAGGTAGCTGCAAATTAGAAAGCATCCAGATAACAAGTAAAGCTTGCAACACTTTTTTTTTTTTTTTTTTTTTTTTTTTTTTCTGTCAGACCTGGAAGAAGCAACCACTGTCGTTATACTAATAGCAGCTATCTATGCACCCATCTATATCCAGATAGTGCCCTATTAACTCCCCTTCCACTTCTGGAAGGTGGTTTAATGCCTGGAGTACAATAAGAGCAAGAGATCTGTTGTTCGATTTATTAGGCTGCAGCTTGCAGTGGTCAAGCTTGCTGGGGTAACTCAGCAGGAACTCACAAACAGGTCTAAGTCACCTGATGTGTATATCTTATTATACTGTATATTCTGTTACTTGACTTTTTTTTTTTTTTTTTGCCTTTGTTCATCCCTTACCTCAAGTTTCCTTCAAATAAGCAATTTGCCCCTAGCTAAGTTTTTCCCATGGTTTTAGTTTAGCTGTATTTGTACCAAGACTTGGTAGTTCTTATACCATCACCTGGATCATCACTTCCTCTCATGATACCAGAGAGAGTGTTACAGAGGTGTTGCCAGCCCTGCAGGACTCTGCTCCTGCAAAAGTCCCAGTGCTCCCCTTTCAGCTGCCTGTGACATTTGCCTGTTTCTCACATGCTTCTCCCGTATCCACCTACGCAATCTCTCAAAGCTCCTTGTTCTGTTACTTGTCATGACCAGCAATTTCTCATGTCACATCTAGTAGCTTTTCTGTAGTGCTTACAGTGAATGGAGAACAAGTGATTAGTAAATAAACAAGTCATTCATGTTGTTAACTCATAACAGTGGAAGATGTGTGTCCTTAACTGAGCTTTAAAATTACCCATGTATTTTGAGATGGTTAACATAAAAACAAAACTAAATTCATAATGTTGTTATGACACTTCATGTGATTTATATGGTTGAATCACAGAATCAGAGTTATCTAGGTTGGAAGAGACCTCCAAGATCACTGAATCCAACCTCTGACCTAACACTAACAAGTCCTCCACTAAACCACATCACTAAGTTCAATATCTAAACATCTTTTGAAGACCTCCAGGGATGGTGACTCCACCACTTCCCTGGGAAGCCCGTTCCAATGTCTCTCAACCCTTTCAGTAAAGAAGTTCTTCCAATATCCAACCTGAACTTCCCGTGGTACAACTTTAGCCCTTTCCCCCTCGTCCTGTCACCAGGCACATGGTAAAATAGACCAACCCCCACCTCGCTACAGCCTCCTTTAAGGTACCTGTAGAGTGCGATAGGGTCACCCCTGAGAATCTTCTTCTCCAGACTGAACAATCCCAGCTCCCTCAGCTGCTCCTCATAGGACTTGTTCTCCAGATCCCTCACCAGCTTCGTCGCCTTTCTCTGGAATCGCTCGAGCACCTCAATGTCCTTCTTATAGCGAGGGGCCCAAAACTGAACACAGTACTTGAGGTGAGGCCTCACCAGAGCCGAGTACAGGGGGACAATCACTTCCCTAGCCCTGCTGGCCACACTGCTTCTTATGCAAGCCAGGATGCTGTTGGCCTTCTTGGCCTCCTGAGCATACTGCTGCCTCATATTCAGCTGACTATCCACCAATACTCCCAGGTCCTTCTCCGCCAGGCAGCTTTCTAACCACTCATCTCCCAGCCTGTAGCTCTGCTTGGGGTTGTTGTGTCCCAGGTGCAGGACCTGGCACTTGGCCTTTTTGAACTTCATGCAGTTGACCTCAGCCCATCAGTCCAGACTATCCAGGTCTTCATGCAGAGCCATCTCAAGCAGATCGACACATGCACCTATCTTGGTGTCATCTGCGAACTTACTGAGGGCGTATTCAATCCCTTCATCCTGATCATCTATAAAGATATTATAGAGAACGAAAGTCACTCTTTTCTCTGTCATTCCTTTCAGCTCTCATCATTCCACCAAAGCACTGAGCATTTTTCCAAAGTGTAACCAAAGTGTAACTGAGATGGTTATCAGTCAGAGACTGTTCCTGATGTGTGTTTTGTTAACCTTTGTGAATAAAGAAACTGTCAACTGTCACAGATTAATGACAGAATAGTGGTGTTTTGGTTTGTTTGTTTGTTTGTTTGTTTGTTTTCCTTCTATTATTACTTTGTATTTCAGTTTTTGATGTGGCCTTCTGTCTATAATCCTGCAGATGGATGAGTTATTATGTTTTATTGTCACATGACATTCCTGAACACCATTTGAAATCACAGACTGATCATGAGAAACACTATTGTCACCTAAATCTAGAAAAACTAGATAGGAAAAATAAGTGGTATGAAATGGAAATACTGTGAAAGTTATTATTAGAAATAATAAGCCGATTAGAAATTAGAAATAATAAATTTTCTTGTAACATGTTACAGAGAGTGAGGAAGATATTTTCTGAGTTTCTTCTTACTGTATTCAATCATTTTGTTAAGGTTTCCTACAGGATTTAGCCCAAAGAATATGTATTTAGAATATGTTGGACAGTGTTGCCAGCATATCGCCAGTTTTATTGTTAATATGGCAGTGAGATACTTAATATTAACTCTGTCATAATAATTTAATAATTAACTCTGTCAATAATTTAAAAATTTAACTAAATGTTTTGTTTTGGTGTCCAGAGGTTAGAAATATTAATTACCCTTTTTCATTTGAGCCTTTATGCCTTACAAAGACAATTCATATGAAGTACTTCAAACTTCAAGCTATTTTCAAATAAAAATGTCTTTTTTTTTTTTGTTAATAGTTTTAGGAGTGTATAATGTTTGTCTTATGTAATGAGTAGGGTTTTTTGGGTAGATTCCTATAATACGGGTATTACAAATCTGTAATATAGAAAAGATAATGCTAAAACAGACTGTAGAAAAAGGAAACTTCTTGTGACATGTGGTGTTTCTCATGACTTGCTGTTAGTCTGTTTAGTCTTCTTTGCCCAGAAGAAAGTGAAGACTGTAGGAAAAATTCTAAAAGTTGTCAATTATATATACTGTTTTCTGATCCTCCATTAACAACCAAAATAGTGTGATCTCATACCTAGTTTACTAATCTCCAAACCTATAGTTTTTCTCTATATCTTTTAAAACATTACATTCTTAACCAATTTGAGAAAGAAATTGAAAGTGATATAAAATTACTTGGAACTAACAATAGCTGGAGTGGGTTATAAAAAGATAGAAGCAGGGAAACAGAAGGAGGATAAGGAATTTTTATTTTAAGTTTTTTTATTTTAAGTTATATAAATCTGATGAGAGTGGAAGCTGGCTGAAATCAAGATATATCTACATTTTATGCTATTTGGCCTTTTACACACAAAATGAAAGTGGAAGTTTCCTTCATCTTTAGATTTATGCACACGGTTGCCACAGGCATTCCTGAGGGATCTATTTACACAAGTTTTTATTGCCTGTGAGACTATGTCCAGATCAGAATAGAATACGCCATCTGAGTGATGCTGCTTAGTAGCAGCAGAGCAAAACCATAATCCTTGCATAAAAGCAATGAGATGTTACTGAACAAGAGACTGAGACTGTGCTGGCAAAAAGGGAACCAAACCCACTATGCCTTAAAAGGCATTATCTGGAGGATGAAAACAAGACATACAAAAGACTGAATATTTTTCTATTGCTGTCTTCAAAAGTGGATGAGAGTGGAGTTATTAAGCACAGTAAACTCAATAGAATTTCTTATTATACAAATTTAAATTTCTCTGTTTGCAGTAGGAGTTAAAAATCATGTGGACAATACAAATATCATAAAGAATGAAGCAAATTGCTGTGCCTAACCTAAGTGCAAAGCTTCCACTGATTTTCTTTCCTTTCTTTCTTTCTTTCTATTTTTTTTTTTCTTTCTTCATTCCTTTTAAAGTATGGTTATATTTTATAGAGCAACTACAAGAGAGTGCTTATCCTCATAAATGAATCAATATAGTGCTTAAGAGAGGTACAGCAAAAGATTCATAATTGTGAGGTCGTAAAAATCATTTTGCAGCCTCACCTGCTCTTCAAGCATAATTTGATGAAATAATCAAGTGGCTTAAGTAATCAGGGAGCTGATTGCTACAACCAATTAAAACACTTCTTAATTCGATTCTTAGCAGCTATTCTTGGCTTTAGATTTCAGTTAATATTTTCTTTTCATTCCTTTGCTGTTACTGTAAGAAGCATTGGCAGAGGACATAGCTTATTTTATTTGTCCTTCTGATGCTTTAACAAAGCCTTGTGTTCTAGCATGGCAGCAGTTTTCGACTGGTGAAATAAAGATATATCTTGCACCATCATTAAAGCTCTTTCTGGATATTGAATGGAGTGTCTTCAGGGCTGTCTATGTATCAACCTTCAGATTCCCCAAAGGAACTATCTGTTCTCTGATATCTCACGAATGTACAAAATAACAGAAAGCCAAAAATTTGGAACAAACAAATATCATTGTGCTTTTGCTGTTTTGCCATTATTTCGATTTTATCCATTTAGCTGTCCAAAAAAACTTTGCAGCTTACTGCAGTTGTACATTAACAGAAAAGGAAGCAAAACACATCAAGATATGATATTGTTTGCAGCAAACAATACCTGTTTGCTGCAAAAAGTGTAAGAAACACGATTAACAGATGAGTTATGAAAGACGTGAACATTAGGAAGTAAAAATGGATATGGCAAAGCTAAGAGGAGCTGTTTGGTTGCAAACAGCAAAGCTTAGGACCTACAGTTCCTATTTTGTACATTCTCAACCCCTTTGAAAAACAGTCCCATTCAGTTCAGGAGTCTGAATTCAAATTGTTTACTTCCAGAGTCACTGCAGAATCTAGGTGTAAGCTATATTGATATCATTAGTTCCCATCACTGCATCTTTACACAATAACCATTAATATCTAGCCCAAAGCTGACTGAAAACAAGATTCACAATCAGGCTGAATTGTAACAGTCCATATTAAAAGACTGTGGATCCTGTATAATTATAAAGGATCTGAAGGACACAATTCTCATTCACAAATTCTCCTAGTTACTGCTCATGATCACTGGAAAATTCACAGCAATTTAATGATATATGTTTTCAAAGGGAAATAAAAAATAATTAAAATTTCCTTTTGAAAAAAAAAAAAAAAATCCAATGACTTTTGGTAATTGTCCCAGATATCACCAAACTAGGAGAAACTCTGGGCACTCCCAGATGATGTACAGTACTTGGAATATTATATACATGTATTATATATATTATATACAAGTATTCATACTTGGGTATTTCATATTTCATATTGGCTGTATTGACATAAGCATTGCAATGAGTTATATTTGGATGTGGAAACATCAGAAACACTCTACTGTATTTCAAGAGTGTCTCTTGATAACTGAGGATTTAGGGAAGAGATGGAAAAATCAGCTTTCATCATGAGATATGCATTGTAGATACATTTTTCAGCTCAGTTTACTTTGGTATGAGTTATTACCATGACACAACCTAGAGATACTTATTTGGTTAAGAAAGAGATGAAACATGTCTAGTTCAGGTATTACTGCGTTAAGACAAACTAAATAGTTTGCATATATGAAACACAAGCTAGTAAACAGGTTAGTGTTTAAATTAAGTGTTTAAATTAACCCAAGAAATCATGTCAAGTAATTAATCCATATTCCCCAGCAGAGAAACAATCTAATCTTCATTTGCCTCAGAAATATTTGAATATGCAGGCTCTGTGCATGAGTCACATATACTCAGTAGTTTTTCATTTGGACAATACTTGGTAAAAAATTATTGATGTTGCTGCAGGGAAAAGTTGGTAAACTCAAGTGTTTTAAATCTAGTAAGTATCAAAACAATTCATCGATTTATTTATGTCATGTAATTAATTACAAATAAGTGACCTGTACATTAAGAATCAATATCAACAACACAAGAGATAAATTGTGACGTTACACAATTGCAAAATATTAAATATAGAACAATAAATTTATAAACAACTTTCTGTAGTCCCAAAACATCCTAACCCCTGTCTCACTCACTCCCCAACATGCACACATACACCTTTATGCACACGTACAGGCTGCCTCAGCCACAGGGACTTATGCACCTAAGACTATGTCAACACGTTTGATAGAAAGGAGATTCCCCTGCACACTGTGGCAGGGTCCTTGCATGTTGTCCTTGCACTGTTGTCTCACTGCTATGTGCAGGCTGTTTCTGGAGTCCTGGGGAGTTGGGAAGGATGCTGCAATGCATTGCCTGGCCTGGACTGGGCAGGGAAGGGGTGCCCTGGGGACAATGTTGATGATGACAGACTGATGGTAGTTGCTTCCTCTCTTATCTTCTTTCTCTGCTGTCACAAATGTTCTTCACCCCCCTCCCCTCCCCCCCAAATACTTCTCTTCAGACTGTCATCTGAATTTCTCAGAACTGTTTCGTTAATCCTCTGATTGCTGTTTAATTTGTCTTATTGCCTTCTTAAGCAAACTTTCACATTGCTATTTGACATTGCTGATAACATTGTGTTGTTATCAGATTTGGGTCAGGAACCACCTCAAGACCAACCAGTTTCAGATATTCTGCTCACACCCACCATTTATACTCACCATAACAACCTGTGAAACATTGCATTAAGATGCATTGGCTCTGTGATTTCAGCCATGGTATGCTCTAATGTCATTAACCATCAACAGCAACAATAAATGTTTATTTTTCTTGGCTTAGAATTTCTTCTTTGGTTTTCATTAAAACCCATGGGAGAAAAACAAAATAACATTTCTGGGCATGACTTAGTGTATTCAAAAATAGAATTCTAAATGAGATCAGATAAAATGTGCCCTGGAGGGGTTTAGTTTTCTAAACTAAACACTTCTATGAAGTCTAGTGTATATATGCAGTTCCCTATGTTGGCAAAATCTAAAATTATGTAGAAGGATTCTAACTGTACATGGATATGCACAAAAAGGTTCTATACTCATATATATTTCTGGAATATGCATATCACAAGCAGTATTAAAGTTCAGTTCAAAGTGTAGCTTTGCCATTATTAAATTTATCTGAAAACACTCATAGAGACATCTTTACTGTGATTCTTTCCAAACCAAATAGAAGAAAAAAAAAAAAAAAAAAAAAAAAAAAGATTTTGCCATCAGCCAATGAATGTAGTAAGGAGAAGGAAGATGAGAATCTTATTTACCTGTTGAAAAAAAAGTTAAAAGAAAGGATCTTCATTATATTACCTAGTTCTTACATTTGGATTTCTCATCATTAGAATATTGAACCTTTGGACTACACAGAGAATATTTTCTACTGCCTTTTTTTAAAGAAAAGATTGGACTAGTCATCTGTTGTTATGGTTAGACCTTGGTCACATAAATGTAGGAAGTCTGTAGATTGTTTTGGACTTCTGGAAGACAGATTTTGAACCATTCAGGGTGCTGGTAGGGAGGGTCCCTTAGAAGTCAGTCCTTAAGGGCAGAGGAATTGAGGAAGGCTGGATGCTCCTCAAGAAGCAAGTCTTAAAAGCTGTCCCTGTGTGCCGTAAGATAAGCTGGTGGTGGTGAAGACCATTGTATCTGAACACAGAACATTTTCTGAGTCTCCAAGAAAAAAGTTTATGTCCAGTGGAAGAAGGGAAAAGCAACTCAAGGAGAGTACAAGGAAGTTGCTAGCATATGCATGGAAAAAATCAGAAAGGTTAAAACACAGTATGAGCTCCACCTGGCCACTGACATAAAAAAGATAATGAAAGTGTTTTTACAAATATAATAATAGTGAGATGAGGGCCAAGGAGAATCTCTGTCCTTTACTATACATGGTGGGGAACATGGCTACTGAGGATAAGGAAAAGGCAGAGATTCTCAATGCCTTCTTTATATCTGTCTTTAGTAGTCAGACCAGTTATCCTCATGGTGCTCAGCCTCCCAACCTGGAAGTCTGGGATAGGGAGGAAAATAACCCCCACACACAGTTCAGGTAGAAACAATTACAGACCTGCAGCTCCACCTGGACTGCTTGTCACAGGTCCATTGGCCAGATGGGATCCTCCCAAGGGTGCTGAGGGAGTTGGAAGATATGATTGCTGGGCTACTTTCCATCATCTATCAGCAGTCATAGTCATCTGGAAAGGTCATGAGTGGTTTTCTCCAGGTATCAGTGTAGGGGCCCAATATTTTAATATCTTTATTGATGATTTGAATGAGGGAATTGAGTGCACCCTCAGTAAGAATGCAGAGAATGCCAAGTTTGGGGGCGGTGTTGATCTGCTGTAGGGTAGGAAGGGCCTTCAGAGGGACCTGGACAGGATGGGTTGATGGGCAGAGGCCAATGGGATGAGGTTCAACATGGCTAAGTGCTGGGTCCTGCACTTTGGCCACAACAACCCCACGCACCGCCACAGGCTTGGGGCAGTGTGTCTGGAAAGCTGAGCAGGGGAAAAGGATCTGGGGTTGTTGATCAATGCTCACCTGAACACAAGCCGTCAGTGTGCCCAGGTGGCCAAGAAGGCCAATGGCATCCTGGCTTGTGTCAGGAATAGTGCAGCCAGCAGGACCAGGGAGGTGATCATCCCCCTGTACTCAACTCTGTTGAGGCCACACCTTGAATACTGTGTTCAATTATGGGTCCCTCACTACAAGAAGAACAAGGCCCTGGAATGTGTCCAGAGAAGGGCTACAAAGCTTCTGAAGGATCTGGAACACAAGTCCTATGAGGAGCAGCTGAGGGAACTGGGATTATTGGGTCTGGAGAAGAGGAAGCTCGGGGAAAACCTTCTTGCTCTCTACAGCTACCTGAGAGGTTGCATATGTCAGTTCAAAACATATTTTTGTGTGCTGTGCTTTCCTGTGCCTTCATATCTCATAGATGATTTTGCCCAACCTGGTTGTCTTGGTATACAGAGATCAGAGCACAATAATGCCTGCAATACTGATTTAAATAGTGTGATATGTAAGTATTATTTTTGCCAGCCTGGAATAACATAATGATTAGAAAAAATTTTTGTGATGTGGCAGAGCCAGCCTTTGGTCTGCAATCAACCATTTCTATTTGAAGGAATCTATTTAAATCTACTAAACCTATTTTCAAGGCAGTAACATTTTCTAAGGTATGTTGCGTGGAAATAAACTCATATATATTAAGACATTTAAATGGAGATTTTTAAATATATCTGCTTAAATCAAGCTAGATATTTGATTGAATTGCCTTGACATAGATGTCCAATGCAGTTTGAAATATTGTGTGTTATTCAAGAAATCCACTGAAGGCTGACAGATATAACTGATCCAGTGGTGGAACTATGCACTTCCAGAACACAAGTGGAAGCTCAACAGATACTCTAGATAGTTCAAATGAAGCTGAAGAGCTATCTATGTTAGATACCTGAATCATGCATAAATTTCTATAGCATTCTCTGCACCATCATCTGTACTCAATAGTAGTCTGTTCATTTTTAAAAGACCTGAACCCTAGACATCTTTGCTTTAATGTAGAAGCTTATATATATGTGGAAAATAAAATAAAATAAAATAAAATAAAATAAAATAAAATAAAATAAAATAAAATAAAATAAAATAAAATAAAATAAAATAAAGAAATTACATTTGAACAGCTACAATTAGATGCAATTTTTAACTCACCTATCTTGAAAAATATGTAGTCTTTCCTGGTGCGCTTTGAATCTTTCTCTGCTCATCTCCAGACAGAAGATGTGTGGGAAATATAACTGTATTTCAGATTATCATGCTTGTTACATTCTATTTAATTCTTTTCTGCTATCCCTTCTTATAAAAAACAAAACAAAACAAAACATTTTTTTCTCATTTGTGTTACCAAATATAAAATTTTATTTGACACAATATTTTAGTCCTAATTTGTCCTTGTATAACATATAAATATATTTTTGTTTTGTTTTGTTTTTGTGTTTGTTTTTCCCTTTTAGGTTAGTGCAGTACAACTAGGTAATACTTCTCAACTTCAAATAGTAATAACTAGGTAATCTTCCAGATTATTCAGAGACTGCAGTATCTAAAACATAATCTATTGATTGATTACCTACAAAATTATATTCCAAATTGTGACTAGAAAAATATGTTGTACAATATTAGTAAATGTAACTAGATTGATTTGCATGTCCTTTTTCCTTATATCATTTTATAAAATAAGAACAAAACCAAGATGCTGCATTGAAAACATTTTTAATAATTTATCTGATTTTCCTGTTACTTTAGCAATAACAGTTATGGAAATGAAAAACTATGTTGGAAATTTATTTTAGAAAAAAAAAACTTTTAAGCTAGCACTGAATTTATGAAATGTTGAACTTATCTTTTTGTTATTTGTATGGGAATTACTAAATCAATGCAAAACTAACTTCCTACCATTGGAAATAATATAATACTTCTGTAGCAGGGAATGAATTTTAAAGAGTTCTCAAAAAGTTCATCCATTTTAAAGGGCAGCATATTCATAACCTGAACCAGAGATATTTTAGTTTATCTGAAGGTTATCTGTTCAGGAAATTGAAAGCTCTCCATTCAGGCACATATTGTTTATTTTCCTGTAACTTCATTTTTTTTTTTCCCCTCTTCCTTAGGATTGGTAAAGGGTAAGATGTAGGCTGTTGCAAGTCAGAAACATAAAGGTCAAAAGAGGTCAAAGATAACCTCCATAAGCCTAACTTGATTTATTCCATACAGACATTTTTCCATATGCTTTATTCTATGTTTGCTCTTTTCTTGTACTTGCTTTCCATATGGCAGTCCCTCCTCCCCAAACCTGTTATCCTGTCTCAGTAACATCCTAGGTTTTGAAAAATGAATGAAAACATGGGTCTGCAGTTAAGACATCTGTAATTGTGAAGTTGTGCAGATTGGAACTGATGAAACTACTTATTTCCCAGCCTAAATATTAATAAAGCTACATATATATATATTTCCATTCAGGTTACATTTGTTCCCATCAGATTACACACTTCTTCATTCAAAGTACACATGCTTCATCATTTAAAGTGCTCAAGTCCAAAAGCAGATAAAAATGAAGTTTAGAAAAGTTCAGTTGTGTGAGTAAATGTATCACAAGGGCAAAGTAAACAAAACCATCTAGAAGTACACACCTGTATCCATCACCAAATCCGGTTCACAAATTTCAACAGTTATTTAATTATTCCTTCAATTTCTGAAATTCCTGCCAGACTTCCTACTGCAGCTTCCTCATCTTGTATTTTTTGATCTTGCATCAACCTATTATTCTACCTTAAAGACTACAAAATCTCAGCATGACATCTTTGCATTTATTTCATACTAATCATCTGAGATATCCTACATCATCACAAATATGCCTAAAGTGTTTCTATCTGATCATATTGTTCAACCCACTTTTCTTCTGCTTCTTGTTTTGATTGTTGACACCAAAGCTTATGTAATTTTAATTTGTCATTTTTGTCTATTACACAGTACATTTGCAGTATTTATATACCTGTACTGCGTAATCAGATTTCTACTATGCTTAATAATATCATATAAGATGTTTGTCCTTTATGGGAAGAAAAAAATAATATTGAATTTCACTTTGTAATATTTTGTTTATTTATTTCTTAAAGTTGCTACAAAATACAACTTAAAATATTTAGGCTTGATTTTATATATATAAAAACAATTGTTTAGATGAACAACATTACATTCTTCATTGGCGAGGTGGCCAGTGCCACATGACTGAATGTTCTTATTTCAGTAAAGTTATTTTCAGTAGAGTAATTTTGTCCAAAATGCACTTCTCTTGCTGATGTTGTTGTTGCTGCTGTAGTTATTAAACTTTTTTTTAGGTAAATGATCATCTGAAATATTGTGAAATTAATGATGATCACTCAGAATTCATTGATCCTCTTTTGGGAATACAAATAATTTGTTTTCTGTCTTCCCAACACAATTTAAAAATTATGTCTGTTTACAGTAAAATGCTTTACTCTAGTAACAGTTCATCTTTATATGAGCTAACTGTATAATGACACTGTCTTTATAAGACTGTTACTTATGAACTCTTAAACTAAATAGTCCTTTATATTGTCGTCTCTATATATTTTTGCAGATAATATGAAAACAGCATATGGCATTTGAGTTTGACAGACAACTTTACCTTGAAAATCAGGTATGTTTTCATAACATTGGCTTTGGTAGTAAGCATTCTTTGTTTTCTCTTTCCCTTCCTCACAGTCCTCTCAGGTGTCATTTGTAATGTTTCTACTCAAATGCTAATTATGTCTCTCAAGTCTCTTACTCATTTCCTGTTCTTTTATACTTTTCAAGTGCCTCTTTCTTTTAAATGATCATTCAGTTTCTCAGAAACACAGTCACAGTTAAATCAGTTCTGTGCTAATTAAGTGTAAATATATTGAGACAGCATACCTTAAGAGATAAAAAATAGCTTATCTTTAAAAATATATATATTTTGAAGTCATTTAAGATGCCAGTATGTCTATTGGTTCATCACCTGAACCTGAAAAGATAATTAAAAAAAAAAAAAAGATAATATAAAAAAATCTGAAAACAACAGCAAAAAAAACCAAAAAACACATCTGACAGTTATCTCAACAAAGGTAATTCCATATTTACACACTGACAACAACTCTGCCAGGTAGAGAGTTCCTTACAATTACTAGCTGAAGCAACTTGTAGCTCTGAAAAAAACTGACAAACAGAAACAGGAAAAAAAAAAAAGGTGGGGGTAGCTGGTAGCTAGAAAACAGCTAACCCCAAACTAGTTATAAAAACGTACTTACTTGGAACTGAAATAATTAATAAGGATATTTTTGAGACTTAATATAAATGACATTAATTATATCCACAAAGTGTAGTTCTACGCTTGTAATTGGTAGCAACAAAAAGTCACATCAATATGACAATACATCCTATGTTTTTCAGGGTGGAATTAATTGGCTTGAAGGGATTAATTACACCTATTTTTTCCCATTTAGTACAAGGTAACCTAGAAAAATGGCTTATATTATATTCCTACTCATTAATGACTAAAATTAGATAAGATGAATTCTACAAGAATTCTACAACATGAATAAAATTCCAGAATTTCCTGAAGTATCACTGGAAAGTACTCTTTGCCATGAATGTGAATGATTTCAAGCCAAGAGCAACAGGCATAAAGGTGTCTGTTTGCTGCACAAAATTTTAAATATATATATATTATTTATTTTTTATGCATTCATTATTTCTTTTATTTAGTGTGAGGAACATCTAATTTATTATTTATTTCTTTATTTCTTTCTTTTTTTTTTAATATATATATGGGATCACTATTAAAATGTTAAATTTGATTCTTAGGTTACAGAATCAGAACTATTTTCAGAATCTATTCTTTTGGTGTAAAAACAATGTGGAAACAGAGAGTGTATGCTTGAAATCCAAAATCTTAAGATGAAAACAACAGAGAAATAACTAATTGTAATTGACTGTATTAATGAAACAAACAACAACAACAAAAAATCTCTGTCTTTTGGATCATAAGCCTTCTGTGAACTGAAAGTACTTTGCAGATGCAAGCAGAATTTCTAGGATACTACCTTTCAAAGATAAACGCTGTAACCTGAAAATTCTCTCTATAAGCATATCAGTGGGGCAGCTGTGACTGAAAGGAAAAGAGAGTTAAAAAAAAAATAATTCAAAATAACTTGAGTTTTTAATATTGTGAGACTGGCCACAGTAATCATTTTCTCCATCCTAGCAGGAAATTAAATTAATGAAATAGCTCTGCATACTGCAGCTATTCCTTACAGTTTCAGAAGAGATGTAAGTTGTAAAGCATATATTTGGGATAAAATCAAAAGCATTCCTATGTCAGCTGGATTTATTCCTCTGAATACAAGAAATTCTTGTTCAGTCTTTTCATAAGCCACATGCTATATGTTGAGAAGAATAATTATCTGAGTGTCTTGATAATTGATTAAACTATTTGTTCAGGTATACAGTTTGATTTAATATAGGATCAATCACATTGCCTGTATTCAGTAATTGCAGTAGTTTTCCATTGTAAAATGAGTAATACTACTCAATTTCTGGTCATCTTTAGTTATTTAGACCTTAAGGGTTAATTATATTATGCATTATTCTAGATATAATATGGAGAAATATGGAGAAACAATTGACTGACACTGATATAATAGAATGTCATCAATATTTTAATTTTTAAATTGAATTATTCTTCAAATTACATTCATCATTTGAAATACAGGAGAATAATTCTGAAATTAGTTTAAATAAAAATGAATCATGCTACATTTCATGTATAAGAGGCAGACACTTCTAGATTACCAATTTTTTTTTTTTTCTTCTCTCTGTACTTTTCTTTTTTTTTTTTTTATACCTGGAAGGTTTAGAATTTCTCATGTAAGGAAATTTGAGTACACACAAAACCTCTCACTCACTGACTTCCTCCCTCCCTCCACTATCATAACCAGTCATGTCAGAAGCAGAAGCAAGAATTTGCTTCACTTAGCAAATCTCTGTTGATACACTGTCTTTTCAGAAGAGAGCTAATTAAGATGCTGATGAGGAAAGGGTTGGCACAAAAATGCTATCTGAGCATAGTAACTAACTCTCTGGTGAATCCCCACTTTTTTTGATCTTGGGTCCCTCTTTCATAGTTGATAATGCAGGGGAATGATATGCTACCTCTTACAGTGAAACTTCCAATTTTAACCTTGATGTTTAAGATCATAAATCTCTATAAGTTTGGCAGTAGTCTCTGGATACTAATCAGTCATGTTTCTGCCCTATATGAATATTGCAGAGTCTGAGCAAAGCATTTCAGCTTTTGACATATTTTTCTCTTTAGAGAGAGGGATTTTCTTAGGTTTTTAACATGTCTTTAGGGGTCTCTTTCTGCATTATGTCATTCATGCAATCTTGTGACAGAAGAACACTTTCTTTTGTTGCTTTTGAAGGATATCTGGATACTGACAAAGGAATGGATCGTGGTGTAAGTATAATAATATTTTTATTTATTGATGATATTTTTAAGCTCCAACTAGAATTCTGCTTAGTTTCTATGATGAAAACAAATTCAAACTGCATGTGAAAGAGATCTGTTTTCTTCATTTCTTGGCTAAGCTTCTTGTATGCCTTGGGTGATTTATAAACTTCTGGTGTATCTGAAAGCAAAGAGAAAAAAATCTAAAATTATCTCGCTCAAATGTCAGATAGGAAAACACAATGGTCTGTAATCATTCTATAAACTTGTCTTACAATAGTTTTTCAGTCTTCTTATGTCTAGGTCATATGGGAATTTTAACTGGATCAGGTATTTCTGAATATACTTTTGCTTTTGTATATATTGTTTTCTTGCTTGACTTATTATTGTTGTTGTTGTTATTAACGATTATATCAGATTTACTTCATAAAATGCTTTCCACTATGCGGTGAGTTACGCTTGGTTACCAGCCAAACCCCAACCCAGCCACTCATTTACTCTCTGTCACTTCCCTGTTTGGTGTTTGCATGGATGATTTTCACAGTTTTTTGTGTTCACTTCTTTCTTTTCCTAAGTGGTGTTTTACCCTTTCCTAAATCCACTTTCCCAGAGGCTCCTGGAAAAGGGTGGCTACTGGGATCAGCTGTGCCCTGCAGTGAGAATGTTGGAGGTGGCCTGGAATTGGCTTTCCATGGCACAGCACTGCCAGTTAAGAACAGTATATGTGAACCATTATGAAACATGGTTTATAGGCCACATATTCAATGAAAACAAAACAAAACAAAACAAAAACAGGAAACAAACAAAAAAAAAATCTGCCCTAGTGTTTTCTTCACAGTCTTCAAAATAAATTTCTGTAGAATGTTAGTTGTAACACAAACACTACAATTACATTTGCTCAAAGATAGTTAACACTTTGGAAAACATTAATTAAAAACAAACAAACAAAACAAAACAAAACAAATCCAAAGCAAATACTCCTGTGTATCACAGAATCATAGAATGGTTGAGGTTAGAAGGGACATCTGGAGATCATCTAGTCCAACCTCTCTGCTCAAACAGGCTCCGCTAGACCACATAAGATTGTGTCCACATCACTTCTGAGTATCTCCAGGGAAGGAAACTCACAAAACCGTTCCAGCGCTCAGTCACCCTAGCAGTAGTTTTTCCTCATGTTCAGATGGAACTTCATGTGTTGCTGCCTCTCATCCTATCACTTGAAATCACTGAGAAGAGCCTGGCCTCATCCTCTCCCCCTCTCAGCCTTCTCTTCTCCAGGCTGAACAAATCCGACTCCCTCACCCTTTCCTCATATGACAGATGCTCCAGTCTCTTCAGCAGGAAGCACTTTACTATGGACTTTCTCCAGTGGCTCCAAGTCTCTCTTGTACTGGGGAGCCTAGAACTGGACACAACACTCCAGGTGAGGCTTCACCAGGGCTGAGTAGAGGGAAGGATCACCTCCCTTCACCTTCTGGCAATGTTCTTCTGGATGCACCTTTGCCCTTCTGGATGTATCTTTGCCCTTCTTGGCCACATGGGGACATTGCTGGCTCATGATCAACTTGCTGCCCACCAGGACACACAGGTCCTTCTCCACGGAGCTACTGTTCAGGAGGTCAGTCCCCAGTCTATACTAGTACTTGGGGTTATTCTTCCCCAGGTATAGGACCCTGCACATGCCTTTGTTGAATTTCAAGATTCCTCTCTTTCCATCGCTCCAGCCTGTCAAGATCATTCTGAATGGCAACGCAGAACTCTGGTTCATCAGCCACTCTAACCTGTTTTCTTTCATCAGCAGACTTGAAGACGAGACACTCTGCCCTTTGTCCAAGTCACTGATGAATCACTAGCTACAGATCTCCAGTAAGACTCTCTGTCACTGATCACAACCCTCTGCAACCTGTCATTCAGCCAGTTCTCAACCCACCTCACCATCCACTCATACAGCTTGCAATTCCTGAGCTTGCCTATGAGGATATCATGGAAGGCAGTGTCAAAAGTCAAGGTAGACAACATCTACTACTCTACTTTTATCTATCTAGCCATTGTCCCACCACCTTAAACATGATTTCCCTTTGGTGTATTCATGCTGACTATTCCTGATAACCTTCTTGTCCTCCACATGCTTAGAGGTGACCTCCAGGTTGAGCTGTTCCATTACACAGGTGTTGTCCATCTTTCCTGTCTTTCCTAAAAAGCATGTAGCCAATCACGATAAGATTCGTGTCATGTGAGCTATCACACCATGTGTCTGTTACCGCAATGACATCAAAGCCCTGTGACTGCACATAGATCTCTAGTTCCTCCTGTCTAGCATTCCCCATGCTGCATACATTGTTGCACAGGTACATGTATTGGCACATGCCAATTTCCCAGGAGGGGTGCAAGAGGGTACCCTATAGTCATGTCTTATAGACGATTTCTTGACTGCATGTACTTGCTGGAGGTATCCCGACTTGAGCCTTATTTTGCTGTCTGAGTGGTCCCTATAACTATTCCCTTCTTCCATCTTGACTGTTTTAAAACTTTCCTTAACAGATTGGACAGTCTGTTGGCAAAGACGCATGTGCCCCATTAAGTAAGGTGCATCCCATCTCTCCACATTGGTTGTCAATCATTAAGCAGGTCCCCATGGTTACAGAACCCAAAACCCTATTGCCAACACTAGAGACACAGACAGTTGTTTACTTGGAGAATTCTTCTTATCTTATACACTTCTTATCCTTTACCCTAACTAGTAGGATTTAGGACAAAATGACCTAGGTCCACAGAAGCCTTGACCACCATCTCTAGAGCTCTGAAATCCTGTTCAATAGTTTCTGAGTTGCCCTTGGTATCATTGGTGTCCACGTGAAAGACCAACAGGAAGTAATAGTTGGATGTGTGGATCAGACTAAGCAATCTTTACATGACATCTTTGATTAGAGCCCCCAGCAGACAACAAGCCTCTCTAGACAAATGGTCAGGTCAGCAGATGGGTGCCTCTGTCCCCTACAGCAGAGAGACACCCACAACAATCACTTGCTGCTAATTCTGTATGATCGTTCATGGCACATAATCAATTGGGTCAGTTGCTTCATTTGAAGCCATGCCCAGCTTTTCTTTAGCTTGAAGGCCACTAAATCTGTTTGTCAACTGCAAGTCATCATGAGGAAAATGAGCTATTTCACCTTAAATGAGTAGTGACTGGTTTCCAGCCTTCATATTTTATAGACTTATGACTGCCTTATGTTTCACGTGGCACAGAGAGCCCATCTGCATCTCCACTACAGTGTAGGAGATGAGACTTCTGAAGCTGTAGAGTCTCCAAGAATGTCTTCTCTATCTCTTGCTCATCTTCATAGATGTTAAGCAGCCTGCTTACTACCTCCCATAACTCCATGTCCTGGTGACATAACACATCAACAACAACACACCTGCTGCAGAAGAGATGACTGTCAGGTTCAACTTAGTGGAGAGGCCCTGGGCAATCCCTGCAACCTGAGGCCTGAAGAACTACTTTTACTCTCAGAAGGTCTGTTTGAGTAGAAGCCTCTGACACAGCAGCTCCAACAGCTACCAGGGAATGAGCTCTGCAGTATGTCAAAACCATACCTGAGGGAGCTTACACTACTAACACTGGAGATTAAGGATACTTCTTGCTCTCTTGTGTGCAAACTCCTGCACAAACCACTGTATTTGTTCACTGTCCCTGTTAGCTGCACTCAGATGGTCACAGGACAGTGTCCGGTTGCTGGGTTATGGATGCTTCCAGTCTTCCACTTGGCCAGCATCCCTCCTTCAAAGCAGTGCCCTCCTTGTGTTTTCTGCCCTGTGCAAACTGTCTGGTTGACCCACCATGCCCTATTCATCAGTCCTTGTCATAGCACTGTCCTGGTCACCAGCACAACTTAAGGCTGCTTTTTAGTGCAGTGTGGGGTGGCCACTGTTGCTCCTGGCCCCACCCATGCCTCATTAACCAGAGAGCTGTTGGCCCTGGTGCATCTCTGTGCTCTGCTGGAGCTTCCCTGGCTCAGGAAACCTCCCTTTATGCTGTGATCCTCCCCTCCACTGTGGCATGCACTTGCCCAAAGATGATGCCTCAGCGACACTAGAAGGACTTCATTTGACTTTGTCATTTTGACTCAGGCCTAATATGGTGATTACTATTCACTTTTATTTAATTTCTAACATTTTTTTTTCCTATTTCCTTTGGAGTCAATACCTATATATATATATATATATTATATACCTATATATACCTATATATACCTATATATACCTATATATATATATATATGTATACACTATATATGATTGATCATTCACTAATCAGCAACATGCAGCATTTTGAAGCTTATCAATTTTACTTTTTAAACTCAAAAATGAATAGCATCTTCAATTCAAAATCATAAGCAACATCTTTAGGGGAAGATTTTGCCATTATCAGCTAATCTGTGGTTCTGACTGAGATGCTGCATGAGGTAGCAACTATTCTTTAATTGCATCCATTTCCATGCTGTCTTCCTTATATTCTTCACTAACACCCATGTTGAGGAGATATTAAAAATAAAATTAAAAACTAAAAAAAAAAAGAAGGAAGGGAGGGAGGGAGGGAAGGAAGGGAGGATAGGAGGAAGGAAGATATATCAAGCTGTTTCACAACCATTAAAAAGCAAAATAGCTTTATCTGTTGTTGCAAGTTTTATTTTTTATAACATCATTCCTCATATTGACTGAGATATTCTATGGGAGACAGCACACTGACACATAGGACTGCTTGCAAGAAGCATTTTTCTAAAGCATTTTAGAAAAAAAAAAAAAAAAGTCAAGAAAGGAAGAGTTCAACTTCATAAGATGAAAAGCTAACATTCTACAAATGTAAACTATAAAAAAAATATATCAGAGATTCAAGGATTTATTTTTTTTTGAGAACAACATTCCAAAAAATACTACTATTTTAATTATTAACAGTCAAATAGTCTTAATTTTTATATAAATATCTGTGATGAGGGAGATAGAATACACACATTTAATGTAGTGTTATGTTTCTTTTATTTTATTAGCTGGAGTGTTAGTGGACCTCAGTTTACAGTCTATCAGTTCATTCTTTAAGAATTTCATTTTTTCTTATGTGTTAGATAAAAAAATGAGCTGTGAAAGAAAGGCAAAAACAGAGAATAAAGAAGATAGGAAATGATTTTTCCTTTTATATTATATTTGTTCAGGATCTTCTTTATTAGAAGCTGTTTAAGGATGTGTAAGTATGAAACATTAACTCTTTCATCTTGTCATTTTTATTGGTTCTGCATTTGGAAACTATTTCAAATATAGTAGATAGCTGTACGATTTTTGTCACTTAAATGAAGTAGAACTGGGTCTGGCTGGGATATTAACTTTCCCTGCAGCAGCCCATACAGTGCTGCGCTCTGCACTTGTAGCTGGAACAGCAGTGTTATCACACCAGTGTTGTGTCTACTGCTGAGCAGTGCTGGCAGAGCATCGGGATTCTCTCTAACCCTCCTAGGGGGTGGGCAAAAAGTGAGAAGAGAAACATCACCAGGGCAGCTGACCTAAACCAACCAAAGGGATATTCCATACCATGTGATGTCACACTCAGCAATAAAAGGTGGAAACAGGAAGAAGAGGGGAGGGGTGGGCTCTCATTGTGAAAACCAGCTACGTGCGTTGAGGCCCTGCTTCAAGGACGTGGTCAAGCATCGCTCATTTGTGGGAAGTAGAGAGTAATTTCTTTCCTCTGCACTTCCACATAGCCTTTATTTGTTTTGTTTTTTTTTTGTTTTCCTCCTTTTTTTTTTTTCCTTTCCCTCTCCCCTTTCCCCTTTCCTTTTTTGTTTCCCTTCTAGTTAAATTGTTTAGTTCATAATAATCTTTCCATTATTATTATTATTATTATTATTATTATTATTATTATTATTATTATTATTATTATTATTATTATTATTAATTTCCTTTTAATTAAATTATCCTTATCTCAACCCATGAGTTGTTCTTTGCTTTACTTCTTCCCCTCCTCATCTGAGGAGAGGGAGTGAGAGAGCAGTTGTGGTGTTTAGCTGCCTAGCACAGTAAAACCACCACACATGCAGTATTAAAAAAGAATATCTTCATTAAGGCCAGAGTATCCTGTGATTTTTTTTTCCATTTTGGGTTTGGTTTTACTATCCTCTTCCTTACTCTCATCTGACTGAAGAATATAGTCAGATAAATACTGACCCTATATCAGCCAACTATTTTACTCTACTGTACTCACATCTGAACTGGGGAACTGGAGCAGGTGAGGAGGAAAAAAATAATCAGATTTTGACAGCTTTGACAGTTTGCTGATATGGTTAAGTATATATGTGGGGGAAAAAAAATAAAAAAAAAATCTGGAAGCATGGAAGTCAGCTTTTACACCAAAGACCTTCAAGTGGTGCTGAACCAGCAATACAACCATTGTTGCACTCCTTTTTACCTGCACTTCTAACTTGCTATTTCACTTTCTATTTCCATCACAAACTTGAAGGATAATGACTTAACACTTCTGTCTTATCTAACATCCTTTTCATTTTAAACTAAATGCTCTTGTTTAGAGTCTGAATTTACAACTTAATTAGAACTTGAAACACTTACTTCCACTCATTCAGCTTGATTTGCTGCTTCTGTTTCAGATCTGGAGAGGAACTATTTTGCAGACGGCTGGTCCGGTTTTCCCATCTCTATCCATCTAATAAAATTATTTTTTTTCCTATATATGAGAGAAAAAAAATCTTCTATCCTGAGAAGCATCTGACGAGCAGCAAATATTTCTTGTTTAGAAATTTAATGAAATTTAGTATGTTGTTCAACTCAATTAAAAGAAAAAAAAAAAAAAAAAAAAAGGGACAAAAAATGCTGGATATCATCTTAATTTTTGCCAACAGTAAATATTTAAGAAACAGATGACAAACAAGCAAACTAGATATAATGGAAATTAAGTCAGCCATAAAATTGGGACTGATTCTAGTGGCCTAATTTAAATTCTGCAGTTTATTGGGTGTTTCATCAACATACTACTTGATTAAAGTTATTTTCTCAACCTGATGTCAGGCCTTTGATATTAATGATTTTTGTCTCTCTGTCTTCTTTCTGTGTATGTGTGTACATGAACCTGTACAACAGCATAGAGTTTTCATTGTTTCTTAAAACTTAAAACTGCTCTGAATTTTATAATTACAATAATTATAATTTAAGTATTGACTTAAAATATTGACATTATTGACTTTTGGAACAGAAAGGTTGTAAAAATCCAGATTTATTATCTATTTTGCTCTGTATTTTCATTCATTAACAATGAGAAGTGATCAGAGATGTAGTAAAGTTCTCTGTAGTGCCAACGGAACATTAACACTATGCTTTGGGGCATTGTACTCCACAGCTATAATAAGCCGATTCAATCTACAGGCTGTTGTTCAATAATAATAAGATCCTTGTCTTCAGTTCTCTTTTAATCCTGTACTTCCTGGGTTAATTACCAATCTTTACTTTCTTGTTCATCTTTCATGTTATTGTAACATTTTTATGTGGAAAATGTATATCTCAAGCACTTGCTAGAAAAAATGTTGTCGTTCTAGCAAAGCAATGAATAAAAGGACCCAAGTAAATCTGTCTCAGGTAATTTGCTTTTTTAAAAGTAACCTGCAGACAAATACACAATACAGTTCTCACATTCACTCAGGTTATAAGTCTATTCAATAGGACAAGTAGAGACAAGAAGTGATTAATGCGTATATTCTATTATATTAGAAGAACTACGGCTACATGCAAAAATCCTCCATCCAATTTCTTCATTTTCTGCCTACAACATCCTTCCAAATTGAGAGATTTAATCTCAATAAAGAACAGTTTATCAGAATAATACAAGGTAGCACAGCATTTCCTAACAAAACTTTCAAGCAACAGTAACTCCTAACAACAACATACTAATATTAGGTTTTGTATTCAAACATCATCTTCAACATCTAACTGAACACTGACAAGAAGTCTCATTAAATACAGTTCACCTGAAACAAAATAATTATTTCCATACATTGTTAATTCAAATTTGTGATCTTTGTCCAGTTCATAATTCATGATTTAGAACACTTTTCTGCATGTTTCTAAGGAACGCAACACATTTTACATGACACCATAGAACATTTCCTCAATGGCACACCAACTAGAGTTAAATTTATTTTTTCTTAAACAACTTTTTTTCTTTTTCTCCCCATCAAAGATTCATAGTGATCTGTATAAATAGTCTGGTACACTATTCTGTCTTTAAATCATGGGAATAATATAAATAGTGTATACAATATAAATATATATATATAATATATATAATATTTATATAATATATATAGTGTATACAATAAATTTTAGTCTACTAAATATTGTTATCAAAGTTAAATATAGATTCTGTCATGCTTGATTAAAGATGAGAGTAGATGAAACATACATTTATATTTATATTTTTACAAAGTCATTTTTTATCTGAGGAGTTATATATATATATATATATATATAAAATAAAATAATCCCTGTAAGTATGTATACACCAAAATCTAAAATACTTATGTTTTCATTGTGAACAGATGAGTTTTAACATATGACTTTGAAACATCCAAATTATACTGCTCACAAAATAATAAAAAGAAAACCAGTTAACAAACCTGGGAAGTAATACTTTTCAATAAGGAAATTTAGATATTTTAGTGCTGTGCTCCCAGTCATTGTAGAAAGGTCACCCCAGATGGTGCAGATGACACACATAGCAGGAAAAAAAAAAAAAAAGAAGAAAAAAAAGTTTGGAAGATAAATAACACCTCATTTGTAAAACTGAGTGGTGTAAAAAGTAACTTTAAAATGATTATGCTAGATTATGCTAAATTCTTATGTAATGAAACTTTTTCCTGGTAGACTGCTTTCTTGTATGGACCATGGGAAATACATTAGATGAAAAGGCTTTCTACAAGGGTTAGAAAGAAGAGAAACAGAGCAACATTACTGCAAAGTGGCAACCAGTAGAGACATTGGCTGAGTGGGATATTACAGTGTAATATCAGGGTCAGGGTGAAAATGTAACAGCTGTGTTTTACTTTGAATGGAGGAAGATCTCAGATGTAAATATATAAATATTACTCACTACATTTCTGTTAAACTCTAATGTGAATTATACAGGTGCCCTAGAGCCTTATAACCATCTGGGTACTATACTAGTTTGACAGGCTATGGACAGAAACAATAGTCCTGCCAAGAAAAATAACTGACAGCAATCTGTGTTTTACCAGCCTGAAAAACAACATAGCTTATTTTTCAAGTAGAATCCTCAGTTCATCATAATATTTGTTTGCTTAAAAATATTCTCCGACTATGTGTAAAGCAACCAATTAAAATACCTAGTTAACAATCCTATGTACATCAGCTTCAGGCAGTAGCTTGTCCTAGAAATTGAATAGAAACTGATGTAAACTAATATGTGCACAACTGTATCTTTTCCAATGATTATTCTTTCTTCTTGCCTTTTCCTATTTGCTAACACCAGGTTCTGCACATTTTTACTTCTCCTTTGACTCAAATATACCACTTCTTAACTAGTTTCAGTTTCAGGAATGGAATATATACTTTGAGGGTGCCAGTTTAATTTTTCCCTGATATAAACTGCCATAGTTACACCAGTTTAGAGATTGTTTCTCTGTCTTTCTCTTGCCTTTCTGTATGTGATTATTTGCTACTATGACCCTTCTGTCACTTCATTTCTGTTATGATGAAATTTAAGTGTCTCTATCTGAAGGGCATGTCCTTCTCTGTGAGCAACAAAAGCTCGAGTATTTTTGGGCCCTGTAATGAGGTACATCATTATTAATTGCATTTTATTAAATTCTGTCTATGTCCTGATCCTCATGAACAGTCAGGAAAATTGGGTTCCTGCCTATTTTTTTTTATTTTTTTATAGTATAAATCTTACAGATATTTCAGAAAAGTCTTTACAGGGTGGGCAGAGGCAGACCACTGACAAGATGATGAACAGGCATCTTTTAGAATCAGAGGTAATTCCACCATGTAGATTAAATTTTACTATTTTATTATTATTATTATTATTAATTATTATTATTGGTATTATTATCATTATTATTATTATTATTATTAATAATAATAATAAACATATTTTAACATAAAATATTAATATTAATATAATAATAATAATAATTTCATAACCCTTGGAAACTGTTTAAATAAGAAATCTGAGTCATGGAAATTTAACAGCAAATGTACATTTTCAGTGTTCCCTTTGACTACTTTAAATATTTTTCATTGCAAATGAAATAAAATAAATGTCAAGTTTCAGTAGGATTTTTGCTTCATACAGATTTCAGAATAATTCTGTATTATGTAATGAAGTCCCCACAGTCCTCCCAAATTAAGTCAATATGAATTATTCCAGTTCATTCCAGAGACTGAGCCCACGGCTCTGTTTACTCATGTTTATGAAAATTAGATGCAATTCATAACAATGCCATTCTTTTTAGCTTGTCATAGTTCCTTTTTTATATTCATTGTATTCTTCCTGTATCTGGCTTTCCAACATTTCACCATTTTCTTTTTCACGCAGTTCACTTGGAGTGAGAAGCAGAGTGCCTAGAAATAATAAAGCAAAGGTGTTCTGAGAGCTGGAGCAGCACGGATGCATAGGAGAAATAAATTTTAGAGTCCATGTAATGGCAGTTAATATATAATGAATACCATGACCACAAAGCATAGACCTGCTCTAAAGCTTCCTTTACAGAAGTTCATAGAGGCATTATTTTTTCGTATCTGAAATGGCAAAGGGGAAAGTACATTGATTTCACTGTTGGATGGATACAATGCATCTTCCAATTCTATCTTTTTCAGTTCATGTTCTAGCCATGGTTAAATGGATTCTATTTATCACTCCAGGTATTTTTCTCTATTTTCTCTGCCTTTGTATCTCTTGTCTGACATCAAATTTCAAAAGTATCTACTGCATTATCTTTTCTCCGTACTGTTGTCAGCCCGTCATGCTTTATTCCTGTAGGATTTTTTTTGTTTTGTTGTAATTATTTTTTTCCACTGTATTTTTTTTTTTTTTAATAGAAATGGTCCTTCCTTCCTTCCTTCCTTCCTTCCTTCCTTCCGTCCTTCCTTTTTCTTTCTTTCTTTTTCTTTCTTTCTTTCTTTCTTTCTTTCTTTCTTTCTTTCTTTCTTTCTTTCTTTCTTTCTTTCTTTCTTTCTTTCTTTCTTTCTCTCTCTCTCTCTCTCTTTCTCTCTTTCTCTGTCTCTCTTCCTCTTTCTTTCTCTCTCTCTCTCTTCCTTCCTTCCTTTTTCTCTCTCTCTCTTCCTTTTTCTCTTTCTCTCTTTCTCTCTCTCTCTCCTTTTTTTTTTTTTTATTTTCCCCTGTGATGTTTGTGTAATTAATATTTATTTTTACTATTTCCTGTTTGATGAGAGCATGTAATCATCAAGATTCTAATTACATTTTCTTGGGTTACTAAGCATATTTCCAGCTGCCACTCATTCTCGTCTCTACTTACGTCAATATTTATAGCTGTTTAGAAATTTTTATTACAAGTCCCATTTTGTTAAGACTATATAATTTTTATAAGAATAATTTATACATATTTTAGATATTCAAAAAAGTGTAGAATAATAAATGTTATAAACAAGTACTTTGAATACTCCTTTTAGTCAACAATTTAGAGATAGAATTGCATTCAGTAGATTTGCTCTAAGTATTAGAACATGTCCATAACAGTGATGTCACTGTTTTGATCTGAGGATGAAACTTACTTTTTGAAAACACAATTAAATAGCAATAGGTAATTTAGCTATGTCACAAATTGACACCTAAAGTTACAAACATATATATACAATTATGTAACTGAAATACTGAATAAATGAATCTAGACAGATGGAGTATTTCTAAATAGAATCAACATACAAAACAGTCAAACATTTAAAGACATGTAGAAAAAAGGTTATATTATCATCTTTTGTACTATCTGTCTACTGACCTCCTTACCTTGATTTTAAATAATTCTAGTAAGCTGCCTGAAACAGGTGTTTGAAAGCAATAAACAGCTTCCCAGAAGGTTTACTGATTACTTATATCTACTAACAATAGTATCTCTATGGACATTGCAGTACCATTTGCAGGTTCCAACCAAAATCACATTTGAACTAGATATTCTGCAAATATGTGGGGTGACACTTTCTCTTAAAGATCTTGGAGTGATTCTTTTTTACATTACTAACTTCCCCAAGTTTAGCAGCCTGAGATATATTATTCCTTATTTATGTTGATTCAGAGCAAATATTCTATTATGTTCTGTATCACATGTTGAAACAACGGGTCTTCCTCTGCAGGCTTTGAAGAAAAGCTTGACTGCCAAGTGAAAATCTGAACTTAGACGGTTTACCCCTATCTCATTTGATGAGGTGCTTTACTGGAGAACAGGTCTGAAATATGCTAGAGATTCTCATAAAACCATAAGAGTGTTTATGATATAGATTATGTGAATTTATGGAAAAGCAGTCTGTGCACATTAGCTCATAGAAAATCCACACAAAATCAAACACTCCAAGCTATATCACTCTTTTAACCACCAAGCTCCATCATGAGTTCATGAGAACACAGTAGTCTCATACAAAACCTAATTACAGTACTGTAGTTCATATTTAGATATAGTGATGCTCTAAATTAGATCAGGTTTGTCATGAGAAAACAATATATTGTGTTAGACCAACTTAGTTTTTATATGACACATTTTCAGATACACAAGATTTTTTTCAACTTGTAGTATTACTTCATGGTCTTAAGACAATCAGATTTTAATCAAAGCAATTTCCAGAGATAATAATATTTCAAAAAGTCTGAGATTTGTAAAGAATCCCTTTCATTTAATCTACTGAGACATTAACTCAATGTCTAGGTGATTTACTTTCTGTGGGAAAAAAGCAGCATGTGGCAGGACAAAAGAAAGAAAGAAACAAAACAAACAAACAAACAACAACAACAACAACAAAAAACAGAAAACCATCATTAATCAAATCAACAATTATTTAGACAGAACTGTCAAGTAGTTATAGAAAATGGTCACACATAAAGGTAAATCTAGACAAATGTTGTGCTGGGTGTCTAAATAAATACAGGAAACCACTCAAGGCTTTGATGCTTTTTTTTTTTTTTTTTTTTTTTTTACTTATATTCCTTTTCCTGAAATCAGACAGCAGGCAGTGATAAAAGCACACTACAGAAGCGTTGTATTCCACATAAGGATTTCTATTAAATGTAGAAACTGCTAGATTCTACAATGTGTTTTGCTTACCCTTCACCCTCCTGCTCCCCAGCTTCCAACCCAATACTTGTAATAAATTTCTCTCTGAAAGTGATGTGAGGAAATGTCTCTACAACTGTCTGTAGGATGGTGGAACAGTTTGGTGTTTTTCACTGCAGTAAAATAAACTTTGAGATGGGGAAAGACGACTCCCTAAAGTTTTTATTTTTATACTTACAACCATCTTTCACTTATTTTTCTTTTATCTCTGATCCAAATTATTTAAAAATCTTAAACTGTCCTCCTTCCTTGTCTGTGGATATGATCTTTATTTCACTGAAATAGGGATTTTTTTATACTATAGAAATTTATCTTTATATTTCCCTATAGACACAGGTTCCATACTCTCTGCAGATTTTGAAGAGAATACCCTAAACTGATAATGAAAATTATACTTCTAAATCTGTGTTTTTCAGCTCTTGGATCATAAATATGACAGCAGCAGATCACAAAAGATGATTCGATTTTGAAAATACTAAATAAACAACAACAACAACAACAACGACAACAACAAACTAACAAACATCTAAAGTAAACCAAAACAAACAAACAAAAAGCAAGGCAAAGTAATCTATAACCCTCACTTTTTCCTTGAATTTTCTTCTTCAGGTTCAACTAATCTTTGAAATTCTTTTTGAAATATGCAGAAATATACAGAAAATCAACTGAGCTTTTTAACAATATATTTTTGCTTGCATAGTAAGCATAGTTTAGTAGATGTTTTATTCAACTTATATATTACTACCTCAGAATTGTTGAGCATCATTCAACTACAAAATCATCAGTGGCACTACACAGTTGATCTGTGATATTTGTTTACACAGAACACATTTGTGCACCAACTTTAATTAATAGATAATTTTGTAATTTTGTGACAAATTATTCAATTTCAGAAACAGAAGTTGATTGAATGACTTTTAATAAAGGAGCTAATTTTATTTTGGCTGTGGAAATTAAGATCATAAGCAATATTAATGACTTCTCTTTTTAACCTTCTTTTACATGTTTAAGGAAATCTACTGTCTTGGAAATAACATCTAGTCTCAAGGTTAAAATACGTTTTAAGCTTATTTGAGTGATCTTGCCATATGTAGACATAACACTTTTTGCAACTTTGCTTGCTTAGAATACACTATGGCTCACTGGGAAAAAACCTCTAAGAAACCATGAGAGATCCTTCCCTCATCACACATTTAAGAGTGTGTTTATTTTTTTATTTTTTATTTGTTCATTTCAGAAACTGATCATTTAAGCTGACCTGATTAAAGCATATAAAGCATATATGAATGAGGTTTGTGTCTGGCAAGCCCTCCCCTCCCCTCCCCTCCCCTCCCCTCCCCTCCCCTCCCCTCCCCCTCCCCCTCTCTCTTTGTTATAGTCCAAAAAGAGTAAGAAAGTCCTGAAACTTTTTATTTTATTCTTCAAATGTGACATGATCTACTTGGGCTTGAATGGTAAGCTTCAGCTGTGACTTACATTTTCTGAACACCAAGGTTTACACTGGTTCATACAGTCCTTCTGTAGGTTTATTTTAGTTTTCTTTTACAAGTTCTCTCCGAATTACAAATAAGACCTAGAAAAAGTAAACCCCCCCAAAAATAATGTTATTTCATTAATGAAGGTCAAATATGCATAACGAAAAGAAAGAGAGAAAGAGAGAAAGAGAGAAAGAGAGAAAGAGAGAAAGAGAGAAAGAGAGAAAGAGAGAAAGACAGCGAGAGAGCGAGAGAGCGAGAAAGAAAGAAAGAAAGAAAGAAAGAAAGAAAGAAAGAAAGAAAGAAAGAAAGAAAGAAAGAAAGAAAGAAAGAAAGAAAAAGAAAGAAAGAAAGAAAGAAAGAAAGAAAGAAAGAAAGAAAGAAAGAAAGAAAGAAAGAAAGAAAGAAAGAAAGAAAGAAAGAAAGAAAGAGTATCTATTTTGATTGACTTCTGTAGTAATGATACTTTATGAGCTCAGAAGTAAAACAAACATAACAAAACAACAAAAACAATTGAGTTTCTGGTCTTATAACTTTATGTATATATAAGAGTACAACACTTATGGTTACATAAAATTATGTTTTAATTTTTAATGGTAGTTAAATAACTGTTTTTTATTACAGAAGTAATTTTCTGTAATAGATAGCAATTTTAACAAGTTTTAGTTAATTCTCAGGAATGTAGTTGTAGTCTTCTTGCTTTAAAATGCCTTTGTGGAATGACTAAATGTAATAAGTCATTTCCATAAGTATGTGTTAGTTTTAAGAAAAGTAGATGCAAGAAAAGCAATAATTTTACTTATTCAGTAATTTCCTTCTCTGGGTGATATATCATTTTGAGTAATATTGGTCTGAAAGGGTTCTTGCTGTATTGAAGGACAACAAAGGAACGAAAATCTAGAATAAGATTTTATACAGAATTAGATGTTTAAGTCACTGAGTGGCTGAACATCAAAAATACAATTTTAGTTTCAAACATTTCCTTCTGTTTTTCCCATTTACTATTTCTGCAGTAATACCTTCCAAAAGACCCTAGAGGGAAATCTTTCCTAGCTTGGAAAGCCATTCTGACTGCAAGATCCAGCATATTTGCTGGAAGAAAATTATATAGGTACTCTGGGTTAAACCAGCAGAAACAATTTTTAGATTCAGTTGTATACTCTTGGAAATATTTAAATAAACTGTCATGAGTCAACTACAGTGCTTATGCTGTGAAAGGAATAATTTTCATGGAGACTTTTCTACAGATACTGGCAAAATTTAGAAATCCTTAGAAATGATAATTAGTGTTTGAATCAGACAATTTTATCATGTCATTTGTGTAAGGTAATAATTGCAATGTTAGATTATACACAATTGTTATATAATGGCTATCAACACAAGGAGAAGTTTCCAAGATAATCTGATAAGGACAGTGGAAGACAAAATTAGATGAAGAGAAAGACATATTATATTTCCATGTCTGTAAAACACATACTGCATGAATCTATATCACAGAAACATTTATCTGTTCTCTATAAACCTAAAAGTTATCTGGCTTCCTGTTTCACCAAATATCACATTCAAAGAAACAACTGTTACTACATGTAGGAAGAAACAAATAATTTCAAATAAGGAATTAAGCATTGTGTGATTTAGATATACAGTATGTACTGTGTAGGTGGTTAGGGTTGTAAACATATTTAACTATTAAAAACTAAATTAATTATGTAAGATATCCAGATTTCCAACCCATTGTGAAAAAGCTAAGCAACTAAAAGTAAAATCTGTAACAGTCGCAATATTGAAAAAGAATACGTATAATCTACTCGATAGAAAATACTAATCATGTAAAAGGTCCAAATTCTACCTGTTTTTCCATGTTTAAGTTTAGAAACCTTTACCTGAAATGCTCATTCAAATACAATACCTGAGTGTGCTCTACGTAAAAATATAAACTCTTGGATCATGGTGTACTGGGTCTGGCTGGGATTTTAACTTTCCCTGCAGCAGCCCATACAGTTCTGTGCTCTGCACTTGTAGCTGGAACAGCAGTGTTATCACACCAGTGTTGTGTCTACTGCTGAGCAGTGCTGGCAGAGCATCGGGATTCTCTCTAACCCTCCTAGGGGGTGGGCAAAAAGTGAGAAGAGAAACATCACCAGGGCAGCTGACCTAAACCAACCAAAGGGATATTCCATACCATGTGATGTCACACTCAGCAATAAAAGGTGGAAACAGGAAGAAGAGGGGAGGGGTGGGCTCTCATTGTGAAAACGTCAGTCCTCCTCCCGAACACCAGCTACGTGCGTTGAGGCCTTGCTTCAAGGATGTGGTCAATCATTGCTTATTTGTGGGAAGTAGAGAGTAATTTCTTTCCTCTGCACTTCCACATAGCCTTTATTTGTTTTGTTTGTTTGTTTTCCTCCTTTTATTTTTTTTTTCCTTTCCCTCTCCCCTTTCCCCTTTCCTTTTTTGTTTCCCTTTTAGTTAAATTGATATTAGGGAAAAATCTCTGAGTTGTCCCATAAGATCATTCGAGGGCTCCTCTGGGAAGGATACGCCGTCCAAAATCTTCTTCTTGCATCCCTCTAGGGGTAACTGTGCCTGCTGCTTCTCTAAAATGCCTGTATACCAATGCATGAAACATGGCAAATAAACAGGATGAGTTCATGATCTGTGTACTGTTATGGAGCCACGATCTTGTTGCAATCACGGAGACATAGTGGGACATCTTGCATGACTGGAACACTGTCATGGAGGGCTATGTCCTTTTTAGGAAAGACAGGCTGGGGAACCATGTTGAAGGAGTTTCCCTTTATGTGAGAGGGAAATTATAATGTACCCAGCTCCACCTGAAGTAAGGGTGACAAACGAGCGGAGAGCTTATGGGTAAGAATTACGGGGTGGGCTGCTATGGGGGACACTGTTGTGGGGGTGTACTACACGTCACCAGATCAGGAGGAGGAGGTTGACGAGGCCTTCTACAAGCAGCTGGTAGTAGACTCATGATTCCAGGCACTGATTAACACAGGCGACTTCAATTATCCAGACATCTGTTGCATAAGCAACTTGGCCAAGCACGTGCGGTCCATACGGTTTCTAAAGTGCAATGAAATTAGTAATATTAAAAAGGACTTTGCATCCCTGGGAAGTTTGTTGAAGTAATCAGGCATTTGATATACCTATGTTTCACAAGAAGTGTTCCCGAGTCCAGGAACCAAGGATTCAGGCATTGTCTCTGCACTGGCTGAATTGACGATGGTGTCCTTTATATCAGTTTGACCCAAAGGGCTTTTTTAGTCTCTTTAATCTTCCCTTTAGCATACTACTTCTCTTTATCCGTATTAATCAGAAAGGAAGACTAAGGTGACTTGGTCAAACTAGTCATCAACAATATACATATCTGCATCTAGTCCACATTTTTTCATCTTTCAATTCAATTCAATTCAACTATACTACAAGGATTTTTTTTTCTTCCTAAAATAGATACCTACTATAGGTTGCATGAATTTTTCAATGTAATTCTTTTTGTCTTTGTTAATGATAAAGGGAATCTAGACAAATAGCTGAAGTGCAGATGATCTTTACAACACAGACTACTAAAGTTAG
Organism: Anas acuta; assembly: GCF_963932015.1. Taxonomy (NCBI): domain Eukaryota; kingdom Metazoa; phylum Chordata; class Aves; order Anseriformes; family Anatidae; genus Anas; species Anas acuta. The sequence continues at coordinate 47,556,465 of NC_088979.1, read as the reverse complement.
GTGAGATGAACACACTCATTGTTCATATTTTTTATTATAATCAGTCTGACATAATACAAGGAATGCTTAGAGCTTCAAATTTGGAGCTTGCCATTTTGATATCACTGAATAGACACATCTATACAAAGAAGGAAATGAAATAAAGGAAGGTACACAGAGATCCTGAAAACAAAACAAAACAAAGCATGATGATGCCACTGTGAGATTTCTCAATTATTTTTCAATGGTCTTGGAAATCTAGAGATATCGTAACCAACTGGAAGATGACAAATGTCATTCTGATATTTAAGAAGGGCAAGAAAAAAAAAACTGGTAATAATTGCAATCCTGTCAGGACACCTGAAGGACAATATGGTCATTGGTCATAGCCAACATGGGTTCATGAGCTGAAGGTACTGCATAACAAACTTTTTTTATTTTTTTTGACGAGGTCATCTAGTTGACCAAGGGAAACCAGCTGAAGTCATGTTTTTTTATTTATTTTTTTTTCAGAACAGCTTTTGATACTGCTCCTCACAGTATCCTTCTGCACAGCACAGCATACAGCTAGATAAAAACTTAATACTATGGGTGAACAATTGGCTGACAGGTTAGGCTCAAAGGTTGATAGTATATGGGGTTACATCAGGCTGTCAGCTTGTCACTAGTGGGGCTCCCGAGGGCTCTATTTTAGGACCAGTTCTCTTCAATGCTTTCACAAATGACTTGGAAGTAAGTCTAGAAAGACTTTTGAGTAAGTTTGCAGAAGATACCTAATTGGGAGGAGATGTTGACTCCCTTAAGTGTGGAGAGGCCTTGAAGAGAGATTTTGACAAATTAGAGGGCTGGGAATTAGAGGGCATATTGTTGATTGCATCAACAATACGGAATTTAACAAGTGTAAATGCTGGATTCTGCATCTGGGAAGGTGCAATCCTGGCTGTATGTACAGATTGCGGGAGCAGCCCTGCAGAAAGGGATCTGGGCATTTTGGTGGACAGCAATTTGAATATGAGTCAACAGTGTGCCCTGGCTGCCAGGAAGGCTTACCATATACTGGGGTGCATCAAGCACAACATTGGCAGGTCAAGAGAAGTGATTTGCACGCTCTTCTCTGCATCTCAAGTACCGTGTGCAGTTTGGTTTTAGATACAACAGTATATGAAGGACAAAAAGTTATTAGAGAGTGTCCAAAGGAGGGCTACAAAGTTAGGGCTACAAATAGTGAAAAATCTAGAGGGGGTGGAGTATGAGGAGCAGCTGAAGTCACTTGGATTGTACAGCCTAGAGAAGAGGAGTCTGAAGGGAGATCTCATGGCAGCCCACAGCTTCTTCACAAGGGGGAGTGGAGGGGCAGGTGCTGATTTGAAAAGAAAAATGAGTAATATTAAAAAGGACTTTGCATCCCTGGGAAGGTTGTTGAATTGTTGAAGTGATCAGGGGCACAGGTAGTGTTCTCCTCTGTTCTCCTGCTGCGTGACTGGGACCCAGAAAGAAGAAGGAGAATGGGACAGGTGAATGACTGTCTGCGGGGGTGGTGTCTGGACCAAGGCTTTGGGTATTTTGATCTTGGGCAGCCCTTTGAGAAGCTGGGTATGTGGGCTGCTGACCAACTTCAACTCAATAAGTGGGGCACAAGTGTGTTGGGAAGCAAGCTCTCTGGACTGATTACTAGGGCTTTAAACTAGGTTTGATGGGAGAAGGGAGAGGAGTTAGAAGTGACAGAGAAGGGCTGGGTGAAGTTGCCACTGCTGTCACTGTTAAAGATAGTAAGGAAAAACCTCTGAGTTGTCCCATAGGATCATTCAAGGGCTCATCAGAGAATGTAATTATCCCAATACCCCATCCGGAATCTTCTTGCATCCCTCCAGGGGTAGCTGTGCCTGCTGCTTCCTTAATGTGCCTGTATACCAATGCGTGGAGCATGGGAAATAAACAGGATGAATTTGAGATCTGTGTTTGGTCGCAGGGCCATGGTCTCGTTGCAATCACAGATACGTAGTGGGAGAGCTCGCCCGACTGGAACAATGTTATGGAGGGCTATGTCCTTTCTAGGAAAGACAGGCTCGGGAAGCAAGGGGGTGGGGTTGCCCTTTATGTGAGGGAGCAATTAGAGTGTACCCAGCTCCACCTGGAGGAGGGTGAAGGACAAGTGGAGAGCTTGTGGGAGAGAATTACGGGGTGGGCTGGTATGGGGGACACTGTCGTGGGGGTGTACTACAGGTCACCAGGTCAGGAGGAGGAGGAGGAGGAGGAGGAGGAGGACGTCGATGAGGCCTACAAGCAGCTGGTAGCAGCCTCGTGATTCCAGGCACTGATTCTCATGGGGGACTTCAATTTCCAGACATCTGTTGGGTAAGCAACTCAAACAAGCAAGTGCAGTCCAAACGGTTCATTCAATGCGTTGAAGATAATTTTCTGACACAGGTGGTAGAGGAGCCGACGAGGTGGGGGGTGCTCCTGGACCTTGTTCTTACCAACACAGATGGGATTGTTAGGGATGTGAAGGATGAGGGTAGCTTGGGATGCAGCAACCATGAGATGGTGGAGTTCAAGATGGAACTTGATGGAAGAAGTAAGGCTAAAAGCAGGATTGTTACCCTGGACTTTTGGAGAGCCTTTGATTTCTTCCACGACCTACTTGGGAGTATCTCATGGGCTAGATTACTAGAAGGCAAGGGTGCTCATGACAGTTGGCCTACGTTTAGATAGCATTTCTTCCAGATTCAGGATCGGTGCATCCCTAAGAATGAGAAATCGGGGAAGGGGGGCAGGAAACCTGTGTGGATGAGCAAGGAGCTCATCAATAAGATCAAGAGGAAGGTCTATGGAATATGGAAAAAGGGTGTGGCCTCTTGGGAGGAGTACAGGAGTGTTGTCAAGACCTGCAGGAAGGCTAAAGTCACCTGGAGATGAAGCTTGCAAAAGAGATACAGGATTTTTATTTATTTACTTATTAGAGTGTGTAAACAGTAAAAGGAAGACTAGGGATAATGTGAGTCCCTGGCTGAATGAGGAGTGTGTCCTTGTAATGAGAGATGCTGAGAAGGCAGAGATACTGAATGTTTTCTTTGCTTCAGTCTTTGCTTCAAGGACTCCCACTCGGGACTCCTTGACCCTGGAGGGAGGAGAAAGAGTCTGGGAAATGATTTTGCCTCTGGTCGACAAGGGAGTGGTTCAGAAGCATGGGCTCAATGCACACAAATCCATGGGTCCTGATTGGATGCATCCATGTGTGCTAAGGGAGTTGGCAGCCGAACTGCTCTCTGTCATCTTTGAAAGGTCCTGGAGAACAGGAGAGGTACCTAAAGACTGGAGGATAGCCAATGTCACTCTGATCTTCAAAAAGGGCAAGAAGGAGCATCCGGGAAACTATAGGCCAGTCAGTCTCACCTCTGTCCCTGGAAAGGTGTTGGAACAGCTTGTTCTGGATGTCATCTCCAAGGAATTGGAAAGAGAAGCTTATGAGGAGTAGTCAGCATGGATTCACTAAGGGGAAGTCATGCTCGACCAACCTCGTTGCCTTCTATGATGGCATCACCAGCTGGGTAGATGAGGGGAGAGCAGTGGATGTCATCTACCTTGACTTTAGCAAGATACTGTCTCCCACGATATCCTGCTAGCTAATCTGAGAAAGTGTGGGATAGAGGAGTGGACAGTAAGGTGGGCTGAGAACCGGCTGACTGGCTGAGCTCAGAGGGTGGTGATCGGTGGCGCAGAATCCGGCTGGAGACCTGTGACTAGCGGTGTTCCCCAGGCGTTGGTGCTGGGTCCAGTCTTGTTCAACATCTTAGCTGACAATCTTGATGAGGGAATAGTGACCATCCTCAGCAGGTATGCTGATGATACAAAGCTGGGAGGAGTGGCCAACATGCCAGAAGGCTGTGCTGCCATTCAGCGAGACCTGGACAGGCTGGAGAGCTGGGCAGGAAAGAAACCAAATGAGGTTTAACAAGAGCAAGTGTAGAGTCCTGCACCTGGGAAGGAACAACCGCATATACCAGTACAAACTGGGGGATTACCTGCAGGAGAGGCATTGGGTGTCCTGGTGGATGACAGGTTGACCATGAGCCAGCAGTGTGCCCTGGTAGCCAAGAAGGCCAATGTGATCTTGGCATGCATTAAAAGGAGCATGTCCAACAGGTCAAAGGAGTACTGGAGTACGGTGCCCAGTTCTGGGCTCCCCAGTATAAAAAAAAAGACAGGGATCTCCTGGAAAGACTCTAGCAGAGGGCCAAAAAGATGATATGGGGCCTGGAGCATATTCCTTATGAGGGAAGGCTGAGAGACCTGTTCAGCCTTGAGAAAAGAAGACTGAGAGGGGATCTTATCAATGTTTACAAATATCTTAAGTGAGGGAGACAGTGGGAATTTGCCAACCTCTTTTCGGTAGTCTGTGGGTATAGGACAAGGGGAAACGACCAAAGTATGGAGTACAAGATGTTCCGCACCAACATGCAAAAGAATTTCTTCATGGTGAGGGTGATGGAGCACTGGAACAGGCTGCCCAGGGAGGCCGTGAAGTCTCCTTCTCTGGAAATATTCAAGGCCTATCAGGACTCCAACCTGGGCAACCTGCTCTAGGGAACCTGCTTTGGGATGGGAGTTGGACCCAATGATTTCTTGAGGTCCCTTCCAACCTCTACACTGCTGTGATTCTGTGATCATGGTGCAGATCAGATACCAGAGAGGGCAGAGCACAGCTTCATTGATATTGTATCATCATATATTCATATCATCTTCTCAGATTCCTAGATGCATCTCCGTATCTGTAGTGAGTTTACATGGCAAAGTTTTTGTAGCAGGGGGTGGCAGTGGTGGCTTCCGTGAGAAGAATCAAGAAGCTTCCCATGTTAGATAGGGGCCAGTTTCAGCCAACTCCAAAAGGATCCACTACTGGCCAGTGTCAAGCCAATAAGTGGTGTTGTTTTCACCTCTGTGAGAGCAGATTTAAGAAACGAGAAAAAAAAAACAAACTGCTGCATAACAGCAGCTGAGAGAGTGAGGAGTGAAAAACAGCCCTGCAGACACCAAGGTCAGTGAAGAAGGAAGGGGAGGAGGTGCTTCAGACGCTGGACCAGAAGTTCCCCTATGGCCTGTGGACAGGGCCTTGGTGTAGCAGGTTGTCCCCCTGCAGCCCATGGAGTAAGACAGTGGAACAGATTTGCACACTGCAGCCCATGTTGTAGCCCATGGTGGAGCAGGTGGATCTGGCCTGAAGGAGGCTGTAACCCATGGAGAGGAGCCCACACAGGAGCAGGTGACCTGTCAGGAGCTGCTGCCCCTGTGGGGGACCCAGGTTGGAGCAGTGTGCTCTTGATGGATGGACTTCATGGTACAGACGCATATATGGAGCAGTTCTTGAAGAGCTGGTGCCTGTGGGAAGCCAGTGCAGGGTCAGTTCAGGAAGTATTGTATCCCATCGGAGGGACCCCAAGTTAGAGAAGGGGAAGAGAGTGACCTTGAAGGAATGTCAGAGACGAAGGGCTACAGACTGACTGTAAACCCCATTCCACCATTCCCCTGCACTGCTTGGGTGGAGGAGGTGGAAAAGCGTAGATGAGGAGGGAGGCATTTTTTAGTTTCTTTCCTTTGTTTTTCACGTCTCTAGCTTGTTAGTAATAGGTAATAAATTTCTCTAATTTTCTCATGCTGAGTCTGTTTTCCTATGATGTTAATTTTTGAGCGATCTCCATCCTTATCTCAACCCTTGAGCCCTCTATATTGGATTTTCTCCCCCTTCCCTTTGAAGGGGGGGTAAGACAATGGATCTTGATTGTGGTGGATCTTGACTGCCCTGCTGAGTAAAACCACCACAGTTTCCTCACCTCTTCCTAAAGTTTGGCCATCAGGCAGATCAGCTCGTTTACCTGGGCACAAATCCCACAGGTGTGCTTGCTACCACTCTCCATCTCTGGGAATATCCTCAGGCACACACCACAGACTGAAAGCTGAAAGTTGAATAGTCACAGGAACAGCCTGGATATCCATCTTTGTGGTTGCATCATCCTACTGGGTGTCAGAGGAACAGAAGCAAAGGGCAAGGCTTTCTACCGTGGAATCACCTTGTGCCTCCTTGCTGCCACATGCCTCACAGAATATTGGTTAATACATTGTCATTAATTGAAGAGGCCATCAGGGATGCAGTCCAAACTTGCTGGTGGTCAGACCAAGCAGCAGGCCACCTACTGGCATAGTGCTCCCACCACTCTTGCATGAACTGGTGTGTGAACTGCCATACCACTCCCCATCTGTTAGAGACCCTGGTCACAATATTGATGGTCACTGGTGTCCCCCTATGGGTGCAATATGAGACTTCCTCCAGTTTGAACTGGAGTAATGTCAGCTGGCACCACCCGTCTCTTGTCCCCTCCTGAGACTGGTCACCTGTTGGCTGGGTTCTCTGCACAGATAGCCACACAGCCTGAGGGTGTCAGGGCCCAGCAACCCCCTTGGGACCCTGTGGGACCTCACAAACCTTGTGCTCTTCTCAGCACCTAGTAACTTAGTAGGTTAGGCCTTTACACAGTACATAAATAATAACTGTCTGCAGTACAGTGTAAGAGAAGTTTCTGTAGAGCATCTAGAAGATGTGATTGCCCTCTAGCACGAGTCTTCTTATTGTTGCAATATTAGAAATATAAGCCCCAGGTGCAGAAAGTGGGTTGTGCTAAATGAGCCAGTGGTCTAATCAAATAGAGCCTCGTAAGGGAAGATCTGTTAATGACAAGTCTCTAGTGTAAATGAATATTTTTTGTTTTCATCAGCATTCCACTTTCTTCTAAAGTAGAAATCATTTTCATTTTAAGAATAATAAAATAAAGAGGAACCTTCCTTCTTTCATTTCCATCTCCTCTTATAGATTGAGATTATATTTTCTTTTGAGGTTAGCTATCACAGCAGCGGTTCATAGAAATGAAAGGCTAGCTACATTTGCAATATTTCGTTTTATGCTTTAAGCTTGATTATTTATTTATTTATTTATTTATATATTTTTACACATGGTTTATTGTCAACAGTATACACAAAACAAAATTCAAGACTGCATTGTGGAGAAGTTCAGAGCAGGGGTTTTATACATGTATGAGGCCTTTGCTTTTTGTATTCACAATTTTACTGCGTTGTTTTTCTTACTAGTTCTCATTCTGCTGAATCAGCTCTTACAAAAGCATCATTGTTCTTGGAGTCTTAGAGACTGGCATAGGTTAAAGACTGCTTAAGAAATGTGAATTAGGTGCAGTGGTGCGGAGGAATGAGCAGAATGAGAAGAACTTAAAAGCTGCTTTTTTTTTTTTCTCCTTCTGATCAGCTGCACCTGCCACTGTAGTAGTGCCTCTATCCAGATTAGCCCTAAGCTTCAAAAAGTTTTTAACAAAGCTTCAAAGCAGGCAATTTATACATCACTATTACCTGACTTTAAAAACATTCCTCTTTCTTTAGGATAAAAACATTCTTTAAAGAATGTGGTTTTTTTTTTTGTTTGTTTGTTTGTTTTTTTTTGTTTTTGTTTTTGTTTTTTTTTGAGGAATAAAAAATAGAATTCCAAGAATTAAGAATTTGAATTTAACTGGACAAAAGCTGAAACCTACATACTACTTTTTTTTTTTCCTTAATAACATTGAAAAAAAACTGCCTTGCATTCCTTTTGTCATTCCTTGCATTCATTTTGTTATATCACATAAGGTACTGTGAGCTGCATATTCTATACAGGCCTGCAGATTGGTTCAAGTGATTACAATACATTTCTGAGTGCTCATTTCCATACAGCAAAAAAGAGAGCAATTCAAATGAAAGAAGCTTACATGATATAGTTTGTGCCTTTGTGGGACAAATATTCTGCTGCAGAGATTAAGTGGGCCACCACATGATATTTCTATGAGATTAAAAATTACCACAGAAAGGACAGATTTATGGGTTGTCCATTGCTCCTCTCCTCATGGTTACGTATCAGTGAAAATCAACATTCATGCTGCATCCTCAGGTCTCCTCCTCAAATGTCCACATTTTACAATATTCCAACTAAGAAGGAAGGCATATGAATATCCATGCTGTGTCTGATTTTAAACAGACACAGACATGATTGATGGGTGATGCTAGACATTTTTAACCTTATGGTGATATTCTTTTGAAGGTTGCAAAGTGCATTTTTCTGTAATAATTAAAGTCTGTGAGGTTCCAAATTCACCAGTATTTCTAAATCATAATGTGTCTGTTGCAGATGGACAGTTAGTCAAATAACCTGGCATCTGTACCAGTACAACATAAATGTCTGAATGAGGATGTACCAATTGAGATGTTTTCATCAAGTGACCAGATTGGTACAATACAGATGAAACCCTTCATTATCCACTGATGATAGATAGCATGAGTATGAGAGGTATTTTAATGTTCTGACTGGAGGCAGCTGTAATTTTCTGAACGTGCATTTATTTATTTAAATGTGATTGACCAACATTCTGAGCACATATTCAATATTTAAATATAAACATATAAAAAAAAAAGTCTATGCTTTTGAGAAGGTATTGGCCTTTCAACTGACTTAAGTGAAACTGAATTACAGTAAATCAACTTCAGACTCCTTAAATGGTGATTGAGAGTATTCACAGGATAGTTAGATGCAGCAAAACTAGACTACTTTAAATTTAATTCTTTAGTAAATTCAGATTATTTTTCCTGGTGGTCCTCCATGAAACATACACAGTTTGGGGGGTGAAAGCTACAATCATAGAAGTATAGAAAAAGTCTAGGCTAAAAAATACCTCTGGATATACTCTGACCCAGCCTTCTGTGAAAAGCAAAGTCTTAGGTTGGCTAACCATGACAGCCCTGTTGATCTGCCTTGAATATTTCCATCAAGGGAGATTCCACCACCAGTCTGAGCAGCCTATGCAATGTTTATTTTTTTTAATGCTTTTTTTTTTTTTTTTTCCTTTTGTATTTAAATAGAATTCCCCCTGAAGCAACTCATATCTGTTGCCTCTTTTCTACTCACTTTACAACCTTGTGAAAAGAATAATTACAACTCATCTGTAACTACCATACCAATGGAAAACTGGGATTAAATCCCTCCTGAACCTTCTTTTCCCTCAAGTGGAAACAAATAAACAAACAAACAAACAATGCTCGTTTAACCGTTCTTCATAAGTCAAGTTCTCCATAACTTTGATCATCTTGATGATCCTTCTTGGAACCCTCTGTAATTGTTCAGTCTGTATTATACCAGGGGTACCAAAACTGGGCACAATGTGCAAGGTAAAAAGAGCTAAGTAGTCTGGAATAATTTCATCCTTCGGTCTGCTGATGATACAACCACAGCTGAAGCCACAAATGTGTTTTGTCTTAGATGCTACAAAGTCATACTACTGACTCATATTCAGTTCACTGTCCACCAGTACAAATTCTTCCCAGTCAGTTAGTTCGCAGCTTGTATTGTTAGTTAGAATTATTCCATTTCAGATCTAGGACTTCTATTTATCTTTGTTAAATCTCATGCAGTTTTTCTTGACCCATTTTTCTAGACTGCCAAGAATGCTGTGTATTTTCCTCTTCTGCACAGTTTATCTACCTCTTTTTCCAGTGGGTTATTATTTGCAAACCTAGTGATAGTGTATTCAATTTCATCAACCACATTGTTTTTAAAGGCCTTGAGGAACTCCACTTATGACTAGTTACCAGTCTGAGAAAATCATCAAAACCTTTTTAGTTTGGCAGTTTAGGCAGATTTCCATTCATCCTGAGGCTAATTTACCCAGGCCATATCTTACAATCTTCAACAAGGATTTGAGAGATAATGTGAAGCATCTTGTAAAAGTTTAGGTAGAAGGATATCCACTGCTCTCCTCCATTAACTGAAGAAGCCGTTTCATCACAGAAGGCAATTGGTTAAGCCTGGTAAATCCACATTGCCTTTCCCCAGTCTCCTTCTTATCTTTCATGTATGTGGAAAAAGACTTCAAGAAGATACAAAAGGACTCATTACATACTTTTCCTAGGCTCTGAGGTGAGGCTACCTGGTCTTTAGTTTTCTAGAGCTCCTTTTTTCTAGAGCTCCTTTTTTTTTTTTTTCTTTCCTTCCCAGAAACAAACCAACAAACAAAAAAGCATAATTTTTGTTGATGGGTATATTTACCCTCTTTTGATCATCTGTGATTTCCCCTAATCCTTCTAAAAGTGACAGAGTGGCTTTGCAATAATGTCTTCCAACTGTGTCAGATACATCCTATCACATCCCATAGACATGCACATGTCCAATCAGTACAAATGGTCCTTAGCTCAACTCTCCCCTACTATCAGTGATTAACTATTTGCTCCAACATTGTTTCTTGGAATAGCAACTTGGGATCTGACCTCACCCTTAAAGACTCAGGTGAAAACAACACTGAGTACCTCAGTCTTATCTATGTCATTATTAAGTAACTTGCTAGCCCTGTTCAGCTTCAGTCTTGTGTCTTGTTCTTCCACTCAGTACAGAAGCCTGCAGAAGCCTCTTTCACTGTTTGAGCTGCAGATGAGCTTTTGCCTGCCTAACTGAATCTCTGTATACTCAGGCAATATATGTATATATAGTCCCATATTTTATTTTATTTTTTACCATTTGAGCCCTTTGAGTACTTAACTGCTTAACAAGGTTGATTTATATCTATGCTGACTCTAATATTTTATTGTTTTGTTTTGTTTTGTTTTCCATCTGGGGGTATGGACATCCCCTGTGTTTTGAGCAGGCTGCCTCTGAAAATCTTCCAACAGTTCTGAGCACCTTTGCCTTCCAAGGCAAAGACTTTTCATGGGATTCTTAATAATTACCTGAGCAAATGTTTACTAGGAGTTGAAATCTGCACTTAAGAAGTTGTTTATTTTTCTACTTGCCTTCTTCTTGGCCCTTAAATATATATTCCCTCTCCCCGGGAAATAGATATTAGTGCTCTGCTTGATTTTTCCTAGTGTCCTGTCTATAAATTTGATAATTAGTCATATCTCAATTTATTACCTGTGGTATAAATTTCTATATAGTTTTGTTGAATTTATAATTTTGAATGAAAACTATGAAGTGATGAGTAGAAAGTGTGTGCAAGTACACTTAGGTATTATCATTATTATTATTTTTTCTATTTGTGAAATATAAATTTGTTTGTTTGTTTTGGTTGTGTTCATTACATACACAGAATGTATACTAATCAAAGGATTTACTAATGCTTCTAGATACAAGTGTCTCAGGAATTTAGGAGAAAATAAAACTCTTTCCAAGAATTTATGTGCTTGCCTCTTCTGCACAATCTACCTCAATTTAAGTGGTTTTATATTTAGAACAGAGAATATTCAAGGGTCAAAATATTTCTCTGCCAGCAACAATGCCTAATTACAGAAATAATAAATAACATTTTCATGGCAAAAAGCAATAAAGAAATAAAGTTTCCACACTGATTTTTCAAAACAGTCTCTTTCCATAGTGGTTGTGGAGTTTAGCTGCCCAGCACGGTAAAACCACCACAATTGTCTACTGATGCAGTCATACTCCACAGTCTTGTGTTCCAATTTTCCAAATTGCTGCTAAGATATTTTCTCCATTGCATAGTGACATTTGCAGCTATAAATATATATATATATATGTATACAATGGAAAGAAAAATTGAGAGGATAATTGTTGTTAAAAGGAACAGAATAATTTGTTTATTTCTATAACTATCAGACCTTAAAATCATAGCTCTTATGAAAAAACTGCTCGTGTATTATTGTGAATGTAATCAGAATGCGTAAGTGTGTCTTAAGTACAGAACTCACTTGATTGCTAGCACCTAATCAGGTAGAAAGTTCTGAGAGAGTACCTGAATACTCTCATTTGCCTGGCAAATCTGGTGGCTTTCTATGTCGGGGTTAGAGCATTGATGATTAGAGGAAGAGCAACAGAAATCATCTATCTGGACTTGTGAAAGCACTGTCCCCCATAACATCCCTTGTCTATAAATTCAAAAGACATGGATCTGATTGATGGATTACTTAGTGAGTAAGGAATTGGCTAGATGGTCACTCTCAAAGAGTTGAGGTAAATGGCTCAATGCTCAAGTGGATATCAATGATGAGTGGTGATCTTCAGGGATCTGTATTGAGATTGGTGCTGTTTAAGATCTTTGTCAGTGACATGGACAGTGGGATTGAGTGTACCTTCAGCAAGTTTGCACATGACAACAAGTTGTGAAGTGAGGTCAACATGCTGGAGGGAAGGGATGCCATCCAGAGGGACCTGGCCTAGCTTGAGAGGTGGGCCTGTGTGAAATTCATGAAGTTCAACAAGGCCAAGTACAAGCCTTGCATTTGGGCTGAAGTAATCCTAAACACAAACAGAGGCTGGGTGGAGAACAGATTGAAAGTAGCCCTCAGGATAAGGACCTGGGGATGTTGGTTGACAAGAAGCTCAACAAGAGCTGGCAGTATGTGCTTGAAGCCCAGAAAGCCAACCGTATCCTGGGCTGCATCAAAAGAAGCAGTGGGTCGAGGGAGGTAGTTTTTCCCCTCTACTGTACTCCTGTGTACTCCTAAATCACTACTTTCAGCTCTAGGACTCCCAGAATGAGAAGGACAGGGACATATCAGAATGAGTCTGGGGAGGACCACAAAGATGATCAAAGACCTGGAGCACCTCTGCTATGAAGACAGACTGAGGGAGCTGCGGTTGTCCTCTGTACAAGGCTTCAGGGAGACCTTATGGTGGCCTTCCAGGCCCTGAAGGGGGCCTAAAGGAAAGCAGGAAAAGGAGTCAGGGTATCAGGGAGTGTAGTGATAAAACAAGGATTAAGGGCTTTAAACTAAAAAAGGGTAGATTTAGGTTAAATATTTGGAAGAAATTATTTCCTGTGTGGATGATGAGGCACACCACATGTTGCCCAAAGAAGTTGTGGATGCCCCCTCCCTGGGAGTGTTCAAGGCCAGATTGGATGGGGCTTTGAGCAACCTATCTAGTGGGTGGCATCCCTGCCTATGGCAGGGGGATTAAAACAAAATGATCTTTAAAGGTCACTTCCATCCCAAACCATTCTATGATTAATTCTGTTATTCTGTGACTGTACATGTGTACATTCTGTGGCTCTACGTGAGTAAGCTCAGACACTTACATCAGAAACAACAAATATATGTTACCAAAATAAAAATGAGTTTCAGTGACATGGTCCTTCCTCTCTAGGCCTGTATTCACTTGCAGAAAAGGTGTGCTTGGAAATCATACAGAGAAATTAAAAAAAAAAAAAAGTCAAAAGTTTTACCAAGGAAGGAAACAAGATATCTTACAATCAGGTAAACTTAGTATATATCAACACAATAATGGTATGGTCTCTCTTTTACTCCCCATTAAATATCGAAGGTGAAGCACAAGTAATCCCCTTCCATATTTGGAACTGGGCTGTGGACATGATGACCTGGAACAGTTGTTGAAATATACTATATATTATATATATTATGTATTTTATATATATATATATATATATATACATATAATATACATACATATTTATTTCTTGTGAATCTTTTTGGACATTTAAACCTTTTGTTTATGACAAAACAAGTGTTAGGATTAACATCATTGCACCTCAAGGATATATAATGTCAGAGAAGAGGTAAACCCATTAGAAGAAAAGAAATCATTCAAAATGTAAAATATTGCTAATGCGTAGTTTTCAGGTTTTTGCACGTATGAATCAACTCAACAGATACAACTGAACAAAATCAGATTAGTATTCATTAATATGAACAATTTCAAAAAGCCACACTTCCTAATTGAAAACTCAGATCCTATTGACTTTTGATTTGTCTTCTTAAAACAGCAAGTCATCTTAGTAACTCTTTGGTCAATAAAGACAAATTGACACTGTGAGATAAAAATACTCTTAATCTATTTTCAGACATTAGTGGCATCTTCCCATAGCTGAAGAATGAGCTTTAAAAGGATTAACTCAGATTTCTTTGTCATAGATAGTAGAAATTCACAGTTGAATTTAATGAATTCCATTTAATGTGTCACTTTTTAACAGAAGCACAGTACTGTGAATGAAATATATTACAGAATCACAGAATTGTCTAGGTTGGAGGAGACCTCCAAGATCACCAAGTCCAACCTCTGACCTAACACTAACAAGTCCTCCACTAAACCATATCGCTAAATTCAACATCTAAACATCTTTTAAAGACCTCCAGGGATGGTGACTCCACCACTTCCCTGGGCAGCCCATTCCAATGCCTCACAACCCTTTTGGTAAAGAAGTTCTTCCAAATATCCAACCTAAAACTCCCCTGGCACAACTTTAGCCCATTCCCCCTCATCCTGTCACCAGGCACATGGGAAAATAGACCAATCCCCACCTCGCTACAGCCTCCTTTAAGGTACTTATAAAGAGTGATAAGGTCGCCCCTGAGTCTTCTCTTCTCCAGTCTGAACAATCCCAGCTCCCTCAGCCGCTCCTCATAAGACTTGTTCTCCAGACCCCTCACCAGCTTCATCGCCCTTCTCTGGACTCACTCAATCACCAAATTCTCTTTCAAGGGGGCACCCGGATATGAACCAGGGACCTCTTGATATTATAATTGTTCAGGGTAACATGGGTAATTCTTCAAAACAAATAAAATGCAGTAACAAGGGGAAAAGTGCTTATATCTTGTCTCTTTCAAAAAAAAGCAAAGAAAATCACTTTCATATAACATCTGCTGGATTACTGAAATCTGATCTTTACAGATCTTCAGTCATGATGAAAGTTAGCTTTTGGTAACTTCCTTTTCACTCCTTCATGTAAGCAGTCTTTATCACCTCCCACTTCAGTGACCTACACATGAAGTTTGTCTCAGATACAATCATGTGAAGTCATGTTCTTACCTTCATTCACAGATGGTTTGAGACTTTATGAGCAGTGCTGATGATGCATTCAGATGGTCCTGTCTTACTGTACAGTAGCAGCTTTCCTAGAAAATAATAATGGAGATAATCCCCCATAAAACTGCTTCATTAGTTTAACATTATCGATAAGTACAAAGTTCTTGACATTCTATCTTCCTCCTATATTGGTGTAGATTATTAGATTATTGATGACCCAGTTTTCCTTTTCTTGTGTTTAAATATTCATGTATTTATCAATTTCATACAATTTCAAAATTAAAAAATAATAATAATGCCAATGTACTTATTTTCCTTTAAACATGTTGGATAGTAATGAAAAATCTTTCTGAGACTAATATTATTATATACATTGAATCTATATTTTCTTTCTTACACAAAACTGGTTAGGTTGGAAAATTATTTACTGAAAGTCACAAATAATGACCATATTCAGCTTTAGCTTACCAGGAAAATAAATAAATTAATTAAAATATACCTCCTGTATTAAGATATGCCATTCTACCAGGAAAAAGAAAAAAGGCAATGACGTTTTCTTATATTGAAAAATAATTCAGATTCCTAAATCTAAGACAATATCTAATGCCAAATATTTGGATCAAAGTATCTAGGTCAAATGCTACTTATTTGGAAAAAAAAAATCTTATAGCACAAAATAGAAAAAAAAAAAAAAAGCAAAAAATAACAGAGCATCTGTGTGTTAGCTACAGCTGAGTTACTAAGACACAAATCTTTCATCTAGACAATCCATTTAAACTGAATCTCTGTGTGTGAGATATAAAAACCTAGAGTTTATCCACAGAAGTCCTGAAAAACAAACAAACAAACAAACAAAAAAACACACATAACTGTAGCCTACATCAATTGCTTGAAAATATTTTAACATATTTTTAACTTAAAGTGAATTGTTAGTTTTACCTTTGCATTAGATTCATTAAAATGGTCATTTTTCCTTAGTACTGAAAGGAAAGAGTGAGAGATATAGAAGTAGACAGATGTGAAGCAATCTATGTTAAGAATTTCCTAGGGAACTAATATTATATTGTATAAATAATATCACATTTCTTTCTGTTGTTTTCTAATTTTAGAACAGAATGTCAACATTTAACCCTTTCTGGTTTTAAATACGTTCTCCATATACCAGCCTCTGTTATTAAGAATAGAGACATGTGTTTCTTAGAGAGCATTCATAACATATTTTTTGGTGGGTCTGTTATTAAATCAACTCCAGACAGCTTTTAATTATTTCTTCAGACTTTAAATTGTATCCTCTCTGAATATGTGTTCTGAAACGGCTATTAAGGGAATAATGAATGGGTCATTCATTATTGAGTGAATGAGCAAAAGAGGCCTCAATTCACATATAAAATTTGGAAAGGAGAATAGATTTGGGAATTTTCATCATCTGTTACCCCTGGGTTTCACGTGGAATAATAGAAAGCCTTCAATGATGCCACGTGGTCTAAGGTAAACAATTCTGCATGTCAAACCCCTGTTCACCTCAAACTGCTCAAACAGCAAGCCACTCAGTAACATTTTTGATACAGTTAAGGGTATGCTAGAGAGCTAGGACTCCTCCTAATTTCCCCAGAGCCCCAGTTTGTGACACTGTGCTTATCCTGGACAAATAATTGGTTGGAAGTCGTGCGTAAGTCAAACCAGACTAAAGATAAAACTAAAAGAAAAGACTAAGCCTGTCTTCATAACCTCCAAATGCATATGTCTAAAAACAATTGTAGAAGAAATAGGTATGGAAATAAAAACATTGAAAATATATTTACATGATGATTACCTCAGGAAAATCTTCCACGCCCTCATTCTGTTGTTTTGCTTTTCCTCTTCTGACAAGACAAGTTTTCAGCTTTTGATTATACTGTCTCCTACTCAGTGGGAGAATGCTAGCCTTAGAGACAGCTAATTTTCTGAGGAATTTTAGAGGATCTACATTAGTTCAAACTAGCTGCTGATTAACTGTTTTCACATCAACTGAAGAAAAGACCTTTTTGTTTTTAATTTTTAAGAGGATAAAGTACTATAAAGATAGATCGGCATTTTGGAGGACAACAGGAATGGGCAAAAGGAGGGGAGGATATACCACCAAATTATATCTTTCTAGTAAAGAATGAAGTCAGTGTTTCTGGAACACTGTATGTATTTTTATTTTTATTTTTTAGATACTAAACTCATATATATATATATATTATATATATATACACATTTTATATAATATATATATATATATATATAATATATAAACTCATATATATACTAAACTCATACATATATATGTGTATATATATATGTGTGTGTGTACTGCTCACTTCTCTCTATATATATATTTAAATCACAAATTCAACTAAGCAATAAAAAGTAGACATTTATTCCAAACTAGCCCATTATTCAGGAGGACATCAAGGTTCAGAGTTGGAAAGGAAGAAATAAGCCAGAATCCTAACAAAGTGAAAAAGAACTCAGTTATGCAATGTGTAGAACACATTGTGAGCTGATGTTTTCTTATCACTGATTGAACATAGAAGATCATATGAAATTCCAAAGCATGAGAGAATTGTGACAAAAAGGACAAAAGAATAATTAGCAAAAAGATTTATTCAAAATAGAGGAGAAATTAAATTTTAAACTTTTGTCTTAGCCTTTTAATGGTCCTAGCTTCCACAGCAGAAGGAAGCATGCACAAACCCTATAAAGCTATTCACATATATGTTTTTAAATTCAAAATTAATGAATCATACTTGTGCTGCAGTAATCCACTTTAGAACATGACTGACACTTCAAAGTTATGTTCTGATTAGTTATTTGGACCTTTGGATTATATTATAGCTATTCATCAGTTTTCAGCAATGAGTCTTTGGAACATAATCACTAAAAACTCCATGAAAATCCTACAGCTAAGACAAATAAAATAAATGTATGAAATGACAAATAATTGCTTGTTTAAGCAATGTTTAATAAATGTTTGGGTTCTTCCCATCTCAGTATTTAGTTGCAGATAATTCTTTCTTTCTTCAGCTACCATTTTTCACCCTGCACTGTCACGTTTTCTATGACCCATGCCTGGTGAGAAAGCTGTCTACAAATCAATAGTCAGTGACTGTTACAAGAGTGTTCTTTTTTTTTTTTTTTTTTTTTTTCCCCCCCTCACACAGGCTAAGAACAACATAAAAATATAATCAGAGATCGGTTGAAATTAGAAGATACCTCTGGAAGTCATCTAGTCTAACCCTCCTGCTCAGGCAGAACCACCTGAGATGTATGGATCATATTATCTGTTGAATACGTCCAAGGATGGAGACTTGGAGGCTCTATGACCTTTGTGGGCAACCTGTTCCACTGCTCAGTTGTAGTTACCCAAGGTCTACTAATTAATATATATTTATTTATTTATTTTTCCTGAGCTTTATAATTACTCAGGATTCAAATGCTTATGCTTTGCATTTTATGTGTCTCTTCATTACTACACCAGTGCTGAAACTCACATCAAGTGTTATGTGAATCTCTCATACAATTCACTGTGGTACAAGGGTATAAAGACAATGCAATTCTCACAGGTATGGTTATTATCAAAAGGATTATGTTTTACAGAACAATCCCATGGATATCTAGAATAATATGGGATCCTTTTTATGTAGATGAGGTGGGATTCATTGGACTAGGTTCCATATGCAAAGTTGCCATACTCTACTGGTATTTGATGAGTACATAGGAACTATGATGTGAATGTCATAGGTTAGGTTGGAACATAAACTTACCTTTTGCTATTGAAGAAGCATTTTTTTTGTAGTGCCAAATTATCATTCAGGTTATAAATTCTATATATTTTCAAGTAAATATATAAACTTTGTTTAGTACCATGGGGCCTTTTAATAGCATGTAAACAGAATCCTGATTACACCGGTGTAGTTAGCTGGATGAGTAACCAAGAATAAAGGGAAAAATATGGCAGGACAAAAAAAAAAAAAAAAAAAAAAAGAAAAAGTAATGGAATTTTTCAATGTAGCTATCTTCCATACCTTCAGTGCTGACAATACAGGTAGCAGAGGAAAACCTCTCACACTTGCCAGCAAAAATATTTATCTGCATGAGAGGAAGGGAGCAAACTCTTAATATTCAAGATTGACACTAAATAGATGTAATTTATTTTTTTCTTCTTCTTTCTAAAAGCTGGACATAGAAGCAGATAAGGAACACTCAGATGAAAATGAGAAGTTGCTCTGAACCTCAAGTCTCCAGATCTAAGACTGTCAATAAAACCAATGGAAAAAAGTAAATGATTTGCATAGCTTCACTGAGTTATATTGCCAGTCTTAGATTTGGAGCCTTTAATCTGGAAACAGAAAAATCAGCAATATCTGGGAGCTAAATTTTATGTTCAAGCATTCTTTGGATTTGCTTCCATATAATCTTTATTGCTTGAACTTGTAACTAACAATGTAATTAATTTGAACTACCTTTATATATTTACTACACAGCATACATATAAACTGATATTTGACATCACTTTATAGAGTGTAAGAAATATATGAGGAAAAAAATTAACTCATCCTACTCTAACTTTCTGAATCAAGTTAGAGGAGTTGTATTATACAAATGTGCTTCTCTAGAGAATAAACAGCAGCTGGGGTAATAATAGACATTTATACTGCTTATATCAAAATTTATGTTAAATGATGCCACACTAAAAGTCTTGATAAATGAAACTTTTTGTTTGTTTATTGTAATATCACATCTATTTTGTAGCAGTAGCCAATAAGTGAGAAGGATATCTAGGGACTGTTTACATATTCTACAGCTCCTTGGTTTACACCCCACCTGCCTGCCTGCCTGCCTGCAGCATACAGTCGTATGTTAAATATATCAAGGTCACACCATGTAAGGCACTGTAAACGGCAGAAGAAACACAGAGACATACTGGAAAAATTCTGGTACAATATTTAATGTGTTAGATTTCTTAACTGGTAAAAATACAAAATAGCAGTGCAGGATTGTCAGTAGTCAAGTCCCATGACGTTACAATATGAAGACAGACTGTAATCATAGGCATCTTATTATGTTTGATTTAAAGAAAAATCAACTGATAAAAAGATACTAGTCTTGGAGATTAGGGTTATAAATTTCAAGTTAATTTTCACAATGTTCTGTAACAATACCTGAATCAGGAACTGGCTCAGTATTTCACAGGAGATTCTTAACAGGAATACTTCCTTCACAGGAGCAGGAGTGTTGACAGATCAATCTTTCCTAAAGCACTCAAGCTGATTTAATTATTTTCTCCCTCTAATGATGATGAATAGTCAGTTGAACCTAACTGAAGAAGATTAGGGTCAACACTTGTGGTTTAACCCGGCAGGAAGCTAAGCACCACAAAGTTGTTTGTTTACTCCCACACCCCTGAGTGGGATGGGGAAGAGAATTATTAAAAGAGTAAAAATAGGAGAATTCGTGAGTTCAGATAAAGACAGTGTAATAAGAAAAAAAAAAAATAGAGGAAAGAAAGAAAAAAAAATCAAAGCGATTCAAAATGTAATTTCTCATTGCCATCTGACTGATGTCCAGAGAGTCCACTTGAAATTGTCCCCAAGCCAAATCACCCCAGTATTGCTGATGAGCATGATATCAAGTGAAATATTTCTTTGGTCAGTTTGGGTCAGTTGTGTCCTCTCCCAGATTCTTGTGCATCCCCAGCCTTATTGCCAGCGGGATAACATGAGAAGCAAAAATTCCTTTACTTAGTATAAGCACTGCTCAGCAACAACTAAAACATTAGTGTTATCAACTATATTTTCATCCAGTCCAAGACCTAGTACCATGCCAGATACTATGAAGAAAATGAACTCCAGTGCAGCTGAAATCAGGAAAATGCTGAATGTTTTTGAGAATTTAGGCATTTGCTTCTCAAATAATGCTATAGATCATCCATAAACTGCTTACTAGTCTGATAGCCATAAAGATGTTATCATCTTGTATTAATTTCTGTTTTGTCTCACGTACATGTAATTAAAGTTTCCTATTTAGTATTTTATACTATGTATTGAAAAACTGTATTCCTCTGTGACTCTAGTGAATTGTATTCCTGTATTCTTGTATTCCTCTGTGACTTCTTGAAACTCTGTCTTGCTGTTTTTATATTTTTCCCAGTATATTAACCCCTGCAAGTAGACATCATTGACAAACTTTCTTTTCCTCCCCCCCTCCTCTCCTCTTCTCTCTCCGTCTCCCCCCCTCCTCTCTCCCTCTCTCTCTTTCCCCCCCCCCATTAGTTCTCAAGCAAGTAAGTATTAATCTGAAACTGAGTTCAAGCAATTATCTAAAACTTTAAATCATAGCAGCTGCAAGAAGAAAGTAGAAGCCAGAATCAACAAATTATCCAATATTCTGCTTGCAGTTATCTCTTCCACTGCTGTAAGTGACAATTCTGCATCATTTAGCTGTGTGGGAGGGAGAGATGTTTTGGGCTGAAGAAAACTTTGTTTAGATCAGGCAATCTGGCATAGTACTACTATAATATCTTCACAGGAAAAAAAAAAAAAGTTAATTATAAAGCAAATATATTTTGCATAAATTCTGTGTGAAACATATGCACTGCTATTTTAATTTAAATGTCTTTTTCAGAAAAAAAAAAAAAAAAGAAAAAAAAAAGTCTTCCTTTATTTGAAAATATTAAGATATATTAAGCTAAAATATCATTCTACTTCACAGTTTAGGTGACATTTCTCACAAAGGCATGGAGAAATTCCAACTTTTTTTTTTTTTTTTTTAAATCTCAATAATTCTTTACATATTTCCTTGAGAAGTCTTAAAATATCTTCTCCAGGAGTAAATAATAAAGAATATCTGAATATTAAAAATTTTAAAATGCTTTCAGTTTAGACCCTGTAAATGACTTTTAATTTTTGGATGTTTCAATAATTGTTTCTGTAAGTCTGTAGAAGCATAGATTCATTTTATGGATTTATTCCTTCAGTCTTACTAAGTAATAACAACATTGGGCACATAATTCTAGGAATACCCAAATTTATTTCACACCAAATAAACTAGCAATTAACTTTCCATTGGAAAGTTTTCTTTTAGGAAGAACTTCTTTACTGAGAGGGTTGTGAGGTATTGGAATGTGCTGCCCAGGGAAGTGGTGGAGTCACCATCCCTGGAGGTCTTTTAGATGGAGGACGTTTAGATGTTGAACTTAGTGATATGGTTTAGTGGAGGACTTGTTAGTATTAGGTCAGAGGTCAGACTCAATGATCTTGAGGTCGCTTCCAACCTAGATAATTCTGTGATTCTGCGAACTTTATAAATAAATAAATAAATACATACAAATTTTAAGTTATTGTTATTAAAAAAAAATAAAAATCACAAGTATTAAATATAACCTTGGAATTTGGAAATTGATATTCTGCAAATAAATACATTTTCCATTGTCTTACAAACATATATATATATATTATTATTTTTTTTTCCTTTTACAGGTCATTTAAACTCCATAATGTTTTGGGACATGCGTGTTCCAGAGACATGCATATGTAGTACTTTGCATGTATTTTAAAATGACCTTTTGCAGTAGTTTTATATCATCATTAGTTGGTCAGGAAATGTATCACATTTCAGCAGAAAAATTTAATAAGATAAAGTGTTTGCAAAATTTGAGGTTTTGTATTTGACTCACCAAAAATTGTGTATACAGTGCAATGTAATTTATATTCATATTTTGTTTTTCAAGTAGCATCGGTTCTGACAGAATCCTTTTACATGAAATGGAAAATATTAAGTATCTGCTTTTTCAGAAAAATACTAGTCTATGGCTTGCCATAAGATATATGAAATGCAATATTATAAAGTGAATAGTGGGTAGATAAAAGTCAAACTTGTTAGAATTTAAGTCTTAGAAGGACACATCAAAAATGTTTCCAATCCTTCTTATCTCCGTTTTCTTACTCACATAGTGCATCAAGATATTACATGTAGTATCTTAAAAAGAATTTAATGAATTCATAAGTAGGATTGTTTACTCCGAGCATACATGTTGATTTCTAAGTCAAAAGAAGAGCTAAACCTGCTAAACCTTGTATGAGGTGATGTAGAATGGGGAAAATTGTCAAGGATTTAACAAAATAAGGCAGAAAGCTGCTCTTTTCTTCTCTAGTGACATATTACAATACCTCACTCAGAGACAGGAGAACAACAAGGAGAAAAAAAAAAAAAAAAAAAAAAAAAAAGCCATTGCTTTCTTTTCCATTATAATATGAAATTAGCTATATCACTAAAGTCTGTAGATTAAAAACATTCATTATTCATAGAAAAAAAAAAAACTTTCTGTTTATTTTGTTTTTTTGTAGCCTTTAAATCTCTTCCTCTAATAAACATCAACACATTAAAAAAGGTCCAAGTTGTTACATGTTTTCAGACATAGGGGAATGTTATTTATGCGTCTTTTTTATGCTGCCTAACTGTTGAGCATGCATCTTCATTCTAGAGGACTTAAATATATTTGGTTCCCCCAAATATCCTGACAAGAAGAAAACAAGAACCAACTGTTGGATGTTTTGATTTAAGGAGACCCCAAAATCTCCTATGTTAGCTTACATGTTTTATTCATTAACATCACTTCAAGAGTCTTCTATAGTTATAGTTCTATTCTTTTGTGAAGGTGAATGTTTCACATCAGAAAAATGGAGTCTGGGTTTTCATTTTGAAAAGAAAGATTTGGAGAAAAAAAAAAAAAGAAAAAGAAAAAAAAATATTTTCAATGCTAATAATTTTCCAGTTAAGTTATCAAATCAAAATTGAGTTATTCTAATATTCCAATCTAGTTGTTTGTGTCCATCTGTACACCTTCAGGAATGGTTATCTGCAGTTATCTTATCTAAAGACCTTAAGAAGTGCTCCATAATTACCTTTCTTACAACTCTACTCCTAACCGGAGTTTCAAGCACCTGGTGAGGTAAATAGATTTATTTATTTATTTATTTATTTATTCATGTGTTGTGTTACTTCCAATCAGAGATGGAAGCATAAAAGAGAAGAATTACTATATCTTCTTATTTACAGGGGTCCAAAGATAATACTTGTGTTTGTATATACGCTTCACTCTGCCCTTGAGAACTCGTTTTTGTTATATGTGCTAAATGAAGAGACCATAATAGAGAAATATGGTAGATCACCTTTTACATATGAATGTATGAAGTGGTTGTGTTCAGTGCAATGAACAATGGTCTCATCGTTATTAATTGTACTACAGAGGCTGTCTGGGTGGCAGTGTGATTTGGAAGAGGCATGTAATATGAGAGTATGTTATGAATGTTACAAAAGTTAAACACAGAGAATTTGAGGCAGAAAAACAAGTTATTAGGAGGATAGGAAGTTAGAAATAGAATACTTAATGGTACTTTTGAGCAAGTAGGATGGTAACAAGTCCCTGCTCTAAATATCACTATCATATCTCATTTAAAGATATGGTAAAAGTTCTGGGAATAGTTGCCCAGGAAGGTTGTGGAATTGCCACCTTGGAGATGCTCAAAACTGAGCTGCATAAGACTCTGAACGACATGCTCTAACTTTGGAGTTATCTTGATTTGAGCAAGTTGGAGCAGATGATCTCCCAGAGCTCCTTCCAATCCAATTTATTCTATGATGCTATGATTTAACATGTCACAGACTCTTCTGAAACACTTGGCAGAATAAAAGTTTTAAGAAATTAACATACTGTTCCATAAAAGATTTTTTTTTTCCAAAGAGTGTTTAAGTACACAGTAGATAAGAAAGTTGAATAAGGAAGACATTTCTGATCTGTGAGCAATTCTACATTTTTTGTGCTATTCCATGCCTCTATATGATTAAAAAAAAAAAAAAAAAAAAAAAAAAAGACCACTTTTTGAAATTTCCCAAAAAGCAAAATTCTGAAAACAACAGTAGAAACAATAAAAGCATCCATAGCAATTAAAACATCTCCCTCTGCAGAGCCATTTTCACGATATTCTCTTACAACATTGTTTTAAAACAGAACCATTATGTTTTTCTTTCCCAAAAGCTCCAGATATAATTTTCTGGTTGTGCCAATGATCTGCTAGATTTCATTCCATGTTTAAATGGGCACTCCTACAGAAATTTGATTCCTAACATTTCTGAGCAAATGATAGAAAACTGAAACACCTCAACAACTATTTAATCTTTGCCTTCTCTAAAATTACATTAGAAAAACCTTCTGTCAATCATAAATTTTGTTTGTTTGTTTGTTTCATCATAGCTTTTAGAGAACTGATATTTACTTCTCTGTCATTGAGTTTTAAGTATGTGTAACTAATACACCAGGTATTAATTTGACAAAATATGTTAAAGTAATACAATTGTTTGAAGAACAGTTTTTGTAGATGCAGGATCTGTGTCTGAAAAACTATATTTACAGCTGTATGTAACTACCAGTAAATAACCACAAAAACAGCAAAACAACTCTCCTTTTTGAAGTGATACTTAGCACTGGATATATTTAATTGATAAAGTTGTTAAATTTACAGCCAAGATAAATATGTCCATTGAATCCACATATATAAACAAGAACTGATAGTTCAGTTTATTATTGGTAAGACTAATATTCTTAAATTCATTAGCTTACATTATATAGAAGATAGATAACATAATTGTTAGTTTTCTCATGACCATAGTCTAAAAATTTCAAAATAATAATGTCAAGGTCTACACATATTATTTCCCTCACTATTGAATGCTTAGTGATAGAGTATTTCATAATAAAAGTCATCATGAAGACAGGCAGGCAAGGTGTCTTTTTTTTTTTTTTTTTTTTTTTTTTTAGGAGAAAACATGAAGTTCTGGTACTTTTAAGGCTTCTTAAACAGCCAATATCAATTTGTAAGAAATTCTCCTGATAAATAAATTGTGCTTTTTATGTTCCATTCAGGGTAGAAAAATATATTCTTAGGAAAAAAATACATTGGTAGTCACAATGTGTTCTGGGTTATGTATTGTATATAAATTGGTCCGTTTCTAGCTTGTTATTAAAAGCAGAAGAAAAAAAAACAGAAGTAAAAAGAAGTAAAAAACATTTTTTCAAGTGTTAGCAGCTGCAGAAAGTATATATTATCTCAAAGAATTTCAGACAGAGGCAAATTTTCAGCCTTTCAGAGTGTTACAAACTCAATCTGCTTTATATAATGATATGCTGAAATGATAAAATGACAGCTAAACTTTAAAACTTAAAAGGATTGTATATTAACTTTTAGATATAATGTAAAGCCTTCATTAACTTTGAATCTTTTCCAAATGGAACTAAAGAGCAGAATAGCATAAATCAGATGTTTACCTTCAGAGGGTAACCTCCTACTGTCACTGAAGTGACTGAAATCTAGGGGATGATAAGTGTATTTTTATTTGAATTACATTGTGATGCTTGCAATACATTAGGGACAGATATGACCTAGCATTTTATGTGCAGTATTCCTGCACAACAGCTTCTTTTAGTGCTCAGTTTTGACAGCAGTTACATGTTACGATACTGATTTTGATCAAGACAGCTGCTTCTTCATCCTCAAGTTCAAATGCTCAGGTTCACAGATTCTGTCCTTATTTTTATGCATGGGCATATGTGGAGCTGTATTACCTCTTCTTCTAAATCATTAGGTGGTGTATGTTTCCCATGTTAGCTTTTAGTAATTGGATCCTACCATTCAAGAACTATCTTAGAGTCTTCTTTGTCTTTGTCTCAATAATGTTTTACTATCATAGCATTATAAACTTTACATTGTTTTATTAATTTTCAGTAGCTGGTTATACATATATATATATGTATATATACACACATATATTTGGTTTTCTTCCTTTTTTTTTTTTTTTTTTTTTTTGCCATCTGGTATTCTTTGGATGATTTGCACATCCGGAAGCCCTACTGTCCTCCAGACTCCTAAACAGACCTGCGTTTTCCATTCTGTTCTCTCACAGTGTAGCAAGATCCACTGTAACACAGCCTACACCAACCTTTCCTCCACAAAGACCATCTACATAATCTTTTGCTATAATCAAAGAGTCATAATAGATACTCTGTTAAGCTCTATCTATTTTTGTTTGTTTGTTTGTTTGAAAAGTAAGATACTTTACATTTACTTCTGGATCAGAGTATTCTCAAGGCTGCTACAATGTGTTATAAGTTAAAATTATAGCTTCTTTTACAGTTTCCTGTTCATGTGTTCTTGAGTTGTGCAATTAGTAAGGACTTCATTATCTATGAATAGTTAGCTCCATTTGAACTCATCTAAATGTTTAATTTAAAAATGAATCTTTTGATTCTATTGTTCCTTTATTTTTTATTATGAAAAAGTATATATATTAAAATATATAAGAAAAATATTAAATATATATATTTTTTGTGGTCCTTCATCTTCAGTAGCTCCTTCTGTGCAAAACCATTAAGGAGATTCACAAGTTATAGTGTATACAGTGTAATAGTGCAAACAGATAGTTTCTGCTTTTTCCTATATGGGCATGAAAAAGATGCAAGTTTGCTAGGGCTGGGAAGTTCTTACTAACCTTAGGTCCCAGTTGTCTGTCCTATATGAGATCAGGCACTGGAGTTGAGAGAGAGTAGAGAAGATATTTGAGTTATCTCAGGAAACTGAAATTGTGCTTTCAAACTTTTTTTTTTTTTTTTTCCAAGTGGAAATGTGTGTTAAAAGTTCTCAGTGAAGATGAGTGGTGAAGAACATTATCATTAAATTCTAATAATAAAGTGCAAAAACAAAACAAAACAAATTGAATTACTCTTCTGAATGAAGAACTGAGATGACTGATAGAGTTGACTTCAAAACCAGAACGGAGGAAAATCAGTATCAGGCAGTGCGGCAGTGATTTTTAAGATGGCAAGGAGAAGTTAGAAACATATTGCTGAGAGGGAAGCATATTGCTAAGGGAAAAGGCTGTAGCTGAGATCATTTTCCTAGTGTTTTGGGCAGACTGATTTCTAAAGTCTGGGAAGGTACTTCAAGCCAAGTACTTCAAATATAGAGCAATCAACAGTTTATTTTACCAGCCAAGCCAGATGCATATTGATGTGAAGTTTAGAGCCTGGCAAACTTGCTAGGTTCTGTCCTGCGGCTGCTGGAGTTTCAAGGGGATAAACAATCTGTAGTCAATTCAAAGGCAGTTTCTTTGGTCCAAAGGTGAAGTGACAGTTAATGTGCCAGTCATCTCAGTGTAGACTTTGTAGCAAAATAAAATACATACCTTGGAATTTTGAAGTCTGAATGGATTCAGTATGATGATAACCTCTAGAACAATTTTGGTTATGGTTAACTTTTTTTTTTTTTCTCTTTCCCTTTATTTGTATTTATTTTTAATGTCATGAGGACATCTCTATTTAATTAATATTTCAAATACATTTGCTTTTCTTTTTATTCAGTATTGTTCATAACTTATCATATCTGATGAATACTAAGGGAGTCAAACCACTCTTCTGAGTAAAAAGATCCTGCAGCATAAGCAGATAATGCAAAAGGCTCTGTGCCAAGACACTGCTAAGACAGCAAATGGTATAGAAGAGCATGCCAAGGAATATGAACTTCCTAACAAAGTGCAGTCATCTTTCTGATGATTCTGAATGCATTGATGGTTTACATGCATATACCTATCTTCACTTCCTTTTTGCCCTGAGCCTTTTGTTCAGATCAAACTCCCTCTTCTGAATAGAATTATGGTCTACTGCTAAAGGATACCAGTAACTAAGATAAACACAAGAAGTACCATACAGAAGTGTCCAGAAAGGAAAGACTCTATTAAAATGTTATCAGCTAAACATGTGAGGAAGGAATTAAAGACCAAGAAGGAACTAGGAGGACTGAAGTCAATAATCCTAGAGGCAGTTCTCAGTTGCTCTTTAAGAAGGAGAAACTTGAAGTCTGGTTAAATGCATAATGATAATGTTTCCTACAGCCTAGTGGCCAGCATACTACTGTGCTTTGCAGCCATCCTCATCATCCTCCATAAATTCTAGGTTTCCAAACCTTATGTAATATAGTGCTAAGTGGAACAATAAGTGCTGAGGGAGCTGACAGGTGTGATTGTGAGGCCTGTCTCTATAATCTTGCTTGTTTGTGGCAACAGGGAGAAATGCCCGAAGATAAGAAGAAAGCAAATATCACTCCTGTCTCCAAGAGGGGCAGGAGGGAGGACCCAGGGAACTACAGGCTGGTCAGCATCACCTCAGTCCCTGTCAAGGTGATGGATCAGCTAACTCTGCAAACCATTTGTAGGCACATGAATGTGAAGGAAATAATCAGGAGTAGTCAGCATAGATTCACCAAGGGGAAGTCATGCCTGACTAACTTGATAAGCTTCGATAATGAAATCATCAGCCTAAAGGATGAAATGGATATTGTCCTCCTGGACTTCAGTAAGGGCTTTCATATCATTCCCCATAAGATCTTTATACTGAAGCTGTTGAACTATGGACTGGATAAGCAGACAGTGAGGGAAATGGAAAACTGGCTGAACATCCAGGCCCAGATAGACGGGGTCAGTGGTTCAATACTGAGTCCAGTTCTGTTTAATATCTTCATTAATGATCTGGATCATATGATAGAGTGCAGCCTCAATAAATTTGTAGATAACATGAAATTATGGATGAATTCACCAAAAGGCTGTGCTTCCATCTAGAGAGACCTTGACAAGCTGAAGAAATGAGATGACAAGAATGTCATGAAGTTCAACATGAAGTGCAGACTATGGGAGGGACAACCTCAGACATTAGTACATGCTGCCACTAACAAGGTTAATGGTATTCTTGGCTGCATTAGGCAGAGTATCACCAGCAGGTCAAGAGACATGTTCCTTGTTCCTTCCTTTTTTTGTTTGTTTGTTTGTTCGTTTGTTTGGTTTTTGAGGTTTGACAAGATGACATGGACAGTGGGATTGAGTGCACCCTCAGCCAGTTTACCAATGACACCAAGCTGTGTGGTGTGGTTGACATGCTGGAGGGAAGGTTTTGCCAGGGACCTAGACAGGCTTGAGAGGTGGGCCTGTGCTAATCTCATGAAGTTCAACATGACCAATGCAAAGTCCTGCATCTAGGCTGGGGTAATCCTAAATACAAACAGATGAGAGAAGAATGGATTGGAAGCAGCCCTGAGGAGAAGAGAAGGACCTGGGGGTATTTGTTGACAAGAAGCTTTCTATGAGCTGGCAATGTGTGCTTGCAGCCCAGAAAGCCAACCATATCCTGGGCTTCATCTAAAGAAACAAGGTCAAGGGAAGTGATTCTCTTCCTCTGCTCTGCTCTCATGCTACTCCACCTGGAGTACTGTGTTCAGATCTGGGGCCACCATTACAAGGACATGGATCTATTAAAACAAGTCCAAAGGAGAGACACAAAGATGATCAAAGTGCTGGAGTACCTCTTCTGTGAAGACAAGCTGAGATAGGGGTTTTCAGCCTGGAGAAGAGAAGGCTTCAGGGAAACTTTATAGTGGACTTCTAGTACGTAAAGGGGGCCTACAGGAAAGATAAGGAGGTACTCTTTGTCAGTGAGTGAAGTGATAGGAAAAGGAGTAGTTGCTTTAAACTTAAAGAGGAGAGATTTAGATTAGATATAGGGAAGAAATTTTTCACAGTGAAGGTGATGAGGTACTGGAACAGGTTGAGAAGCTGTGGGTGTCCCATCCCTGGAAATGTTCAAGGCCAAGTTGGATGGGGCTTTGGGAAACCTGGTCTAGTGGGTTGTGTCCCTAGCCATGATGGGGGAGGTAGGGGTGGAGTTAAATTACCTTTAAGGCCCCTTCCAACCCAAACCATTCTATGATTCTATGATTTAAATTAGTAAATGTGCTTCGTACATTAGTTATAGATGGAGTACCTCCTCCAGTTCTGCACTAGTAAATACTAGAGAGACATGGATGTACTGGAAAGAGTCCAAGGGAGAACCACCAAGAGCTGGGAGTGTTCAGCCTGGAGAAGAGGAGGCTCGGGGAGGATCTTATCAATGTCTATAAATACCTGGAAGGAAGGTGCAGAATGGATGGAGCCATGCTCTTTTCTTTGGTGCCCAATGCCAGGACTAGAGGCAATGGGCACAAAGCAGAACACAGGATGTTCCCTTTAAACTTCAGGAAGCACTTATTTTCTGTACAGATGATGATGTATTGGAATAGGTTGCCCAGAGAGGCTGTGGCGTCTCCTTTCTTGGAGACCTTCAAAATCTGTTTGGACATGATACTGGACAACATGCTCTAGGTGTCCCTGCTTGATCAGGGGCGTTATAACAGAAGACCACCAGAAATCTCTTTGAACCTTAACCATTCTGTGTTTCTTTGTGATTCTGCGAATATATAGACATGACCTCCCCATGGCACCATTCGAAGTGTAATAGCTGAACTTCTAAACACACTAATATCTTTGGAAAATTCTACTCAAAAGGGCTTTGGTTAGACTGGAAAAGTATGTCTAAATGATGTCTTTATATCTTTCATCTCAAACAGTTATCTTAGTTTATTTTTTTATTATTATTATTTTTAATTTTATATCAAGAATTGTTCAGCACCGAACATTTATACCAAATATATAGAACATTATGATACAATGGAACAGAAACAAGAAGAAAATGTATTTGTTTATCATTTACTATTTTTCTGTACATAAATATTCCTTGGACTGGTGCCTTAATCATAAACTTATCATCTCCTTTTTGACTAAGCTTAATTTGTCTTGATCCTGATCATGCTACATTTTATTGCCGGTGTAAATAGAGCTGAGTTCTTAACAATCATTGGAAAACTAAAAATTCCATTTTAATCAAATTAGTTTAATTTTCGTGTTTTAGCAGCTGGTGGCCAAACAGAATTGTTATTCATTGTTTTCTGTTTTATAACAATTCAATAATTACTTCCTTGAGGCATGTTTAGCATGCTTTTAATGATCAGGATCTTGAAGCTCTTGCACTGACCTTTCACAAATGAATTAATCTTATTTTCAGGCACATTGTTCTCTTTAAGATCAGACAGGATTACAAGTTATTAACATGCATCTATATAACATATATAAATATTTTTGGACTTTCCTTGGTAATCTTGTGGATCTTCTTTTTTCTTTTTTCTTTTTTTCTTTAACATCAAACCTAAAAACTGTGTTAAAGATATTTTTACTGGGTAGCTTATAGGTTGCTAAACAGAAAACAGAAAACAGAAAGAAGAGTTAAGAAAGAGTCAAGAAACAAACAAACAAACAAAAACAAGCAAGACAATTTGCAAATGAGAAAAAGGAAAAAAATAAAAATAAAAATGAGGTATCGCAACAGAGTCTGAAAGTGGCCAAGATGGTGTTTATAACATTATAAACACCACTATAATGGTGTTTAGGTCCTCAGAGACATAAACTTTTTTTTTTTGTTTGTTTGTTTGTTTTTGTTTTGAGACCTATTATGTAATGCTAGTATGTAATGTAAAAGATACAGGGTAGCCTTAACTGTGAATTTCAAATGTTCATAAAATCCTGAACCTTAAATATTACTGTTTAGTGGAAGACTCCATATTTGAAATTCAAACCATTAGATAGCCTGTATCTCTAAAATGCATTGCAAGCACATAAAGGGATGAAAAAGGGAGAAAATAATACAGAGGAAGAGGAGGTAAAAGACAGAAAGCAGCAAGAGGGAAATAGGGAAAAATAAATGCTCTGGCAGTTATATCTTTATAAAAAAATTATGGAAATGGAAGACAAGGCAGTTTCCTTCATATAATCAAAACACGTTAGTGTTCTGACTTCCTGCCTTTAGGATGCAAGATGAAAAACTCAGGCAGCTCTGGAAACCGCCTTTGTCTAACCTGATGAAACCATCTAAAAAGAGGGCAGAGGGGTCAAATAACATTGGGAAGACTAAAACAATTTTGTGGAAATCTTTTTCAGAATCCTTATTTCACCTTGTATTGTAAAGGATGAAATTTCACCTGTCCCTTTCTGTTAGTGAAACTGACTTGAGATGAATCCAAGATGTACTTGGATTGCTTGCTGAATGTGCTTGCTGAATGGAAGTACTGTGAAGACCTCTCCTACCATATTACCCCAGCTGTTTCTGCTCTGACCCACATTACATCACTATTTTACAGTTTGTTCATCCACCAGCTAGCCTAGTTTAAATACTTACTTTAAATTCTTTTCTGAATGAAATAAAACGTATTTAACTCTTCCCTCAAAAAAAAAAAAAAAGTTTTTAATTTTATATCTCTATAAAATGGCATTGATGTCACAGACCCATGACAATATACTATCCAAATCCTAGTAACCAGGTGTGATTAAACTTTTAAATACAATTTAATTTTAGACAAGAAAATACATCCCTCTTTGGATGTAACAGGAAATGAGAGTTTAAGACAGTTATCATTTTTAAAATTGATTTTGAAATAGCCTTATTTGGGGTAAATTTTAAAAATCTTAGCTATAAATGAATTCTCATCCTCCTCTTTTGCATTTACATATAAACGCATTCACATATCTTCCGTTGTAAATGTTGTCACCTTTAGGTTAAACCACACTAATAGAATTATAGAATCCCAAGTTGGAAGGGAACTACAAGGATCAGTGCAACTCCTGCCTCTACACAGGACTACCCAAAACTCAAACCATGTGCCTAAGAGTGTTGTCCAAATGCTTCCTGAACTACAGCAGGATTGTTGTCATGATCACTTCCCTGGGGAGCCAGTTCCAGAGCCCAACAACTCCCTCAATGAAGAACATTTTCCTTATATCCAACCTGAACCTCCCCTGATGCAGCTTCTTGCCATTCCCTTAGATCCTATCACTGTTCACCACAGAGAAAAAATTACAGAATCACAGAATTGTAGGGGTTGGAAAGGACTTAAAAAGATCAGGTCCAACCCCCCTGCCAAAGCAGGTTCCCTAGAGCAGGTTGCCCAGGTAGGAGTTCTGATGGGCCTTGAATATCTCCACAGGAGACTCCACAACCTCCCTGGGCACCCTGTTCCAGTGCTCCATCACCCTCACCATGAAGAAGTTCTTTTGCATGCTGTTGCAGAACTTCCTGTACTCTGTTTTTTGGTCGTTGCCCCTTGTCCTTATCCTGGTTTCAGTTAGGACAGAGTTAATTTTCTTCCTAGCAGCTGGTGGAATGCTATGTTTTGTCTTAGGATGAGAAGAGTGCTGATAACATGCTGATGTTTTAATTGTTGCAGAGCAGTGCTTACACCAAGCCAAGGACATTTCAGCTTCTCACTCTGTACTGCCAATGGGCAGGCTGTGAGTGCAGCAAGAGCTGGGAGGGGACAGACCCAAACAGCTGACCCAAACGAGCCAAAGGGGGTATTCCATACCATCTGAAGTCATGCCAAACAACATATAGGGGTGGCTAGTTGGGGGGAGGAGTGACAGGCTGCTTGGGGTTAGGCTGAACATCTGTCAGCAGGTGGTGAGCAAATACATTGTGCATCACTTCTTTTGTACACATTATTAGCAGTAGTACTATTATTATTATTGTTATTATTATTTTCCTGTCTTAATAAATTGCCTTTATCTCAAAAGAAAATATAATCTCAATCTATAAGAGGAGATGGAAATGAAAGAAGGAAGGTTCCTCTTTATTTTATTATTCTTAAAATGAAAATGATTTCTACTTTAGAAGAAAGTGGAATGCTGATGAAAACAAAAAATATTCATTTACACTAGAGACTTGTCATTAACAGATCTTCCCTTACGAGGCTCTATTTGATTAGACCACTGGCTCATTTAGCACAACCCACTTTCTGCACCTGGGGCTTATATTTCTAATATTGCAACAATAAGAAGACTCGTGCTAGAGGGCAATCACATCTTCTAGATGCTCTACAGAAACTTCTCTTACACTGTACTGCAGACAGTTATTATTTATGTACTGTGTAAAGGCCTAACCTACTAAGTTACTAGGTGCTGAGAAGAGCACAAGGTTTGTGAGGTCCCACAGGGTCCCAAGGGGGTTGCTGGGCCCTGACACCCTCAGGCTGTGTGGCTATCTGTGCAGAGAACCCAGCCAACAGGTGACCAGTCTCAGGAGGGGACAAGAGACGGGTGGTGCCAGCTGACATTACTCCAGTTCAAACTGGAGGAAGTCTCATATTGCACCCATAGGGGGACACCAGTGACCATCAATATTGTGACCAGGGTCTCTAACAGATGGGGAGTGGTATGGCAGTTCACACACCAGTTCATGCAAGAGTGGTGGGAGCACTATGCCAGTAGGTGGCCTGCTGCTTGGTCTGACCACCAGCAAGTTTGGACTGCATCCCTGATGGCCTCTTCAATTAATGACAATGTATTAACCAATATTCTGTGAGGCATGTGGCAGCAAGGAGGCACAAGGTGATTCCACGGTAGAAAGCCTTGCCCTTTGCTTCTGTTCCTCTGACACCCAGTAGGATGATGCAACCACAAAGATGGATATCCAGGCTGTTCCTGTGACTATTCAACTTTCAGCTTTCAGTCTGTGGTGTGTGCCTGAGGATATTCCCAGAGATGGAGAGTGGTAGCAAGCACACCTGTGGGATTTGTGCCCAGGTAAACGAGCTGATCTGCCTGATGGCCAAACTTTAGGAAGAGGTGAGGAAACTGTGGTGGTTTTACTCAGCAGGGCAGTCAAGATCCACCACAATCAAGATCCATTGTCTTACCCCCCCTTCAAAGGGAAGGGGGAGAAAATCCAATATAGAGGGCTCAAGGGTTGAGATAAGGATGGAGATCGCTCAAAAATTAACATCATAGGAAAACAGACTCAGCATGAGAAAATTAGAGAAATTTATTACCTATTACTAACAAGCTAGAGACGTGAAAAACAAAGGAAAGAAACTAAAAAATGCCTCCCTCCTCATCTACGCTTTTCCACCTCCTCCACCCAAGCAGTGCAGGGGAATGGTGGAATGGGGTTTACAGTCAGTCTGTAGCCCTTCGTCTCTGACATTCCTTCAAGGTCACTCTCTTCCCCTTCTCTAACTTGGGGTCCCTCCGATGGGATACAATACTTCCTGAACTGACCCTGCACTGGCTTCCCACAGGCACCAGCTCTTCAAGAACTGCTCCATATATGCGTCTGTACCATGAAGTCCATCCATCAAGAGCACACTGCTCCAACCTGGGTCCCCCACAGGGGCAGCAGCTCCTGACAGGTCACCTGCTCCTGTGTGGGCTCCTCTCCATGGGTTACAGCCTCCTTCAGGCCAGATCCACCTGCTCCACCATGGGCTACAACATGGGCTGCAGTGTGCAAATCTGTTCCACTGTCTTACTCCATGGGCTGCAGGGGGACAACCTGCTACACCAAGGCCCTGTCCACAGGCCATAGGGGAACTTCTGGTCCAGCGTCTGAAGCACCTCCTCCCCTTCCTTCTTCACTGACCTTGGTGTCTGCAGGGCTGTTTTTCACTCCTCACTCTCCCAGCTGCTGTTATGCAGCAGTTTGTTTTTTTTTTCTCGTTTCTTAAATCTGCTCTCACAGAGGTGAAAACAACACCACTTATTGGCTTGACACTGGCCAGTAGTGGATCCTTTTGGAGTTGGCTGAAACTGGCCCCTATCTAACATGGGAAGCTTCTTGATTCTTCTCACGGAAGCCACCACTGCCACCCCCTGCTACAAAAACTTTGCCATGTAAACTCACTACAGATACGGAGATGCATCTAGGAATCTGAGAAGATGATATGAATATATGATGATACAATATCAATGAAGCTGTGCTCTGCCCTCTCTGGTATCTGATCTGCACCATGATCACAGAATCACAGCAGTGTAGAGGTTGGAAGGGACCTCAAGAAATCATTGGGTCCAACTCCCATCCCAAAGCAGGTTCCCTAGAGCAGGTTGCCCAGGTTGGAGTCCTGATAGGCCTTGAATATTTCCAGAGAAGGAGACTTCACGGCCTCCCTGGGCAGCCTGTTCCAGTGCTCCGTCACCCTCACCATGAAGAAATTCTTTTGCATGTTGGTGCGGAACATCTTGTACTCCATACTTTGGTCGTTTCCCCTTGTCCTATACCCACAGACTACCGAAAAGAGGTTGGCAAATTCCCACTGTCTCCCTCACTTAAGATATTTGTAAACATTGATAAGATCCCCTCTCAGTCTTCTTTTCTCAAGGCTGAACAGGTCTCTCAGCCTTCCCTCATAAGGAATATGCTCCAGGCCCCATATCATCTTTTTGGC
The DNA here is from genome assembly GCF_963932015.1 of Anas acuta. Taxonomy (NCBI): domain Eukaryota; kingdom Metazoa; phylum Chordata; class Aves; order Anseriformes; family Anatidae; genus Anas; species Anas acuta. The sequence continues at coordinate 47,519,433 of NC_088979.1, read as the reverse complement.
CCTCTGCTAGAGTCTTTCCAGGAGATCCCTGTCTTTTTTTTTATACTGGGGAGCCCAGAACTGGGCACCGTACTCCAGTACTCCTTTGACCTGTTGGACATGCTCCTTTTAATGCATGCCAAGATCACATTGGCCTTCTTGGCTACCAGGGCACACTGCTGGCTCATGGTCAACCTGTCATCCACCAGGACACCCAACGCCTCTCCTGCAGGTAATCCCCCAGTTTGTACTGGTATATGCGGTTGTTCCTTCCCAGGTGCAGGACTCTACACTTGCTCTTGTTAAACCTCATTTGGTTTCTTTCCTGCCCAGCTCTCCAGCCTGTCCAGGTCTCGCTGAATGGCAGCACAGCCTTCTGGCATGTTGGCCACTCCTCCCAGCTTTGTATCATCAGCATACCTGCTGAGGATGGTCACTATTCCCTCATCAAGATTGTCAGCTAAGATGTTGAACAAGACTGGACCCAGCACCAACGCCTGGGGAACACCGCTAGTCACAGGTCTCCAGCCGGATTCTGCGCCACCGATCACCACCCTCTGAGCTCAGCCAGTCAGCCGGTTCTCAGCCCACCTTACTGTCCACTCCTCTATCCCACACTTTCTCAGATTAGCTAGCAGGATATCGTGGGAGACAGTATCTTGCTAAAGTCAAGGTAGATGACATCCACTGCTCTCCCCTCATCTACCCAGCTGGTGATGCCATCATAGAAGGCAACGAGGTTGGTCGAGCATGACTTCCCCTTAGTGAATCCATGCTGACTACTCCTCATAAGCTTCTCTTTCCAATTCCTTGGAGATGACATCCAGAACAAGCTGTTCCAACACCTTTCCAGGGACAGAGGTGAGACTGACTGGCCTATAGTTTCCCGGATGCTCCTTCTTGCCCTTTTTGAAGATCAGAGTGACATTGGCTATCCTCCAGTCTTTAGGTACCTCTCCTGTTCTCCAGGACCTTTCAAAGATGACAGAGAGCAGTTCGGCTGCCAACTCCCTTAGCACACATGGATGCATCCAATCAGGACCCATGGATTTGTGTGCGTTGAGCCCATGCTTCTGAACCACTCCCTTGTCGACCAGAGGCAAAATCATTTCCCAGACTCTTTCTCCTCCCTCCAGGGTCAAGGAGTCCCGAGTGGGAGTCCTTGAAGCAAAGACTGAAGCAAAGAAAACATTCAGTATCTCTGCCTTCTCAGCATCTCTCATTACAAGGACACACTCCTCATTCAGCCAGGGACTCACATTATCCCTAGTCTTCCTTTTACTGTTTACACACTCTAATAAGTAAATAAATAAAAATCCTGTATCTCTTTTGCAAGCTTCATCTCCAGGTGACTTTAGCCTTCCTGCAGGTCTTGACAACACTCCTGTACTCCTCCCAAGAGGCCACACCCTTTTTCCATATTCCATAGACCTTCCTCTTGATCTTATTGATGAGCTCCTTGCTCATCCACACAGGTTTCCTGCCCCCCTTCCCCGATTTCTCATTCTTAGGGATGCACCGATCCTGAATCTGGAAGAAATGCTATCTAAACGTAGGCCAACTGTCATGAGCACCCTTGCCTTCTAGTAATCTAGCCCATGAGATACTCCCAAGTAGGTCGTGGAAGAAATCAAAGGCTCTCCAAAAGTCCAGGGTAACAATCCTGCTTTTAGCCTTACTTCTTCCATCAAGTTCCATCTTGAACTCCACCATCTCATGGTTGCTGCATCCCAAGCTACCCTCATCCTTCACATCCCTAACAATCCCATCTGTGTTGGTAAGAACAAGGTCCAGGAGCACCCCCCACCTCGTCGGCTCCTCTACCACCTGTGTCAGAAAATTATCTTCAACGCATTGAATGAACCGTTTGGACTGCACTTGCTTGTTTGAGTTGCTTACCCAACAGATGTCTGGAAATTGAAGTCCCCCATGAGAATCAGTGCCTGGAATCACGAGGCTGCTACCAGCTGCTTGTAGGCCTCATCGACGTCCTCCTCCTCCTCCTCCTCCTCCTCCTCCTGACCTGGTGACCTGTAGTACACCCCCACGACAGTGTCCCCCATACCAGCCCACCCCGTAATTCTCTCCCACAAGCTCTCCACTTGTCCTTCACCCTCCTCCAGGTGGAGCTGGGTACACTCTAATTGCTCCCTCACATAAAGGGCAACCCCACCCCCTTGCTTCCCGAGCCTGTCTTTCCTAGAAAGGACATAGCCCTCCATAACATTGTTCCAGTCGGGCGAGCTCTCCCACTACGTATCTGTGATTGCAACGAGACCATGGCCCTGCGACCAAACACAGATCTCAAATTCATCCTGTTTATTTCCCATGCTCCACGCATTGGTATACAGGCACATTAAGGAAGCAGCAGGCACAGCTACCCCTGGAGGGATGCAAGAAGATTCCGGATGGGGTATTGGGATAATTACATTCTCTGATGAGCCCTTGAATGATCCTATGGGACAACTCAGAGGTTTTTCCTTACTATCTTTAACAGTGACAGCAGTGGCAACTTCACCCAGCCCTTCTCTGTCACTTCTAACTCCTCTCCCTTCTCCCATCAAACCTAGTTTAAAGCCCTAGTAATCAGTCCAGAGAGCTTGCTTCCCAACACACTTGTGCCCCACTTATTGAGTTGAAGTTGGTCAGCAGCCCACATACCCAGCTTCTCAAAGGGCTGCCCAAGATCAAAATACCCAAAGCCTTGGTCCAGACACCACCCCCGCAGACAGTCATTCACCTGTCCCATTCTCCTTCTTCTTTCTGGGTCCCAGTCACGCAGCAGGAGAACAGAGGAGAACACTACCTGTGCCCCTGATCACTTCAACAATTCAACAACCTTCCCAGGGATGCAAAGTCCTTTTTAATATTACTCATTTTTCTTTTCAAATCAGCACCTGCCCCTCCACTCCCCCTTGTGAAGAAGCTGTGGGCTGCCATGAGATCTCCCTTCAGACTCCTCTTCTCTAGGCTGTACAATCCAAGTGACTTCAGCTGCTCCTCATACTCCACCCCCTCTAGACTTTTCACTATTTGTAGCCCTAACTTTGTAGCCCTCCTTTGGACACTCTCTAATAACTTTTTGTCCTTCATATACTGTTGTATCTAAAACCAAACTGCACACGGTACTTGAGATGCAGAGAAGAGCGTGCAAATCACTTCTCTTGACCTGCCAATGTTGTGCTTGATGCACCCCAGTATATGGTAAGCCTTCCTGGCAGCCAGGGCACACTGTTGACTCATATTCAAATTGCTGTCCACCAAAATGCCCAGATCCCTTTCTGCAGGGCTGCTCCCGCAATCTGTACATACAGCCAGGATTGCACCTTCCCAGATGCAGAATCCAGCATTTACACTTGTTAAATTCCGTATTGTTGATGCAATCAACAATATGCCCTCTAATTCCCAGCCCTCTAATTTGTCAAAATCTCTCTTCAAGGCCTCTCCACACTTAAGGGAGTCAACATCTCCTCCCAATTAGGTATCTTCTGCAAACTTACTCAAAAGTCTTTCTAGACTTACTTCCAAGTCATTTGTGAAAGCATTGAAGAGAACTGGTCCTAAAATAGAGCCCTCGGGAGCCCCACTAGTGACAAGCTGACAGCCTGATGTAACCCCATATACTATCAACCTTTGAGCCTAACCTGTCAGCCAATTGTTCACCCATAGTATTAAGTTTTTATCTAGCTGTATGCTGTGCTGTGCAGAAGGATACTGTGAGGAGCAGTATCAAAAGCTGTTCTGAAAAAAAAAATAAATAAAAAAACATGACTTCAGCTGGTTTCCCTTGGTCAACTAGATGACCTCGTCAAAAAAAATAAAAAAAGTTTGTTATGCAGTACCTTCAGCTCATGAACCCATGTTGGCTATGACCAATGACCATATTGTCCTTCAGGTGTCCTGACAGGACTGCAATTATTACCAGTTTTTTTTTTCTTGCCCTTCTTAAATATCAGAATGACATTTGTCATCTTCCAGTTGGTTACGATATCTCTAGATTTCCAAGACCATTGAAAAATAATTGAGAAATCTCACAGTGGCATCATCATGCTTTGTTTTGTTTTGTTTTCAGGATCTCTGTGTACCTTCCTTTATTTCATTTCCTTCTTTGTATAGATGTGTCTATTCAGTGATATCAAAATGGCAAGCTCCAAATTTGAAGCTCTAAGCATTCCTTGTATTATGTCAGACTGATTATAATAAAAAATATGAACAATGAGTATGTTCATCTCACCTAACTTTAGTAGTCTGTGTTGTAAAGATCATCTGCACTTCAGCTATTTGTCTAGATTCCCTTTATCATTAACAAAGACAAAAAGAATTACATTGAAAAATTCATGCAACCTATAGTAGGTATCTATTTTAGGAAGAAAAAAAAATCCTTGTAGTATAGTTGAATTGAATTGAATTGAAAGATGAAAAAATGTGGACTAGATGCAGATATGTATATTGTTGATGACTAGTTTGACCAAGTCACCTTAGTCTTCCTTTCTGATTAATACGGATAAAGAGAAGTAGTATGCTAAAGGGAAGATTAAAGAGACTAAAAAAGCCCTTTGGGTCAAACTGATATAAAGGATCGTCAATTCAGCCAGTGCAGAGACAATGCCTGAATCCTTGGTTCCTGGACTCGGGAACACTTCTTGTGAAACGTAGGTATATCAAATATTTGCTATTTAGAAACTTATTCATGTTAGGATTAAAAATGACTTAAAATTCTTGCAAGGAAACATCAAAATCTTCACCAAAATCTGTGTGTATGTTTAAGGTCTCTTAACTTACCTACCCTAGGTGGAGCCTTCTGCTTGGGGCATATTAAATTATTTTTGTTCTTGGTGTTCATGGAACTGAATTAAGTTGTAGGTATGAGATTCAGTTCAAGAAAAAAAAAAGAAAAGAAAAAAAGAATAAAAAAAAAAAACAAAAACAAAAACAAAAAAACAGATGGAGCCCAGAAAACTATTCAGATCAAATTCTAGAGGCACAGAGTCATTTGTGATGCAGAACAGCTGCCCTCTTGATTTCCAGCGTGTTATATGAAAGAGGATATTGTTCTACCATAATGTTCTGCCTGTGTTTATCTTCTAACCTCATGCTTATTTCTCATATACCAAGGGCATCTAAAAAGATGTTAGAAACCAATGAATTGCAGCCAAATCTGTTTTGACTATAACAGGAATTTAGATACTTAGCTCACTGTTCTAGTTTTCTTTTAAGCGTGTCTGAACTGTAGGTTCAATCTTATATTAAACTACTTTGGAATCTGTCCACTTTCGACTTGACAGAGCCATTGTGTTCCTTGTTTCATAGTTTTGAAAACTATTGTGAAAAAATGTGTCAGAATTTAGTAACCTTTGCATCCTCCACTGTGTGTAAAATCTCTGAATGGACTACATAAACTTTAGCAGAGTGGGGTAAGAGAATACAATTTTTACAAAATACAAGAGAATACAACAAGAGAATACATTTTCCACAAGCCATGGTCACACATGACAACCAAGAAGTTGTTGTTAAATAGTGCTCACCACTACATTAAGTAGTTTTCTACAACCCTTGCCTAGCTGTTTTTCATGCAAATCTTTTGACAACTGATAATTTGGCCTGCTTATGTACGTCAGGGAAGATCTCACACAAATAGAAGTCTGTATTTACCAATCTATCTATTCCATCAAAGGAGAAATGGAGACTTTCTCTACTTCATATATGAATATAAATAAATAAGCAAAGAAAACAAACCCAACACCAATGTTACAATTTTTGTTTGAGTTTTATGTTAGGCAATATATAAATAAAGTGAAATCAAATGAAGAAGTAGCAACAAAAACTAGGTTATTTCTATCTGGTTCACAGAAAATACTACATATATAGTAGGACTAACCATGGCTGGAACTATATTATAAGACTTTATTAAACTATGACACAGAATATATTTACCAAGGTCATCAGTATTTTGCCCCTGAGAAAGCAAATAATTCCACAAAGAGGAATCAGAGGGTTAGAGTACTTCTCCTACAAAGAAAGGCTGTGAGAGATAGGGATGTTCACCCTGAGAAACAGAAGGCTCCAGGAAGATCTCATTGCAACTTTTCAATCCTTAAAGGGGGCGTATAAAAAAGATGGAGAGCAACATTTTGCTCAGGCAGATGTCAGGACAAGGGGGAATGGTTTTAAACTAAAAAAAATAAACTCGTGTGCCCCTCTGATTACTATCCTCTTTTGATAGTCCAGGCTGGCAGTGATAATATTGAAGAGAGAAACCTGAAGGCTATCAAACAGGACTTTAGGGGACTGGGACGGTTAGTGGATGGAGTGGGAGTACAGGTGGTGTTTTCATCCATCCTTACGGTAGCAGGGAGGGGTACAGAGAGGGCATAGAAAGCCCACCTGATAAACACATGGCTCAGAGGCTAGTGCCAACACAGAAATTTTGTGTTTTATTGACCATGGGGCTCTTTACACAGCACGCAGCCTGATGGCTACAGACAGGTCCCACCCATGGAGTGGGTCTCTAAGGGGAAAACAGATCTTAGCCTAGGAGCTGGCAGGGCTCATTGAGAGGGCTTTAAACTAGGTAAGAAGGAGATGGGGCTGAAATAAGGGTTGTTGGAGGTGTGCCAGGGGGAATCATGGCTAGGCCAGAGGAGAAGGCAATGGCCCAACTGAAGTGCATCTACACTAATGCACACACCATGGGTAACAAACAGGAGGAGCTGCAAGCCTTTGTGCAGCAGGCAGGCTATGACTTGGTCATACGGAAACATGGTGGGACCACTCTCCTGACTGGAGTGCTGCAATATCTGGCTCTTCAGAAGGGACAGGCAGCACAGAAGGGGTGGTGGTGTGGCTCTCTATATTAGAGAGTGTTTTGATGTCGTGCAACTTGAGGCTGGGAATGATAACTTTGAGTCCCTATAGGTTAGGATCATCAGGAAGGCCAACAAGGCAAGCATCCTGGTGGGGGTCTGTTATAGACCGCCGAACCAGGATGAGGAGACAGACGAGGAATTCTACAGGCAGCTGGCAGAAGTTTCAAAATCATCAGTGCTTGTTCTTGTGGGGGACTTCAACTTCCCTGACATATCCTGGAAGCACAGCATAGCCCAGAGAAAACAGTCTAGGAGGTTTCTGGAGAGTGTGGAAGATAACTTCCTGATGCAGCTGGTTAGTGAGCCTACCAGGGGAGGTGCCCCGCTAGGCCTTCTGTTCACAAACAGAGAAGGACTGGTGGGAGATGTGGTGGTTGGGAGCTGTCTTGGGCAGAGTGACCACGAAATGGTATAGTTCTCTATTCTTGGTGAAGTCAGGAAGGGGATCAGTAAAACCACAGTCTTTGACTTCTGTAGGACTGACTTTGAGCTATTCAGGACACTGGTTGGTAGAGTACCTTGGGAGGTGGTTCTGAAAGGCAGAGAGGTCGGGGAAGGATGGGCACTCTTCAACAAGGAAATCTTAATGGCTCAGTGTCCTGGTTTCAGTTAGAACAGAATTTTCTTCCTAGTAGCTAGTGGAATGCTGTGTTTTGGCTTGGGATGAGAAGAGTGCTGATAACACCCCGATGTTTTAATTGTTGCAGAGCAGTGCTTATACTAAGCCAAGGACATCTTAGCCTTTTGCTCTGTCCTGCCAACAGGCAGGCTGGGGGTGCAGTAAGAGCTGGGAGGGGACAGACCCAGGACAGGTGACCCAAACTAGCCAAAGGGGTATTCCATACCATCTGACGTCATGCTAAACAATATATAGGGGTGGCTAGCCGGGGGAGGGGGCCGGACTGCTCAGGGTTAGGCTGGGCATCGGTCAGTGGGTGGTGAGCAATTGCATTGTGCATCACTTGTTTGTACATATTAGTAGTAGTAGTATTATTATCACCACTGTATTATTATTATTATTATTATTATTATTATTATTATTATTATTATTATTATTGTCATTATTATTTTCCTGTCTTATTAAACTGTCTTTATCTCAACTCACGGGCTTCACTTTCCATTTCTCTCCCCCGTCCCAGAGAGGGAGGGGGAGGGTGAGCGAACGGCTGCGTGGTGTTTAGCTGCCGGCCGGGTTAAACAACGACACTCAGGAGCGGGTCTGTCCACATGTGCCCAAAGACAAGCTGGCACGGAAGAAGACCGGCCTCACTGAACAGAGAGTTGTGGCTTGAGCTTAGGAGAAAAAAGAGGGTTTATAATCTTTGGAAAAGAGGGTGGGCCACTGAGGAGGACTATAGGGATGTTGCGAGACAGTGCAGGGACAAAATTAGAAAGGCCAAAGCTCATCTGGAGCTCAAATTGGTTACTGCCATTAAAGATTAAAAAAAATGTTTATAAATACATCAACACAAAATGAAGGACTAAGGAGAATACCCATCCTTCACTGGATGCAGGGGGAAGCTTAGTTACAAAAGATGAGGAAAATGCAGAGGTGCTTAATGCCTTCTTTTCCTGAGTCTTTAGCAGCAAGAGCAGTTGTTCTCTGAATACGCAGTACCCTGAGCTGGTGGAAGGGGATGGGGAGCAGGATGTGGCCCTCATAATCCACCAGGAAATGGTTGGCAACCTGCTACAGCACTTGGATCTACACAAGTCTATGGGGCCAGATGGGATCCACCTGAGGGTACTGAGAGAACTGGTAGAGGAGCTGGCCAAGCCACTTACCATCATTTATCAGCAGTCCTGGCTATCGGGGGATGTCCCAGTTGACTGGCGGCTAGCAAACGTGACGCCTATCTACAAGAAGGGCCGGAGGACTGACCCGGGTAACTATAGGCCTGTCAGTTTGATCTCAGTGCCAGGGAAGCTCATGGAGCAGATTATCTTGAGTGTCATCAGGTGGCACTTACAGGGCAACCAGGTGATCAGGCCCAGTCAGCATGGGTTTATGAAACGCAGGTTCTACTTGACAGGATCCTCCTGATCTCCTTCTATGATAAAGTGACGTGCTTGGAGGATGAGGGAAAGGCTGCGGATGTGGTCTACCTTGATTTCAGTAAGGACTTTGACACCATTCCCCACAACATTCTCCTCAACAAACTGGCCTCTCATGGCTTGGGCTGCTGTATGCTTTGTTGCATTAAAAAATGGCTTGATAGCTGGGCCCAAAGAACTGTGGTGAATGGAGTCAAATCCAGTAGGAGTCCAGTCACTAGTGGCGTCCCCCAGGGCTGTTGCAGGAAGCACGGCCGAAAGCACGACAGACATGAGTAGAGTCAGATCATGCTCCATTTTATTGCCCGAATAGCCTAACCTTTATACTGAACTTAACAGGGGCAGATAGTGTCTCACACAATATTATTGGTCAAAAGCACTCAGACAAACAAATGCAAGAAAACAACCCCACCTGCAAGAAAACAACCCCCTTGTGATTAGCAGTCAGGTTGACCTTGTCCTTGAAGCCAGCTACTGGTAGTAATATTTTTCTAAATTCCTCAATTGACGATGTGGGAACACTGTCATGGGAGCTTCTCATAGTTGCCCTGGTAGCTTGGTTTGCTCAGCTGCAGCAAGCCATGGGACTTTTGCTGTTTCAAAAAATCCCTCAACACTGGGGCCAGTCCTTTTTAATATTTTTATCAATGATCTGGATGAGGGGATCGAGTGCACCCTCAGTAGGTTTGCAGATGACACCAAGCTAGGTGCGTGTGTCGATCTGCTCAAGGGTAGGAAGGCTCTGCAGGAGGATCTGGATAGGCTGCACTGATGGGCTGATGTCAACTGCATGAAGTTCAACAAGGCCAAGTGCCAGGTCCTGCACCTGGGACACAACAACCCCAAGCAGAGCTACAGGCTGGGAGATGAGTGGTTGGAAAGCTGCCAGGCAGAGAAGGACCTGGGAGTACTGATGGATAGTCGGATGAATATGAGCCAGCAATGTGCTCAGGTGGCCAAGAAGGCCAACAGCATCCTGGCTTGCATAAGAAGTAGTGTGGCCAGCAGGGCTAGGGAAGTGATTGTCCCCCTGTACTCGGCTCTGGTGAGACAACACCTCGAGTACTGTGTTCAGTTTTGGGCCCCTCGCTACAAGAAGGACATGGAGGTGCTCGAGTGAGTCCAGAGAAGGGGACGAAGCTGGTGAGGGGCCTGGAGAACAAGTCTTATGAGGAGCGGCTGAGGGAGCTGGGATTGTTCAGACTGGAGAAGAGAAGACTCCTTATCTCGCGATAAGGGGCGACCTTATCGCTCTCTCCAGGTACCTCAAAGGAGGCTGTAGCGAGGTGGGGATTGGTCAATTCTCCCATGTGCCTGGTGACAGGATGAGGGGGAATGGGCTAAAGTTGTGCCAGGGGAGGTTTAGGTTGGATATTTGGAAGAACTTCTTTACCAAAAGGGTTGTGAGGCATTGGAAGGGGCTGCCCAGGGAAGTGGTGGAGTCACCATCCCTGGAAGTCTTTAAAAGACATTTAGATGTTGAACTTAGTGATATGGTTTAGTGGAGGACTGATTACTGTTAGGTCAGAGGTTGGACTTGGTGATCTTGGAGGTCTCCTCTAACCTAGACAATTCTGTGATTCTGTAATTCTGTAAAAGAGGGAAGATTTTGCTTAGATGTTAGGAGGAAATTTTTCACTCGGAGTGTGCCTCACCACAAGAATGTGTTGCCCAGAGAGGTTGTGGGTGCCCCATCCTTGGAGGTGTTCAAGGCCAGGTTAGATGAAGCCCTGGGCAACCTGATTTAGTGGATGGCATCTCTGCCCATGGCAGGGAGGTTGGAACTAGATGATCTTTAAGATCCCTTCCCATTCAAGTTGTTCTATGATTCTGTTGAGGGATTTTTGAAACAGCAAGGAGACCATGACTTGCTGCAGCTGAGCAAACCAAGCTACCAGGACAACTACGAGAAGTTCCCATGACAATGTTCCCACATCACCCAGTTGAGGAATTTAAAAATATTGTTGCCAGCAGCTGGCTTCAAGGGCAAGATCTACATGACTGCTAATCACAAGGGGGTTGTTTTCTTGCAGGTGGGGTTGTTTTCTTGCATTTGTTTGTCTGAGTGCTTTTGAGCAATAATCTTACGTGAAACACTATCCGCCCCTGTTAAATTTGTTATAAAAGTCAGGCTATTTGGATAATAAAAAGGAGAGCACCATACTGGTGTCTGTCATGTTTTCGGCTGTTCTTCCTGCAACATGATTCTATGATTCTGTGATCCATAGATAACTTTATAACCAGAAAAAAAAACACTCAATCAAGTCATACGCTTTCTCTTGCAAGACTCTTTCTAACATATTAAAAGTTTTTACTAGGTGATTTACAGCTTTACTTTGTCTTTAAATAAAGAGCAATTTTTCTAGCATTCTTCTATTAAGTCCAAGTAAGAGTCTAATAAACTTAGTCTATCAAGTCTAGTAAGCTTAGTAAGGCATACATTGGCAGACTATTAGCACATCCAGTATCTTAGGAAGTATATTGTGTGTACCAGAGTATGCAACAAATTAAAATATTTTAGATAAAGAGATATTCATTTAGTTTACACAAACTGTTGAATTATGGGAATAGTGATCCAATATATCTAATACAAACAGGGTCAGGCTTTGCCAGGATCTCAGAAGCAAAAGTTTGTAAGACACTTTTCCATGTGCTTATGACAACTAAATTTGTCCCCAAAGGGAGGGGAAAATAAATAAATAAATAAATAAATAAATAAATAAATAAATAAAAGTATTATCACTGAAATTTTTATTTCAGTTTCAAGGAAAAGTAAAGGAATTAAAAACAAAGGACACAAACACAAACACAGTCCTAAAACCACAACTAGTAGCACCTAAAACCCAAAATCTTAAATAGAGCAGCTATTTGAATTATGTAATATTTATTCTGAACATCTGTAAACAGACTTATTTCACATGCATAAAATATATTTAGCCTAATCCAGCTGTCTAGGCTTCTAGTCAAAGACCAATGAGTTAATGTTTCTTACACTGTAGATGGAAAGCTGGAGTATCTTTTGTTCAGGACAGGGAAAGATCGGGAAATTTGAGAAGATTCCTTTTCCATTACAGGGCCATCTTACTAAGAATAAAAGTGTCTTTTTGAAGAACCTCCCTCTCCATCAGCTATTCAGAGAGCCTAAATACTTGCCTTAGGACTCGCAATACAATCCTTAGGACTTGATACCTTGCTTTTCAATGGACAGCTATTAGACAGCTATTATGGTGTTTCCAAAAAGGTAGCATTTATCCCAGCAATCAACACAGAAGTTATAATAGAGAAAAGAAAATGCACAATTCAGGAATTACTTCATGTGTAAAGTAATAATTACCTAGCATGTTTTTAAAAATGTCAATAGGAAAAAATTGTTTTTTAAGCAAGTTCTTTGTATTTAGAAACCTCTACTTTTTTTGTTGTTGTTGTTTGTTTCTAATTATTTATTTTGAAATATCTGGCTCTGAGAGGTTTTTAATACACTCTGCAGGAAAGACAACAACAACATCAACAAAACCACTAATATCTATTCTTGTTTGCACAATACACTAGTAAGACTTTTGACTATGCTTTGTGATGCCTAGATTGGACTATTGCTTTTGAACTAAATGAATTAATAAATGCTCTTTTGTATATTGTTCTTTTTATTGGCCTCTTCTCAAGAATACTGAACAACAAGGCAGATAATAGATCATTTTTAATAGTGGTTATATATGTCAGGATTTGCATTGTCTCCAATATCAAAGAATATTTGATAATGTATTTTTATATATTTTGTGAGCAAGCAACATTCTTAGGCCAAAACAAGATAAAAGCTGTCAAATCTTCCTTTCCTGCTAACAGTGTCTCATATTAATTAGTGCTAGCTTATTTCTGAATGTTGCTCAACTATCAGGGTCACCATTTATTTATTTTTTTATTCAGACCAAAAATCTTATGAATCAGATTTTGCTTTCTGTTCTAACCCTGTAATCCCCAAAGCTCCGTTTCCTCTAGAATAATCTAAGGCTTTTTTTTTTTTTTTTTTTTTTTTTCCCTATCTTTTAATCAACAATAAAGGAAATAAAATAATTTTAAAAATTCAAATAAACATGTCTGAAAACACAACTAATGCAAAATCCTAACAATGTGGAGGAACCGTATGATTGAATAAGTACATTCACAAACTATAGTATATAATTGAACTGTTATACTGTACTTGTTAAAAAAAAAAAAAATAGTTTTTGCAGTTAGAAAAATGGTCCTTTGAGTTTTTTTCCTCAGGAAATCAAAATATTTACCATGTTTCATAACTAAAAAATAGTTTGCAGGTAAGTTGTTTGTACTTTCAGTTGTACCAAGACTTTACTTCATTATCTTCTTCAGAACTCCCTCTGTTGTAGAATAAATGCATTTTTACAGATAGATATAAATACATAACACTTTATGTTAAAAATGATGAATTTATGAAAATTCTTGGAAAGTAAGACAAATTATAGCTTTTCAGGTTATAATTATATAATTTCTCTGAAAAAAAAAAATAATAATAGATTTCCATATCTTATTCTACAGCTCATTGTTACTTGTCCTTATTAATACTTAATAATGTCCTACTTGTCCTTATTAATATTTCAAAGCTGATTTACAGATTCATATCATTTTCATATAGGTACTTACATGATGTAACTCTCCAAGATACTGACACTCGCATGACTGAACCGCCTGTTGAACTTCATGGCAGTGGCTACTTCTCTCAGGTAGGTAAGGCCCTGTATATTACTCATGTAGGCATTTCTGTTAGATCTTTGTAATATGCTAATATTAATTTCTGTTTTAGTCTAAAGCCAAAACAGAACATGAATTTCTGTCCTTGTTTTTCACCCCTGTGCTGTTTACAACAATGAGGCAGCATACCAGCAACATGTATCACAAGAAATGTATTCAATTTAACCTGAAGGAACTTAAAACAATGTATTGCAAGTTTGTATAATACCTGTTTTTAGATATACCTAAACTTTATATATTTTTTTTCTAACAAAAATGGCAGAACTACCACTGATTAGAGATATCTGAAGAGCTTAAATTATTTGCTATGTTTGTGTGAGTTACTGTAGGAGTATTTGAGGATACTAACTCATGACATATAAAGAGTATAGCCAGGTCAACAGGGCACTGTTTAGCCCAGAGGTGGTACAACTCCAATTTCACAACTAGCTCCTGCCTAACTAGCTCAGACATTTCTGCATGAGACACCACATAGTTGACTGGACATACATGTATATGTAGGTTGTTATGGGTTCATGGCAAACCACATCACTAAGTAACTGGCCTGATTTTCAGGGTGGCTGAATCTCTTAAATAAGGACTGTCAATTTCAATAAAATTTAGAAATTTTAAGAGTAAACATAGTCAGTTAAGAAAATAAGTTTTAAATCACTATTTTATTTTATTTTATTTTATTTTATTTTATTTTATTTTATTTTATTTTATTTTATTTTATTTTATTTTATTTTATTTTATTTTATTTTATTTTATTAAACTCCTACAGTAATAGTATTTTTAAAGCATAAATTATTTACCTCTATTCAAAAATTCCATGGTATTAGTATACCAAATAATACATTAAACTTGAAAAGAAATTGTTCTTACATGATTTTGAATAGAAAGGTAAAATTAATCCAGGTAACTAAAGAAATAAATTATGCCTAAACTGCAGTTGTTTAAATTAACATTTGTTGTTTAAAGTTGAGTTCTGCTTTCTTCATATAATTGAAGTGATGTGTCTGGCTCTGAGTCTTTCAGAGACATCGGTGAATAGAATTAGCCTTATTTAGTCATTCATAAGGAAATTATTTTTCCCTCCCATCAAAATGTGATATATTGGGGCAAAGTATTACCCTAAAAATGGAAATGAGATTTAAAAAAAAAATAAAAAATCAAATAATTTAAGTTGCTTTTGTTCATTGCTAAAAATGTTCCTACCTAAAAGTAACAACAACAAAAGCCTCCTAAAGCCTACTCCTCTCCTCTTCCAGGGTTTACTGAGATTTTGTACCACTACAAATCACTTTGTATAGACAAAAATTTATTTATTTTATTTCTTCTATAATTTCAAAATTTTATTTCTCCTATAATTTCAAGATCATCTTATATTTTCATCATACTGTCTCTGAACAAAAATACACAGATATTTATTTACAATTGATTTTCAAAGATACATCAATTTTATATACTTAATTGAGAACGTGACCTCCTTTTTTCCACACTGTATTCTGGCCATGACTTTGTCAAAAAATAAGCACTCTCAAAATAACAGCATAAGACAAAATTTAGCTATAGAAGAACATGGTATAGGCAAATGCATGTCTATTTAGGTGGATACATCTATAGCTATGCATACCCATCAACATGCACAGGCACAAATCTTCATTTATTAAAAAATAAATAAATAAATCTGGAAAGACTGGATTTAGGTTGATATCACTCTATTTTAAAAACTTTTATTTATTTATTTATTTATTTTATAGCAGCATTTTTTCTCCAACCTGCAGTTCCAGTTGCAATGAAGTAAGAACCAAGGAAAAATGTCTTTTTGTTTCACCTTCCTCTTTTTTAAAAGAAGATCCTCTTACAGGTTGCTGTGTACCTGTGTACACCCTCAATTTGTATTCCTTTTGCTTTTTCTTACTTAGCTTTTTAGCAGTCTGAAGAAATTCACTTTAACTACTCATTTTGAAATTATTCATGAATAACTGGGTCAAACTTTTGACCCCCTGTCTGCCCGTGAAGTCAGTCCTACACCTGGCTTTGAGTTGTCTTCCTCTCATCTGGCCAAAAATGAATTTCTTAATTTACATTACCCAAATGAAAGCCAGTTGCATTTTTGCAAGGTTTGTCTTTGCTTGGGTAATAATGGTAATATGACACATTGCAGAAGCACAAGAGCAAGGAGTATTCAGGCAGGATTCAAAAGAGAATAGAAGGTTCAGACCGCCTTTGCAGCTTAATGCAATCACAGACCCACTTAAAGTCAAATGTGGATATACATTATATATCTAATAAACACCCATGCAAGTGGTCTGACTACACCTCATGAATAGTATGTTTTTTCAGAAGTAAGTTTAAACTTTTGAACTGGTGTTGATAGAAACTGGAGAAAAAAAAAAAAAAAAAAGGATGAAGAATTGCTTCATTTTGGTCACATCTGAAAACTGTTCCTTACACTATTTATTTATGAAGTTTTATTTATGAACTCTATCCATTTACTGTAGAAAGTTTTTGCTTGTTTTTGTTTGTTTGTTTGATTTCTTGGTTCAGCACCACCACACCCCACTTCACAAAGCAGTTGTTCAAACTATGTTCAAAATTTGTACAAATGACAACCTGGAAACAAAGGGAAAATAAAGTTTTACTCAAACCCCTGTTTTGACACAACTTTCTCAAAGACATCAATTTTACATGCTTTCTGAATGAAATGAACTTTAGCTGCAAGAGTTCTGTAACAACTTGTTTGTTTTTTGACATTTGGTGGGCAGGAAATAAATATTTTTAAGATTATATGTCCAAAAGGTAACTGTGAAAAGAGAAGTGACATTCTATGAATTTTTGGGGTTAGATTTCAAATCTGAAGTCTGACATACTAAGTTATAATTTGAGAGTTTTTATAGCCTATATTCAAATTTAATTTAATATAAGTAACCTTAACTAATGTAAGGAACATTCACTCATTCACGTAAAAGCTGAGCTATTTTTACTAGATTTTTGTTGTTGTTGTTGTTGTTTTTTTTTATTTTTTATTGTCAAAAGTATTACAGAATCACAGAATCACAGAATTTCTAGGTTGGAAGAGACCTCAAGATCATCGAGTCCAACCTCTGACCTAATGCTAACAGTCCCCACTAAACCATATCCCTAAGCTCTACATCTAAACGTCTTTTAAAGACTTCCAGGGATGGTGACTCCACCACTTCCCTGGTCAGCCTGTTCCAATGTCTAACAACCCTTTTGGTAAAGAAGTTCTTCCTAAGATCTGAACTAAAACTCCCCTGGCGCAACTTAAGCCCATTCCCCCTTGTCCTGTCACCAGGCATGTGGGAGAATAGACCAATCCCCACCTTGCTACAGCCTCCATTGAGGTACCTGTAGAGAGTGATAAGGTCGCCCCTGAGCCCCCTTTTCTCCAAGCTGAACTCCCAGGTCCTTCTCTGCCTGGCAGTTTTCCAACCACTCCTCTCCCAGCCTGTAGCTCTGCTTGGGGTTGTTGTGTCCCAGGTGCAGGACCTGGCACTTGGCCTTGTTGAACTTCATGCAGTTGACATCAGCCCATCAGTGCAGCCTATCCAGATCCTCCTGCAGAGCCTTCCTACCCTCAAGCAGATCGACACACGCACCTAGCTTGGTGTCATCTGCAAACTTACTGAGGGTGCACTCAATGCCCTCGTCCAGATCATCGATGAAGATATTAAAGAGGACCAGCCCCAGCACCGAACCCTGGGGGATGCCACTAGTGACTGGCCTCCAACTGGACTCGACCTCATTTACCATGACTCTTTGGGCCCAGCTATCCAGCCAGTTTCTAACCCAACGAAGCGTGCGCCAGTCCAAGCCAAGAGCAGCCAGTTTCTTGAGGAGAATGTTGTGGGAAACGGTGTCAAAAGTCTTGCTGAAGTCAAGGTAGACCACATCCACAGCCTTTCCCTCATCCACCAAGTGAGTCACTTTGTCATAGAAGGAGATCAGGTTCGTCAAGCAGGACCTGCCTTTCATAAACCCATGCTGACTGGGTCTGATCACCTGGTTGCCCTGCAAGTGCCGCGTGATGACTCTCAAGAGAATCTGCTCCATGAGTTTCCCTGGCACTGAGGTCAAACTGACAGGCCTGTAGTTTCCCGGGTCGGTCCTCCGGCCCTTCTTGTAGATGGGCGTCATGTTTGCTAGCTGCCAGTCGATATTCCTTCAGATCAAGACGACTTGTTACACAAATAACAACATCAAAAAAAATCTTGACATGTAATCAATATTTTTTATAGATTCATTTGACTATCATGTATTTGTGGCACATAGTATGACATACTAGTTTGAGGTATTCTTTTGAGACTGAGTGATAATATATCACAATCAAACTTAACTGTTTCTTTCTACAAGATTGCATGTATTTATACCATAATCAGTTCTTTAATATTTCTGATGCTTTTATGACCATATAAATGTTTCTTCTAACAGTAAATTGAGCTTGTCCTTAAGCACTGATTTAAATTAACTTTCTGTTACCTGTATAACAGGTAGAAAGTCTATGCATATATTCTCTTATGAGCACTAACAACAACTCCATGGTCCTTGGACCAGATGGCATATTCTGTCTCACATTGGTATAGTATTCATAATCCAGAATTTAGCACAAATTACTCTTGAATGTTTTATTTTTTCTTAATAAATAAATAAATAAATAAATAAATAAATAAATAAATAAAAATCTATACTATCCTGAATGAAGCAAGCATAAAAATTTAGCTATATGGTATGTAGACAGTCAGAGATATATAAACAAATAAACAACAAAAACTAATCTAAAATAGTTTGAAATAAAAGTAGTCAATTTACTTCATTAGTCTTTTCTTATGCCAGTTCATTTGCATTTAAGAAAAGAAGATATGCATGTAATACTGCTTAGCTTCAGAATTATTTGAAGTTTGATTAAAAATTTGAGTAGGCCCAACAAAATATTTTTAACTTAAATATAACAACAAAACAGGGAATTATAAAGAGGAGTCCTCCTCCTTCTTTCCCCATGGGCTAATTACAGTAGCTTTTGAGTATTTTCAATGTCCATGGGTAACTAGCATACTCCTATTGCTAGGTGTCATGAATGTGTTTCTGTGTTTTGTTTTGTTTTTTAATTATTTTGTTTTGTTTTGTTTGTTTGTTTGTTTTTGAGGGTTAAGCGATTAGTTAAAAGTACCACACAGGATTCTGCCCTGAGACAGGGTGGTGGTGGGTGGCAAGGTATGTGGGGGGGTATGGGCAGATACATGGCATAGTTGTCTCTTCTGAAGGTTTTGAACATCAACCCTGAACAAGTGTGGAGTCCTAAAACAAAATGGTAGAATGATTGAAAGATGTATGCCCTGGCAATGCCAGAGAACTCCAGTTTGCTACACTATGATGAGGCCTGGCCTGAGTCTATCAAATGGTTTTTAACCATACCCAGCACCCTCAAGAGGAGGAGGAGGTCTCTGAATCTGAGGACAGATAGCAGACACCAGAGGGCCAACTATCAATGGTATCAGTTCCCCCATAGTCAAAACAAAACAACAGAAGTGGAAGTCAGCTTGTTTAGTAAGGGAAAAGGCTCCTCCTAAGAAGTTCCAGCAGGGAGAAATGGAAGAGTCAGGCAGCTACAGGAATGGAAGAGGCAGGAGAGCCACTACAACAAGAAGAGACAGAAATCATGAGTGAGTCATAAACTACCCAATTCCTAACCCTGAGTGAGCTGCAAGATACACAAAAGGATTTTAGCTGTCACTTCTTTGAGTACATACTCAACTGGCTGCACCAATGCTTGGACACCTGGGCTGGCAGCCAAGAATTAGAAGGCAAGGAAGCCAAGAAGCTGGGATCTTTCTCTAGGGAGATTGACAGAGAAACTGGGAGAGAAGCGTAAGTTCTCAGCCTCTGGAAGCTGAAGAAAAGGTACCCCTTCAAGAAAGACATTGTATATCATCTAGGCAAGTGGACCACCATGGAGAAAGGTCTCCTGCACCCAAGGGAATTAGCTGTGCTGGAGCTTTATAGTGATTTGGACAATCCTGAACCTAAAGATCCTAATGAAGTCCAGTGCATGCAATCAGTGGTAAATGCACCCCACTGCAACTGGTCCAGAGTCTCCATGGATTGTTGGCATAGACTACCTCAAGAAACTGTACTTCAAGGAATGAAAAGTGTACCTGTGTCTTTTGGCATAGCTGTCTTAAATACAGAGATTAAGCAGTTGCCTGCATTGCACAGCCTCTTAGAAGAGACCCTTCCGTTGTGGGATTGTTGAGGGTTGAACAATAACAGGTGCCAATTGCTACCATAATGGTGCACCAGCACCAATATCACACCAAGCAAGACTCTCTGATTCCTATCCTTGAGCTGCTTCATCAACTGGAATGCCAACAAGTGATCAGCAAGACTTGCTCACTCTTAAGTAGTCCTATATGGCCAGTGTGAAAGTCTAACGGTGAATGGAGACTAGCAGTGGACTAATGTGGCTTGAATGAACTCACATTACAATTGAATGTTGCTGTACCAGGAATGTTAGAACTTTAATATGAACTGGAGTTGAAGGCAGCCAAGTGGTATGCTGTAATTGATATCACTAATTTTGTCTCCACCCCTTTAGCAACATAGTGCAGGTGACAGTCTGCTTTCACTTGAGGAGCATTCAGTACACCTGGAATCAACTGACTCAGGGATGGAAACACAGCCCTAACATTTGACATGGATTGATGAAGATTGCACAGAAAAAGGGGAAAGCTCCTGAACCCCAGCAATACACTGATGACATCATTGTGTGAGGTAGTACAGCAGAAAAAGTTTTTTGAGAAAGGGAAGAAAATAATCCAAATACTCCTGAAAGCTGTTTTTTGCCATAAAACAAAGTAAGGTTGAAGAACCTACACAGGTTACCCAGTTTCTAAGAATTAAATAGCAAGATGGATGTTGTCAGATCCCTAGGGTTGTGATCAATAAAGTAACAGCTATGTCTCCACCATCTAGCAAAAAGGAAACACAAGCTTTCTTAGGTGTTTTTTTGTTTGTTTGTTTGTATGTTTGTTGAGAATGCAAATTCCAAATTACAATCTGTTTGTAAGCCCTTTCTATCATTACTTTGTCTGGGGAACTGCTTGCTGGAAACTGGAGCAGCAGTTTCTGTGGAAGAATCCCCTTTTGTGATTGTTTTTCAGTGCAATTCACATACCCTTGCCTCTAGGATCAAGGTAGATTTTCTATCCCATTTCCTTATGTCCTCTCAATAGCCACACAGGCAAAACTACAGGGTAATACATAGTGTGTACCCATCATATCCTCTCTTTTGAAGACAGGAATGCTTACTTCTAAGAGCTGAGATACTGGTCTGAACAGGTGGGGAGTAAGACCTGTCCTCTTTGGAACTCCCAGGACAGTTTCTCTATAGCATTCTCTTTGAGTTCATGTACCTCTTGGGAAAGTTTCTCAGGAATCAAGAGACAGGCCCACAGAGATGAAGAGACACTCTTCATATTGCCATAGTTGACCAGCAATTTTGTCTACAATATGTTCCTGTCCATCTTTCTAGGTCATTACTGCTAATGATTTGGCATATGACCATGGTGTGTTCCATACACTCTTTTGTCACAGGGGTCACTTGTTCTTGACTTCATCTGGAATTTTGGATAAATGCTTATTGTCTAGGTCACTATTAATCACCTCCAGCAAGGCTAATTCTCTCAGATACTGGTTACATCTCTCCACGGTGGTCCACTTGCTTGGGGTCATACAACACCTTCCTTGAAAGGATATCTTTCCTTCATGCCTGACAGGAGTCACCTACTGAGGCTGAAGGTGTGTGCCCTTTTTCCAATACTTTGTCAATGCCTCTTTGCCTAGAGAGGGATGCCTCTTTGCCTAGAGCTGCTTGGCTTTCTTGCTCCCTAATTCCAGGCTACTGGCCCCATTATTCTAGCATTGGAGCAGCCGGGTCAGAATGTGGTCACCTGACTGACATCTGAAATCCCTTTGCATATCTCACAGCTCACTCAGGAACAGGAATAGGGTGGTTAGTGCTGTATTTCTGAGATCATCCTCTTCCTCCTCTTCACAATGGCCCTGCGTTGAAGTAGCCTTCCTCATCCTTTTCTTCCTCCTTCCCCATTTTAGTAGTTTTTTATTTTTATTTTTATTTTCCTTACTAAGTGAACTGACTTTTGCATGCATTATTTTATATTGTGTTAAGGGGCGACATACCATCATGGATTGGTTCTCTGGCCCAACTGCAATGCCTGTTGCAGGGGTTGGAGTAGCCACAGGGTATGTCACATGTTGGAGTGGCCAAAGGGTCTCTCTCAGGGGTCAAAGTGGCCACATTGTTTGTTGCAGGGACTAGAGCGGCTGCAAGGTCTGTCACAGGGGTTCGAATGGGTACAGGGCCTGTCATTTTATGGCAAGATCCAGAGACTTTCTCTTCTCCTTGAGGGTGTTGACTAGTGTTTTACAGGGTTCTCTGGACATGGACCAGGCTCCAGCACATTGCAGCGATTCATGTCCCTCTGGAATTGCCAGTGTGACAGAGTATTTTCTCCAATATTTTACTGTTGTTTTTTTTTTTTTTTTTTTTTTTCAGGATATTGCACATGTTCAGAGGTGAAAGTTCCAAAAACTTGAAGATGTCCACTGTCCTTGGTACTTGCCCATATCCTCCCACACTACATGTATATCCTCCTACACTCCCTGCCACTCATAACTATCCAGCCTCAGGACAGACCTCTGGGTGGTATTATTAAAAATTTGGTTAACCTTTAACAAAACCAGAAACATATTTAGGAGACATAGCAATAAGATCACACTGGTTTGAACATCTCAAAGATACTCAAAATTTTCAAGGGCTGTTGTGACTAGCTTGGAGGAGGAGGAGATGGAAAGGAGAAGGGGATGGTAAAGGAGCAGAGAAAGTGTCCTCCGTTATATCCCCCATAGTTTGGCTCCCCAAGGAGTGAAGATAGAGAGTGCAATTATTAATAGTCTCTGAAAGATGGTTTCTGAAGTACAGAGCAGATGGCAACACTGAACACAAATACAAGATTAGTCTCATAACCAGTAATTTTATCATATCACAAGCCAGTGTTACACAGTACGGCAAAATGAAAACCTTAAACTAGCCCTCAGAAGTGATAAACAGCATGACAAGGAGCATAGACAGCAAGGAAGGTATTACATAACACAAATCTGAGAACAAGTACAACAACTCCTAAAGCAAATAAATCAATACTGTGACAAGCAGCTATTAAACTAATATGATGCTTATAACAAACTTGTTCTAAAATGCTCTAGTCAGATGTGTTATTATCTCGGCCCTTTGAGCCCCACATTGGGTGCCAAAAGGACTGTTGTGGTTTAACCTGGAGGGCAGCTAAGCGAAACACAGATATGCATTCGCTCCTCTCCCCCGTGGAATAGGGAGAGAATTGGAAATATCTGTAATATATATATATTATATATGCTATATACAATATATATACATATATATTACGAAAACATAATCTATGTATATAATAATGTATATAATCTATATATAATTAATAATAATAATATAATATACAAAATATACAATACTATTGCTCACCATCCACTGACCAATGCCAGACCAATGCAGCAACATGTCCCTCCCCCTGGCCAACTTCCCCCATATCTGAGTTGGAAGGAACCCACAAGTATCATCGAGTCCAACTGCTACGTTATGGAATACCCCTTTGGCTAGTTCAGGTTAGCTGTCCTGCTTCTCTCCCCTCCCAGCTTTTTGTGCACCCCCAGCATCTTTTTTATCAGGGCAGCATGAGAGGCTGGAAAATCCTTAGTGTGAGCACTACTTTCCAAAAACTAAAACATCAGAATGTTAGAATGTTACCAGCATTATCCTCATCCTAAATTAAAAATACAGAACCATATCAGCTACTAGGAATAAAATCAACTCCATCACAGATAAAATTAGGACACTGTCATCAGCCACTCCTTTATCTTCACTCCCTTCCCCAGCTCCACTGGCGAGTTTCTCCCACAGGATACAGTCCTTCATGAACTGCCCTAATGGTGGATCTTTTCCATGGGCTGTAGTTCTTCAAGAACAGCTCCAGTATGGGTCTGTTCCATGGGGACCAGTCCTTCAGGAATGGACTGCTCCAGAGTGGGCTGCAGCTTCCTTCAGGCTATATCCACCTGCTGCAGTGTAAGATCCTTCATGGGCTGCAGGATCTTCATGCAGAGCGCTTCATGCTCTTTGGATCCAGTGGCATCTGGAGCACCTTCTTTCTCTCCGTCTGCACTGATCTCAGTGTCTGTATCTTTTCTTCTCTCTTTCTTTCTTCAGTGCTGTCATCTGTTTCTTCATTTTTTCTCACTTCCCTCTCTAGAAGTTTCTGCACAGATTTTTTATCATTTCTTAAATATGTTATCATGGAGTTGCCATCAGTGTCACTGACTGACTCAGTTTTGGCAAGTAGTAGGTCCCATTTGAAGTCTGTTGGAAATGGCATGGAAATGTCTGAAGTGGGGGTAGCTCCTAGTCTCACAGAGTCTGCCCCTGCACACCCTCCTTTATCAAAACCTTGTCATGTAAACCCAACACACTTTGTTAGAGAAGTAAAACATATGTGTAGCTGGCTATATACTGTTAAAGTCATACAATGATTATTACGTCACCAAATTTTAATTAAATTTTATCCTTGTTATTTGCATGAATACTGCATCTCCTCTGTACCTTGAACATTAGTTCTCTAAATATGAATTATATTTTCTGGATATTAGCAAGTACTACAAATCACACGGTTAATTTAAAATAGAATCCTAACAAATGCTGTAACATTGAAAAATGTTTGTTTGTTTTTAATTTATTTTCTTGTTTTTATCTTTGAGAAAGAATGATTTAAACAATGGAACAATACAGGCAATTCTAAATATGTTGGAAATAAAATGCTAAAGTTGCATTCAACAAACATAATTTTGTAATTTAGATATAAATGATGAATATGAATATAACTTCTGTTATATTTTCATCAAGTCTAAAAGCATAGTTAGGCTAATTCTAAAGTAATACAATTCAGATTATGTCTGAACTTCAACCATCTTTTTTTCTTCACTACTATGTATTCTGCAATACTATGTTTTGAATTTGTGAGTGGGTGAAAGCATGTTTCCAAAGTCCTCTTTATATAGTACATTCCTTCTCAATATTCATTGTATATGTCTTACCATTAACTATCAGAAGACCGTTTCCATCTGTCACAGTACTATGCCTTAGTGTCAAAGTCTCTGATTTTTCAGAAAAATCCCCTCTAATGGTTCAGCCTAGATTTATTAGAACATATATATAATTTATAATATATATATAATATGCATGCATATGTATATATTATATATTATATATTATATTATATATTATATGTTATATGTTATATGTTATATGTTATATGTTATATGTTATATGTTATATGTTATATATTATATATAATTACTATAAAATATATAGCATACATTTATTAGAATATATATAATATATAATTTTCAGTTAAGACATTGTGGAACATTTATATGACATTTTTCAGTCATTTCATGTTTAAAAATCTCTTTGTTACTCTTTCCAAGCTCTCTCCAGTGTTACCATGTCTGCAGAGCTGGTAAACAGCATAATAAATAAATAAATAAATAAATAAATAAATAAATAAAAAAGAATGTGACCAAACAAAAGAAGCAAGATAGACAGATTGCAGAGTAGTACTTTTAGGAGACAAATATTATGTGACAACTGGAACCCTTCTGAACCAAGTAACCCCCAGACCTTGAAAAAGAACTCTTTTGAAATCTTTTATTGTAGTTTTTATTCATGCAGGTTGTTTTTCTGCCATTTCAGACAAAGGCCGTCAAATTTGTTTATGTAAATACAAATTACTTTAACTTGACTTTTCTCATTTAAGACAAAATAACAAATGGTAATGAGTAGGATTAGAGACAGGATATTTCCAATTACATATCAAGCAGGGAAAAATGATCAAATCTGCATTATTAATTAATTTATTTATTTGATATCATAAACAACTGAAAAGCAGTCTCTAGACTCAAAATAATAGAATTCTGTTAAAATTGTTTCTGAAGGGAACTTATCAAGTGCCTGTTTTTCAGAATGAATTATCATGGACAAAGACAACAGCTGTACTGGACTCTGTATATCAACACACACACGGTGGTATTTTCATATGATTTATGAAAAAGGAAAGGGTAGTTATATGCATCATAAATACAATTTATACATGAGTATGTGCATTTCATAAGAGTTTCTGAAGCCTTAATAACAGCAGATTTCTTTTTGCAAATTTTGTAGTTATTATTTGTCATATCTCTTCTAATATTAGACCTGTACGGTGTCAAGAGTTGGACTTGATGATCCTTAAGGGTCCCTTCCAACTCAGGATATCCTATGATTCTATGATTCTATGACATGTCCATGCACTAAAATAAGTTCATTGTACAGTAACTGAAAAGATAAAATCTATTTGTAGAAATAAATCTAAAAATTGCTATTGAAATCAATAAATATATAAAATAACATTCTCGTATTTAGAATTTTATGGACAGAGAAGGGATATAGAATTTGTTTACACAATGCCTTTGTTCTTATATCTCTTCACGTATTTCGACAAAAATGCAAAGTATTCTCTTATGCATTAACCTGAGTTTCCTTAGATTTGGTACAATTTTTCTATTGAAAGTTTATTAGCAGATTGAGTTTTTCACATATCTTGCCACTATACATTGCCAGCATTCTGGCACTGTACCTCTGTTTGCCTCTGTGTACCTCTGTGGCACTGTACCCATCTTTATCCTGGATTATCATTGTATACTATGGGATTCAGCAAATATAACAAAGTAGTATAAAATATGGATTTTGTTTGGTTTTGATTTTGTTTTCCTCATAAAATGAAGTGTAGTCAAACCTTTTTCACTATCACTTCTGTTCAGTCCATTGAAATTAAAACTAACATGTTCCTGAAACATTTCAAACAACAGTCAGATTTCATCTGCACATGGTTTTATGAATGATTGCCATAAATAATCAATCTGGTGTAGCACAGTTTTCTTTGCAAATGCAATCTTCTCAGTCTGCAATTTTCAATGGGCTATTGCTCTAACGTACTATATATAGTCTTAGTATCTTCTGTGTTGCAAAAATCAGTCTTTTCAGAGTGCACATTCTTTAACAGCCTTTACTCTGTGAATCTTACAGCACAGATTACTGCAGTTACTGAAGGTGTGTTAGATGTTAGATATTAGATAGATATTAGTTAGATGCAAGATATTACGCAATATTCCTAATAAATAAAGCAGTCAGTTTTTCAGAATGAAGGTTGAAAGTAAAAATAATCAAAGAACCCTTAAGCATTTTTTTTCCAAAAAATAATCACCCCTAATAAATAACAAATAATATTAGTAATAATAATAATAATGAATAATAATAACAATAACAATAACACATCTTTCCTTAACTTACTATGGCCTTCCGTCCCCAAACTCTTCACAGAATCACAGAATCACAGAATTTCTAGGTTGGAAGAGACCTCAAGATCATTGAGTCCAACCTCTAACCTAACACTAACAGTCCCCACTAAACCATATCCCTAAGCTCTACATCTAAACGTCTTTTGAAGACTTCCAGGGATGGTGACTCCGCCACTTCCCTGGTCAGCCTGTTCCAATGTCTAACAAACCTTTTGGTAAAGTTCTTCCTAACATCTAACCTAAAACTCCCCTGGTGCAACTGTAGCCCATTCCCCCTCATCCTGTCACCAGGCACGTGGGAGAACAGGCCAACCCCCACCTCACTACAGCCTCCTTTAAGGTATCTGTAAAGGTATCTTTTGCAAACTTGTAAGCAAGTGGATTTATCTCATTCAGATACAGCCAAATATGTTAGGGGCTATTTACAGAATACATTACGTAGAAATTATTTAAAAGTGAATTTTCTGCTAAAGTTGAAATTAAATCTCTCCTTATTATTGTTATTTTGTTCATTTCATTTCTTTGAAACTACAATGTCCCTCAGACATCTTCTGAAAAGAAAAACATGATTTTTTTCCCCTTGCTCAGTGACTCACAGGTTCCAGTCCCCTATTTTTTTGACAATAAATAAGGTGGAATATAACATATGATTATGAAAAGATTGTGCTTTAGTAAATGTATGTATTTACATATACATATGTGTATTTTTAATAGACATGACCATAAACATAGAAATTTCCCTTGTGAGAAACAACACTGGCATACTTAATGCACAGCTCTTACATACACATCAACTTTAGATAGAGAATCTGCATTAGATCTCATCAAAATCTTTCATCCTTTTCCAGTCAAGCTACTTCCAGAATCTGTCAGCTTCCTTCACTCAAAGCTTGTCAGTGCTTTACAAAATGTCTGTTCCAATATCAGTCTCAGAACAAATGGAAATGTTTCTAAAAATATCATATTTTATTTTATTTTATTTTATTTTATTTTATTTTATTTTATTTTATTTTATTTTATTTTATTTTATTTTATTTTATTTTATTTTATTTTATTTTATTTTATTTTATTTTATTTTATTTTATTTTTAATTCAAGAACTGTTTAATTTAAGAACCTTATCTTAATAATGGTCTATGAAATAGTTACCACAGCGCCCTTAGAAAGCATAATCTTGAAACGTTAAAAGTTTTCTAGGTTTTAAGGGAATGTACAGATTTTTTGCACAACTTTATTTTAACATTTCTTACTTTGAATTTTGTAAGTAGTATCCTAATAGAAAGTGATAGGGCAGCTTTCAGGCAATTCAAAAACCTGGGTAAAGCAGTACTTCGAATATATAGAACCTGCCTGTTCCACAGAACTTCTGTATTGTCCTTTACTCAACGCCAGTTGTGAAACTGGAAGCAGAAATTATTGCTTACTTTGTCTCAGCACCATAAGTTACTTTGGGATACTAATACCCTAGCTGTGTTTCTATGCTAGTCCACATAAATCTTAAATTAAATATTGAAGTTCAGGCTCTATAAGAAGTGAATTACAGTATAACTACATAATTAATACCACTCATTATCATTTTATCAACAGTAGGTCTTCTAAATAAACTTATGTATGAGGGAGAAATTTAATATTATGTATTTAGTTTTCAGAGGGGTGATTATATGACATATTGATTTAAATAGGCAAAGAATATTAATTTATGCTATAGAAAGTGCAAATATTTCATATATTACTGCTAAAGAAAAGCAGTCCTACTATAGACTACATTGATCTGAATATCCTGCTATACTAGGACAAATCTGAATGCAAGAAAAATGAGAAAAAAATGCAAGCCACATTTCAGGATAAAATAAATAAATAAATAAAAATCATAGAAATTAAATACAAAGCTTCTATCTGCATGGTTTTGAACAAAGCATCTAATATATAACTATATGTAAAATTGTAAGTTAGAATAGAAAAGATAAAAATTAGTAGAGCTACAAATTGACCAAGGTTCTGGTTAAAGGTAAGAAGACAGCAGAAACTGATAATTCTAAACATGTGATAAAAGAAAAATGAAATATTAATGTTTTTCAAGAGTTGGGTTGGGGATAATCTTGTGCTAAATTAATGATTTTGTCATACAAATCAGGAATATCTTAATGATTTTTGCCAATGCTGCAAAGGCAGAACTCGTAATAATCCTAGAGATACTTAAAAGTCATTCCATGCATGTTCTGCTCAAATAATTAAAAGTAATTAGAGTAGAATTGCTGAAGAAAGTACAACCAAAGTTGAAAACAAGTTTCTTTGACCATGTTTAAACAGAGGGTCATATTTTGTGAAGTAAATTTTTCTAGCCTGAATTTCAATACTAATTTCAGCTAATATATTTTCTTTTGTATTGTAGAAAGTTACTATGTGTATGTTTCCCTAACGGTTGACCAATCAGTTCTCACTGATAGACTGGTAACTTCAGCAGCTTTAGTGTACTTTTTATGTGTCTGCTCATACTCACATGAGAATAAAATAAATCAATTAAATTAAATTAAATTAAATTAAATTAAATTAAATTAAATTAAAATATGTGAACTATGGGACTAAAGAAAGAGACAAAATGATACAACATCTGATAGTACAAAAATCAGTATTGTGAAGAATACATGAAGAACATCATGAAGGTCTATAAGGGAAAGTGAAAAGTCCTGCACCCGAGCACATGCCGGAGGGGTCACCCATATGGAAAGCAGCTTGGCAGAAAAGGACCTTAGAGTCCAAGGGGACATCAAGGTGAACACGAGTCAGAAATGTGCGTTTGCCATTAAGAAGCCTAATGGTATTCTTGGCTGCATTAGACAAAGGGTCAAGAGAGGTGATCCTTCCCCTCTTCTCAGCATTAGTGAGGCCACACCTGGAGTACCAAGTTCAGTTCTGCATCAATAAGCACGGGAGGGACATGGGCATTATAGAAAAGAGTCAAATAGAGTGCTACCAAGGTGATGAAAGAAAAAAGTCGCCTCTTATATGAAGAGAAACTGAGAGACCTGAGACTGTTCAGCTTGGAGAAGAGGAGGCTCGGGAGGGATCTTAAGAATATGTATGAATACCTCAATGGAGAATATAAAATGATGGAGCCATGCTGTTTTCAGTGGTGGTCAGTGCCAGCACAAGGAGCAATGGGCATAAAAGAGAACACAGGAGGTTTCCTCTAAACATCAGGAAGCACTTTTTTACTGTCTGTGTGACAGTGCACTGGAACAGGTTGCCCAGAGAAGTTGTAGAATCTTCCTACTTGGAGATCTTCAAAGATTGTCTGGATGTGTGTCTGGACAATCTGCTCTAGGTGTTCCTGCTTGAGAAAGGGTGTTGGATCAGATGGCCTTCAGAGTTCCCTTCTAAAATCTACCATTCTGTGGTTCTGTGATTCTGTGAATCTGGAAACTAGTAAGAAGAATCACAGACAAAAACTGAGTCCTGAAATTCAGATTAATCAAAGAATCTGTGTCATTTTCAGTCCTAAGAAGTATCAATATGTTACAGCTGTGAAAAATGCAAATGTTGTCTTCAGATTTGTCAGCTGAGTTCAAACTATTAGTTCCATTATTCAAAATTCTGGTGAGATCTCCTCTTAAATATACGCTGTAGTTATTCATATTGAAAGAAGATGAATACAAACTCACAGATGGAGTGAAGATCTGTGATAATGAGGGAAATGGAAAGGCTATTATGTGAGAAGAGACTGGGCTTGGTTAGCCTCGTGACACAAAGGCTTAAAAGGGATAAGGTTGCTATCCATAAATTCACCAAATGGCATAGACTATCTAAGGTAAAGGATAATACTGGTGCAGGAACAAATGGATAAAATAAGTACATTTTGTCTGGAAATTGGATGACCAGTAGTAATTCTATCCAGTTACCATGGAAACACAGCTTTTACAATGAGTAATGCAGGGAGAAACAAGTCATTAGGAAAACAAAACTAACTTCATCATAGATCTTTATAATTTACTTTTTAAAGGATTACTGAGTATGATTCCTGCAGTGAGATAAACAGTTGCTATGTCTATGGATTTCACAGAATTATAAAGGAAAACAATTGAATGGATTAAAATCTGACTCACTGGCTGATTTGGGGAATAACAGGTCCTACTACTCCTACTGGATGGAAGTAACTCTCTGTTTTAGGAATTCCCTATGAAAGGATAATCTGAGGGAATTGGACGCTAATTGCTAAATTGCTAAGGCACTCTCCATCATGTCTGAAAACTTATGGCACCCAGGTGAAGTCCCCTGTGGCTGGATAAAAAGTAATATCACATCCATGTTAAAGAGGATGCATTGGGTTTACAAGGCAAGGTTATAGCAGCAGGGGTTTGCAGGGGTGGCATTTGTGAAAAGAGACCAGAAGCTGACCCACATTAGATGGGGAACAGTTTCAGCCAGCTCCAAACAGACCTGCCACTGCCCAGAGCTAAGCCAAGAAGCACTGTTGTTTGTGCCTCTAGCAGAGAAGTTTTAAGAAAGGGGAAAAAAATAAAATGAAAAATGCAACAGCAGCTGGGAGGGTGAGGAGTAAGAAATAAACCTGCAGACACCAAGGTCAGTGCAGAAGGAGAGGAAGGAGGTGCTACAGGTGTTGGAACAGAGGTTCCCCTGTGGCCTGTGGTGAGGACCATGGTGGAGCGGGCTGTCCCCCTGCAGCCCATGATAGAATCATAGAATCATAGAATATCCTGAGTTGGAAGGGACCCTTAAGGATCATTAAGTCCAACTCTTGACACCGCACAGGTCTACCCAAAAGTTCAGACCATGTGACTAAGTGTACAGTCCAATCTCTTCTTAAATTCAGACAGGCTCGGTGCAGTGACCACTTCCCTGGGGAGCCTGTTCCAGTGTGCAACCACCCTCTCTGTGAAGAACCCCCTCCTGATGTCAAGCCTAAATTTCCCCTGCCTCAGCTTAACCCCGTTCCCGCGGGTCCTGTCACTGGTGTTAATGGAGAAAGGGTCTCCTGCCTCTCGACACCCCCTTACGAGGAAGTTATAGACTGCGATGAGGTCTCCCCTCAGCCTCCTCTTCTCCAGGCTGAACAGGCCCAGTGCCCTCAGCCGTTCCTCGTACGTCTTCCCCTCCAGGCCTTTCACCATCTTCGTAGCCCTCCTCTGGACACTCTCCAACAGTTTCATGTCCTTTTTATACTGTGGTGCCCAGAACTGCACACAGTACTCGAGGTGAGGCCTCACCAGCGCAGAGTAGAGCGGGACAATCACCTCCCTTGACCTACTAGCGATGCCGTGCTTGATGCACCCCAGGACACGGTTGGCCCTCCTGGCTTCCAGGGCACACTGCTGGCTCATATTCAACTTGCTGTCTACCACGACCCCCAGATCCCTCTCTTCTAGGCTGCTCTCCAGCGTCTCATCGCCCAGTCTGTACGTGCAGCCAGGGTTTCCCCGTCCCAGGTGCAGGACCTGGCACTTGCTCTTATTGAACTTCATGCGGTTGGCGATCGCCCAGCTCTCCAACCTATCCAGATCCCTCTGCAAGGCCTTTCCACCCTCATTTGAGTCCACAACTCCTCCAAGTTTGGTGTCACAGTGGAGCAGATCTCCACACTGCAGCCTATGGAGGAGCCCACAGTGGAGCAGGTGGATGATGCCTGGAGGAAGCTGTGGTCCGCAGAGAAACCCTGCCAGAGCAGACTCTGGGCCAGACCTGCAATCCTTGTAGAGGAGCCCACACAGGAACAGGTGCTCTTTTTATTTGGTTATTGGTTTTTGTTGTTGTTATTGCTGTTGTTGTTCTTTGTTTTGTTGTTGGTTTGTTGTTGTTGTTAGTGTTTTTTTGTTTGTTTGTTTGTTTGTTTTAGCTTCTCATTTCTCTAGCTTGTAATAGGTAACTAATTTCTCTAATCTTCCTGTACTGAGTGTGCTTTGTCTGTGATGATAATTGTTGAGAGATCTGCCTGTCCTTATCACAATCCTTGAGCCCTTTTCATTGTGTTTTCTCTCCCTTTCCCTTTGAGGAGGGGAAGTATGAGAGTGGTTGTGGTGGAGTTCAGCTGCCCAGATGAGTAAAACCACTACAGCAGGCCATGAGTTTCACCTCAGTCCCCAGGAAGATGATAATTAATAATAATTAATCCTCAAAACTATTTCCAGGCATATAAAGTGAATCGTCAAGAGGGTGATCGTGAATAGTCAGCATGGATCCACCATGGGGAAGTTATATTTCATCACCCTGAAAGGTAGGCACCATCAGTGCCTACCATGAGAGAACAGTGGATATTGTATACTTTAACTTCACTAAGGCATTCAACACTGTCTCCAGTAACATGCCCACTGAGGAGCTGGTGAGGTATGGAATGGTGTGGTGGTTTTACTCGGGTGGGCAACCAAGCTCCACGACAACTGCTCTCACTCCCCCTCCTTAAAGGGAAAGGGGGAGAAAAATATGATGCAAATGGCTCAAGGGTTGAGATAAAGATGGGGAGTTCACTCAACAATTATAATGACAGGCAAAACAGACTCAGCATAGGGAGATAGTAATATTTATTGCCTATTATTAACAATCTAGAGAAGTGAGATGCAAAGGAAAAAAAAAAAAAAAAGATAAAAGCACCTTCTTCTCAGCCATCCTCCCCCCCCCCCAAGTGGTGCAGGGGAATGGGGGTTATGGTCAGTCTATAGCACTTCTCCACTGCTCCTTCTCGGTCACTCTCGTCCCCTGTGCTGTGGAGTACCTCCCACAGGATGCAGTCTTTTCTGAACTGATCCGACGTGGGCTTCCCACAGGCAGCAGCTCTTCCAGAACTGCTCCAGATATGGGTCTGTACCACGGGGTCTGTCCCTCAGGAGCAAACTGCTCCAACCTGGCTCCCCCACAGGCAGCAGCTTCTGCCATGTCACCTGCTCCTGTGTGGGCTCCTCTCCACGGGCTACAGGTCTGGCCTGGAATTTGCTCTGGAGAATTTTGCCGCAGCCTCCATCAGTGCAGGTCCACCTGCTCCACTCTGGTCTCCTCCACAGAATGGAATCCTGCTCCGCCGTGGTACTCCATGAGCTGCAGGGAGATAGCTTGCTTCAACATGGCACCTCTCCCACTCTTTCTTCACTGACCTTGGCACCTGCAAGTTTGTTTCTTACTCCTCTCACTCTCCCAGCTGCTGTGTGACACAGTGTGTTTTGTTTGTTTGTTTTGTTTTGTTTTCTTTCCCTTCTTATATATGGTCTCACAGAGGCACAAACAACATCACTTATTGGCTCGGCTCTGGTCAGCAATGGGGCCCTTATCCAACATGGGGCAGCTTCTAGATTCTTCTCACAGAAGCCACCAGTATGGGCCCCTGCTACCGAAACCTTGCCACGTAAACCCACTACAGATGAATAAGCATACAGTGAGGTGTATTGAAAACTGGATGAATGGCCAGGCCCAGAGAGTGATGATAATTGACATGAAATCTAATTGGAGGCCAGTAACTTGTGATGTAGTCGAGGGGCCAGTACTGGGTCCAGTCCTGTTCAACATCATCATTAATGATCTGGATGATGGGGTAGACTTTACACTGTTGACAGAAAAACTAGAGAAGTGGCTAATATGACAGAACATCATGCTTCTACCCAGAGGGAACTCAACAGGCTGAAGAAATGGGCTGACAGGAACCTCACAGAGTTCAACACAATTCTGCACGTGGGTTGGAACAACTGCCTGCACCAGTATATGCTGACCAGCTTAAGTGCTAGTCACCTAGAAAGCAACTTTGCAGAAAAGGATCTGTGGGGCCTGGTGGACAAGTTGAATGGAAGCCCACAATATGGTATCCTGAACTACATTAGGCAAAGTATTGTGAGCAGTTTGAGGGAGGCGATCCTTTCCCTGTACTCAGGGAAAGTAAGGCCACATCTACGGTACTGTGTCCAGTCTGGGCTCCCCAATACAAGAGAGTCACAGACCTAAAAGAGAAGTGCAGAATGTGCAGAAGAGAATGCAGCCATGCTCTTTTCAGTGATTCCCAGCGCCAGGACAAGAGGCAATTGACACAAAGTGAAACATAGGAGGTCTCTCTGAACACAAGGCAAAGTTTTTTTGTTTGTTTGTTTTGTTTTTTGTTTGTTTGTTTGTTTTTTACTGTGAAGGCACTTGTACTGCCACAAGTGTTTTCCAGGGATGTTGTAGATTCTCTGCCATTGGATGTCTTCCAAAAACATCTGGGGCAAGTTGTTGTAGGTGGCATAAGTAACACAGCTTGAGCAAAAGGGTTGTACTAGATGACCTCTGGAGGTCTCTTCCACCCTGAACCATTCTGTGATTCTATATGTATGAGGCTGCATGTTTTTTAGACACATATAAATCACAGTATCACAGAATGGCTGATGTTGGAAGGGACCTCTAAAGGTCATCTTGTCCAAGGCTCAGTTCAGGAAGATTACCCACAGCAGGTTAGAGAAGGTAAATAAAGACACACAGGTGCACGCATATGCGCGCGCGCACACACACACACACACAAAATAAGGAGGACACAATGCAACTGCAGACAAAACTGACTTCTTTCAGCTCCCAGCCCTTCAGAAAGTGTTACACTGGAAACCTCTGAGGACAACACTAGGCATTATCTCACATAGCCTCAATGTTTGAGGTTAATGATACGGCTCAATGATACAGGTCAATGATACGGCTTTCAAAATTATCCCCTAACACATCTTGAAACAGAAGCTGACACAAAGTACTAACTCTGGCCACTGATTGTCAAATAACATCCTGTTGCACACCTACTATATTTTTCTCCAACTATTTCCATTATTTTTTCCATGGATCTGAGCCATGAGCATATACGGAAAATACATCCCTTGACTACAGTATATAGTGTTTTCAGTTTCAAGTTCTGCATTTACATTCTTTTGACCACATAAACAGCTTAAAAATCCCATAACACAGCTATTTTATTTTCATATATAAAGTAGTATTACATTGAAGGAAAGCAAGTTCCTCATAATGTGGGAATGTTACATTGTTATTTTTCTGCATTTAACCTCTTTTTTTTTTTTTTTTCTTAATCTTATCATCTGTATTACATTACTGTGAGGGTGACTGAGCACTGGAACATGTTGCTAAAGAGGTTGTGGACCTTTCCTCCTTGGAGATATTCAAAAGGTGGACAGGGACCTGGGCAACTTGGTCTGGGTGGCCATGGCTGAGCAGGAACTAAATGACCTAAACATCCCTTCCACCCTCAACCATTCTATGATTCTGTGATTTTATGTGATGCTCTTTTGAAAGCTACAAAAGCTTTCTTGCTGGTCTTGCTGCAAAAGCTGGTCTTGCTCATCGAGTGACCTGTTACATAGCCATGAAGAGTTCAGTCTGTGTTTAGGTAAATTAGGACTGTTCAGACAACAGAACTATGGTGTGCATATGTTTCTTAGGAAAGCTTGTTGAAAGTTGTTCCTTTTTGTATCAAAATGGCAATGACGTTTTGAATTTCTTAAAAAAAAAAGAAAGAAAAAAAAAGTGGTCCTTATTCAGGCATTCAGATGGGATCTCCCCACTCTTTGATTTATCAATGTATTGGGTGTACATGTCAAGGTTTTGACAACATAGGCACTGCAGGAGGGGCATCTGTGAGAAGAGGTATGGGTTGCTCTGTACTAAGGACAAATGATTCCAACTGTATCTGCAATGGTTGCACTGCAAGCCTAAGCCGAACTCATCAGCAAAGTTGGTGGCACCTTTAAAAACTAACATATTTTGAAAAAAGCAAATTGCCACACAGGCAGACAAGGAGTAAAAAAGAACAAGAAACATTAGTGAGAATGATAAGGTGAGAGAAGATGGAGTGTAAGGAGGTGTTTTAGGCACCGGAGAGCAGGTATTCCCTTGCAGCTTGTGGGAAAATGCTATATAAATTATGGAAGTCAACTACCATAACAGGATTTGACTCTAGGTTTCTGCAGCGTTAGAGCAAAAATACAGTGTTTTGTTTTGCTTTGTTTTGTTTCTCACTACCTGAATCTATTTTAACTTGCAAAAAATTTAATATTTTTTCCCCAAATTGAGTCTGTTTTGGCCATAAAGGTAAATAGTAAGCAATTTCCCTATCTTTATATCAACCCACAAGCTTTTTCATCCTATTTTCTACCTCCTCTTGTTGAAGAAGGCAAATGAGTGAGAGGCTGTGTGGATATATGGCTGCTGGCTGAGGTATACTCCCCACAGTCACAAACAAGCAGTTTTTCTCAGTTTCCTTACCAATGAGGATGTGAATCTGAAGGATATTGCAAGTATGAAATTTATTACAAAAATCATATTCACATTCACATAATAGAGATCTGAAATATTTCCTCCACAACCAAGATACTCAATTTAACCATTAGATATTTAAAACATTATAAAATATTATGGTACTTTCAAAGAGTTCTTAGGACTGTTAAGAGAGCTAACCTAGCATGCAGTTAGATGCAGCATATCTATGTTACTATTACTAATTGTTCAAGCTTATTACTAATGGAAAAGTATGACAAGTCTGACCCAAGTGCCACATTCTCAATACTACCTGATTTTTGAATCCTAGTCCGAATCACTATATAATGATGCATCAAGCTTGACTGACACTCCAGTTTGCTCACAGATTTCACTTATAAAACTTCATTACATTTTTCAGGCACTGTCTCTCTTATTGAAGCTGTTCTGATCTGCTTATTTGTGTATCTCTTTTACCAGACAAAACAAACAAACAAACAAACAAACAAACAAACAAACAAAAAAAAAACACAGAGCTTTGTGTGCCACTGTTTCTGATAGTTCTGTTGACACATAACACATATCTCCTTGATCATCATAATAGACATTAT
Source organism: Anas acuta (assembly GCF_963932015.1). Lineage (NCBI taxonomy): Eukaryota > Metazoa > Chordata > Aves > Anseriformes > Anatidae > Anas > Anas acuta. The sequence continues at coordinate 47,481,444 of NC_088979.1, read as the reverse complement.
TATTTTTAAAATACAGTCTCATTTGGACAACCCTGTAGCAAGTTGTGAAAGTGAAAATAGGAAAACACCTTCTTAAACAAACAAACAAACAAACAAACAAACCACAGTCTCTATACTATAAATTCCCATGAGATCTCAAGAATTTCCACTTTGTATGGTAATTTTTGAAAATCTGGCCTTTTCTTTTCAGTGTATGTATGGAAACTTCTGGTTGACGAACAGTGTAAAGACTTGATTCTTCATATCTGATGTCTAAATATGAATTTTTAAGCACCTAGACTTGACAGTTTTAGCTCCAACTACAGTTCTGTATTATCTTCAGATACCTTTTTCTCATTACACATTTCATAGAATTTTCTTGAATAAAGTTGTCTGCATTTAAGCTTCAAAAGAGGTTAGTTTATCACTTTTAAAACATTGTGACAGATGTGAAAATGCTTTAACATTTTCAGGTACATATTTATTTATAAGGTAATTTTAATCAGTTGCCTCTTTATCTATTTATCTGAGTCTTGTCTGGTGATGTATAACTTAAAAACTGCTAGTGTGAGTCATCATCGTTGAAAATATTATGCTTGGATATGTGAATAACTGCAAACCTGTCAGTAGGACTTAATGAATAGCAGTGTTCACCACCTCTAACTTGTTCAAGTTGTACAGGCTAATATGCCAGTAATACACAAATTTAATAACAAATAACGGTATACTGATAAGCAGTTCAGTATATAATTTCCTTTCAGCCTAATATTGCAGTCTTTTTATTCAGGAGAAAGTTAACATAGAATGTAATTAAGTTAATCCAGTAAGTTGTTATAGAAATGGAGAATGTTTCATAGAATGGAAATGCTTCTGAAATATGAATGCTTTCATAGTGATCAAAATCATTAATGTAATTGCACTAAAACTAAATATTTACCCAGTGAAGAATCAAACATTTTTTTTTAGGTGTGTATATAGTGTGAACTAAAGCTATTCTTACAATCCTAGTACTGTACTTCTCCTTCTTTTGTGAAAGAATGTCAAAAAGTCTGAATTCACAGCAAATCACTACAAAAGACAGCAGAATAAAAGTTAAGGATTTAGCAGAGTACTGGAAGATACAGTTTTGAACAGCAGATATTGAAGAGTTGTTGGCTTCTAATGGTCCTTCTTGTCTCCAGACCTTCAGATTAGGAAAAAAAGTTAACAGCCTGAGCGTTCTTCAGTCTCTCCTGGCTTTCGTTTGCATATATCTCTTTTGTGAGTTCTGTTGGAAATTGGAAGACAGATTGGTGTGAGGTAGTGATACAGGTGTTTCATACATATTTTTTGTTGTTCCACCAATAAGGCAGCACTTTCTACAAGCCAATTATTTATATTTTTGTTTTCTTTTTCTCAGTTTAGTGTGAGGAAAAGGTTGGGGAAAAATAAATAAATAAATAAATATCCTCTTACTAGTAGCTAAGTTTTCTGGAAACCCAGTAAGATAATACAGGAAGACCTACTGTCTCTGAAGTAGGAGAAATACCAGTGATAGCTTCTACTGCCTATGCAGAGTGATTATCATTCCAGGCTCTACAAGGAATTCAAAGTTGGATGACAGAACCCTAAAACTAGTATCACATTTTTAATCCCTGTGCCCATATCTCACATGCCACTAAATATTTAAACTGGCACTTGCCAACTATGTTTAAGTGAATCATTTCCCAAATGTCTGTATGTAGAGTTTTTATACCATTTTCAGGTACATCCATCATAAGAAATTATCATGTTTTACTTATTCTACATAAATGAAAAGTGCACTATCTTGAAAAATATGTAATTTCTCTGCAGTTAGAACAGACCTTCTGTAGGCAATGTACCTCTAGTGGGTAATATTGGTGGTAGGGTAACTGTTGTAATAGATGATCTTGGAGGTCTTTTCCAACCTTAAAGATTCTATGATTCTGTAAGTCAAGAAGGTGGGGAAGAAGGCTGTCTTGACTAAGCAGGGATCTTCTACAGTTTAAGTGGAAAAATAAAGTGTCTAGCCACTGGCAGCAAGTTAAGGTGCACACAGGTAGACTACAGAGATGCTGTTTGCTATTTTAATTGACCAGTGTTGTGGGGAACAATAAAAAAGGCTTTTTAAATTATGTTAACAACTAAATGGAGGAAAAGAGATAACATTGGTCTATTACTTGATGAGGATGGTTATATCATAAACAGGGACATAGACAAAGCAGAGTCACTTCTGTCTTCAACAGTGATGATGGGCCCTGGGACCCCTGGAGCCCTGAACTGGAGGACTGTGACCATGGGAACAAAAAACTCCCATCCAACCCCAAATCTGTGAATGATTTGTTGCTCCAGCTGGATGCATATAGGTCTATGGGGACCAATGAGATTCATGCCAATGTACTCATAAAGCTGGCTGATGCCATCACAAGACCTCTTGCAATTATCTTTCAACAGTATTGGAAATCTGGAGAGGACCCAGTCAGCTGGAAGGTGGTAAACGTTGCCCCAGTTTTCAAGAAGGGCAAGAAACGAGACCCTGATAATTACAAACCTGTAAATCTCATTTCAGTGACTGGTAAAATTATGGAGAAGTTTTTCAGTATTGGGAGATATTGAAAAACAACTGAAAGACAGCACAGTCATTGAACACAAACAACATAGTTTCATGAGGGGAAAGTCCTATTTAATAAATTTATTATCCTTCTATGACAGGGTTACTCCCCTAGTTGACCAAGGGAAACCAGTTGATGTAATCTTTTTGAAATTCAGTAAAGCTTTCAATACTTTTTCTCATAGTATGCTTCTGGACAAAATGTCCAGCATACAGCCAGAAAAGTACATAATTCAATGGGTGAGTTATTGCTGCCATGTCAAGCCCAAAGATTTATAGTATATGGGGCTAGTGGCAAGTCACTAGTGGGGTTCCATGTTTTCATAAATCAACTGAATGCTGGACCTGACGTAATAACAGACAACAATAAATTAGGAGATATTGTTGACACTCTTGAGAGTAGAGAGGCCTTACAGAAAGATCTCGACAAATTAAAGAAATGGCGATCACCAACCACATGAATTTTAAGAGCAAGTGCTGGATTCTGCACCTTGGATGGGGTGACCCTGGACATATGTACAGACTAGAGGAAGGGGCTGAAAAGCAAGCCTTAAGGAAAAGATCTGGAGTTTCTGGTTAGTGTCGAGTTGAATATGAGTCGACAGTGTTCCCTGGCAACTCAAAGGGACAATCATGTCCTGGGATGCATTAAGCACAGCATAGCTAGACACTTGAGGGAACTGATTCTCACTCTACTCTGTGCTGTTGCAACCTTGCCTCAAGTGTTGTGTGAAGTTTTGTATGCCGCAATATAAGGATGTAAAACTATTAGAAAGAATTCATTTAGGCTTATTCAGCCCTATATTGGGTTTAAATGACAAGGTTCTGGTAGTAGGGGGCTTCAGGGATAGACTCTGTGAGAAGAGACCAGAAACAGACCCATGTAAAATAAGGACAAGTTCATGCAAATTCTAAAGGTAACTGGTGCTGCCCAGAGCCGAGCCAATAAGCGATGCTGTTTGTGCCTCTGTGAGAGCAGATTTAAGAAAGGGGGGAAAAAATAAAATAAAATACTGTGCAACATCAGCTTGAGAGTGAGGAGTGAGAAACAGACCTGCAGACCCCAAGGTCAGTGCAGAAGGAGAGCAGAAGGTACTCCAAGAACGGAACAGAAGTTCCCCTGTGGCCTGCAGAGAGGCCCATGGTGGAGCAGGCTGTCTCCCTGCAGCTCATGTTGTAGCACAGCAGAGCAGATTTCCACTCTGCAGCCTGTGGAGGAGCCCCCGGTAGAGCAGGTGGATCTGACCTGAAGGATCCTCTGTTAAAAGGAGCCCACTCAGGAGCAGGTAACTTGGCAGAAGCTGCCACCTGTGGGGGACCCAGGTTGGAGCAGTTTACTCCTAACGGATGGACCCCGTGGTACAGACCCATATCTGGAGCAGTTCTTGAAGAGCTGCTACATGTGGGAAGCCTGCACAGGATCACAGGATCGGTTTAGGAAGGATCGCATCCTGTGGGAGGGACCCCACACTGGAGCAGGGGAAGACAGTGACCGTGAAGAAGTGGTGGAGGTGAAGTGCTGCATACTGACCCCCATTCCCTTGTGTCACTCAGGGGAAGGACGGGGAAGAGGGTGGATTGGGGAGGGGAGGGAGGGTGGGTTTGTTTATTTATTTATTTATTTATTTATTTATTTATTTATTTATTTATTCATTCATTCATTTATTTATTTATTTTTAGTTTCTCACTTCTCTTGATTGTTAGTAATAGGTAATGAATTTCTCTAATCTCCCTATGCTGAGTCTGTTTTGCCTGTGACGATAATTAGTGGGTGATCTCCCTGTCCTTACTTAAACCCTTTGCATAGTATTTTCTCCCCCTTTCCCTTTGAGGAGGGGGGGTGAAAGAGCAGTTGTGGTGGAGCTCAGCTGCCCAGATGGGTAGAACCACCACAAGCCTAGAGAAGAGGACACTAAGGGTTGAACTTCTATGTTCTATGTTCTATGGCTTCCTCAAGAAGGGGAGCAGAGGGGGAGGCACTGATCTCTTCTCTCTGGTGACCAGCAATAGCACCCAAGGTACTGGCATGATGTTGTATCAGGGGTGAGCAAATATCGCTGTGCAAAGTTTGCTAAGGAACTTTACTATTCTGTAAAAATGGTTTTGGCTGTATATTAGGAAAAGTTTCTTCACTGAGATTGCGATAAGGCACTGGAACAGGCTCCCCAAGGAAGTGGTCATGACACCAAGCCTACTCAAGATTAAAAAGTGTTTAGATAATACTTTCAGACATATGATTTTATATTTGGGTGGACCTGTGTGGAACCAGGAGTTGGACTCAATAAACCTTGCGGGTTGTTTTCATCTCAGGCCATCAGTGAGCTTGTGATGCCATGAAATTCTTTGTAATGCTATTCTGATGAATGTTTAAATAACAGAATGGTTTGGATTGGAAGGGACAGTAAAGATCATCTAATTCCAACTCCCCTTGCATGGGAAAAGATGCCACCCATGAGACCAGGTTTCTCCAATCCTCATCCAACCTGGCCTTAACTAATTCCAGAGACAGGGCATCACAGTTTCTTTGGGCTGCCATTAATCTCCCTCTAAGTAAAGATTTTTTTTCCTCACATCTAATCTAAATCTGCCTCTTTTATGTCTTAAAACCATTCCTCCTTTTCCTGTCACTACATGCCCTGACACAGAGTCCTGCTCCAGCCTTCACATAGTTCCCCTTTAGGTACTGGTAGGCTGCAATGAAGCCTTCTTTTCTCCAGAGGACAACCCCACCTCTCTCAGTTGTTGGGAATTGGCACAATGGGCATGGACATGAGTCTGTGGAACAATTGTTCGATCTAAGCTTGCTTTAAGCAACCAGGAGTAGGCCTTAGCAGATCCCATGGCCTGCTGTAGCCGAGCAAACCAAGCTACCAGGGCAACTATGAGAAGTTCCCATGACAGTGTTCCCACGTTGCCCAATTGAGGAATTCAGAAAAATATTGTTACTAGTAGCTGGCTTCAAGGACAAGGTCTACGTGACTGCTAATCACAAGGGGGTTGTTTTCTTGCAGGAGGGGTTGTTTTCTTGTAGTTGTTTGTCTGAGTGCTTTTGACCAATAATCGTGTGTGAAACAATGTCCGCCTCTGTTAAGTTCACTATAAAAGTTAGGCTATTCGGGCAATAAAACGGAGCATGATCTGACTCTATTGGTGTCTGTCGTGCTTTCGGCCGTGCTTCCTCTAACACTCAGTCTGTCCTTAGAGAAGACTTGCTCCAGCCCTTTGATCATCCTCATGGCCCTCCTCTGGACTCATTCTAATATGTCCCTGTCCTTCACATGCTGGGGGCTCCAGAGGTGAACACAGTGCTCCAGGTGAGGTCTTATGACAGCAGAGCAGAGGGGGAGAATCACTTCCCTTGACTTGCTGGCCTTGCTTTTTCTGATGCAGCCCAGGATACAGTTGGCTTTCTGGGCTGCAAGCGCACATTGCCAGCTCATAGAAAGCTTCTTGTCAATGAATACCCCCAGGTCCTTCTCTTCTCCTCAGGGCTGTTTCCAATCCATTCTTCTCTCAGTTTGGTTGTACTTGGGATTACCCCAGCCTAGATGCAGGACTTTGCATTGGTCATGTTGAACTTCATGAGGTTAGCACAGGCCCACCTCTCAAGCCTGTCTAGGTCCCTGGCAAAACCTTCCCTCCAGCATGTCAACCACACCACACAGCTTGGTGTCATCGGCAAACTTGCTGACGGTGCACTCAATCCCACTGTCCATGTCACCAAAAAAGATGTTAAACAGTGGTGGTCCCAATACTGACACTTAAGAACACTACTTGTTACTGATCTCCCTTTGGACAGTGAACCATTGACCACAACTCTTTGAGTGCAACCATCCAGCCAATGCCTTACCCACCGAGTGATCCATATATCAAATCTATGCCTCTGAAATTTAGAGGCAAGGATATAATGGGGGACAGTGTCTAATGCTTTGCACAAGTCCAGGTAGATGATGTCTGTTGCTGTTCCCCTATCCACCAGTGCTGTAACCCCAACATAGAAGGCCATCAGAAATGTCAGACACAATCTGCCCTTAGTGAAGTCATGTTGACTGTTGCCAGTCACCTCCTTATTTTCCATGTACAGTTTCCAGGAGGATCTGTTCCATGATTTTGCTAGGCACAGAGGTGAGACTGACCAGCCTGTAGTTCCCTGAGTCTTACTTTTTATCCTTTTTCAAAAAATGGGGGTTATTTTTCCCCTCTTCCACTCAATGAGAACCTCACCAGACTGCCACAACTTCTCAAATTACAGATAAAAATGCTATCAAAACATCCCAATATAGCGCGCGTACACACACACACACACAAAACAAAACAAAACAAACAAAAAAACAGTAAGGTCAAGCAGCTGTATATGGAAGCTACAGTAATATGTGTGTTTGTATCTATGTGAAGGAATCAGTGACAGCTATCTTAAACTGAGAGTGAAATAAAGAATTATTTGTAGTTGTAATATGCATTGAAAGATACTGGTAATTCACTTGAGCAGTAATGGAGTATTTGGAAATAAGCCAATCACTGATGCTAATTCATTGCCAACATTCTCAGTTCACGTATTTCCAAAACTGGGACTAGGTATCAAAGCCAGAATTATCACAACGGAAAAAAAAAAATAAAAAAAAGTATTATTCTTAGGAATTCTGAGTCAAATACTTACACCTTTTGTTTAAGCAGTGCTGATTTCAGTGGTATCTGATTCTGCAAAATTTTAATCCTGTCTGGTAAGATTATTTCTATGGATTATATTTGTTAGTTTTGTGGGTTAGTTTTGGCTAAGAGCCGAACACTGACCTAGCTGCTCCCTCCTTTCCCTTCCTCACCAAGGCAGGAACAGAAAACAGAATTAAGAAACTCGTGGGTGGACATAAAGACAGGGATATTGTTTACCAAGTACTGCCATAGGCAAAACTGACTCAGGTTAGGGAAAATTAATTTAGCTTATTGTAAATTAAAGTAGGCTTGGGCAGGGACAAAGAAAGACAAATATTAATACAACTTTGTTCCCTCCATCTCTCAAGCTCAGCTTCACACATTCATACCAGATTCTTTTGCTCCTCTCCTAAGCAGTGCAGATGGATGGAAGTAAATGGGTATTGTACATAATGGTTTCTCTCTGGCACTCCTTCCCACTCAGATTTTTCCTATTCCTTGTGGTGGGCTCTTCCATGGATTACAGTCTTTCAGAAAAAAATAAATAAAAACCTACTCCTATGTGTGTTCCTCCACAGTTCCTTCAGGAAATACCCATCTATTCCAGCCTGGGTCCTTCACAGGGTGCAGTGGTTGTCTTCTCTGACACAAAACAGAGAAGATAACCCTTTCCCCTCATCCTCCTTCTCTGACCTCCCTCTGCTTCTCAGTGTTCCTCCCTTCTTTTTCTGCCTCTCCAGCATTTTCTGCTCTTCCTTAAATATGTTTTCACAAAGACATCACTGCTTTCATTTTTGGGCTCAGTTGTGGCATGCAATAGAATAGCACAATCTATCCCTGACATAGGCCCCATGACCCCTGACCTCTTGCCACCCCTGCCCCCACAAACAAACTAAACCACATTGTTACATACACCCAGTGAGGCAGGAAAAAAATCATGTTCTATTGTATTTTCCCTAGAAAAATGTTAGAAGTTCTTATTTTCTATCATGATTTTTTTTTCTTTGAGACACTGATCTATATTTTATGAAGCAGAAATTCTGATTTTTGAACAACTTTTTTTTTTTTTTTTTTTTGAGATATATTGTACAGCTGAGATCTTTTTATGTACATTGATATTTACTGTATTTTTAGTTTCATACCATATGATGCATATTGGGTTAAACTTCACCTACTTAATTCTACTTAACTCAATTTAGAATTTTTAGACAAGTTAAAAGTTATGAAATTCATTTAATTAATATGATACTTCATTTTAAATGACATACTGTATTTCTCTGGATATGAAACAAATGTTAATAAAAATCTGGTTAAATTATACAAATAGTATACAAATAGTTTAACCACATGCAATTTAATCTTTTAAAATCATTTGCTTGTCAGGATGTTGCACTTTTAAATTACTTTTTTTTTTTTTTTTTTTTTTAAGGAGGAAGTTATTTTTCTCTTTTTCTTTGTTTTATTTTTCCCCCTTACAAAAAGAAAATTTTGTTGCTAAAATTCCTTTAAGCATCAACAGTAACTTCTCAATGTCAACAACTAGTAGGAGTTTTATGGGTTTTAATTTGGTTGATAATTGCATAATTGTTGAGTGGCAGCTGACCTACCAATCCATTATTTAAAAATTATTTATCTGAAAATTATGTTCTCTGTTTCACTGTTATATTTCTGTCAGTATGGAGACAGCAGGGAATTAGCCTTCACAGCATTTAAATATTAGGAGGACTAGTGAGCTAAACACATCCACTTATGCATCACATTTGAGGGACAATTGTGGACTATATTTATGAGGTCTGTGTAGGTGATAGGTTCATCATGCTATAATAAGCAACACAGAATATTTGCAGATGTTAATGTCACATTGTTCAGACTATTAATGCATTTTACAAAAAGCGATAACTAGATTAAAAATGAAAGAAAACAAATAATGTTAGGAAATCTGGTGTAGAAGACTATGTCTTTCCTTATGGCAGCACAGTACTAAAATCAATAGATTGGGCCTTTTATTTGTGTCCCATCAGTCTCTGTATTCTGTTGTGTAGTCATCCAGTTTCAGTGGAAACAATGCAGGACTTCCAGTGAGGTCCTTTTCCCCCCAAAAAAAACCTATTTACAGTGTGGATATCTTTTGAAATATTTTGTTTTACAGGATGACTGCAAGCACTTACAGAGATCCTTAGATCCTTAGAAATTAAAAAAAAAAAAAAAAAGAAAAAAAGAAAAAAAATGTTTTGATCACTGTTTATTTATTTTAAACTACAACATTTTAGTCTTCCATGTTAAAAAAAACTCCCAGGAATAAAAATTTACATGCTGCAGTGGTCTTAACTTTTAATGATTCTGCTACAGAATAAGTCTATTTTGAAATATTTATTTCAAACAAAAGAAATCTTTTGTTTTCTTTGTGTTTGTGCTTGTGAGAGCTGTATAACATTTAAACAGCACTTCCTCCAAAGTCAAGATTGGTGCATCCCTAATAATTTCTTTCATACAAGGAAAATATATTCAAACAAAAATAAAAGGCAAATAAGCAAATACATTAATTAGCTTAATACATACAGACTAAACATTTAAGATACACTAGACCAAAAACACTACACTAGACCAAAGCCTTTACTTCTCTCAAAAATTCAATAGCATTTTTGAATATTTAATATTCTGTTGGTGGCTTTCTACCTGGCACTACAGCTATTAGAATTAATGTAAATTGCAGCACTGTAGCCTCAGATGTTACATTCAAAGCTCATTTTCTGATGTCATTATAACATGGCTTTTTGGAAAAGTGATTTAGTTGATTCTCTAAAATATTTTTTACTAGGGTATTCTGACATAATCAAGTCAATACTATTCCTTATAATCTCCACACAAATGTAATTTTTTGTTGTCAAATATTATATTGATAAACATAGACTAACAATGTCATTTGCTACAGTTGCTGTTTTCTGAAAATTCTATTTCAACAGGCAAACCTTTAAGACTATAATTTCAAAATTATTCTCAGCAGTACTAATATGAAGTAACTCCATAGCTTGTTCTTAACTATTGACTCACCCCCTTCTTGATAAGCCTATGGTGACTATTTCAAAAATAAAAATGTTATCCTCCTTGCACCTCCAAATCCTCTCCCTCTTTGCTCCAGAAAATTAAGTGGGAAACAAGCCATGAGACTTTGAACTGTTCAACCCACTTGAAAAAATAAAATATGCTTTAACTGTCGGGATACATGTGGTAGTTCCAATACTTTCCTAGGCACTCTACACAGGGAAGATATTACACCTGAAAATTATTAATTAAAAAAAAAAAAAAGTGACTAATAGTTTTTAGCAGATTTAAAGGGGGATTAAAATATGCTGTATATAAGGCTCTCCAAAATAACAGCATTACCATTTTTTGCTAGAGGTGCTTAAAAATCTTAAACTGACAAACCCTAGCCTTTGAGAGAACAATTAGAATGTTCCCAGCTCTACCTGGTGGAGGGTGAAGAAGGAGTGGAGAACTTGTGGGTGAGAATTAAGGGGCGGGCTGGTATGGGTGACACTGTTGTGAGGGTGTACTACAGGTCAACACATCTGTAGGAGGCAAAGGTCGATGAGGCCTTCTACAAGCACCTGGAAGTACCCTCTCAATCCCAGATGCTGGTTCTCATGGGGGACTTTAATAATTCAGACATCTGTTGGGTAAACAACTTGGCCAGGCATGCACAGTCCTAATGGTTCCTACAATGCGTTGAAGATAATTTTCTGATGCAAGTGGTGGAGGAACCAATGAGGAAGGGGGTGCCTCTGGATCTTGTTCTTACCAACAGGGATGGGCTTATTAGGGATGTGAAGGTTGGGGGCAGCTTGGGATGTAGTGATCATGAGGTGGTGGAGTTCAAGATGGAACTTGGTGGAAGAAGTAAGGCAAAAAGTAGGATTGCTACCCTGGACTTTCAAAGAGCCAACTTTGACCTCTTCCAGGACCTACCTGGGGGTATCTCATAGGCTAGATTGTTAGTAGGTAAGGGTGCTTGTGAGAGCTGGATAACATTTAAACGTCACTTCCTCCAAAGTCAGGATTGGTGCATCCCTAAGAGTAGGAAATCAGAGAAGGGGAGCAGGAGACCTGTGTGAATGATCAAGGAGCTCATCGACAAGATCAAAAGCTCCCCAGGGCTCGGGTGAGAGACTTCGCTAAGAAAGTCAAGCGCCTGGTACGGCCCACCGACTACTACCCGCTACTGGTCTTTCAGGCTGGTAATGACGAGGTAGCAACGAGAAATCCGAGAGTGATCAAAAGGGACTTGAGGGCTTTATGGGTGACTCCTTAAAGGATCAGGGGCACAGATTGTGTTTGCCTCTGTCCTTCTGATAGGGGGGATCGATGCTGACAAGCAGGCTCATCACATTAACATGTGGCTTCGGGACTGGTGCAACCAGCAGAACTTTGGGTTCTTCGATCACGGGAAGGTCTACGTGACACCAGGCCTGTTGGCACCAGATGGGATGCGCCTCTCTCAGAGAGGGGTAAGGATTTTTGCTCACGAGTTGGCAGGGCTGATAGATAGGGCTTTAAACTAGAGTTGAAGGGGGAAGTGGATAAAACCAGGCATGCCAGTGATGAGCTAACGCATGGTACACTAGAATCAGAAGAACTGTGTGCTGGTGAGGTCATTCAGTCGGCTCCACAAGGTGCTGTGTGTGAGGTGCATTTGAAGTGCTTCTACACAAATGCATACAGTATGAGGATTAAAATGGATGAGCTAGAAGTCTTGGCCCAGTCCCACAGCTGTGACATCACTGGCATAAGTAAAACCTGGTGGGATTAATCCTATGGCTGGTGTCCTGCAATAGATGGTTACAGGCTCTTCAGGAGGGACAGACAGGGTAGGAGAGGTGGCGGGGTGGCGATGTATGTGAAGCACGGGCTGGACTGTGTAAAACTTCAAGTTGGGGATGGCAAAGTTGAGAGCCTCTGGGTAAGGATTTAGGGACAAACAAATAAAGGAGATGTTGTAGTGGGAGTCTATTACAGACCACCCAGCCGGGATGACAATGCCGATGAATTATTCTTTGCAGAACTGCGAGATGCCTTGAGATCGACTCCTCTTGTCCTTATGGGGGATTACAACTTGACAGATGTTAAGTGGGATCACCACATGGCTGACACAAGCAAGTCCAGGAGGTTCGTAAAGTACCTAGATGATAACTTCTTGGTGCAGGTGCTAAGGGAGCCAACTAGGAAAGGTGCCCTCCTTGATCTGTTTCTGGAAAACAGAGAGGGTCTTGTGGGAGATGTGGCAATTGGCAGCCATCTCGGTCATAGTCACCATGAAGTGGTTGAGTTTAGAATTTATGGTAACAGAATGAAAACTGCCACCAAAACTTCAGCCTTGGATACGGGAAAAGCAGACTTCAGGTTGCTCAGGGAACTAGTCAGCAACGTCCCCTGGGAAACTGCTTTTGAAGGCATTGGCATCCATCAGTGCTGGTCAGTCTTTAAGCACTGCCTCCTAAAAGTACAAGATCAGGCAATTCCAAAATATCAGAAGGCAGGCAGGTGGGGCAGAAGGCCAGCCTGGCTGACCAAGGATCTTCTACTGGAGCTTAGACAAAAAAATAAAGTGTATGGCTGCTGGAAGGAGAGTCAGGCGATGAGGAAGGAATACAGGGATGTTGTTTGTGTTTGTAGGGAGAAAATTTGTGTGGCCAAAGCCCAACTAGAGTTGAAGCTGGCCATGTCTGTGAGGAACAATAAAAAAGTTTTTTTTAGATATGTGAACAGAAAAAGAAGGACCAAAGAAAACATAGGTCCACTACTTGATGGGGAAGGTCTCCTCACAGACAATGACATAGGCAAGGCAGAGACATTTAATGCCTTCTTTGCCTCTGTCTTCAACACTGATGATGGGCTTCGGGACTGAGGGTGCCCTGGGCTGGAGGACCATGATGGTGGGAATGACAAACTCCCAACCAACCCTGAATGAGTGTGGGAGTTGCTCCACCTGGATCTGTACAAGTCCATGGGTCCTTATGGGATTCATCCCAGGGTGCTGTGCTTAAAGAGCTGGCTGATGTCATCGCGAGACCTCTCTGAATTATTTTTCAACAATCTTGGGAATCTGGAGAAGTTCCAGTACACTGGAAGCTGGCAAATGTTGTGCCAATTTTCAAGAAGGGTAAGAAATAAAACCCTAGCAATTACAAGCCTCATTCAAATTCAATGTCACGTCAGTGCCTGGTAAAATTATGGAGAAGATGATCCTTGAAGTTATTGAGGCACACCTGGGGGACAATGCAGTCATTGGTCCCAGCCAACATGGGTTCATGAGGGGTAGGTCCTGCCTAACAATTTTGATTTCCTTTTATGATAAGATCACCCATCTAGTTGACCAATGGAAACCAGCTGATGTGATCTTTTTGGACTTCAGCAAGGTTTTTGACGTGGTTTTCCATAGTATCCTACTGGACAAAATGTCCAGCATACAGCTAAACAAAAACATCATACAATGGGTGAGCAATTGGCTGATAGGCAGGGCTCAAAGGGTTGTGGTAAATGGGGCCACATCTGGCTGGTGGATGGTCACCAGTGGGGTCTCTCAAGGCTCCATTTTAGAGCCAGTCCTCTTCAATGTCTTTCTAAATGATTTGGATGTAGGACTATAAGGTGTTCTGAGCAAATTTGCCGAAGACACCAAACTTGGAGGAATTGTGGACTCGGTTGAGGGTGGGATGTAGGGCAGTCTACAACTTCCTCGTGAGGGGGAGTGGAGAGGCAGGTAACCTATTCTCTGTAAACACCAGTGATAGGACCCATGGGAATGGTGTTAAGCTGAGGCAGAGGAAGTTTAGGCTGGACTTCAGGAAGAGGTTCTTCGCCAAGAGTGTGTTTACACACTGGAACAGGCTCCCCAGTGGAGTAGTCACTTCACCAAGCCTGTCTGAATCTGTGTGTAATACACACAGCACATACAGCAAAAGACTAAACTAGGGGATGCTTGAAGTCCCTTCTTAAAATTTCTGAAACACTTCTATGATACATAACACAAGTTAATATGAAGGGCTGGTTCAGATACTTCTTAAAATTCCCCTCCTGGATTCTGTTTTCTGAAGTTTGCTTTGATCTCAAACTATTTCTTGAAGAAGGAGAAAAGGTTCTAAAATTACAAAAATTGCATTAATGAATATTAATCTCTGTAATAGACTCATAAAAGATAGAAGACTGTAAGCTTCAATCTAAAGTACTTTAAAATGCAATCAAATCTAATATTTACAAAGGAAAGTGTAAATGACTGTGTAGAATTATGCAGAAAATAGAGTACATTTTATTATGTAACATAAAAAGTATCTGAATCAGCCCTTCATGTTAACTTGTGTTATGTATGATAGAAGTATTTCAGAAATTTAGAGGATACTTTACTATTGATTTTAACAAGGATCTTGTAATTCTAATGCAAAAATAAGTTTAAGAAAGTCTGAATTAACTGTTTTCTTTTTAATAACTTTAAATGTTTTATCAAAAGGAGTAGAATCTTTCAATAATATTCTTAAACTTTGCAAATGATCTATGAGAAAAAGTGAATTACTGCTGAGAGGAATTAACAAAGACTGTAAATGTGTATGGAGTATTCAGCATTTTCAGAAAAATACTTTGAATGGGAATGAAAATGACAAAAACAACAAAGTTGATGAGTGCTCTTTTCTTCTTTTAAAAGATTATTTCAAACTATTAGGAGTAAGAAAGAGAAAAAAAAAAAAAAAAAAAGAAACCTCCTTTGCATAGGATCTGTTGTTGCCAGTTTATGTAGTCACTGCAATCAGAAAAATAAATAAAAATTAAAATGCAAAAATATTTCAATGTTTTTAATGTTCATTGTAGAGAAAAAAAAAAATGTTGCTATTTGTCTAAAATGGCATAAGCTGAATATAATGCTGTTTTAAACATCATTATCATTTCACTGTCTGTTCAAACTGAAACTTAGTTTTATAATTGATGATGTTCATTTAACTACAAAGCGATAATTCAACCTGCTGTCTTGCTTTCACCAATGGTTTTATAATGATGACAGAGGTACAAAAAATCTCAAGCTTTTCATTTAAAAAAAAAAGTGTGATTACAATTAAAGGAGACAACATTCTACAGACATTTAAAAATAAATATATATAAAAGACAATAAAATTTGGGAGAAATAGCAAAAAATGCCTTTTCTGTTTTCTGAATAATAAAGTATTAATCAAGCACACAGAGAACAGTATAATAATATAAGGGGTATCTGCTTTAAGTGTCTGTAGAATAATAATAATTTCATAAAAAAAAAAAAAAAGAGAAGATGTGGTATGAATGTAATAGAATGAAAAACACTGAATGCGTTTTCAACTTTACCTTGTCCTTTTAGAAGCACTTGGCAAATATCTTATAAAATGGATATAAAGAAAATGTGTTTGTATAAAACATGAATGGAAACATACCGAAAGGTTGATTTATGAATAAAAATAGGTTGGTTGGTTTGTTTTGTTATATATTTTTATTTATTTACTCAATTTTTAATCAGGAAAAGATGGCAAGAGTCTTTGTCTTCCCATCTTCATCTACAGGTTTGAGTTTTGCTTCTTTGTTTGCTTGCAGGTATGAAACATTGGGAACACATGAAAGCTATGAAAAAATATAATTTCAAAAAGTACGTTAAACTAGCTGAAAATATATATGTAAATATTTTAATTTCTGTGCCATTTCAGTGGGTTAAAAGTTTAGTCATATGTGTAGGGGACAGCTTTCACAAAATAACTTTTGAGAAGAAGTTAGCTAAAGGCAGTAACACTGATAAGCAGTTTTCAAACTATGTAGTACTACTCAGCCAGACCTGTGTGAGATATGTTCATCTGATTCGTGTCAGTATGGAACAATGCTAGGGCCGCATGGTATGATGGATGTGACCTTCTGTCTTACATACCCTTGTATAACCAGAAGTCTAAGAAAAACAGAGTGGTTAATGTATATAGTTCTTGTATCTTGCAAAGGAATGTTTTAGCAATTTGTGTCAATAGAGAGCTTGAAGGGAAATGTATTTGTAGGCATTTCCTTGAAGTCTCTGATATCTGGGGGCTTTCAGAATAACTGCTAACTATTATGACTATTTCATGGGACACTAGGCAAGTCTCTGATATCTGGCCAGGAGATTAAGGAGATGGGGAGAGCTGAAGAACAACTAAAAGACAAAGCTTGCAGGGGATGCTGCACAAGTCTCTGACATACAGCCAAGTTGGACAAAGGAGAAGGACAAGAGGGAGGAAGACTATGAGCCTTCAGCATGAGAGACCCCCAGAGGGACCACCAGAGACTGATACGCATGCTCTAGTAGGAGGGTTTGGATTCTGGACACTAATTTTAATAACCCTTTATTATTTTTTTTTTTTTAGAAGTAGTAATGAATATGTATTAACCTAGGAGCATAAAAATCAGCTGCTTGATGTAACTGGTGTGCGTCTTGGTGGAGCAGAGACTCCCGACACACCCAGCGCTGTTTGCTTACCTCTATTCCTTTAACAAATTGTAAACTCTGATTATAGTCCTATTTTGAAGACTGAGCCATTTATTACACCTGGAGGCTGCCAATATGAGCTAATGAGCTCAATGAGCTAATTTAATAACTCATTTTAATGTTTGCTCTAAACAGAAAAAAATAATCTAGTATTCTCAGGTGGTTGGATCAGGGCCTAAATCCTGAGAAAATGAAGGAAGTAACTTCTTGTCAGATTTCCTTGGCTCTGAGCAACTTAACTGGACACTATGGATATATCAAGTATGAAAGAGACAGCTTCATGCTGGATAGAATCTGCAAATCTGGATAAAGAGGACTCAAATCAAACCAAGATGCTCCAGGAGCATCATAACAAATAAATAAAACAAAATTCAAAAGCAACTGTTCTAACAAAACCTGATGATTCAGATATTTTAGAGGTTTTCAGTTAACCAAGATTATCACAATGATACTCTATGAAACTCCTGTTGTAGTTTTTTGCTAATGTTAGGATACTGAATATGTTTAAAATGAAACTTAGAAGAGTCATTTAATAAACAAACCTGAATAAAAAGTTGAAAATACAACACAAATGAAGGTGAGAACATAGAACAACCTAACTGATACAAATATAAAGAAACACGATGTTTCAGCTGTGCATCTCTGCTTAGAGAACAGATTTTGATTAGAACAGAGGGAAAATAATTTAGAGAGGACTACAGATAATGAATGACTGCTCAAAAAACGGCAGAAGGCTAGAATCAGTCGTCTGCTGATGACTGATTTATTGTAGCATTTCTTCAAAGGCAGTAACCAACTAGGTTATGTCAGCTAAGTTTCTGGAGGTAAACAAACCAGAACAAATTATCATACTACCGTGTGATAATGGTCATATTGATTTCATGAACTACGTTAATGTAATTTCTTGCAAGTAAACATATGTTTGCTTGCTGTTCACTTCTGAACTGTTTCTGAAATGGAAGAGGTGTCCATGGTCAAAAGGAGACTGGACTTCAGACTGAGTATTCATACACAGCTTTTATTGTGTCACACTTTTTAGGTAATGGCTTGCATCTGTTCAGTTTGGAGAGAAAAAAAAATAAAGAAAAATAACCAAAAAAAAAGGAGAGAGAGAAAGACCTTGCTCCCTCCCTGTAAGTCTTCAGTGCCAGATTGGATGGGACTTTGAGTAACATAGTCTAGTGGAAGGTGTCCCTGCTTGTGGCATGGGGATTGAAATTAGATGATCTTTAAGGTCCTTCCAACCAAAACCATTCTGTGCTTCAGTAAATTATTATGTACACATAGCCTAGGAGACACTTCCATTACTCAGCATGTCAAAAATATCAGTATAGTTTTCTGATGCATTTATTTTTAAATAATGCTGTTGTTTGAAGGAATCTATTTGTAGAAATCTATTTCTATAGGAAAAGTAATGTGTCTTTAAGGTATTCATTAGGCTAATTTAGAAGTTGTTGCATATTGAGTACTCGTTTTATCCCATGCTAAAGAGATGAAATGAAAATGCTTAATAAAAGTTACTTCTCTCAGATTCCTTGATTTTCATTGCTAAGTGATCAAGTTTTAAAAAGGGATAATTCATGTCCTGGTATTGCTGCACAAAAAAATTGTGTTCTGTGCCTCAAAGAGAGAGAGGTGTTTCACCTGTGAGAGGTGGTTCTGGTCTACAATACCACTTTGATTAGCTGTCATGAAGATTTGTGGTCATCCCAAAGAAGCAACCAGTGAGGGTATATTCCTAAACCATATGCCTAAATTAAAAAACACTCAAACTACATGTGGGCAATGCTGTAGGTACAGGCTTATGTCTTGACAAAGGGTAAAAGAAAAAGGGAAAGAGACAGGAAGATGATGTCTGTGGTAACAACTTTCTGCAGTAGCTATCTTATCTTCTTAATCTATGTTTGTGGTGTGTTTTGTGATTGCACAGTGTTACCAGTTTCGGATTGATCTGGGAACTACAAATATTTATTTTTGGCCTTCAGTAAGAAAAAAAAAAAAAAAAAGAGAGAGAGAGAGAGACAGAACTGAGAAATCTCTTAATGTATGATGGATTTTTTTATTTATTTTTTTTTCCTGTATAGAAACTATTTATATGTTATTAGGAAAAGAAAAGGGTAGAACTTCTCATTGTCAGTACAATTCCTAATTAAATTACAATACAATATATAAACATGTCTATTTCATTCAGTTGGAAATCCTGATATTTTTACATGTATTTTTTATTTTTTTACCATAACATACAGACAAGAAATGACAAAGGAAAAGAAGAAACTGCAAACAAAATGCAACCTAGCACCACGGGAAAAATTTGACAAGAAAGAACAGCATTACTACCATAGCAACAATCTGTCGTGTACACAGTTCCTTAACTTTAAATGCAGCTTTATCATTTTAGCGGCTAAGGGAGGTACCCTGCTGTAATATTTTTATGTCTATATCTTAAACTTGAGCTTCCAGCACTGAAGATATTTTTTCTTGCTGTTAAATTGGTTCCACTGAAAGGATGTTAAATTGGTTCATTGTATTCTAATAAAACAGGTGGATTTAGAAAGTGAAAATTATATTGTAATAGAGACCAATTACTTCTGAACAGAAAAAGAATGGAGGTGTTGCCATAATAGTAATTAAAAGATGTGAACATGTAGTGTGTAAAGAAATAAGTAAAAGGATTAAATTGGAATCTAATCTCATAAAAGGTGAAATCAAGCACAGAAACAACCTTAAACCACAAGGTGGGAAAGGTGAATGGGTGACTGCAACTGAGTCACAAAGATACATACTTGAAGCTTTTGACATTTCTGTCTAGAAAACTCTATGAAAAATGCGTGTCCATGCCATTCATGCATGTGCCATACAACTCCATGAACAGCGAGGGTGCAATAGAGGAGGATATTATAAAACATTCTGGAGGACTGCAAGTAAATTCTGCAAGTCATGTGAAGCATCAGAGTTACCATGTCTGAACAAACCAAATTCATTGGGAATTTATACTACACTGTATGCATCACCAGTGCATCAATACTTGCATCAACTCATTGAATTTATTGAGATCAGCTCTGAGGAGAATGACCTGGGGGTGTTGGTTGTTAAGAAGCTTGACATGACCTGGCAATATGCTCTTGCAGCCCAGAAAGCCAACCATATCCCAGTCTGCATCAAAAGAAACAGACAGAAGACCAGGGAGGTGATTCTCCCCCTCTGCTCTGCTCTCATGAAACACCTGGAGTAACATGTTCAGCACTGGAGCCCCCAATATAAGAACATGAATCTATTAGAGTGGGTCCAGAGGAGGGACACAAAGATGATCAGAGGGCTGGAGTTCCTCTCCTGTGAAGAAGACAGGCTGAGTGAGTTGGGGTTTTTCAGCCTGGAGAAGGGAAGGCTCTAGGGAGATCTCATTGCAACCTTCTGGAACCTAAAGGGGCCTACAATAAATCAGCAGAAGGACTCTTTGTCAGAGCGTGTATTGAAAGGATAAGGAGTAATGATTTTAAGCTAAAAAATTTGCATATTTAGATTAGATATTTGGAATATATTCTTTACTGTGTGGGTGGTGAGGCACTAGAATAGTTTGTCCAGAAAAGTTGTGGATGCCCTGTCTCTGGAATTAGTTAAGGCCAGGTTGAATGGGGCTTGGAGCAACCTGATCTCATGAATGGCATCTTTGCCCATGTCAGTGAGGTTTAAACTAGATGATCTTTAAGGTCCCTTCCAACACACAGAATGCTATGATTCTGTGTTTCTATTTGTGCTGTGTTATTACACTGCACATGCACAACAGGCATTCAGATTTCCAGATGTTACACAGTCCAAAGAGAAATACTATGATTTCTCTGTAGAATATTGCAGATTAGATACAGAAATCCCAACCAAAGGTGTTACAACTAGGATACCAAAGCCATGATGGATTTCCCTTTCAAAATTACACCTATGTAAATGAAATATATATATATATCCCTTGAATAAGTATAAAGGAAGCAATTAGGGGAATGTGAAAGGAAATTGAAAAATTAAATTAAGATTGTTCTAAATAACAAGCAGAGGACCAGAATATAATATTATATTGAACTTAGTTATCTTAATTTGTACTGGTTTAGTATATACTATTATGCATAAAAGTACTGACTGCCATGATTGCGTAGGAGGAGCTTTAGTGTTAATGAGAGTTGATTATTTGATTTTTGGAGCCTACTATATGGAAATAAATACATTTATTCTTTCTGATGTATCTTCTGACGGTATATATGCCGTGTCATCATGCCTGAAGACCTCATGCTGTCTTCAGAATTTATCTTTAAATCAGTCTGCTGCCACTTGACTATAAAACCACTTCCAAGGTTCACCCTTCATTCTACATGTAGTGTGGACTTAACTAGCTATGGTAAGGCAGTATTATGCATACAGATTTGCTGTCACACATTGAAATAGAGGTATAGCTAGGTCCAAAGTCAACTATACAGGTAAGATACCAGAAAAAGAACATGGCCACATTAGAATCTTTCAGCACTGACATTATAATATTCAGACACCCAAGCTTTAATATTTGCTGATATGCTTGAAATCTGTTGCTCCCAACAACCACATTGGCTTTCTTTATGGACTAGGAATTTCAACACCTGTTCCAAGAATAAGAAAAAAGATGCTTAGCTGGAGCAAAGATTCATATAGAACATTACACCAGCTCTAAAACTAAACAATATAAAAACCTGAACAGAAGTAAATATATAAAAGTGTACTTCCTTTCTGCCCACCACCTGCATCCAGAGAGTAGAATCGGAATTCATTCTGATGTTACTGAAAACATGTATTTTATTGGAAAAGATAGGAAATTAGTAAAATCTGATATAAAAATTTGTACGGCTCACATTGTCAATGATAAAAATTTCACATTGCAAATTTTCAATATCATTTTAATATCAAATATTCAATATCTGTGATTTTCTCAAAAAATATATTCTGGGAAACCTTTTGCATCTTACATGTTTGAGGGATTTTGACTTTCTTTCCATTGAAAGTCTCAGTAAAAACATTTCAGTTTCAAGGCACATAAAAATACTTTTCACAACTTTATTTATAACTTTTCCCTAACCTTGACATTGCTGAATATTGAATGAACAGTTAATGCTTTGGTCAGGAAAGGCACTGCCCAGGGAAGCTGTGGATGCCCCATCCCTGGAAGTGTTCTAGGCCAGGCTCTGAGCAACCTGGTCTAGTGGGAGGTTTCCTTGTCCATGGCAGAGGGAGTGACTAGATGATCCTTAAGACCTTTTCCAACCAAAACCATTCTAAAATTCTTTGATTCTGTGAAAAGCACTAGTCCAGGAGACATGTAAAATCACATGCTATACCTTAAGATAAATAATTGCTTAAATTAATGTCTGTTTTTATTTGTAGATATGAAAATGTGTGCAAGTATGTTTGTGTGTGTGCGTGTGCATAAATTAATTGAATTAAACAACTGCTTTCTGTGAATATTTTGTGTTAGAATTATAAGACAACATTCTAAATTGAAGTGTTAACAGATTTTTCTAGAAGAGAGCAAATCAAAGCCACAGATGGAACCTGTACCACTTTTTAAAGCATTATATTTGAACTAGAAGACAGCTTTGACTTGTAAAATACAAGCCAATTTGCCTTGCAAGGCGAAGTAAGTATTTTTACTCGTGAAATCTGTTAAGAGAAAGAAATAGCTCCCTCTCGTTCTTTTCTGACTCCATATTATAAATAAAAATGAAGGAAATAGACCTTGATTTTGATACTCTGTCCGGTACTGAAGTGGTTTTTAAAAGATTAAATATTTTAGTGAAAATCCCCACATCTTTTTTTTTTTTTTTTCCAAAACAATTTAATTCATTATGAATAGAGATGTTTATGCTGACTATTGAACATTCTTACAAAATTATAAAATCTGTGATTGTTCATATACAGAGATAGATGTGTAGATTCATTACCTTACAGAGCAAGTTGATGATACTGTAAAATTACCTTGTATTGTTTGTTGTTGTTGTTGTTGTTGTTTTTTGTTTGTTTGTTTTGTGTAGCAGGATATGGTAATCCTTCAACAAAGTTGATTCCTTATACAAAAGTCTTTCTTTAAGATTTTGTGTAATTTGGTTGTATGCTGCACATTGTAAATTCCAATTATATCCAAATACATTCTTAAATTGATACCTATTTGAATTAGCTTTATTGGTACTTGTGGTGGTTTTACTCGGGTAGGCGGCTGAGCTTCATCACAACCGCTTTCTCACTCCCCCTCATCAAAGCAAAAGGTGGAGAAAACATGACACAAAGGGCTCAAGGGTTGAGATAAGGATGGGGAGATCACTCAACAATTATCGTAACGGGCAAAACAGACTCAACATAAGGAGATAATATGATTTATTTCTTATTACTGACAAGCTATAGAAGAGAGAGGCAAAGGAAAGAAACCAAAAATACCTTCCCCTCATCCACCCTCTTCCACCTCCTTCCCCTGAGTGGCGCAGGGGAACTGGGCAATGGGGGTTATGGTCAGTCTACAGTGCTTTGTCTCTGCCACTCCTTCATGGTCACTCTCTTTGCTGTGGGGTCCCTCCCATGAGATGCAGTCCTTGATGAACCGATCTGGTGTGAACTTCCCACAGGCAGAAGCTCTTCAAGAACTGCTCCAGATATGGGTCTGTACCACAGGGTCCATGCCTCAGGAGCAAACTGCTCCAATCTGGGTCCCCCACAGGCAGCAGCTTCTGCTACATCACCTGCTCCTGCGTCCTCATCCATGGGCTACAGGTCCAGCCTGGAATCTGCTCTGGTGTGGCCACAGGCCACAGCCTCCATCAGTGCAAGTCCACCTTTTCCACTGTGGTCTCCTCCACGGGCTGCAGCGTGGAACCCTGCTCCACCATGATCCTCACCACAGGCCACAAGGGACTTCTGTTCTGGCACCTGGAGCACCTCGCCCCCTTCTTTTTCACTGACCCATTGACCTTGGCACCTGCAAGGCTGTTTCTCACTCCTCTCACTCTCCCAGCTGCTGTGTGGCACAGCGGGTTTTTTGTTTGTTTGTTTGTTTGTTTTTCCCCTTTCTTAAATATGCTCTCACAGAGGTTCAAATAACATCACTTATTGGCTCGGCTCTAGTCAGCAGTGGAGCCCTTATCTAACATGGGGCAGGTTCTGGATTCTTTTCAGAGAAGCCACCCCTATGGCCACCTGCTACTGAAACCTTGCCATGTAAACCCACTACATTATTACTATTACTATTACTATTGCTGCTGCTGCTGCTGCTGCTACTACTACTACTACTACTACTACTAGAATTTTTTTGTAAAATAACTTGTGTCATTTTTCAGTGAGTGAATAACCTTCTATTACTTTTTTTCATTGAGGGATTATTTTTTTGTCCTGCAAAACCGTGATTTTGATTCTCTGATAATTAATATGCTGCATGCCTTGAATACTTTTTAAAAAGCGTTTGTGTGATGTGGGTTTTTTGGATGGTTGGTTGGTTCATGGCATTTTTTTTGGTTGGTTGGTTGGTTGATTGATTTTTATTTTTTATTTTTTTTTACTGTTAGCTTTACTGTGCATTCTAAAAAGATGATGGACAACTGTTAGTCCATAAATGGGAGGATCCCTATAAAACATCGTTACTGAGTGCATGTACTGTTATATTGGGTTATTTAAGAATTTAGGAATCTATTGGATCTTTATTTTCCTATGCTGTGTTTTAAACATTTATTTTTTTTTCCTTAAGATTCTACTTTCACCATTAAGTTCTTATCATTGGAGCATAACTGTACTAGGATAGAGATAGATTCATACATATTAAGGCCAGTTTCTTTAATTAGCTTTGAGTAGTATGTATTTCTCTAAGCAATCCCATAAGTTCTGTAAGATAACTGAATTTATTCATAGGAGTTACTTAAAATTGACCTGAATTATCAAGTCAATTGATAATTTGATAATCTAAGAACAAGATAAGAGTATGTAAAATAAATAATAAAAGCAGAACAATAACATAGAATTACTGTATCAGTGCTACTTTTGTCTCACTGACTTTATTTTCTGACTCAATTGCCTTGGCTTGTCTGTGCCTCAAGATCCAGAGTGCTACACCACATACTGTGGAATACATGATGATTCTAAACTTGCTGCTACAGTTGAGTTTTTGTATCACACTCATATTTGCATATATTGTTTTATTATTACATTGTATTTTTGTCTTGGGTTATGCCCTGTTTAAGTTATTCTTGTAAATATCTTCTAATATTTTTCCCGAAGTTTGTTTGCTTGTTCTGTTTGTTTGTTTGCTTTAATTTTGAAATTTAGGTCTGTGAACAGTCTGAGCAAAGTATGCATCTCATCCAAGCACCATTTCTTTTCTTTGACAGGTGGAAAGAGAGCACTGTGTTAGGCACATTGGATCTTTAGATGCAAAATGTGACTGAAGAGGAAGAAATTGGAATAATGCATTAGTAGATAGAGCCATAGAATTTAGGCAGGTTCCAAAAATCATCACTATTGCATTTCATAAATAAGCTTTTTGTCATTTTCACTGGCTGCCAATTTCCTTTTTATGCTTGCTGTTCATTAACACTTCATACAGCACTACTCATCATCTTGTCCAGCCACTCCAGAAGAGATATATATTCTGGTTCTGCTGAAAAACTATAGAAAAAATGTTGCTCCAGAGAAATGGAATTTCACTTGTGCTTAGAAGTGTATAGTAGGAAGAAAAGGTAATGATGGTTAGAACACTGAACTATTTATTTTCAACTTAAAAAAAAAAAAAAAAAAGGAAAACCAGTGAAACTATCAATAAAGAGTTAAATAATCACTAGCAATTTAAACAACTACTATTTTGGATTCTTGGATTAATAAAATATAGGGTAGAGATGTTAATTAATGGTAGTAGTGCTAATCCTCTATGCAGCCGATGACAGTGATGTATGTCAGAAGCACTCTCAGATAGAAAGGCAGAGGAAAAGATGTAGAAAATAGGAATGCAGAGTAAAAGTGACAAAACACAAGCTGCAAAGCATTATAAATTACTCCTGTGATAAAGGAGTTCGAAAATAGATATCTTTTCCTGCTTCTGTCAGAACACTAGCAAGATTGAACATAACTTCTGGAAACTCATTTGGGATTGTTAAAATATTTTCACTTTTACCAGTTATGTATTATCTCTGCATACTAGAATATGGACAGTTACTTACTATGATGTAACTTCTTTCACCTCCCAAAGTATGTTCTAAAGACCTGTAAATATGTCCCAGACATAATTTTTCTAGGACACAAGTGAAAATAGAATAAGGCAGATTTCCTCTCATTGCAAAAATTTCCAAATTGCTTAAGAAAGTAATATATACGTTTTCAATATTATTTCCCTGTGTCTTGCCACAGATGTATTTCCTCAGTGAACGAGTTATTCTATGATATATTCTGGATGCCCTGAATGTGATTGTGGGCAAGCAGGTCTATGTGGTCTCGCTTGAGTAGAGATGTTGGAGCAGATGACATCCAGAGGTCCCTTTCAACCTCAGTCATTCTCTGATTCTGTGAAACTGGGAAATCTAGGACTAATTTTGAGCTGCTGAGTCTAGAGAGAGCCAGATCTCCTTTTAGTATGAGACAAATGTGTATCTTACAGTCTCCTTAGATTCAGCTATAAGGAAAGTTCACAGTACAATCAGGTATGAACCGTAATGCACTAACTGCTGTCCACATCTGGAGGATCAGGGACCCAGATTTTAATAGAGCATTCATGATCCACAGTTAAGATGCAACCAGATATTAAAATAAATAAATAAATAAATAGTAATAGCAATAGCAATAGCAATAGCAATAGCAATAGCAATAGTAATAAATTGAATGCATAAAGGCCTTCAACTCCTTCACATTATGATTGGTAGTACTAAGGAATCTGGCCCCAGAAGGAATAGGATATTTAAGAAAGCAAATATTCCTACAAGAAGGAAAAATCTACGTTTCTATTGTTTGGCATTTGCAAGTTTCTATATATGTGAAGGAGGATAATTTCCCATTGCTGGATAATTATCTTAATTAAAGTATTTAGAAATACAAATGACAGCAAATGCACTACAGTATCTTTTTAAGAATACAGATATAGAAAACATCAACTTGTTCTTAATGTGAACTACCCAGCATAATGACTCACTTTATGATTCATGTAGTGCTCATTCTGTAAGGCTGTTTATATTCTCTTCCAACTACTTTTTTTTTTACGGTCTTGTATTTGGACTTCACTCTTAAGAAAACTACCATAATTTATTATGTAAGACATTCAGATTGGGTTGACCAATTAAAGGTAGAACACTAAATCTCTCTTTGACTATTTCTATATGTAGTGATTGACTAATTCAAAATATATGGAGAGAAATGTATTGACTCTAGGGCTCCCTGCTCCCAAACAGATATCCTAATCGTCAGACAACAGTTAGATGTTGCAATCTCTTCATTCTTTATGACTCCTACATTCCTGACTGTAATAACCCAGCCTCAAATAAATGAAATGGTAGAAATTGTTCCCAGAATGCATTCTAGTCTAATGGCTAAGACATATCCTGGAGTTGAAAGAAGTTGAATATCCATAAGATTCTAGAGAAAACTGGACCCCAGGTTTCGCATGTCTGAGCACAGCACCCTAACAGCTTTCTACTATATAAATGATGGTTACCAGTACTGCCTACATTTGATGAATAGATACATTTAGTTCAGTGTCTACTGAAGGACTCTCATCATTGTTAAGCATTTCCTTTGGCTAGTGCTAGGCAGTGATTATTGAACACATCAACTTTTTTTTTTTTTTTCTTTTTTTCCTATGCTTTGGATTAATCTAATGTAATAGATTATCAAAGGAACTCAGGTGCATTCAGCTCACAAGATGTCATGCATCTCACATGACCAAATGTTAAATCTAGGCTAGTTATCCTTTTAAGGATGTTTCCAAATAAGTTTTTAGTGTTTCCTAAAATCAATATCCAAAATAGTTAAATAAACTAACTATTTATAATAACTGTTCCCCTTTTTAGCTACCTAAAATTAACAAGCATGAATTGCACTTTTTCTTTCTTTTTTGGAATTACAGTGCCTAGCATATGATAGATTTTGATTCAAAGTGTAACCTTATAACCCTAACATATCTTGAAATTTAAACCATAAACAAAAAAAAAGGGCAGTAATGATAAGCTAGATCCAATATCATTTCAATCATGAAAGAGACACTGACTAATTTACAAAACAAAATACAAATACAGAGTAGCGAAGCAATATAGGATAAATATAGTTTAATGTAGCTGATTGGTCATAACCTTGGGCAAATCTGGTGAGAGTCTTAAGACACAGACCTTAAGAGTTCCTACAGTTTACAGAGTGTTCTGTACCTGTTTGTCTGTGCTCAAATTTTCTTGTTAGTTTTGTCTTCTGAATTGCAATATTAGTGTCCTAATGACTATTTAGATGTCTTTTTAATGAATTAATTTATTTTTATTTTTATTTTTATTTTTATTTTTATTTTTATTTTTATTTTTATTTTTATTTTATTTTCATTTTTTTTTTTTTTAGTGTTTGCTTCATTGCTACTTTTCTGATTAAATTCTGAATCTGTGATGTGTTTTCTCTGTCTATAGTATCAGCCAGGTCCTCATTTTACATCATCCCACAACTGCTTAGAGTATCCATCAATAGTAATCAAAGGCCTGATAAAATTTGTGTCTCTTTGTTTGAAAATTATTGTGGTTGATGATTAAAAGAGGAGGTTAAGAAAGAGAAATAATCTGCTATGTGATTTTAGTACTTAAGAAAAATGGAGACTTAAGAGACAAAGTGGGTTTACTTTGTACACTGGAACATACATATATATGTGTGTGTGTATATGTGTGTATCTGTGTGCATAATTTTTTTTTTTTTTTTCTGTATTGGGCTTACATGGCAAAGTGGGGAAGTCTGAATGGGTCTGATTTCATTTGTGTCTATCACAGTCTCTTTCCAAGCTGTTTGTGGATTTTTTTATTTCCTCATGTCCTACTGGAAGTAATTTATATAAAACAAATTTTTCTAAGTTTTCTGCAGCATTAACTTATTTTCTTTTCATGTGAGCAAACAGCTACCTGTTACTAAAGTTAATTTTGGTTCATATGATTTTCAGAGACATTTTCATCATTTTATAAATTTTATTTTGGATCTCTTACACCTTTGGATCTGACAGCTACTATTCACCAGTGAACAGAGCTTAAGCAGCCTTAGTGGTTCTGCAGCCATGCAGTGGTAACTTTTATATAAAAAAAAAAAATATGTATATATATATATTCAGATATCTAAGCTAATTGAATTCCTAGGTGTTTAATATGGTGAAATGAATCCAAGAAAATGAGTTTTCCCTTCCCTTCCCTTCCCTTCCCTTCCCTTCCCTTCCCTTCCCTTCCCTTCCCTTCCCTTCCCTTCCCTTCCCTTCCCTTCCCTTCCCTTCCCTTCCCTTCCCTTCCCTTCCCTTCCCTTCCCTTCCCTTCCCTTCCCTTCCCTCCTTTTTTCCACACAGCTGTTCTGCTAACTGAAGGTGCAAGGAATTTGGAAAGTGGATGAGAAACAACCAACTATAGAAAAAATTATGGTAACTATTTATCCCGTCCATTTTCTTTCTGAATAATTTTTTAACCAATTGCATTAAAAACAAACAGACAAACAAACAAACAAACAAAAAAAACACTTTAGGGATGGGATTCATTTTTAAAATTATCCATAGCTTATACTGATAACCATTCAGGATTTGTGGATATGACACAAGACCCAGAGGAGATCCATCCCTTTCTGAAATGACAATTGGCAAAGATGAAACAACTTTAATTGTGTAAAACAACATTGACTAGACATCTGGGTGAGATGCCTATGCATAATTCAGCTTGCCCTAATATTAGGTACCTACAATGGTCAGCGGAAGGCCATTTAAATTGGGTGTCGCCGCCATTTCGTAGCCACTTGCTGAGGTGATTGGCTCCAGGGCAGACGAGTTCTGCAGTCGAGCAGGGGATCGGGACAGGCAGGGCTTTTTTTCTGGCATTGAGGCCACTCGAACCAGCCAAGGGAGACGCCAGGACCTGGCAGCCCTAATGAGGGAGGCTGACGAGGCGTAGGCGGAGCCAGCAGTGCCCCCTCTACCCTGATATTCAAAACCAGCCCCTAGGGAGCACAAGCGACAAGGACGAGTGTGTCAAAAGGGTGGGGCATGGCTGTTTGCGCAGGCAGGACGCACTCAGGTGGGGCAGAACGTCCGTCCCTGCTCAGGAGAACAGCTTGTCTATCAGCGGTCTGACTAGCTAAACCACCATGGTCTGCACTAGGCAGAAAGCTCTTTCTAGAAAGTCTGTGATGACCCAGACTGACTGCCCACTCAAAAATGAGGCAGTTCAGGTCTCTGGATGCAAGGAGTGTCTGAGCCTGTTGCTGCCCTCAGAGGGTGGCAGAGACTCCATGTCTGTGAGGTGTGAGCAGGTGGATGGCCTAGTCAGCCTGGTGGCAGAGCTCAAGGAGGAGGTGGAGAGGTTAAGGGCCATCAGGGAGTGTGTGCGGGAGATAGACTGGTAGAACAACTCCCTGCCAGGCCTGAAAGAGAGGTACCGGGGTGAGACACCCCAAATGGAGGTGGACCCCCTGCCCTGTTGCAGTCGGGCAGAGAGAGGGGACCTGGGAGTTGAGGAAGAATGGAGACAGGTCCCTGTTCAACCTCACAGGAAATGCCCCCTCTACCAGCCCTACTGGCCCAACCTTCCCTGGTGCCCTTACACAACAGGTTTGAGGCCCTGGAGCTTGAGAAACCAGTGGGTAAGGAGGAGGTAGTAGGTCTACCCAGGAGGATGCTTGGGGTGAGGAAGTCAACTCCACACCTCAAGACTGCCTCCACCAAGAAAGACAGAAGGGTAATCATTGTAGGCGACTCCCTGCTCAGGTGGGAAAAGGATGAGGTTGAGGGTCTGGACGATAGTCTGAACCTGGGAAGCAAACCTGCAAAGTGTGTCAAGATTGGAGGAAGTACTGAGCATAGGGATCGGGGCTGGGCGGAGCACTCTGTCACAACCAGTGCCACAGAAATAGAACTGAGAGTCTTAGTGATTGGAGATTCCTTGCTAGAGCACTGAGGCTCCTATTTGTCACCCAAATAACCTATCCAGAGAGGTGTGCTGTCTTCCTGGGGCATGTGTCAGATATGTTAGGAACACTCAGCCACAGCTCATTAAACTGGAGGATTACTATCCTCTTGTTGTCATTCAGATTGAATCCCAGGAAGCTAGAAAAATGAGGAATATTAAAAAGGACATTGCATCCCTGGGAAGGTCGTTGAAGGGATCAGGGGCGCAGGTAGTGTTCTCATCTGTTCTCCCTCTGGGTGACTGGGACACAGAAAGAAGAAGGAAAACGGTACAGGTGAAGGACTGGCTGAGGGGGTGGTGTCTGGACCAAGGATTTGGGTATTTCGATCTTGGGCAGCCCTTTGAGAAGCTGGGTATGTGGACTGCTGACCAACTTCAACTCAATAAGTGGGGCACAAATGTGTTCATGAGTAAGCTGTCTGAGTTAATTATCAGGGCTTTAAACTAGGTTTGATGGGGGAAGGGAAGGGAGCTAAAAGTGACAGAGAAGGGCTGGGTGAAGTCATCTCTGCTGTCACTGTTGAAAATAGTAGGGAAAAACCTCTGAGTTTTCCCATAGGATCATCCAAGGGCTCCTCAGAGAAGGTGATGATCCCGATACCCCATCCGGAATTTTCTTCTTCTTGCATCCCTCCAGGGGTAGCTGTGCCTGCTGCTTCCCTAATGTGCCTGTATACCAATGCGCAGAGCATGGGAAATAAACAGGATGAGCTTGAGATTTGTGTTTGGTCGCAGGGCCATGGTCTTGTTGTAATCATAGTGACATGGTGGGAGAGCTTGGACGACTGGAGCACTGTCATGGAGGACTATGTCCTTTCTAGGAAAGACAGGCTTGGGAAGTGAGGGGGTGGGGTTGCCCTTTATGTGAGGGAGCAATTAGAGTGTACCCAGCTCCACCTGGGGGAGGGTGATGGACAAGTGGAGAGCTTGTGGGCGAGAATTACAGGGTGGGCTGGTATGGGGGACATTGTTGTAGGGGTACACTACAAGTCACCAGATCAGGAGGAGGAGGTTGACAAGGCCTTCTACAAGCAGCTGGTAGTAGCCTCATGATTCCAGGCACTGATTCTCATGGGGGACTTCAGTTATCCAGACATCTGTTGGGTAAGCAACTCGGGCAGGCATGCACAGTCCAAAAGGTTCCTACAATGCATTGAAGATAATTTTCTGACGCAGGTGGTGGAGGAGCCAATGAGGAAGGGGGTGCTCCTGGACCTTGTTCTTACCAACACAGATGAGATTGTTAGGGATGTGAAGGATGAGGGTAGCTTGGGATGCAGCGACCATGAGATGGTGGAGTTCAAGATGCAACTTGGTGGAAGAAGTAAAGCTAAAAGCAGGGTTGCAACCCTGGATTTTCAAAGAGACAACTTTGACCTCTTCTGGGACCTGCTTGGGAGTATCTCATGGGCTAGGTTGCTAGAAGGCAAGGGTGCATGTGAGAGCTGGGCTACATTTAAACAGCACTCCTTCCAAGCTCAGGATCGGTGCATCCCAAAGAGTAGGAAACTGGGGAAGGGGGGCAGGAAATCTGTGTGGATGGATGAGCAAGGAGCTCATTGATAAGATCAAAAGGAAGAGGAAGGCTTATGAATTGCGGAAAATGGGCCTGTCCTCTTGGGAGGAGTATAGAAGTGTTGTCAGGGCCTGCAGGGATGCAACAAGGAAGGCTAAAGCCCACCTAGAGATGAGGCTTGTAAAAGAGATAAAATGTAGTAAGAAGGGTTCTCTTAAGTATGTAAACAGTAAAAGGAAGACTAGGGATAATGTGGGTCCCTTGCTGAATGAGGGGTTTGTCCTGGTAATGGGAGATGCTGAGAAGGCGGAGACACGGAATGCTTTCTTTGCTTCAGTCTTTGCTTGAAGGACTCCCCCACAGGACTCCTCGACCCTGGAGGGAGGAGAAAGTGAGTCTGGGAAGTGGAGATCTCCCCCCTTGTTGACAAGGGTATGGTTTGGGAGCATATGAATGGGCTCAATGCACGCAAATCCATGGATCCTGATTGTATGCTAAGGGAGTTGGCAGAGGTGATTGCCAAACCGCTCTCTATCATCTTTGAAAGGTCAGTCAGTCTCACCTCTGTCCCTGGAAAGGTGTTGGAACAGCTTGCTCTAGATGCCATCTCCAAGAAATTAGAAGAGAAGAAGGTTATAAGGAGTAGTCAGCATGGATTCACCAAGGGGAAGTCCTGCTCGACCAACCTCATTGCCTTCTATGATGGCATCACCAGCTGGGTAGATGAGGGGAGAGCAGTGGATGTCATCTACCTTGACTTTAGCAAGGCTTTTGATACTGTCTCCCATGACATCCTGCTGGGAAAGCTGAGAAAGTGTGGCATTAGAGGAGTGGACAGTAAGGTGGGTTTAGAACTGGCTGACTGGCTAAGCTCAGAGGGTGGTGCTCGTTGGCACAAAGTCTGGCTAGAGACCTGTGAGTAGCGGTGTTGCCCAGGGGTCAGTGCTGGGTCCGGTCTTTTTCAACATCTTCATCGATGACCTTGATGAGGGAATAGTGTCTGCCCTTAGCAAGTACGCCAATGACACAAAGCTGGGAGGAGTGGCTGACACTCCAGAAGGCTGTGCTGTCATTCAGCAAGACCTGGACAGGCTAGAGAAATGGGTAGGAAGAAACCAAATGAAGTTTAACAAGAGCAAGCGTAGAGTCCTGCACCTGAGAAGGAACAACCACATGTATCAGTACAGGCTGGGGGATGACCTGTTGGAGAGGAGCTCTGAGGAGAAGGACGTGGGTGTCCTCGTGGACGACAGGTTGTGACCATGAGTCAGCAGTGTGTGCTAGTAGCCAAGAGGGCCAATGGGTTCCTGGAGTGCATTAAAAGGAGCGTGGCCAGCAGGTCAAGGGAGGTGGTCCTCCCCCTCTACTCTGCCCTGGTCAGGTGTCACCTGGTGGAGTACTGTGTCCAGTTCTGGGCTCCCCGGTACAAGAGACAGGGATCTCCTGGAAAGAGTCCAGCAGAGGGCCACAAAGATGATACAGGGCCTGGAGCATCTTCGTTATGAGGAAAGGCTGAGAGACTTGTGTCTGTTCAGCCTGGAGAAAAGAAGACTGAGCGGGGATCTCGTCAATGTGTATAAATATTTGAGGTGTGGGAGATGGATTTGACCAACCTGTGAAAGAATTTCTTCATGGTGAGGGTGATGGAGCACTGGAACAGACTGCCCAGGGAGGCTGTGGAGTCTCCTCTGGAGATATTTAAGGCCCATCTGGATGCCTACCTGGGCAGCCTGCTCTATGGAGCCTGCTTTGGTGGGGGGTTAGACCCAATGATCTTTCGAGGTTCCTTCCGACCCCTTCAGTTCTCTGATTCTGTGATATGTTGCTTGAGCTCCCATTCTTCATCTCCCAACAGATTAAGGGGAGAAATCATAAATAATTATTACAATTTTAGAGGTTCTAGCTTATGCTAGAATCATATAAGTTTATTTGTGTCACATTTTGTTGACACAGGCTTTAAAGGAAAGCCATACCTTCTGACGTGGAATAATATTCTAGTACAACTGCAATGGCAATTAGATTGCAGTCATTTGATTAAGTTATTAATGCATATGTACATGTATATGCATTTATCTGTGTATACACATGCACATATATGGAAAAACTCTCAGAATAACCTAATATTGTGTGGATCAGCAGGAACATTCATATTTAAGTAAGACAGGAAAAATAGAATTTCAGACTGTGCTCATGTGAGTATATGTTCCTATATTTTTGCAGATATTTGAGTATTACTAAAAAAAAAAAAAAGTATGGGTGAAGGAAAAAAAAATAAAATGATGTAACTCAAATTTATATGAAAGATTATTTTTACACTTCTCCCCACTCCCCCTTTTTATTGTTTCTTGCTACATTTTAATTCATTAAAAAAAAAAAAAAAATCTCTTCTATACTGTCTGTTTCTGCAAAGCAATAATTGTACCATGGATAATATAAAACTATTAAATGACAGCCCTCATGGACTTCAGTAGAAAACAGTCATACTGTTAACTATAAAGTACTCAGAGGAATATAATCACTATCATAATTTCTATCACTGTAGAAATACTGAAATCCTTTATCATATTCAGGAAGGACATAAGCTTATGTAAAAGAAAAGACCCAGAAACTCTTTAGGAGCCTTGTAGAATATTGATATGGTGTTTGAAAAGTTCAATGTGTCAAATGTGTTGATCAAAGAATTCTAAACAACTATTTCATCCATTCCATATAATACAAAGATATGGATAGAAAGTATTGACCGACATTTTTTACTTTGAAGTTACAGACTACTTCCTCATGCTTTGTGGGCTTGTTATTCATTTATTTTCTTATAAGTCATTTCGACAACAAATATTAACTCCTCAGGAATAGACCATTGATACTGAAGTAGGAATGGAACACAAATCTTTGATTTCTCCAGTCTGTGAAGTATGTGTGTGTGTTTATGTGTATTTATTTATCTATCTGTAGCCGTGTATTCTCACTTCTGAAATGTATTTTAGAATTTTAGAAAATGTATTATCAATGTCAGATTAAATTTACTTTTTCTTCTGTGCTGTGCATTCTACTCTCAGGTCTTGGCAAACACATCTGTCACAGCTGAGATACAGCACACCTCTCAACTTTACCCGTGACACTTGTGATGATAACAACTCTCTGTGGTTACTATAAACTGGTCTAACGAAGCTCTAAGAATGGTCCTCTATGTTCTTATAGTTGCTACAAACAGGTAAAGTACTCTAAGAGAACTGTTATCCCATCAGTTATACCCAAGTTTGATCTACATTCTGTCTCCTTTCCTTCCAGTGTGTTTATTAAAACTTCCCTCTGGCAATTTAACAGTAAGCATGACAGTATTATCTGTAACTTCTAACTACTGGGATGATATCACAAGGAGCACATTAGAGACATCAGGAAATAAAATGCAGAGCATGATATCTGCTAAGCTTTTCATATGTGGAAATCTAGGCATAATGGAGTCTTTTTTTTTTTTTTTTCCTCAAAAAGATTGTTTAATGTTGGTGGTATGTTTTTTACATTTCAACTTCATGGTGTTGGTAGCAAAGTTGTATGCTCAGTGTAGACCTCTTCCTATGCCATAGATGCTTCCACAATTGCTGCTTAAATAATAATAATGATAATGATAATGATAATGATAATGATAATGATAATGATAATGATAATAATAATAATAATAATATATTTAATTAAAAATAAAGACATAAGTTCTACAAGATATTTAATTAAATGCTTTGCTACTTATCCACATTAAAAATTAAATATAAAAACTGAAATGTATTTCTGTACTGGCAAAATGATGGAGGTTATTTTGAAAAACACAGTAGTGTGTTAACAGTACTATTAACAGTAAAGTACTATTAATAGTAATATATTTGCCCTGTGTTAACCTTCACTTTGTTTATGAAATTCTAAAATCCTCCTTCAAGATATTGTATCAATATTAACCACATAAGTTACAGATTTTTTTGTTTGTTTATTGTTTTTTCCTTTCTCCCTCAATCATTTCCTCCTTCCTGTGGCAGAAAATATATTATAAGTAGGACTATTACAATTATTATTTTTTAAAATTTTAATAGCTAATCATATTATTTAATGTTACATTGAAAACAACAAGAGAACTACTTATGTGTAGTGTACAGAACAAATGAGAAATGACTTCAGAATAACTGACATGTGCAGCACAACAGTTAATACTTTCTCCCTGTCCTCTCATGCTGTAAAAGGTGTTTCTGTATAAATAAATAAATAAATAAATAAATAAATCTATACATCTTAAGGATAAAAAGATGTTCTTATGCTTTGTGACAGTGGAGTGCAGTTAAGATATTTCTGTTTACAATTCACGTCATATCAGTGTCTGACGATTCTGCTATCTTAGCAGATATATATTTGGAAAACTGACAAAGAGGTCTCCTTTAAGGGAAGTTATAGACATAATAACATGTAAGTTGCATCTTTCTGAGAGGCTTGTGTTTTATTTTTTGTTATTAATAGTTGATCATGATGCTACATAAGCCATAAGAACAGGGAGGAGAATCAAGCCAAATGTCAGCAGTATGCAGGTCATACAGCAGTAGCCATAGACACTTAGGGGAATGTAAGAACAGAAAAATCAGATTTGATATCTCCTCCTCTCTTCTAATATTATTCCATTTTCCCATCAGTTTCAGCTAAGAGGATTTCTTAGGCTGGACCTTGTTTTGCATATTTCATCCCCTTAGTATTTTCTTTAGTCCAGTCTGTAGTTTTTGAGACCACATATTTTTTATATCCACAATACAAAGGAATTCACAGAATTACTGTCTACTGACTGAAGAATCTATTTAATATTATTACTACTAATAACAATAATTAATGTGCATTTAAAGGACACCATACCTTCCTAAAGATTGTAACTGTTTCTGTCCTATATGTTTCTTTGCTACACCAGTATATGTCATTTCCTTTCTTGACATTGTGCAGCCATTTATGAGAAAAACTTCTGCAGCTCAGAATGTACAGTGTATTTATTATCTGGCATATCTCTGTTGTAGCCTTTTTCACTATGGCTCCAGGATCTGTTGGTTGCAGACTGTAGTTTAAATGTGTAATTTGGATTTATTTATTTATTTTTTGTCCACTGTGTTGGGAATGTTTCTGATTTAGTTTCTATTTATTCATTGGCTGTACATTTTAGGTCACTTTTCCAGAGAATGTGTAAAATACTTTGTATTATCATGAACTGCTACTAGGGTGGTTGCTTTTTTCATTCTGGAATACTCTCAAAGCTTTGGCTGGCAGAGATACTCAGAATATATCCTCCTATGCATTCTGAGTCACAGCATGTTTTCTCACATGTGGCTTAGAAGAACCTTAATTTAAAAGGACATAAACTTCCAGTAGAGAGGACTCTGTGAGAAAACCTCAGTTCTGAAATAGATTAGAAAACATCCTTAGTAATCTTTAGAAAAAGTTGTTAGAAAATCTATTACTACAGGCTTCCATTAATGTTGAGTTTTGATAAGAATTGATCTTTGTAGCAAGAACTCAATATTCTAATGTTCTTTGTTAACTTAATATTCTGGTGTTCTAGGTTAACTTCCATTAAGTACTTTTTGTGTGGATTTTTTTAACCTCATTAAAATAATGCATTTCAGTGAAGCTTCAGGATTTATAGTCCAGATCCACATGAATTTTAGGAATCTTATTTCTTGTCGCTTCTATTAGGATGAAGGTTTCTCAATCTTTGTCTCACTGTTTGTCTGTGTCTTACTAAAGCACTTTGTGAAAGTCACTGCTGATGCTTTGCTTTTGAAGGAATTAACTTTTATTTTGGTGGAAGAAATATGTACCAATAGTACTTATGATTTCAGTATTCAAAGTGCAAGCTGTTACAATTTCAACCCAGTGGACATCATTAGCTCTAGCAATAAAATTTTTAATGGTAGTCAATAAGATGCTTTAAGAAGTTCTGAAGGGGCAAATGAACTGTAAAATGCAAATATATGTTAGTATAGGTTACAGTTTGATTAGGCTGTTTGATTAAGCTATTAATAACTGCTAGTCATTTTGAAGCCAAAAAAGAGTATCAGTTTAGACGCATGAAAAGTCAAAATAAGGCACAGAATTGCTCCAATAAACAAAAGTTATATTAAAGGATCCTAGTTTACAGGAATTGTGTCTGACTAAAAAAAAAAAATAAAAATATGATTTCCATATTGATTAAAAATATTTCTCTTTCTTCTTTTTCTTTTGTGTCAGTTTCTCCTAATTAATGAGACCAATTTTAACATCTATGTTTCTCTGCAACAGAGGCTTTCAGCCTCCTTCAGTCTACAGAACTCTATAGAATTTTGACTAGACCTTTTATGAAAACATTAAACCTAACAACATTTAGATTATGAGATTATTTTTCTCTCTTGTCTTTCACAGGCCCATTTTATACATGTATACTCCATAAACCCTTACACATTAATGTGCCACTGTTTTAAAATGCACTGTCCATATTATTGGTAGTCAGCTGAACCAAATATCTCAATCCCATTCATTATTAAAATTCATGTCTAGGGACATAGAATGCACCCTGATCCCTTTTGTCTGAGTCACGGTTTAGGATATGGGCTGTTCACCATGTGTACCTCCTACCTATTAGCTATTTACTCTTCGTATCACCATCTAGGCTTTAATCATAACAACATTGTTGTTTATTTTCTTATAGGACAATCAAATATTAAAGAAAAAATAAATAAAGTATTAGTAGAAGGGTGCCTTAAGTAACTTGGCACAAAAATATCTCTATATTAAACAAGAGGTAAAGGTAGGTGAAAACAGCTAAAGATCCCGAGATAGCCTTTTCCTGTATGTGATATTTTTGATGATTTATGTTCTGTATGTGGGAGCCAGTGCCAAATGTGGCCCATACACAAATGACACAAGGTCTCGCAGGATTTCTTGCTTCCCATTTCCTGATGTTTTCAGGCCTCCATGGAGATTGTGCCATAGCTGTCACTCCAACTCAAACATTGAGTTGGACATTCGGTCACTGTGTCAAAGAAGCTTTCATGTTTTTAATCCCATCTCCATCTGAAATGGCACCTGATCAAGCAATTAAATCCTGACACTTGTTTATGAACAAACGGTTAAACACAAAAGATTAGTAGCAGGTAATAGGGAAACTAACTAATGAGCTTGAGTAAGAGAATCATAAACATGCTGGTGTCTAGGGGACTGGAAGAAGGCTGATGAGATGATGTGATGGTCTTTTGATCTTTTCTGCAGGCACCTACGCAATGAAAAAAAGCTATTATTTAAATTTTATTGCACTGTACTACATTGCTTTCTGTTACATTTTCTATTTCATTTTATTTTTTTTTTGCTTTCTCTTTTTCCTCTCCTTCTTATATTCACTTCCAAACGGTAATTTACCTTCAGAGAAAATAGATAAAAACAGGTTACTATAAAAGTAATAATATGTTGAATTGTATGACAAGATTTTTTCTGGAGGCAGTTCTTCATTATTAGAAAGAAAGAAAAAAATAACTTTAAATAAATGCACAGAAGATATCTTAAACCAAAACATAAGTTTCAGAAACATTGGAATGATAAATTCAAAGCTGCTATGTGATTAACCCTTACTCATGTGCTACATAATTTTGTGTTTGCCTAACTTCTGTGTATTTTTTAGGATGAATAGAAATTAGATATTTCAGCATGTTTCAGTAGTCTGGAATTAGAAGACCTGACATTCAGTCACTGTGTCAAAAAAGCTTTCATGTTTTTAATCCATTATCTCCATTTCACACACACACACACCAACCTTTGTGGGAGCAGAGAAAAGAACTCAGATTTTATATTGTGCAGTATATAATATGTGCTAACTCAGTGTCAGTGAACTTTCCAAGGTGACAGATGCATGCTGGTTTACATTTATTTCTGTAGAGGGTGGAAAGGACCGCTGGGTCACCAACTGCCTGCATCAGTGTCCTAACAGCTATCTAAAAAGACCGAGCCGTCTTTTTCAACTCCCTATAAAAGATCTCATCCAATTAAATTAATTAATTAATTAATAAAAAAGGAATTGATCTAACTTAAAGAGACAAACTAATCTTTGAATTACAAAGACAATTACTAAAAAAAGAATTACTAACAACTTTTCCTAGTGAGTTCTTCTATCCACTGTTTCAATGTCTATTTCAGGAATATTTGCATAGTATTTAATATATTTAAAACACCCACGATTTGACACCATCTGACACCATCCCATTCTGAAAAACACCACTGAGTAATTCTCTTTCTGTATCTTATAAATCAGTGTTACTCACGGTTCTGTCTTCAACTTTGTTAACCAGGTATCTAACCACGAGATGTTGTAGCAGCTCAGTTTTTACCTAAACCTTATTTGGTCTATGGCACTTTCTACCAAACAGAAAAAAAAATGGGCTCCATTAAGAAGCACATCTTGTCTTTGGAATGCTAGTAGAATTTCCAGACGTGTTCTCATATATCTAAGTGCAATACTAATACAGTAAAAATTGATATAGTATACAGTTGATGTAACATTAATAGGCAAGATGTGAGCTTTTTATTTTTTATTTAAAACAAAACAAAACAAAACAAAACAAAACAAAACTTAGCTAATGAATTATGGTCAGATTTATGCCATTTAGTGGCTTTTTTTTTTTTTTTTTTTTTAAGGTAAGAAATAAATTAATTTAAAAAAATAAAAAATAAAAATAAAAGGAAAAAAAAAGGAAAATTGATAAGGCAAAGGGGAACACAAACATGTTGTTTTTAAAGTACCAAATTGTTACTCCTACATAATGTTATAATAATTATATGGGAGGAAATTGTCCTGGGATGTGTAATTTGTCTTTTAGATTCTTATAGTCAAATATGATTGTTATGCTATTATATACTCAGAAACTCCTTCATTATGTTGCATAATAGGATCAAGAGAGCTCAGTAGTTTAATTGTGACCCACATGGAGTAAAAGAAGCATTCTTCAGGTATGTTTATCAAAGGTAGCTAAGATTATTTTTTTTTTTTTAATGTCTACATGGTCAATAAGAGATAAGTTAACGTCAGTGATAGTAACCATATTTTACCTGTAATGACTGTGAGATCACCTGTTATCTTTCTATCTACAGGGAAATATCAGGTTTCAATTTTTCCTGTACAGTTTTCAAGTTTACTAGATATTAGAACCGTCTGTCACTCTTGTTTCACTGCCGCCATCATGTTCAGGACAGTATGAATGAGTGTATTGTATGCCTAGTCACCTTTCCAAGTTGCTTATATGGTCTGAAGGAAAGACACAGTGGAAAGAAGTCCATGGTGTAAAATGTTGTGTTAATCCAAGTAGGCTGGTAGATTTCCATATACAGCAGTCTAGTATCTTTTGGAAATAATGTAATGATGTAATGTTGCAGATATTAAGGAATAGGAGAGAGGAAAACAAACAAACAAACAAAAACTATCAAACAAAAGAGGCAAAATACCAAAACCACAAAACAAAACAAAACAAACAAACAAAAACCACATTGTCAATACCATAAGTTATATGATGCATTTGGCTAGGAAGTAGACTTGTCTTTATTCAACTTAAAACCCGAAAGAAAAGAACTGAAGACAGGAAATAAAAAACAGCTTACACAATAGACAGCAGAGCCAGAGGCAGCTGACAAAAATCTGTAGAGCTCACCATGAGGACAGATGCTATTGCTAGAAGAATAAGCTCCAGAGGCGGAAATGCAAATCCTTTGGTGGCTTGGTGAAAAGAAATAGACAAGGTGAAAACAAACAAACAAAAACAAACACACACACACACACACAAAACCAACAACAACAAAAACAGGGAACGTGTTTGTGCTTATTTTTAAACATAGATGGTAATGAAGTTTTTAGCCTGTGTCCCAGCTTCCACTTGTGGCCCTTTAAATCAATTCTGCTAAAACAACAACAACAAAATGTTTCTTCTTTGAATGCATTCCTTGAGAATAATGAAGATTTATTTATAATCATTCAGCAAAATTATATCTTGTTGTTTGGAAATGAGACAAGGAAGGATAAACCTGGACATCTCCAAATGTCTTTCACCAACTCTGTAGGTTTTCCAGAAGCATCTATTCTGTTATTAAAATCCTGGCAAGCTACATTGGGGGGGGGGGGGGGGGGGGGAGGGCGGAGTAGGGGGGAAGGGTGAGGGGTGATAAATAAATAAATCGTTCTAGTTATTCTAGTATTTCTAGTATTTTTACTTGTTAGACTGGAACCCACAGTTCATTCTGGTTTACTTTCCTTCCTCATAGAATCACTGAAGGCAAACTAAAAATAGCATCCTTTTTTATTTTTTTTAGCAGTCCTAATGCAAAATAGAATGATGGTAGAAAAAAGAATGTTAACTTCACCTTTCAGGAATTAAACATCATTCCTCATATATCACCTGTTCCTCTTTCTTGTAAATGCCCCTCTACACAAGGTTTAAAGATGAAAGTAAAGGAAATATTTATGCTGATTTAGAGCTCTTGTGTGATGACTTTTATTTTCCTTATGTTTTTCAGGAAGCATTCTCAAGGTTCCTGTATATAATGCTTGTGACTTTTTAAAAGTCAGAACTAGATCCACAGACTGACTCATCCTGGACCCCTCCATTCTGGAATGTCTTTGCAGTACTTTTGAACCATAATGATTCTTTTTTTGTTCTGGATTGGAAACAAATTTCTCAGACTGTAAAAAGCTGGTGCAGAATGAAATCTGGAAATAGCCATACCAAAGGTAACATGTCAGCTATATAAGCTTCTTTGAGATAGATGTGGATGGATATGTTTTTCTACTGCAATTTCTAAA
Organism: Anas acuta; assembly: GCF_963932015.1. Taxonomy (NCBI): domain Eukaryota; kingdom Metazoa; phylum Chordata; class Aves; order Anseriformes; family Anatidae; genus Anas; species Anas acuta. The sequence continues at coordinate 47,438,193 of NC_088979.1, read as the reverse complement.
CAACTAGCTGTTCAGAGATATCTCAGTATTTAATTCTCACTTTTGCTTTGCATTATAGGAAATTTTGTTTTGCAGTTATAGGAAAATCACAAAGTCTTCTATTTTTTCTTATTTTAATATAATACCATAGATACTAATAATGGTTATTTATTTATTTATTCATTATTTATTTATTTATGGGCGCTGATCCATGTTAGAACATTTCATTCAGGCTCCGTCTACTGTGGAGCAAATATGATCTCTGGTGTAACTTGAAAGCTCACTCCCAGTTTATCAGAGTGTGGAAGTTGTTGGATAATCTGTCAGTTTTCATGAAAGTTTTTTGTTTTTTTTTTTTTCAAAGAACACAAAGTCAAGGAGATAGAATGCTTATTGTTCACTGCTGAACTTCATGTTACACATTAATGATCAATGATCTGCCTAAAGAAATGTGTTTTCTTGTTATTACTTAGGATTTCAAACAGACGCTTAAAAAATAAATGATTCCTAAAACCATCTTTTTAAGACTACTATGTCATAGCCAATAGCCATCACATGTAACAGACAAATTACTTGGGAAGATATTTTTTCACAATTTTTTATAGAGAGAATTTCAGTGTAGGTGTGGTTTTGATTGTTTTGTTGTTTTTGCTTTGTTGATATTTGTATGTTTATGTTTTAAATATAGAATAATTTTTCTGTTGGTCTTAATTATAAATTTTATTTTGTGTTAAATACAAGGTAATTCATACTGATCCATCATCTATATTAAATTATAAACAGTAGGTTTCCCAATTACTGAAGCTTGTAAAATATATAAAATTTAAAAAAAAAGTCCACAGGTAACGATCAACCACAGACAGTATTTTATGTGCCAATAGCTATATAATTCATTGCTACAGGGAAGTGTTGTAGTACAATAGTTATAAATTCTTTAAAATATTGTCTTAATGGCAATTAACTTTTTTCTCTGCTTTGATTAGAAATATGCTTCTGCTACCAACTGAACACTGTTTTGTTAACAAGCTGATGTTTTTTTTTTTTTTTCTTCTTTTTAGAGAATAATGAGAGATGTAAACGTTGGGGAAATGACTGAGCTTTGCATTACAGCTCTTCTGCAGAAAAGTACATACAAAAGAGAACCTCGCCAGTATATTTATTGTCTTAGTGAATGAATGATCACTTTTTCATATTCTGCATCAATAGATCTGCCTTGGACATTTTCAGGAAGTGTATTTTATTTTTGTTTTGTTTTGTTTTTTAAACTGCCTTTTTATAGGTTTGTGATAATCTAGACCTATAGCTTTTACAAACATTTGATCTGATAGCAGTTGTACATATATCATGTGACATTCATCACTGAACTGTTCATTATAGTTGATTTATTGCAGGGAGTATTTCAAGCTATCTAACTCGGAGTTTGCCAACTAAAATGCAAAATTATATGGTGTCCTGGTGAGGGCAGCAAAACATTCAACATACATGTTTTTAATAATCCAGTTGCTGTTATGTGCAAACCAATGGATGAGAAAGTATGCTTTATTTGGTTCAGGAATATATGCTAAAGATTTTTTTTTTTTTCCTTTTTATCAGTCACTGTCTGATAGAGTTTTCTAAGAATTGACAATTACCTATATGCTTAGAAATTATTCTTCAAGCTTACATCCCAGATTAGAATTGACCTGCAGATGAAAACAGAGAATTAAACTGAAAACCATTACTGTAATAAGGACAAAAGGACAGCAAAAAGCAAACTGGAATCTTGTTTTTCTTAATATGACTTGATATATACTACAAATATATACTACAAAAAATAATACTGGAACTAGATTTGGCTCTATTTTGATGGTTTAAAACTTACTGCTAAAGTAATTCTTTGAAAGAACAAATCTAATTGTCTGAAATTCCTGGAAAATATAAAATGAGAAAGAATATAAAAAGTAATTTCAACAGCAGGGAAAAAACAAAAAACAAACACACACACAAAAAAAAAAAAAAAGCAAAAAAAAAAGATAAATTTACTTAACTTTCCTTCAGTATCAAAACTTCCCTTTTTAGTGATTATTTTGATAACCCCAACTCACAACTCCTTGTTTGTGTTAGAGACAACTATCCAAAATGGAAGACTAACACCAAATTGACAAATATTTAGTGTTCTGCAAGACTAAAATGTATGGTTGTTCTTTTTTTTTTCTTTTTTCCTTGAAATTAAAAAGTATGTTTAAGAAATATATATATACACGTATATGTCCAGACTGTAAATATTGATTCATCTTGCCCATATGTGATTGACTTTGGCTTCTATTTTGCCTGATTGATATCAAAATCTGAAATACATGTGATGGGAAAATGGTTTGCTTGATATATTTTTGTCAAATGGAAAAATAATGTTATGTTTCGTGCTGAGCAATAAGCAGAAAACATTTTTAGAGGAAACATGGACTGCAATTATTGTCAAGCATATTTGTTAGGTTTATGCTTGAAATTATTTCCAACATTCAGTTTCAAACTAACCTTGAATATGAATTGCACTTTATATTTCAAATCCATCTGTTGCTCTGTAGGATGTAAATATTTTCATTTTGTATGATGTGTGTTCTATTTAGAATGAAAGAAAAGTGGTTTGACTTTTAAAAGGGTTTATTTTAAAGACTATTGTGAAGCTCTGCTTTCACAAATTGCACAAACTAAGAAGTTATTTAAAATGATACATGTTTTTTCTTAAGATTTCACTGGGTAGGGGGATTATTTATCTATTGCAAGTTTTATTTGGGGAGTTGGTTTATCTAACACTAAAAATTAAGTGTTTTTACTTGACTCTGCTAAGGCTGTTTTATGAAGCTGTGGAGATGAATAAACAAAACATATTTTAACTGTGTACAGTCCTGAAGTAAATCTTGATACACCCTGGGTTCTTTCAAATTTACTTTTGCAGTGCTGCACTACATATTTCCTAAAGGAGGATATTTATATTATTTGGAGAATTTAATAGATTAACATTATACATATATAAATTAATAAGTAGCCTGATATATACAAGACTGAGTGCTGATTTTGTTATTTTTTATGCCAATATATATATATATAATGATAATTGTGAAGTAAACTGATGAATATTAAGTGTTCTTAAAATTAAAAAAAAAATGCTATTTTTCTGTCTGCACTTCTGGCTGCTTTTCTAATCACTTAATAATGTATCTCAAATCTTAGGGTATTTTTTAGGAAAAAAAAAAAACTTTGAAAATTTATCAAATTGTTAATTTTACCTAATTTTATATTTTATATATTTAATTTTTATTTGCAATTTTGCCATCTACTTTCAAAGTCTCATTCATCCTCCTGTGCAGACTATGATAATTGTTGGATGTCCCTTAATGCTGATAAAGTAAAGAGCAAATGAATAGATACAATAGAATAACTAGTGAATTTGAATCTCTCTGTGGAAAGAAAGATGAACACATGACAAAGGATTTTTCAAGGTGGTGTTGCCATGAGGTCTTAAGGGGAGTTTCAGGGATGTGCAGGTAAGAAAGGGATAAAGGTGTGTTAAGAGGTGAAAGAGTCTTGTCTGATCTGCTCTATAATTTTTACAGTCATAGTTGCCAGGCCACAGAGAACAGTGTAAGGAAATAAGAAAAATAAATAAATAAATAAATAAAAAAGAAATAGAAAGAATGGGGGATTCTCCTAACAAAAATAATGTTTCTATTAAAAGTAATAAAACACTTTTCACTTTCCAGTGGTTTTTTTTTTTTTTTTTTTTTCCTCCCATTAAAATCATGTTCAAGATAGCAAGCTAGTTTTCTGTATTTTTGAGGAGATTAAATAAGAGAGAAAAGTAAAAGAAAATCAGTCACTTTGAAACCTAAGAGAGAAAAGAAATTCATTATTCCTATACAGCCAAATGGAGAAAGTGAAAAATACAAATAGACACACAAAAAAAAAGTCTCTAAAATCTTGAAAGGAAAATAAATTCCCTCCTTGGCTATATCATCTGTCTCTGATCAACAATTTCAGAGGGATTTTGGTCAGGTCAATCTGAGATTGTGTTGATATATATATCCTTTATTGATAAATATAAGAAATGTATTTACTACTGTGAGAATTATATGTATTGCTATCTTATTTCTTCTTCCAAAATGCAAACACTTTTTTCTTTTTTTTTTTTTTCTTTTTCTCCCCAGAATTCTGAAACTGCCTCAGGCTACGATTTGTGGATGATATGTAAAATGTTGGTAGTATTCAGAAGCCCTAACCCTGTCATTTGTGTTGAGATTTTACTTTTTCTCTATTTCTTTCTTGCCAAGTTTAAGCTGACTATGCTCAACTAGACAGACTAGGAGATAAAGGCTAGAACATAGCAATTACTGTTCTGTGAACAGTATTACAGTAACTAAGCTGGCTAACCACAATGGCACATGCTTTTCTTAAAATGTGCCAGACAGTGAAGCTGTCACCACAGGAAAACGAAAACTGCACTGTATAGATAAATCCTTTTATTAAAGTAATCTCTACATTCCTTTACTTCAGCTTCACCAAGTAGTATGATATCTATATTTAGGTTTTCATTAGCACCCTTGGGGAAGTAAATATTCCTCCAACTCATTTGATTAATCTCTGCTTGTTTTCTACCTATCTTCTCACTCTATTTTCTAATAAAAATCCCCATCTTAATTTTGATAAGATTGCATACTTTACACTTCAGTAACTGGCTAATAAGAAGGAATGACTTTCTCTCCCCTAACCCTCTTATGCTTGAGTTGATGAATTAGTGTTTTATAAGTCTTCTTGCACAGAAAGATAAGAAATTTTTAACTTTAAATATAAATTTGTGAATAATAATTTCTTTGTATTTTCTTTTTTTTTTTTTTTTTTGGATACATAAGTATGTGTCGCTATGTATATGAGAATCACAGAATCATGTGAAAGAAAATGCAATGCATCTAAATCCTAATATGTAAGAGTATAAAGAAAGGGTAAATAAACCCTTAAATTTGAGTGCTATAGAGAATGTGTTTAGATTTAGCAATATAAATATTCCATCTTTAAATCACCTGCAAATAATCCAAATTGTGTAGGATGAACATTTTTACAAAATCAGTTCATAATCCTACAGGAAACACATATATGCAATGTACTAATCCTACAGGAAAAACATAGATGCTATGTTTCCTAGCAACATGGGGCCCTATCTTTTATTTACTCTATTTCTTCAATCTTGTTATAGTAGGTGGGGAAAAAAAATGGCACACATGAATTGTACTGAATTCTTAATCTCAAGTTCAGCAGGTCCAGAAAAAAAAAATAAAATGTGTATTTGTATATGTAATTCTGGATAAATATTATAAAAGGCTTATTCCTCTGCACATGCAAATCTCTAGTCCTTATTATTAACTAGGATATCACAGGAGACATAAATGTGTTGAGTGCTTTACAGATTACAAGAAGAAGAAAATAAAAGCAAAAACTAAACTCATTTTACAGTTTACAACCCCAAATGTAAGCAAGAAAGTTACTTCAGTTTTTACTGATGTAACACCATGAGACAATGCCATTTATTGTCTTATATACACTGAATGTTCATAGGGAATACATTTCTAAGAGCTATTCATGTGCCTAAACATTTAGCAGTCAAAGCCTTTTACAGAGAAAGGTTAGGAAACATGCAGTAGAGTCATCAGAGTTACAAATAGGCTAAGATGGCAACTGTGCCTACATTTTTGCATATAAAGATATCTATTTTGTAACTGTACTTACACTGTACACTTTTATTCTTAGCTGAAGATCAGTCATTAACCAGTAAGAAAGAGTGTACAAAATGGTTATGATCCAAAACTTTTTCAAATTATGTATTTTCTGTTAGTTCATTAGGGTAGGCTTGGAGTGCAGTTGCAATAAATTATTGATTTATACATGTGCCTGTGCCTGTTCCTATGGGAAATTTCTATATATCATATAATCCCAATGACTTTGTGTGCTTATCAGTGAGTATGTGTACTTTGGACATGATCCACATGAATCTTATGCTTACCACTTTTGGTCTTATATCTATGATTGAACAGAATAGTCCAAAGAGCTACCTACCCGTCCTTCAGATATCATGTAGCATAACATGCAGATTTATATCTCTCTTTTGGGCCCTGATTCAGCCAGGTTTAATCAGTACAAGAGTTAAAAGCTAATGACTGTACTGGACTACTAGAAGGTCTTTTAATCCTCTGAAAACAAGTACAGTAATCAGCAGTGTATTGTGTGGCCTTGTATATAAGAAGAGCGGCAAAACTAATTTGAAGCTCAAGATATATGATTAGATCCACATGGTCCAGAAAACACTGGGCTCACTGAATATGAGGACTTGAGAAATAATTCACTGCTGAAATCTGAGAAAGGACAACAAAACTCTGTGTCAAAGTTTACAGAAAATTAAATAGGAAATCAGAACAGCTCTGAGACATTGGTAGATGATGCTGAACATGAAGACAAAAGGGGATATGCTTGGAACCAGCAAAAACATTGAACCAACCCAACAAATACCCCAAACTGGCTACCTTGCTCATGAAAACAAAGTACATATTCCTGTAAATAAACCCAGTTCTAGTTAAAAAGCTAAATTTTAAAATGCTTAATTTTTAAAACAAATCCTTCTTCATTTGTAATCTGTTGTATTCCTTTAATTCTTTTGGGTGTTTCTGTCTGTAATTCAAGCAAAAATGTTTTAGAATGAAAATTTAATCTTTTCCTTGGGAAATGTCAAACTACCATTTTAAGGTTCAGAGGTCTCCTCACACGTTATTTTATTTCCTCTAAATTAAATGTTGCCTAAATCAAAATTTTAGTTGATTAATCTTGTTGTTAAGTTGGTATTTTCTCGTGGAAGCCTCTTAGACTTTTTTACTTCCCAACTGGATCATGAGACACTGAGCATCTGGCTTCAGCATAATATTTCCAGGGGACTTCTGGAAGCAATGTTATTTAACATCTACCACTACTGCTGTCTTGTGAGTGCAAATGCTAACCACTCAACAGTAAGTAAAAATAAACGAAACTACTAAAAATATCTATTACATTCAACGAAGACCTTCATTGACTTACCCTTTAACAATAATGCCTTCCCTACTCCCTTTCTTTCTTCTTTGTTATAATATCTTACTTCCCTCATCAGTGTGGAAAACAAGGGAGCTGATCCTGCCAGATACTGAATGCCTTTCATTCACATCAAATTGAGGAGAATGAGATCACACAGCAAATCTCATGAACAGCTGTGCAGTGACATGAAAGTCCTGTGTATTTTTGAAAACCAGGCATTGAAGAAGCTGGCTTGCATAGCTCACCTTCTAACCTAAGCACACGAGTTCATTTCAGGAAGAACTCACAAAATCACAGAATATTAGGGACTGGAAGGAACCTTGAACCATCTAGACCATCTAGACCAATCCTCCTGCCGGAGCAGGAACACCTAGATCATGTCATACAGGAAATATCCAGGCAGGTTTTGAATGTCTCCAGAGAAGGAGACTCCACAACCCCCCTGAGCAGCTGGTTCCAGTGCTCTGTCACCCTCACTGTGAAAAAGTTTCTTCTCATATTTAAGCAGAACCTTCTGTGTTCTAACTTGCATCCATTGCCCCTTGTCCTATCATTAGATGTCATCAAGGAGAAACTGGGTCCATCCTCCTGATACTCACCCTTTATATGTTCATAAACATTTATAAGGTCACCCCTCAGTCTCCTCTTCTCCAGTCTAAAGAGACCCGGCTCCCTCAGCCTTTCCTCGTAAGAGAGATGCTCCACTCCCTTAATCATCCTCGTGGCTCTGCGCTGGACTCTTTCAAGCAGTTCCCTGTCCTTCTTGAACTGAGGGACCAGATGTGGTCTCACCAGGGAAGAGTAGAGGGGAGGAAGAACCTCTCTTGACCTACTAACCACACCCTTTCTGATACACCCCAGGATGTCATTGGCCTTCTTAGCCACAAGGGCACAGTGCTGGCTCACAGTCATCCTGCTGTCTGACAGGACTCCCAGCTCCCTTTCACCTTCACTACTCTCCAGCAGGGCAATCTGCAGTTTATACTGGTGTCTGGGGTTTTTCTTGCCCAGATGCAGGACTCTATATTTGCCCTCATTATATTTCATTAAATTTCTCCACACCCAATTCTCCAACCTGTCTAGGTCAAAGACTTGAGAGACAGCGTTAACAAGCTCTTGCTTTGCTACGTCTCTGTAGCTCCACCAATGCCTGCAGTCAGGGTCATTTATCAGTGAAAAAATAAAGCTAAACCCAATGCTTTGGTTCTTTCCTTTAGTGGAGTTTAGCAGCCCAGAGGACCAAACCCTGCTGTTTCCCTGTATTAATTTCAAAAAAAAATAGCTATACGGTATGTAAAATATGACACATAATTTTATAGTATTACAATGTTTTTCTTTGGTACATTTGAAGCAATAGTAATCTTTCATTTATTATTAATGTATTAATATCAGTATTTTATTAATTCTCTTTCCTTTTTCTTAAGCATTCTGGATTACAGCTGCAAAAATGCCTTCTGTAAAATATCAGCAGCCCATGGAAACTATAAGAAGCAATCAAAATTCCTGTAATCCAGGAAGTAGAAGAGAAAAGAAAAATTATAGTAAAACCCCTAAACAAATACATTTAGCATATCCATAGAGGCTATTAGAGAACATGGTAATAAAAGACAACAACAATGTATGTCTGTATCACTGTAAGAGGCCTAAATTTTCATCAGCTGTTCTCATATATTTTCAAATTTTCAGCTAACCACTTTTGTAATTGTTAATGCATTAAAAGGATAGGGTCCTTTGGAAGTTCCATTTCTCCTGCAATTGCTTTACAAAGAGACTGTCATGTAGAAAACTTAATTAAATATTTTGTTGGAAAATGTATTTAATTCTCAGGAATCATGAAATTAAGAGACAAAATAGGCTCTGGTTATTTTAGAGAAATTGAGACAAATGCTACTACCCTCAGTTAAAATAACACAGTTCTTCTAATTTATAGATGAATTGTCATTTATAAGTTTCAGATAAGATCAAACTTTATTTATTTATTTTAACTGAAAGTACAAATTAACTGAGCAACATTTTACATAGTCCTTGGGGGAAAACAAAACAAAACAAACAAAAACCAGTATTTTTTTCTACAGATCACTGGGAGACGTTGGGAGGTGAGCCTGTATTCACCCCTGGCCAGTGAAGAAAATCTTTTGTGGATATTGCCTTCTTACAACTTCTGTTACCAATATTGATCCCAGCTAACCACTGAAGTACACTGAAATCAATCCAGCTACATTATTTTGAAACACCTAAAACTAGAGCACTCCATTGTTGAATCATGCCCATTGACTTGAAATAGCTTTATTTGCACTGGAATGTTAACAAAACACAAAGATAAATGGAAGCATTCTTCCCTCTCTAGTGATTCAGAAGCCTGCACAAAGTAATCTGGTAGGGGTTGTGCTGAAAATAATAGGATCTGTAGGTAAAGATTTATAGATATATGTATATATTTATTTATGTTTGTTGTTGTTGTTGTTTGTTTGTTTGTTTGTTTGTTTTCCTACAGGTAATTTACTTTTTACACTGGAAAGCACACAGCATGTTGGAATGTATAATACCCATATGGACTAATTTAAGTTAACATCAGTAATTAGTGGTGTACCCCAGGCCAAAACTGGGTCCAGTCCTGTTCAACATCTTCATTGATGATGAAGGATGAAGTTTGATGGGGCAGAATGTACCCTTAGCAAGTTTGCAGACAACACAAAACTGAGGGAGGGGAGTGGCTGATTCACCAGAGGGTTGTACTGCTATCCAGAGAGACCTGAACAGGCTGGAGGTTGACAGGAATATCTTGAAATTTAGAAAGGAGAAGTGCAAAGTTCTGCACCTGGGGATGAACATGGTCCTGGGCCAGCAGCTCTGATTTTCTCTAGTTGAGGACTGGGTTGGGCCAGATGACCTCCAGGGATTCTTTTCAATCTAAATAATTATGTGATCATTAACCTTAACTAAACTTGACAGTTTTGTTTTTGTTCTTTCTTTGGTTGTTTTGGATGTTTTGTTTTGTTTTGTTTTGTTTTGTTTTGTTTTGTTTTGTTTTGTTTTGTTTTGTTTTTCAGTGCAACTTGCTTGTCAGAGATGTGATATTTTAGTTAAGATGGCTTGTAAGCAAACAGAGAGTATTATGTAGATGAAGACCTAAAGTCACCCTTTGCATGAGCTTCCAGGAATTATGTATTGCCGTGAAGACAGAACACCAGTCTTGACTGCTGTATGTCCTATCTGTCCATTAGTACATTTTAAATATTTCTGGTGATTTGGGGGCTTACCAGTAGTGAGGGTGGTGACCATTAATAAATCCTTGAAAAATAAGTTTAGCTGTTAGATAATGGTACATATGATTCTGTATACTGTCTTTTATATTTCTGTAGCTGAATCAAACTGCTAAATAAAAAGGTGGGAGAGCCCTAAAATCATCCACATAGGTCAGAAATTAACCTCATATATATAATCCAAGTAAAGCAACAGAGAACTCTCTCCAGTAAATTGTTATCATTATGTGGTTGATTTTCATTAATACCTCCCTAAAGAAAATATACTATTTTGGCAGCTAGGATTTAGTTTAAGGTAAAATTCAGTGACTATTGTTTATGTTATTTTATTTTATTGACTTACACATTTGTTTCACATTTTTCATTCTTATGAATTTGCATGTAGAAGCCGTTTGAATATATGTCCATATACATATGCACATATAAATAAGTACAGATGTATATGTCTATATTTATGCACTTATGCAAAAGATAATCTGATGAGCTGCTGTCTGGCCTGCTAACAAATATCCTGTGTTTGCCTTCTTCCCCTAATAGTAGAATTTCATTTGTTCTGCTATACCAAGATCCTACTCCTTTCCTTGTTGACTAATGAATCTTTATTTTATAGGTAGAATCCAACAAGATGCACAGAATTATGTACCAGAAATCATGCAGATTAGAGGTTTAGACTAATAAAAAAAAAAAAAAAAGTAAATTCTGCCTTCATGGATGCATGTAATTATTTTGATTTATCTTATTTTGAGTGGCTCCTAAATATCTTCAATACAGATCCTGTATTTAATGTATTAAACTAGGGAATACTTTGTAATGGGATCTCTAATCTTTCAAAGACTGAAAACACAGCAAACTCACATTTTTCTTGGACAATATACATAAAAGATGGCAAAGAATCTTCCATTCTTAGGGTGGGTTTAATTACAATTTAAAGTAAAGAGGGTCCCTTTCTATTTATGCCCCTACTCTGCATAAGGGAACCCACTGCCACTAAATGGATGGGATACTATGACACCAAAGTTGTTCCCAGCATAAAAGTCAAGTGTTCAGCATGTCACTATGTTGCAAAACATTAAATAAAATTCAAAGTGATTTCAAATTCTGGTTTGATTGTATCAAAATTTGATATATTTCTTGTTTCTTGCAAGTGATAAACCTTTATTAACTTGTTTAACATCTTCATCAATGATCTGGACGAGGGCATTGAGTGCACCCTAAGTAAGTTTGCAGAGGACACCAAGTTAGGTGCGTGTGTTGATCTGCTCAAGGGTAGGAAAGCTCTGCAGGAGGATCTGGATAGGCTGCACCGATGGGCTGAGGTCAACTGCACGAAGTTTAACAAGGCCAAGTGCCGGGTCCCGCACCTGGGGCGCAATAACCCCAAGCAGAGCTACAGGCTGGGAGATGAGTGGTTGGAGAGCTGCCAGGCAGAGAAGGACCTGGAAGTGATGGTGGACAGTCAGCTGAATATGAGCCAGCAGTGTGCTCAGGTGGCCAAGAAGGCCAACGGCATCCTGGCTTGTATCAGAAACAGTGTGACCAGCAGGGCTAGGGAGGTGATCGTTCCCCTGTACTCGGCTCTGGTGAGGCCGCACCTCAAGTACTGTGTTCAGTTTTGGGCCCCTCACTACAAGAAGGACATCGAGGTGCTTGAGCGGGTCCAAAGAAGGGCGACAAAGCTGGTGAGGGGCCTGGAGAACAAGTCCTATGAGGAGCGGCTGAAGGAGCTGGGCTTGTTCAGCCTGGAGAAGAGGAGGCTCAGGGGCGACCTTATTGCTCTCTACAGATACCTTAAAGGAGGCTGTAGTGAGGTGGGGGTTGGCCTGTTCTCCCACGTGCCTGGTGACAGGATGATGGGGAATGGGCTAAAGTTGCGCCAGGGGAGTTTCAGGTTAGATATTAGGAAGAACTTCTTTACTGAAAGGGTTGTTAGGCACTGGAACAGGCTGCCCAGGGAGGTGGTGGAGTCACCATCCCTGGAAGTCTTCAAAAGACGTTTAGATGTAGAGCTTAGGGATATGGTTTAGTGGGGACTGTTAGTGTTAGGTTAGAGGTTGGACTCAATGATCTTGAGGTCTCTTCCAACCTAGAAATTCTGTGATTCTGTGATTTATTGGTAATTGCCAACCCGTTCTACTACGTCTGATGACATAATGTTGTTTAGCCTTCATATTTATATATTTATTTAAACCACAGACATCAAAGTTATTCCATATCATTTACCAAAGTAAGAGGATGACAAGCTTTTTTCCAGGCAGATAAGCAGGCAGGTTTCTTATACTGTACTACTCTTGTACTACTACTCTTGTGTATTATTCCCAGATGACGTTGATACTAAGAATTAATTTGAAAATACATTCCTTTTACATATTTTAGTCTTTCAAAGAATTACATTAATTTTTGAGGCAGTGAATATAGTCAATTTCTATCCATACAGAAAACAGCATTAGTACAGACAAAAAACTATGTATTTCTAGTATTGTTCAGCTAGTCAATCTATTGACCTCAAGACACTACTGCCTAAGCTATACCTCAGTTGCTGTACATGTTTGAGCAAAGCCATAATTGATTTATTAAAATTAATGTATTTAATATATTTAATTTAATTTATTAATTTATTGAAAGCCTGTCTTCCTTCCTTCCTTCCTTCCTTCCTTCCTTCCTTCCTTCCTTCCTTCCTTCCTTCCTTCCTTCCTTCCTTCCTTCCTTTTCCCTCCCTCTTTTCCTCCCTCCTCCCTCCTAGTGCCTCTCCCTCCTTTCCTCTCTTCCTTTTTCTGTTGGTCCCTCTGTCTTTTCTCATTTCTTTGATTTCTCTCCTCAGTAGACAGAAGATTACAGCAAAGGGAAGAGCATGCCACCTCTGAGCCAAAGTCTTTCTCTTGTGATTTAATTTTGAGTGTATCTTTCATACAATCAGTATTGTTTAAGAAATTAATTATGTTAAATGCATAAGTAGAAAGTGAAGAAGGAATAATTTTGCAGTATTTTGCATCTCCGATTTAACTTGTTTATTTTTGGATTATGGGAGAAGAAACATGTCTCAGTATTAGAGTGTATTATCTCTACAGCTGAAATCCAAAAAGAAAATAGAGTGTGGGCCAACAGCGGGTTCTTAAATGCTGTACCAGATGTTCAGAAAACAAATATCAAATTAACAATTTATGAAACAAACTCATAAAGGCCAAACTTATTATGCATTTCTGTCAGAAAAGTGCTGTTTTAGCAATTATTCTGGCTTTAATTTTCAAACTCAGTGTCTGAACTGAAGATGGTATCATCAAACCAAAAAAAAAAAAAAAAAAAAAAAGTCCTAAGGACATTTCTGCATATCGTGCAAAAATTCTAGGAGAAAAAATAGTTATAGTTTTATGTTGGTCTGATTCTGCAAAGTACTAAACATCCTCATTTTATCAAAAGTCATTGGGAGCTGTAGACGCTGTATGTCTTTTGGGATCAGCTTCTGTAACACTAATGCTATAATATGAGAGAAAAAACAAGCAAGCAAGCAAACAAAAAACATAAATCTGTTCTAAGGCTTGTCAACAGTTATGAGAAACACTGTGGGTTTTTCTATGTGTGTGTGTGTTTTTACCTCCACTTACAGAGCCTGGAGTACATGACATATAAATTTAGTGTTTATATATGTATTTGTAGAAGCACGATGTTTTGATAATATTACCAGGTTTAATCTTTCAGCAGCAATGCTTCTGTACCATTTGTGATATCAAGATAACTTGTTCAAAGATACCTAATACTACCAAAGTGTTTTACAAACAAAATATATTATATTATTGCTTTAAACTACTATAATCTTCATCCAATGATCACAAAACACTTTTTAAATGTCAGTTAAAAAAAATCACATAATTTCTCCTGATTTAACACTCGGGTCTGTGAACATGTATGAGTAAATGATAAAAGCTCATGGCTCTTTCTCTAGTTCCTTGTTTTTCTCCCTCCCAACTACATAGATAGCAAGTGGCAAAGCTTGGAGTAAATGTACGTGATAATAACATTTTTTTTATTACTATTATTTTGTAATAATCATTATTTTTTCTTAGCTCTTTTTAAGATTCATATTAGATCTAACAATCCAACATAGTTTTGTTAGCTGTTTAAACCTTTGACAAACTGAACCTATGAAGCTTATATTTTTTATCACTAAGTTGTTCTGGATATTTGGAAAATAAATGTTTAAGTTAAAATAGTTCAGTTATTTATCTCACCATGTTGTTAAATTATGTTTAAGAACATGTTGAAAGAACTTTGAGGATTTGTAGTCTGTTGCAGGAAAATATGAGAATTACCAAGGAGGTCTTCTTGAGAAATGTTGTGCTTTTTATCTTCTTTGTGAAACCATGACAGTTTCTAAGCTACAACAAAATCCCATTATGTTTACTGAGCAAGGTGGTGATAACCAAATTAATTATAGTTTTGAATTATACAAAAGCTGACCAAAAGACCATAATAATCATTGTGGGCAATGATTATTGGACAAATTGTCCATCTAACTATATATTCAATTTCTTGTCCATCTAACCATATATCCCATTCTTCATTAGTTGACCAATAAGTGGTTGTTTGTTGCACCAGGAGCTTGGCAGCTAAAGGACTACATGGTAGTGTGCTCTTTTTTTTTTTTTTTTTGTGCAAATAGTTTGCTTTGAAGATTATTATTTATTTATTACTTTTAACCATATTATGTATTTTTAATCATATTATAAGTTGGAAGCTTTTACACAAATTTATTAGAATATTGAGGGACTGTGTTTATTATTATTATTATTATTATTTATTTATTATTTATTTATTTTTGTATGTTTATGTATTTATCAACCATCTTTAAAAAATAAAGAGAAAAAGGAAGAACACATTCATGTTATAAACAGTAGCTGGAATCTCCTAGTAGCAAAAATGACAATCAGATATAACTATTTTTTTTTTCTAATCATTACTATTTCAAAAATACTTAATTCTTCAAAGTTTTTGTGAATTTAAGTGCTACTTTTGTATAAAGTTGAGAGGCTTGGTTTCAAGGAAAGAGGTTAATTTCCTTGATATCAAGCAAAAGATGTTGATTTTCTTGGTTTCAACAAGGTGATGCTAAATTAAAAAACAGATAATCAAAATGTTAGTGATGGTGCTAGGGAAGGAAGAAAATATTCATAAATGCTAACAGAAAGTCATAAATTCAAGGAGTGTTTGTAATAATTAGAAAAATTGCTTCCAATCAGTTTTATGAGCCAAAATTCAGAACTATAAGCTACCAATAGACATAGTATATGTCATAATATATGTCTTTTATGACACTTATAACCATAGCACTCTTTATTTTCACCTCTCACTTCTTTCTGATGTGTTAGTAGAGATGTAAGAGAAAATAATATAACATCTTTCTGTAATATTGAAAGGTAATAAATAACACCAGGACATGTCCTTCCATATTAATAACTTCAAAAGAATATTTTAAGACTCATCATGACATCATTTTTATCTGTTCAGTCTGCTTTGAAAAATAATTCCCTATTTTTATAGTGAATATCTGAAAATTTTCAGTTTAGATTTTTTTTTAATGCATAAATAAACCAAAACATTTCACACACTTCATTCCTTAAAAAAAAAAAAAAAAAAACACTAATAAAATAATAATTTATTTGTGTTGATATTTTTCAATAAAGTATTAATTCTTTAAAACACCTCCAACACAATCCTTTTGGATGGTATTAACCACATCCAGAATTAGTGATCTAAAAGTCATTTAGATTTGCTGTAAGATAATGTAAAATCCAAGGTGTTTAATACAAAAAGTTTTAGAGGCCTTTAATACAAAAGGCCAACACAATTCATTCTTCTTGTTTTGTATGTATTCCAGTATGAAATGAATGGCTAAATTTCTCTCAGGTGTCTGCAAGGATGCCTGAATTCATGTCTCAGACTAGCTGTTAAAAGCTAAAGCTGCCCCATGCTTCTGAAGTTACAGATATACTTAGTAAATAGCGTACTATCTACTTAATAGAAACAAATATGCTTCAGTTTCAGTTTTAAAAGCTAGGTTTAAAAGCAGCAAAATATTTTATTTAAATATTTAATTAAAACCAAGTAATTTTGAATTCCCACTTTCCTTTCTTAAAATACAAATAAAATATTAATAATTAATTAAGGGGAAAGGATAACCTTAAATTTAATCCTTTAACCCCAAAACCAATGTTTGTTTTTTAATTATTCCAACAGTGACCTAATAATAATAATGATAATAATAACCGATTAAATCAATTGGTTAGAAAAATATAGTACTGCCCTATAATCATTTTAGATTTTGAGAAATTCACCCAAAAGTGAGCTGTTACTCTTAACCCTCACACAAATCTCTTTTTAGTCCTTAGATAATTTCTTTTTCACTTGGTTTTGGTTTTGCTTTACCTTTAGTTGATCTTTCACTGTTACATGAAGGCACACAAGTTATTGAGTCAGTCCTCAATAACTTGAACTTTCATGATGAGTGTTATGGGAAGGAAAATGACAAAGAGCGTCAGTGAGAAGTGAAGTGAGTTATTCAGCATTGACTCTGTATGTCCTCCTGCAGGTGTTTACCAGTTGTGGCCCTGGAGTTCCTCAGCAATCTTGTATGTACCCAGAGAGAGGGCAGCACATTTCAGTGATTCTACTCATGACCAAAGACCAAAGAAAAAACGTGCTACATTTCTACTGCAGGAAGGGACTGTGGTTGGTCAGTCTTCAAAGAAGGGTTAGACCACACTTATTGCAAGAAAGGAAGGAATATACTGTTGCATAGATTGAACAGATCTCTGGTATCAGACTGCCCTGAAAGTGTGCAACATAGCAGGTTCATCTGAGGCTCCCTTGTGAGGTTCTGTAGTGTAAATGATGCACCCTGTGCACCAAAAAAAATATCTGTTCAAGAACTAAGCACATTAACCTCAGTTCACATGCATCCTACAGGACCTATAATGTAGACCTAGTCTATAATTTATGAATATCCTTTTCTAGTTATGAATGTAAAACTAGAACATGAGTAAGTATTCATGTCAAAGAAGGTAAAGAAGTAAAAGTGTCCGTTACTTGAGTCACATGGTTTACTCAATCACTATCCTAATTTTCCCTGATCTATTCAACTGAGAACATGCCTGAAAAGCCTTGTACCTGAGAGTAAGCAAGCAGCTTCCAGTCAAAGGAGAGAGATCACAAGCTTAATTAATGAGGGTGCAATTCTTATGACAAGTATATAAAAATACAAAGTAATATAAAAGTATAAATTATTATAAAAGTATATACCAAGTATTCTATGATTCTAAAAACAAATCTGAAGTAAATTATTATCTTCAGCAAAAGTTATGTTACATTTATTAAATCTAAATATCCATGCAGTTTATGTAGTAACTTATGGAGTAAATATTTATGTTGCTTCAATAGAAGTCTTGTGGAAAAGTACAGAGGCCTGCAGCACCCATAAATAGGATGAGACTGAGAAGGGCATATTTGGTATTTGCTTGTCTAGAACCTAAACATAAATACATTGAAACACCTAAACAACAACATTATACAATTATTTCTGAGACTGTAATGTTAGTAATGGCATAACCAGAAAAAATGCCCGAGTGATCTGACATAGTTAAATGTAAATATAAACGTAGTATATAACAGCAAGGAGCAAGAGGAGACTTGTGATGTAATTGCATAAATAGGGTACCGTGAAAATCATGAGACATAAACTCTGCACTGTAAAACCAGTAGATGTGGAACAGACAGGAAGCATGAGTGGGGAAACAAGCAAGTCCTGATCCTGAAATCTGTGTTGGGAGCAAATGAGATGAACCTTTCCTCTTAGGGAGGTTGTGAGGAATGTAAAAATACCATGGATGCATGAGAAAAAGAGAAAGAAAGATGACCCTTGACTACAGTCCTAGCTTCCCTCATCAAAGATATCTCAAACTTGATCCTGAAACCTGACCACAAACATCCCAGCTAACTACATGACATCAGCTATGTGATATTGAATAATTAATGTAGGAAATTATAAATAAGGACTATTTGAATATGCAGTAATAATACTTGTGTAAGAACTTACCACTGGAAATACATGTTAATAAATGTCAGTGTAGTAAAGCACTGCTTTGTGCTTGGTCTTAGTTGAGTCTTTTAAATACTTCCATCACAGTGATGTTTAACTCCCAGATGTCTATATACATCTGTATCTGTATACATACATGTATACTCAGTTGTAAGAGTCTTGTATTAAGTTGCATTTAATACTCCATATATTTTACATAATAATTTAAAAATAATTATACCCAGAATCACTCCAGCTAAATTGTGGGGGCTGAATCCTAGAATTCAGTATGTATCTATCCCCTCTGGGTATAAGGATGCTGCCTTAGCTACCTCAGCAGCAATATTGATTTCATCCTGCCATCAGCTCAGTAGGACAAAATTGTTTTCAGACTATAATATGAACCACATCAATTAAATAGTCTTGGTTAAATAAAAAGCCTCAAGAAGCTAGAGTTAGTGGGTAGAGGATAGCGGAGGAAGTAAGGGATTTCTTAGATCATCTTTGCCAACAGAGAACAAAATAACAAACTACATCCTAAGTGACCACTCCAGCTTTACATCAGAGTAATACATATGAAATAAATTGGGATGATGTGATGCAAAATCAAGTAGTACAACTATTAATTGGGTCACCAACCTCTTTTCCCTTATGTATATGAAATGTCATTTAATTTAAAATAAAATGTCATTTGGGATTGGTTCCAGGATACAGTTTATAGGCATTGCATAAATAGGCAGAAGATTTTATTTTATTGTTAGCAATATTTCATTTATTCAATATTCTCACAGTTTGATGATGTCTAACAATTGTCCTTTTAATGTTCAGACAACACAGGGTGCTATCACAATGAATGTTTTCAGAAGGCTGTTTAGAAATTTTCTGTCAGTAAATTGCAATTAATCAAAGCAAAAGAAAAAATAATCTGGACAAAATGAATTTTGAAAAAAAAAAAAAAAAAAAAAAAAAGGAAGGTATCAAATTCTGATTTCCTTGTATTCACTGTGATTTTCTGTTTCAAAATATGTTTTGTCTTACACCAGAAAACAAAAATAACAAAAAACAGAACAAACCAGTTCAATCAACTCAAACGCTTCATGTTTCTGTTTTGAACTGCACTGAAAATTATTAATTTATTTTGCATCTTTATCTGGTTGCCTGCTTTTGTTTTCATTCTATTTGGTAGCAGAAAAAAAGTAACTGATGGATTTCCAGAATATAAAACCACATCTTCACAGTCCTTGTGTTTAAATAGGGAATTCTTATGTGTTTGTTTGTTTCTTTCTTTCTTTTTTTTTTTTTTTTTTTTTAATAAAGTGAGAAACACTTCATGTTTCAAATGTTTCAAAAGTTTGAGGAAATAAAATATACCTTTTTCCCCCAATTAATATAATAAAATTATGGTGAATTAAGATGTGAATTAATAAGAAAACCAGGGCTTGGTGTTACTGTCACAACACTTAACTACATTAGGCCTCCAGAAAAAAAATGCAACGGTTGCATATGCAACCTTTGATGCATACAATCAAGTCTGAGAGAGGTGGTAGATCAGACAGGAGGCCTTTAGCTTTTACTTGGGAACAGACTTATATAAAAGAGTCCATAGTTCTTTATCTTTAAAATACTGGGATAGAAGGCAGCACTAAGCCTTCTGAGAATTTGGTCTGTTTCTAACACTATCAATAGATTGACGTGTGACCTTCCCAATGTCACTGCTTCCATTTTCCAATCTGTTGAGCAAATAAAATTATACTATGTTCCACTGTAAAAACTTTAGGATCAGTTGATAAGAAGTGGGTATTATGTAAGATTTGACTTTTCACATTGCCCCCTTGAATAATGATCATAATTACCTCAGTCACCACTTTTGCCCATCACAGTTTACAAAGTACCTTTGGGCTGTATAATTCCTTCTACTTCTGCAGAATGAGAAACTGAGTCATGGGGAAAAGAAATGTAGTTTGTAGTTATGTCAGCAAGATATTTGTGAAGATAGAAATAGGGCAGTCTTTGTCTCAGGGTCATGTTCTGCATTTGCCTCTCCATTATTAATAGAAATACTTGTTACAGAAATATAGAAATTGTAGTTACAGAAAGAAACACACTCTTACCTACTTTTGTATATTTAAATGATCCTTATGTTGCTTTGAGACTGCACCATGAAAATGGATAAGAAAATAATTAATTATTGAGAAGACATTATAGATCTATTATTCAAGTTGATGTGATTCAGTGGTATTAGTTGTGTAAGCAATAAATTGAATGATTTATTTCTTAGATATTTCTTAGATTGATTTCTTAGAATTTCAATAGATTGGCTTTTTTTTGTTGTTGTTTTGTTTGAGATAATTAGTTTTCAGTGTTAAGTGTATATATAAATTACACTGTCATTTGTGTTGCATAAGTTAACTCTTGCTCTTTTGGTCACAGAGCATGAATTTTCATAAGAGGTTGAAAGTCATTTTTAACTAACTTTAAAATGTATAAATGCACTATTTCAACTTCTTTTTTTTTTTTCCAATCTCTAATACTTCAGAAAAGAATGGAATAAGCAAACAAACTACAAAATGGCCACATTAGGAAAAGTACAGTACTGTATCATGTATTGATCACTCTACATGGGAGTCAAGTCTTGCAGGTTGTATAGAATTGTTGTTAACAAGTGCTTAAAATGATAACATTGGAATCTGTTAAATATATATATATATGCTGAGATTAGAATATGGAGCAAATGCTATCACTCCTTTATTAAGGGCTATAGCATTACACTCATCATTTCCCTGCTGTGTCTGACCAAAATAATAAATGTTTGTCACAGCTCCATTTAATTGCACTGTAATATTTTTTTCCCAGTCTAAATGTGTGTTTTATCACAAAGGAAAAAAATAAAATAAAATAATAAAATAATAATAATCTGTGCACTTCAGTGCTGCAGTTCTGAACACTGCAATGCCAAATTTAGGAAGGAGAAGCCTGGAGTGGAATTCCAATCCCTAAATCAGGCAACCAACCATCTCACCCAATGCACTGGGAAAGGCAGAGAATCAGGCCCCCGCAAGATAATGAACATCAAGAATGTGGTTCAGAGGAAATTTAAGAAAATTGCTCCAGTAAAATCTCAGTTCATATTCTGGGGTCAGAGCTGCAACAAAACCATTTCCATCTGCCTGGGATCTACAATCTGAAATTCTCTCCTTAAAACACATAACCCATTTACGTTCTATCAAACTTTTTATGTATGTATGTGTGTTCATATGCACGTGTGTTTTGGGAAGAGAAGGAGATGGGTGGCTCAGCTCTTTACCTTTCTCCTTCTAACCAACAGCGTAGTGAGCAGTACACATTTTCCCAATGAAAACTCAGGGTGAATTCACTAAGTTGGAAGAAGCTCAAGTCTGTCCCTTGACTTCCCTACAGTACCCTTTTCCTTTGAAAGCATGTAATTCCAGCAAACTATGTCACAGGCTGCAGAGAAAATAATTTATTATTATTATTATTATTATTATTATTATTATTATTATTATTATTATTATTATTATTATTAATAATAATAATAATAATAATAATAATAATAATAATAATAATAATAATAATAATACATAGCAGGAAGAGAAAAGAAAGTAACAGGGAAAGAAAGTTAAAATATAAATATGTATGTGAGGATTTGATGCTTTAGTAAACAGCTATTCCGGAGGCTCTTGCCATCAAGAGCAGTAGTTCTGTGGCTCTGTCCTGTGTTAGGAACTGCTCAGGTATTTTAATGCAAGCTATCACAGTGGAAACTAGGCCATAAACTCAGATCAATATATACAGTTTAAATAAGGATTCTGGTCAGGACCCTGGCCTGGCCTACACCTCTTCCTTTCACAGCATCCGAATTTTTAAATGATATGAATACATGGCTTTTATGGCAGACTACACTGGATATAAAACCCGTCTACTTCCGTGACACCTGTTCACATATCTGACACCTACAGTATAAAGCTTTTGAGAAAAAACTTGTGACCTCTTCAGACCAATGTTTCCAACCTAAAATTATTGCAATGTCTGACGAGTAAGTGTACTGGAGAAAGGAAGTCTGGGTTTTAGTACGGGCTCCACAATCTAAATATCTGATGTGTGAAGGCTACCAGGTCAAGTTCAGTCTCATATAAAACCACAATGCAAGCAACTTCTCCCAGGGCTCTTCACACTCTGGTACATGCTGTAAGCAGTAGGTTGTAAACTCATACTCTCCAATCAAACTTACTCTCGTTCAAGGATTTTTTTTTTTTCTTGTAAAATAGAACAGCTGCAGCAAGAGGGCTTGTAGTCTGCTGGTTGAGTTTTGGAGCCAAGAAAGAAGAACATGTGGGCCATAATGCTCTTACACTGCAGAAGATAAAAAATTTTGATTTTCTAATCCAGAGCCAGTCTCCTACCCACTAGATGGAAACAGGCAAACTACTTATCCAACGTTCCTTTCTTTATTTTTTTTTTTCATCATCCAATACTGTATCATTTTGCAGAGCTCCATCTGGCAAACATATCGCTACCCTAAGTTAAAACCAGATGATTTGAACTTGTCTAAAGTCATTGTATACTTAAGGGAACATAGTTTCTAGAGGGGCTGTATCAACATATAGAGATACCTGTGTTAACTTTCCATTCCAGAATAGCCAGAACCTGAATAAAGACATAATGTCAAATGAAATAATGATCCTATGACTTTTCTATTTGCTGCATCCATCATTGCTTGTAGTATGTGCACATATACACGTATATACATATGTACGTATATGTTTATGTATGCTTACACACACACACATATATCTCCCACAGAAAAAGTGGTTATTATCTCCCATAGAAACAGAGAAGTTGAATTTACTGTACATAGCACAAGTACGTAACAAGCAGAGTATCTACTGTAATAATTTTTGTTGTGTAGAGACTTCACAGATACTCTGAGTTCTGTTTTGCAAAATCTGCAATGTTAGATGTGGTAACTATTTTTGTTTTGTTTGTTTGTTTGTTTGCTTTGTTTGTTTTTTAAACATGGCTTGATATGATATAAATACACCCTTAACCAGTGCTACTTGTATAGTTATAAAGAGGAGGTGGGAGATTACCAGTTGGGAAAATTTAAAAGTAGCCCAGTACTTTTGCCTATTTGAAGGCATTTTCCATATTAGGAATAAAAACATACCCATTTAGAAGTCAAGTGTGAAGTCCAAGTCAAATTGCTTGTGTTTGGCTAAGTACAGGACTTTAATCACAAAAGAAAGGTGTAAGTGGGAAGCTTATTTCTTTAGATTTCTAGAATCCACAGAGAGAAGCAGGAGGCAAAAGGCATCAGATAATGAAAGGAGTCAAGGAAGATAGAACAGAACTCTTCATGGGTGCTCTTTCCCCTGTCTGATCCACTGGATAATTTGGAGTGGATAATGTAAGCTCTGGTTGTTCAGCCTGTGTATGGGTTTTAAAATGAGATGCTTATACTGAATTGTAAAGAACCAGATTCACTGGGACTTCAGTGCTGCATGATCTCTAACTTTACCACACTACAAAAAAAAAAAAAAAAAAAAAGTAAAAAATATTAACCAGAGGGATTCTGATCAACCTCATCCAGGAGCAGGTATTTCCTTAAAACAATTAGAGACAAGCCCCTTCTCCAAAGATATATATTTCGATACGTTATTCAAGAAGATCAGAAAATCTGGAAATTTAGGATTATGGCACTGGATAGGTTTAGAAACAGAATTATTTCCTAGCACTGACACACCTTTCCTGTGTAACTTGACTTAAAGAACCAAAACTTCAAATATCAAATCTAAAATGGATATCTTTTTCTTCTTTCCTGACTTGTCTTGTAGATGATAACCTTTACATGGCAGATGCTCTCTCTCAATACATATATGACATATATAAATCTCTCTTTATAGTTCCAAAGTATACAGCTGCAAGTACAAAAGGCTCCTTATCTAAATACTCTCTCTTGGAACTTACATATTACCCATAAATATTGTTACATCTTCTGACAAATTTTTACCTTCTTTTTCCACTTTGAAATTCCAGGGCCTCAGATGGCTTCCACTACTTCCCACCTCTCAGCACATCTCTTGGAAGAAGCAGGCTATTTGTCCTTCATGCTTCAACAGCAGGTCATTGTCTCCTTCCTTTTATTTGACTCGTATTTTTTTATTTCATATCTTGTTAATATTCAGCTTCTCTGGTTGCATTTTGATTATTTTTACGGTTCCTGAGCAATTTTAATAACACGAAGGTAAAGATGCTTAGAAGCTTTATTCTCGGGCAGGAAGAGAACAAGCTCTTTGGTCCTCCTGCCCCACATCCCTGTGAGCATTCAACACTCTCCAGAATTTCAGCGTTTCCTCCCCCATGCCTTTACTCACGGAGATCGGGTAGCCTCTGCTAACTCCTGCCCCGGCCCCCTCCCGTCCCTTGTCCCCGCCCTTAAGCCTAATCCTTTCCCCTGACTCTCCCACCTCCGTCCACGGACTTTCACGGGAGCCTTCTTGCCTCCGGCTCCCCCTGCATTTCGACGCTACAATTCTTGATCCACGGAACGTTTCCAGCCAGCCTAGATCCCTCCCACCCCCCGGCATGCACCGAGAAGCAAAGTCAAAGAAACCGACAGGAGAAATGAATTAATGCGCCTCAACGTGGCGCCAAGTCTCCTATCCCTATTTTTTTCTCCTAATGAAACCACTAATATATTTCTTGTGGTGCTTTCTCTCTCAGTGGCATTTTATCTCTTCTGTCCCGTTAGTAATTTATTGGGCAGGCGTTTTCAGAGCCAGTATTTGTCTTTTTCTCTCTTTTTGTCTGTTTCGTTTCTCTCTCTTGTCCCGTTTCCTCCCCCAGCTTCCCCCTCCCTCCGCAGTCCCTGCCCACCGCAAAGGCCAAATCTTCATCCTGGGGACCCGAAACGGCCACGGCAACTGTTGTAATTTGTTCGTGGTCTAATTGCATTAATTTGATAAGATCATCGTCAGCAGGATGTCTAATTTACTTGGAAGCAGCAGTCAGGGAGAAAAAAAAAAAAAAAAAAAAAGCTTTGACCAAATTAGCATGCCGCCGGGACCAAGGGTGCAGTCTCCATATGGCTCCCTGGCTTTCCCTATAAATAAACCTCCTCCGGTCCACCTCCGCGGTTGCATCCTCCCCTACCAGTATGCCGCAAAGTTCATCGGCGGCGCCGGACAGGAGAGGCGCAGCCCCGGGCTGCAGGAGGCACCCGGCGGCTGCCGCCCCCGCCGCCGCCCCCGCCGCCACCCCCGCCTCCTCTGACAAGGCACGGGGAAAAGCAGCTTTCCACTTGCACCACCGGAGGGAGGTGCAACTGGTTCTTTGCTCGTAGGCATCTGAAACCCGTCCAAACGATGCAGAAACTTTTGCGTGCCTGGCTCCTTTCTTTAAGGCCAGGCACCGATTTTTTTTTCCGCTGTGTAATCTCTTTTGTCAGAAGGGTGGGAGCTGGAAAGGGCGGCAGGGGGTGGGGGTGGGAGTGGGGGGTGGGGAGCAGCTGTTGTATTTCCACACAGCGCGTATTAGGAGTATCCCTAGAGAAATATATATGCGTGCACATACGTGCCTATGTAATTCTATGTATGTAGATAAGAATGTCAAAATGCACAGCTGTCAGTATCAGCCTTCTCCCCTCCTTAAGGGAGACACTGTACTCTGTAGGTACCATGAATTGTTAACAGTGCAGTAATCCCCTCCTCCCTCTCCCCTTTCTTCTCCGTGATCATCTAAATTATATATATATATATATATATATAATGCAATAATCTACGGTTCTACATTGTATAGAGAACACCAGAAAGCATGAAACGCTATAGACTGCAGAGGAGGAAGAAATGCATTTAAAGCAATGATAAAAATGGCGTGCAGGATAATTACCTCAAATTGCTATTCGCTTGACACCCTGACACTAATTCTGTTCAAGCCATTGGGACATACAATAAGGCAAATACACCTTCCTCGCCTGCTTGTGCAGGTATGAATGTGTGTGAAGAGGGGCAATAGGGATCAGATCGGGAGGAGGGGAACACTAAACTTTCCATCTTAAAAAATAAAAAAAAGAAAAAAAAGAAAAAAAAGAATAAATTAATTAATCTATTTAAGAAAAAGCATCTAAATAGATCGACAGCTTATAATGCCAGCGTTTTTAACGCTTGCTCTGTATGTGAATTGATTTTTTTTTTCTCCAGCATTCCCTCAGCAGTCGGATTTTTGCCACTGCAGCTCAGCAGAGGGTGTCAGATCTTTCAGAGTGCACCAGGTTGAAACGAGCAGAGCCTCTTAGCAACTCTCCCCCTGCGTGCCTGTGAGTGTGTGCGAGCTTAGCGTGCGGCTCGGCAGCAGCGGAAGAAAACGGAAAGAAGAGCGAGCGAGGGCGCGGGCGACGAGGGGAGGCAGCGCGGCCGGCAGGGCGAGGCGAGGCGCGGCGCGGTCGCTCGGTCGGTCTGTCAGTCCGTCGTTCTGTCGGGGAGCCCCGATCCCTCCGCAGGCTCCCGCCGCAGGCAGCATGGGCAGCGGCGCAGCGCAGCGGGGGCAGGGGGCGCCGCGCAGCGCCGGGGGCTCGGCGGCCATCGCCTAGGCAGCGCCTTCAGCACCGGCAGCCCGGACAGCTCCCGGCGGGCGGCCCCGCGGCCCCGCGCCACAAGGTCAGCCCGGCGCCGAGCCCGAGCCGGAGCGGGAGCCGCGCACACGCGCAGCCTCCGCGCACACCGCGGCGCGCTCCACCCGCTCCTCTCCGGCATGCGGCGGCTGGCGGCGGCCGGCACCGTTTCCCTGACGGTGAGACAGCCCGGCCGGCAGATCTCCGCTTAGCTTCTTGCCCGGGAACCGTCAGGGAGGGAGGGGGGTGGGGGGAGAATCGAGAAGGGGGATTATTTTTATTTTTTTCCTCTACTTTTTTTTTTTTTCGTGCCTTGCAGTACGTGCCTGGATAGTTTGTGGATATAATTATTGACTGGAATCCGGGCTGTTGCAATTCTATGTGTGTGCTGCGGGGGGGGGGGGGGGGAAGAGAGGAGAAAAGAAAAAGCCCCCCCCGCTCCTCCGCTGACCCTTCTTGCTCCCTCTCCCGCATTCCCCCCCCCGCGACCTCGACCCCCTCCCCCCCGTTGGTGGTGTTTCGGACATTTCATGTATTGAATGGACTGGAATTGCTTTCCGTGTGAGGAGGATGGTTGCTGTTACTTTGTGATGAAATCGGGAATGAATTGCTCGGTTTAAAAATGCTGCTTTGGATTCTGTTGCTGGAGACGTCTCTTTGTTTTGCTGCTGGAAACGTTACAGGGGACGTTTGCAAAGAGAAGATCTGTGCCTGCAACGAGATAGAAGGGGATTTGCACGTAGACTGTGAGAAAAAGGGATTTACCAGCCTGCAACATTTCACCGCCCCAACTTCCCAGTTTTACCATTTGTTTCTGCATGGAAATTCCCTGACTCGACTTTTCCCTAATGAGTTTGCTAACTTTTACAATGCAGTCAGTTTGCACATGGAAAACAACGGTTTGCATGAGATTGTTCCTGGGGCTTTTCTTGGGCTGCAGCTGGTGAAACGCTTGCACATAAACAACAACAAGATCAAATCGTTCAGGAAGCAGACTTTCCTGGGGCTGGACGATCTGGAATACCTCCAGGCAGATTTTAATCTATTGCGGGATATTGACCCGGGAGCATTTAGGGACTTAAACAAACTAGAGGTGTTGATTTTAAATGACAATCTCATCAGCACCTTGCCCCCCAACGTGTTTCAGTATGTGCCGATCACCCACCTCGACCTCCGGGGAAACCGTCTTAAAACCTTGCCTTATGAGGAGGTCCTGGAGCAGATCCCAGGCATTGCTGAAATCCTGCTAGAGGATAACCCCTGGGACTGTACTTGCGACCTGCTGTCGTTGAAGGAATGGCTGGAAAATATACCCAAAAATGCTTTGATCGGCAGAGTGATTTGTGAAGCTCCCACTAGATTGCAGGGCAAAGATTTAAATGAGACCACAGAGCAAGAGCTGTGCAAAAAGAACAGAGTGGATTCTAGTCTAGCTGCTCCCCCTGCTGAAGAAGAAACCTGCGATCCTGGTCCCATTCCAACCCCCTTTAAAATACATGGCAAGGAAGACCCTGCCACACCAGGATCTGGTCCAAATGGAGGTACAAAGATTCCTGTCAACTGGCAAATCAAGACTAGACCCACTGCTGCTGTGTCGACAGTTAGCGCAAAGAGCAAGCTACTGACTACATTGTCCTGCCCTCAGATATGCAGCTGTGATCAGATCCCTGGCTCGGGTTTAAAGGTTAATTGCAATGACAGGAATGTGAGCAGCTTGGTGGATTTGAAGCCTAAACCATCCAATGTGCAGGAGCTGTTTCTGAGAGACAACAAAATACACACCATCAGGAAATCCCACTTTCTGGATTACCGGAAACTTAATTTACTTGATTTGGGCAACAACAACATAGCCACCGTTGAGAACAACACCTTCAAGAACCTCTTTGATCTCCGATGGCTGTATATGGATAGCAACTACCTAGACACCCTGTCCCGGGAGAAATTTACTGGGCTGCAAAACCTGGAGTACCTGAATGTGGAGTTTAATGGGATCCAGCTCATCATGCCTGGAACCTTCAATGCAATGCCCAAACTGAGAGTCCTCATCCTCAACAACAACCTACTGAGGTCTCTCCCAGTCGACGTCTTCGCCGGGGTCTCACTTTCCAAACTGAGCATACACAACAATTATTTCATGTACCTCCCAGTAGCAGGGGTGTTGGACCAGCTCACCTCCATCACCCAGATCGATCTGCATGGCAACCCGTGGGACTGTACTTGCCCTATTGTGCCTTTCAAACAGTGGGCGGAGATGTTGCGCCCCAAGGTGATTATGAGCGATCTGAGGTGTGAGTCCCCAGAAGATTTCTTCAAGGAGGATTTTGAGTCTCTCTCCAATGACGTGATTTGCCCTCAGCTGAAAATATCACCCACACTAAGTTCTACCAACAAAAACAGCACCGGCTTTGCAGAGACAGGCACTCACTCCAACTCCTACTTGGAGACCAGCCGGGTCTCCATTTCGGTGCTGGTGCCAGGGCTCCTGCTGGTTTTTGTGACCTCTGCTTTCACGGTGGTTGGCATGCTGGTGTTCATCCTGAGGAACAGAAAGCGGTCCAAGAGGAGGGACGCCAACTCGTCTGCATCTGAAATCAACTCCTTGCAGACAGTCTGCGACTCATCCTACTGGCACAACGGGCCCTACAGCACCGACGGGGCCCACAGGGTATACGACTGCGGCTCCCACTCCCTGTCGGACTGAGGCGGGGGCGGGGGCGGCCGCCACCCGGGGACCGGCCCTGCGCTGCTAGGGAGGTACACGCCAGTCAGGAACGTCTCTGCACCTCGGCTTCTTTCTGTGAGAAATAAAAAACGCGCGCACTCGCCCTTGTCCCCCACTGCAAGCGCTGTGCCCGGTGCTCGCTGCGGGGAGGCCGGCGCCGGGCCGCAACCCCCCCAGATCGGCGCAGCCCCCCGCGACGGGAGCATCTCCCGCCCGTACTCCGCCGGGGCGGCAATGGACGAGCGAAGGCACTCTTCCTGCTGCCCCGGCAGCGAGAACCACGGCTGTTGGTTTTGTTGGGCTTTTGTGTTGTTGTGCTGGGAGTCGTTTTGCTTTTCCGCCTTCTTCCTTTTTGGACGCAGCCCTCTCCGGAAGGCGAGGAAGAGGAGGGGGACGGAGGAAAGGCTGGTGTCAGCATCCTTCTGAGAGCAAAGCAGGAGCGGAAAGTTGCACGAAGGCATGAATGTAATGTAAATAAATGACTCCGACTCCGAAACAGACAAATGAACAAAAAGCAAAATAATAATAATTAAAAATAAAGACAGACAAACAATCAAACAAACAAACAAAAAAAAAAACAAGTGCTGCATGGCTCGCATGGATACAACGCACCCCAGGGACGCTCCAGCCCCCAACTGGAAGCAACGTCTAGTTCACACCATCATCCCTCTTACCTG
Source organism: Anas acuta (assembly GCF_963932015.1). Classification (NCBI taxonomy): domain Eukaryota; kingdom Metazoa; phylum Chordata; class Aves; order Anseriformes; family Anatidae; genus Anas; species Anas acuta. Next base: position 47,407,775 of record NC_088979.1, on the reverse strand, counting down.
ATAAGTCCCTTCATATCAAACCTTCTATATAAGAAATACAGTATAATAATAAAAGTGCCATTTCGCCATTTTTGTGTGATCAATAGGCAGTAGAAATCGTACTTTTACTGTGGAAAAGTGTAAAGGTTTTATTTAAGACATAGTTGCATGAATATTCTCATCTGATTTTTTTTTTTTTCATTGAGGAGGGGATGACTTTATTGGGAGATATCTGTTTTCTTGATGGTGGGTTTAATTTCTTTGTTTGGGGGAGGGGGGAGGCTTTGATTTTGTTTTCTCTCTCTTCTTTTTCAATATACATATTCAGTATTGCCTTTCCATCTGAATGTAAAAATTAGTACCCTTGATTTATATTATGGTAACAGTGTAAACATTCAAAGAAAAAAAAAAATCCAGGCAGTTAAGCATGACCAATTAATGTCACTCTAGTGCTTAGGCTGCAAAGTTTAATGGTAGAAAATTCTGTGCTGTTGTAAATCTTACTATAACTTGAGGAAATCAGAACTGAGGAAGCAAGTGAAACTTACTAATTCTATTCGAGGATTTTATAATGGCATATTTTTTCAGTATTAAAGTGAAAATGTTTTCAACTCCTGGTCCTTACCATTTTTCCAGTACCAGCTCTTGCAAGTGGGTTATTTGGGTTTAGGGGACAGAGCCTCCTTTCAGTGCTCTCTGTGTGTGCTTTTCCCTTCCCCCCTCTCCCCCCCCCCCCCCCCCTTCCCTCTCTCTCTCTCCCCCTTCCTCTCTCTCATTCATTCACATGCAGAGGCATAAACACTCTTTCCCAATGTAAATAACACACAGAAGTTTCCTGCCTCCTCTTCCTTGCCTCTCCCTCTCTCTCTCCTTTGTAATGTGGCAGTGAATCCCTTTATTAATACTGTGAATCTCTTGCTGCTGCTGCTGCTGTTGCTGCTGCTGCCACCCCTTCTGCACACACTGCAGATATATAAGGGTGTTAGTGGGAATTTGATTAAATTGACTCTGCCTACCTCGGTCTCATTAAACCAGAGACAGCTTTCACTGGTCAGCACTTCAGTCCTGTATGCAGTTTGCTGGACTGCTGACAAGGTGAGGCTACTGCATGCAGCTGGGCTTCAGCAGCTACTGAAAGTGGGAAAACTAATTAGTGAAAGGAATTTCCCATCCCTGCTCTGGATTGCTGCATCTTTAATATTAGATGCTGAAACAAACACAGTGCAGGGTTGTGGTTAGACTCAGGCAACTTGCATTTGTTCCTGTTTGTGTATGGGAAAGTGCCCCTAACCCCTGTAATACTCGTAGAGGCAAAAGCCCCTTCAAATCACTTGTAACTCAGAGCTCGAGTCCCAGTGGAGATATAGAGAATTTCAGTCACGTTGCTTCTAGCTTTCTTCAGGCAGAGAATCCTTTTAAAGAGTAAAACACCATAAGGGACTTGCTAAACTTCAAATACTGACTCGGTTTGCTTTATAGAAAATGCCCACCTTTGGGATATACAATGAGAAAACAGACATACATACACAGACACTGCAATTGATACACTCTTGAAAACGAGGCAGAAGCCTGATCCCAGGTGTTACTGAAGTATTAAATGTGAGGAATAGATCATTCTTACAGAATCCTTTATCGATATGGAAAAGTCTGCAGTCTCCTAGAAAATACCTTGAAGTTTGATTGTGCAGCTCTGGAAACAGACTGTCCTGTTTAATTATATAAATCATTTCAATTCCAAGGACCCTTCTTTATTTTCTCCTGCTTTGTTAGACTGATTGTTCCACAGAGGCATGCTGTATAAGACAAGGTGATGGCAGTAGAGTCACTAGTTTGTTATTGTGCTTGAGAAGAAAAAGAAAATGCTACAAGGCAGTATTTCTGCTCTTAAGAGGCCATCAACTTCAATTTAAGCATAGCCTCCCCAAAATATTTAAGAATAAGAAAATACACTGGACTACCACTTAAATCATGCTGCCTTTTCCATGATATTGCAGTGATAAAATTGAAGAAGTGAGAGCAGTATGAATACACCCCATGCTAAAAATCATTATTATGTTACAGCCACTGTTATGGAGGTTAAAATAAAAGATATAGTATATTAAATATGCCAAGTCACTGGCTGAGGCCAGACATGCATGCAATCCAGATCATATAATACTAAACATATATGATTATGATTCATCATTGAGATATAGAATAAGCTTGTAACTTTGATCCTCCACTTTCCTTAAAGTGCTAGTTCATTAGCACACTTTCATAGAAATGTTGGTTCAATTGGGATATTGAAGCCATGCATTTATGAATGTTTCTGTGTTGCAGGTGGGGGAAAAATATATATATATATAAACAACCCTTTTTATTTCTGTGACACTTTCTGATTTTAACACTTCCGTGTGTTTAGTCTGTCAGATACTCTCCCTTCAGACACATAGATCATCTAACTCTTTGAGACCACATCATTATCAAGTTTTGAATTACAGTGTTTATCTTATTTGTAAAATTTGCACTTCCAAGGTCATAATATTAACAAACAAACAAACAAACAAAAACACTCCCAAGAAAGAAAGAAAGAAAGAAAGAACGAAGGAAAGAAAGAACGAAGGAAAGAAAGAAAGAAAGAAAGAAAGAAAGAAAGAAAGAAAGAAAGAAAGAAAGAAAGAAAGAAAGAAAGAAAGAAAGAAGGAAAGAGGATGCATTGAAGGATAAGGAAGTGCAAATATGTGAAACGTATATTTAGCTGTCTGTCATTAAAAACAGCAACAACAACTGTATATGTTTTAATTTATATCAAGCTTGTTTTAATAATACTTTTAACATTAGAAGCCTGAATAATATCCTTTTCAGTACATGATTTTTCTTTTCTGCTAATTCAAGAAGAATCTCATAACTTCCAGCATAACATATATCACATTAAGTTACTTCTCTCTTGTTTCATTCATCATAATAGATTTCTTTTGTTTCAGAAAGGACGTAGATGAAAGAAACAGATAATTAGTTAGTTAGTTGAAACAGATAGTTAGTCAGTTGAAACAAAACAGAACACTGCAAAATACTTTTTTTTTTTTCTCTGAAAACACTTCATCTAAGAATAGCCTAGACTTTAAACTGTTGCCATAGAAATATTTCTGTATGCATGGTAGCCTCTTACATGCCATTGCAGAAGACTGAATGGAACTTTAACATTGATAAAGTTTTAAATTAGGTGTTACATATCTTTTTGAGCATAATTGTACAGATAAAACTGCAGAGGGGTGTGTTGTTACATTGCTTTACTAGTTTTTTTGGTTGTGCCAGATTACTTTATAACTTTAGAACAATTCCATTGAATATACAATCTTTCAGATCTACTAGTAAACTGAGATGACACAAACTGTAACAAGAGTGGGATCAGATTTTGTCTAATGGAAAAGAAAAGGATTTCTCTACTTTACTCAAGTAGAAAAGATGTTAAGATAACATTTCACAGTTTCTTAAGCTGGTGGCAAAACTCATTAGGGCAGCAAGAAACCATAGCCTTTATTAGCCATGAGCTGTTTTCTAGGTCTCCCACATATAAAAGTTTCTTCCCAAAGAGAGGTAACTCTTAGTAAAGAGGTAAACCCTTTCTCTGTTGAGCATTTTTCACTATATTTTTGTTCATGTGTGGTCCAGAGTGAGCATTTCTAGATGATTATGGACTTCCTCAAATAGATGTTTTTGTATTTAGAAAAGTTTCTGTAGGTATATATGTAAAGCAGGATAATTTATTTGACTGAAACTTATTCCATGTGTATGTTCAGTTCAGATTTGTATGACTTTTGTGATTTATGGTACAAGAATTTCAGTGTAATGGACAGGACTTCTGAACTGGCTACTGCATGAGTACTTCTTTTTTCACTATTTGGGAACAAGTCAGAAAGGGAAGAATTCACGGTATATATTGGTAAAATACCATTGCACTAAATCACCCAGATATTTGTTTAATGTTTAAAATGCTCTGAAGCTGTATGGAAATGGCCAATGAAAATTACAGGAAACATTTTATTATTATCCTCAGTTTTTCCCAAACATAGAAATATTATCATTGGAGAAAATGTGGACTGAAAAGTGCTTCAAATACTGTGTTAGTTATTCATTCAGATTATGTATATCAGTAGTAGCTTAATGGGTAAACTTGTAACAGATGATATTCAACATAATTGTCTCAGAGTTTCAGAAACTGTTGTCTTATTATCTTGTAGTTGGAGAAATATAAAAGAGATTCTTCAGTATTACTTCTTCAAGATTAATTGCCAGGTCAGTCAACATATCATCATGCTGAATGGTTTCATTTACCCGATAAAGTTTCTGAATCAATTTCTGTTTATACTTTTTAAATGCATTCTTCAGTTATGTGAGAGAGGACCAAACTCAGAAGAAATATCCCTGAAGAAAATAGCAGTCTCCTACATCAGTCACTTGAAAGCTAAGACTGAAAATGCATAGTGAAGGAAGGACAGAAATAACCCATTGTAGAAGACACAGTTAACTCTAAGGGAATGACTGCTTTGAGTGCCATTGTTTTAACATTATTGGTGGGACAAAGTGCTTTACAATATTATCGGTTGTATCAGAACTCCTTTTCCATGTTTCTCCCTTTCTATTAGATTGAAATATTGATCATTTTCAGAAAGTTTCCAACTAAGCCAGTAGAAAAAATAACCTTAGCTTTTAATGACTTTTGTTGATGTCATGACTGTTCAGACAGAGCCCTCAACCTTTGATCTCAAAGCAGGTTTGTATAAGCATGGTTTGTCTTTTTTTTTTTTTTTTTTTTTTTACTTTATCATTCCTGAATCAATTGCAACTGTCTTGCAAATGGACATTTTAACAAACAAAATTAATCAAAATGTGGCTTGTGGGAAAACAAACAACAAAAAAAGGAATATGAAGCTAGTGTTTTGTTTTGTTTTGCTTTCTTATTCTTTTAAATGAGAGTTCAGGAGAAGGGTCAAAAAGGTAGTGCAGATGAGCTGTGAAGAAATTAAGAAGTAGTGGAAAAAATTAAGTTATGTGTTTCACTTTCTGGCTCACTATATAACCTAGAGTGTAGGCTATACACCTCTCACCTATCTTGATGGGTTTGATTGAGGTGCTTGTGCACAAACCAGCAGTGTCCTCATGCATGAGGCTGATAGATACAGCATAAAGACTAGGGTACACTCATAAGTTTTTGGAGTGTGACTAGAGCCTAGGTGGGATACATTAGAACATTTAAAATTCCCAGTCATGTGGGAAGAATTGAATTGTATCATGGATATACACCAAGAGGCTGGTGACTTGGTTCACTTGGCCCACATAATTTATTTGAATTACTCTTGTATTTGAGCTGTCTGCATGGTGTTAAAAGAAAAGACTCAAGGTTAGAAAAAGATATGGTCAGCTGGTGATCATGCAAGATACTTTAAGATACCACAAATAGCACTGTGTGGCTATGAATGGGCAAAGTATTTAAACTCTAAATGTAAGTAAGTTATATACACCTGAACCAGAGATTATTAAACACAGTTTAGAACTCAATCAAATCCTTGAAATTATACAAAATGTCAAAGATGGTTACCTGAGACATGGCATTTCATTTTCAAAAGACGACTTAAATTTAGAGAGTATTAGTTGGGTCAAATGCACCCCACACATTTTTTTCCATCTGTTTTCTTAACTTGGATTTTATTTTTGTCTTTTAAAAAAATCCTACTTCTTTGACTTGGAGATTGTATCCTAATGACTGCTTTTGAATAGGATGGACTCCTATTTCAGCCAGTGCTTTTAGAAATTGATATAGTACATAACTATAATAGAAACGTCATAACATATTAGAACACTAAGGAAACAAAAATATAACAACACCAACAAATCCGGACAATTATTGCTTCTCCTGTAGTAGCAAATAACTGGTTCTTGGGTCAAGCTTGAAATATAAATGAGGAATACAATACTCCAGGGTTATAGTCATTATTGAAGTCATTAAGAGGATCACAATGAGAGATAAATGCTAGCAATGGATGAGAAAATATAGTAGTAAGTGTTTTAGAAGGAAATATCTTTTGTGAAAAAAAGTGCCAAGCTGTAAATGGTTTTTCACCGGAGGATTGAAAAGGGAAAAATATAATTTAATTAAGGACACACTGTAACAACCTATTCACATGAGGTATCATAAAAAGAAGACAGATGGTAGGAAATATTTAAGTGCAGGATGTAGAAGATGTGGCTAGACCCCAGAGTCTATTAGTCATATTGTAAGTGGATGTATCAATTTGCTCAAATCATATATGGCATGACAAAGTTGGTGGTATTGTGGGCACTCTGCAAAAAAATGTGAACTTTTAAAAAGAAGTGATATCACTTGGACTGGGTACAAAAGGGGAGAATGAAAACAAAAAATGTAAAAGATTTTTTTTCCACAGTTACAGCTTGGGAAGTGAATTCTTGGGAAGAGATTCTCTCTTATGTGTCATGGTAGTTGACCTTGACCTTGACTTGAAGTGCAAGTAAAGGGATAACCTACTGAAATAGTCTTTTTTTTTTTTTTTTTCCCTACATTTTCATGTGAGTACATTTTAACTGTGGTATTAATCTTATATCACTGTCACAAATTTTGTTCTACCCTATGACACTAAAAATGGTGGATAATTATATTAGTAATGGTAAAAATAATATTGATATCTTTTAGGTTAAAGGGTTTTCTCTTTTCTTTCTTTATACAGTAAATTAAGATGCATATGTCCTATGGGCAGAAAACAACCCAAATGTACTTTATCTCCCTCTCTCTCTCTCTCTCTCTTTTTTTTTTTTTTTTTCCTTGGCTTTTGGCTTTTGTCATTTTCATGCTTTAAGTTATGTATGCATAAGTAAGAAGATGATGCACAAACAAAAGGTAGCAAGAGTAAGAAAGAAGAGGAATGCACAGGAATTAAATTATTCAGGAAGAAGAACTGTAGGCCTGAACTGAAAAAAAACTACTTGTATTGACTTAAAGGTTCTTTGAGGAGCAGGAGGCAATAAGTTTTTGAAAGACCTTTCAATGACCATGTTGTTATTAATAAACAATAATATTAACTAACTAAAATTTTACTATAATATGAGAGTTTTCAAGAACAGAATAAATTATATTTAAGATTATTAGATTGTTTATTTTGACCTTATAATAAGACATTATTGAAATTAAACTGTGAAAAAAGAAGTGGTTCTTGCTACAGATTCATAAATTACTAATTTGTCCACATTTATTAGCTTAGTTACATACGTATGTATTAAATAAGACTCATCCGTATTTTAAACAAATTCATAGTACACATAGGTTGCAACCTGAATAATAAATGTAAGGATTCTTAGTTGATTTTTGCATTACATCTGAGCATGTCTGTCATGTTATGGATACTGAGAATTCAATAAATGTGAAGGCAAAAAATAAAATAGGTTTAATATTTTAAAGGATACATTCTGGCTGTCAGTGTTACATCATAAGTAGAGTATTGTTCAGGTAATTCCGTAATATAGTTTATATATGTGGATATAGTTGGTTATGTGAAAGCTATAAATTTCTGATTATGAGGCAACAAACTTATAATAAAGACACTTAACAAAGACTTAAATTTAAGATAATTGTTGTGGAAGAATTGAGAGTACTCAATCATAACCAATATGATAACAAAAAAAAAATTACAGATTGTTTTAACATATATATTTAATCCATACCTTTAAAAACAAAAACAAACAAACAAAACAAACAAAAAACTAATTCCCATCCACAGATAAACACCTGAAATTTTCAGTCGATTTTTTTTTTTTTTCCCTAAATGTTGGAATTTAAAAGTCCATTTAAAACTTTTTTTTTTTTTTTTTTTTTTTTTTTTGTGTGTGTGTGTGTGTGTGTGTGTGTGTGTGTGTGTAGAGATCAAGAAGTCAGTTGCAAATACCTGCTCTATCTTGATCAGGAATGTCAGTCTTAAATTCTCATATAAAACCAAATTGTGAAACAGTAATGTCAAACAGAAAACTTTCTTTTTTATTTTTTTTTGGAGTTCTTTACTACTTCTGCCCCAGACAAAATAACTACAGAGCAGGCTAGCCTTTCACAAGTGGGCACAATAAAATTTGTACTTACAATTTGAGTGTAAGATTTAATTCTACTTGTTCATTTGAAAGTGTGAATATGCATGGCGTGGGCTCAACATTTGACTCAGAAATTCATTAATGGTCTTAAAAGTTCATTTTAATTTTTGTTGGGCTTTGTTTGGTTGTTTGATTGTGGTTTTGTTGTTTTTGTTTTCACTTCCAGTTTCCTAGGGTTTAATTACAAATTTCCTTCTCATAAATCCCATAGGACATCTGTAACCTCTTCTGATGTCCCTGCTTTTGGCTTTTCCTGACATTGCTTGACTGGACAAGCATATGAAAATACATCAGCAAGAATTTTTGTGTAATTAAATAATAAAGAAATAGGAATGAGTTTAGTTTGTCATGTCAGCTAATATTTTTTATATTAAAACTACTAGAGTAAATTGGCAGGATTATTTTAAATGGATGTCCAACAACATAATACATAATACTTTTTGAACTCAAGTTAGACGTATAGGACTGGGTTTTAGAAGGATCTTAAAGCATTTGAGTTGTCCTTCGTTAGGTACCTGACACTCTTCACGGAATCCTAGGGTGCCTGAGATACTTGTACAGGTTTAAAACATTTTATTTTTCCTGACTGGCAACTGTATTCCTAGCAAGATGTTTTAGCATACATTAAGTGGATGATTATGTTAAGGCATCTTAACTGTTCCCTGGCTGGAATGCAAGAGTCATACTGTGGGCATATGAATTTAGAGATCTCAATTGGTAACCAAGCAGCTCCTAAGGCTGAGTGAGCTAAATCATCACTTTTATCATCACTATTTAACTTTTATATTGCTAAAGTTAAGTGTGATAAATATCACACTTATGAATAACATCTTCAGGATGAAACTTTTGATTAAAAATAAGAATGTATACATATAAAAATGAAGCCAAAGACTATTCTTCATATATTCATATCTTTTTTTTTTTTTTCCTGTCATATCACAATTTATTATAAACAAAACAAAACATTGCAGATACTTGCAACTGATAATCTTTGGTGAACTTTTTTATTTTTGTATTTTTTCAATGTTATGACACAGTGTTATATATATATGACACAGTGTTATATATTTGTTTGTAAAATAAAAATAACAACAGCAATAATAAAAATGAGGGATTTTGTTAAGTCTTTTATTTTATTTTCATTTTTTCAAAGGAGTCCACCTGTTGGCTTCAGGAGAACATCCCTATATTAATTCAATACTAATGAGATCAAAATAAAGCTTTATCACAAAGAATATCAGCCAGCTAACATTTATAACAAAATTTGTGCTTAATTTTTTGATAACTACAAAATATTTTATGTAATATTGCCCCAAATAAACAGAAAAAATCTGGTTTATTTTACTAATTTGGTCCAATCAAGTAACAAAAACAACAACAACAACAAAACCACCACCAACAATCATATATATGCGTATATATATATATGTATAAGTCAATAAAAGGGAAAGATGAAAATAGCTTAAGTACAACACCTTGTTTCTTAGAAAACTAAGCTAAGTACTTATGTCAGTAGTTACTGAAAGATACCAATCATAGACTTCTCCATCATCTCTGAATCTGTAGAATAAGTGTAATTCTAGGTAAAATCCATAATGCACATATTTATTATGTGTATAACCACAACAATATAACCACAATTGGTACTAACTGACAAGGCAGATTGAAGGTTTAAGGTCAGAGGTCAAAATACTAGATTTTTTTTTTTCCTCTCTTTATGAAACCCTGATTCTGACAAAAGATCTAAGCTTCCTTAAATCAGTTTTGATTACGTTTTCTTGGATTGTAGATTATATACATCAGATTGATAGATGTGGCTATTAAAACTTCTTGTTTGTTGTAAGCTCTGAAGCTGACTTTGTACATTCTGATGAATTTCTCATATTTGCCTCCTACTGAGCAAGTCACCTTTGGCTTTCTGCACAGTCAATGGAGAGAAGTGGGAACTTTAAGGCTCAACATGATATTTGGGGATGTCAAGAGGAGTTCAACTGCAGACTAAGACACCAAATTAAGGTTCCTAAATACTGTAATATGGATGTGAATTGAGCACTTAAACTCTTGTTACAGACAGTGAAGGTTTAGTTAGTACAGTCAATGGAAAATAGATATAGTTGCAACTCAGTTTAAATAGACACTTAACAAGAAACTAATTTTTTAAACATTTAGTATCATTTGGGTTTCTGGGGGTCACAGGCTAGAGGCCTCTGGGATGGGATCATCTGGCCTCTAGCTGTCACTAGACTGCAATTCTTTTCTTGGCCCTGTGTAGTATTTATGAGCCCCATGGGCGTGCTGCGTGTCCAAGGTATCCTAAGGCATCTCAAATGGTACCAGTCATTTACATTTTCAGCAATATTTCTCATTGTATCTGGAAATTAGATGCTTTGTTCACTTTGGTACAGCTATATTTGGAAGTCTTAATCTCTAGATAAACCTATCCATATTCATAAAGAAATAAAGTATGTTTGAAAAGTTTTATTTCTTTCCATTGACTTTAACAGGAATCTGAGGCACCTAGTCTAAATATATATCAATAACTATAGACAGCTGCATTTCCTACAATTAATTCCACGCTTTGAGTCTTTCATACTCCTTTGTTGTAAAATGGCATATTTCATTTATCATCCTGTATAGAGACTTGAAAATTCAGATATCTAGCCTCTCCCTCTTCCCCCTTGCCCCAGCAGACAGGATAACTGGAGAATACTGGCTCTACACTTCATCTGAGCTCCCAGTTTCCACGGGCACTTTCCACCACATCTGAGAGTCTGATTCCATGATGAAAGGGTCCTACTCAGCATAGACATATTTGATTCTTGGATTATGTCTTGTTTTGAGTGGTAGTGGTGGTAAAATACAGAAGTTTTGGCTCTTAATCTCTCAGGGACATTAAAAATACAAGTGAAATATGAAAATATGAAAATATATGGAAATTGTTTCCTATCTCGGAAATATCATATATATGCAGAAACGTCATGTCAATTCAAACTAAGTAATGCTGATGCCTATTAATGAAAGCAGTATTTTCCTCCATTCATACATTTGTGTTGTATTTATTGCAGAAAATTACATGCTATTACATAAAAATCCATGTTAAAGATAAGTTTATACTTTCCTCCTGAAAATAATTTTGAAGTTATGAGTAGGATTAGTGGAGACCTTGACAGGATAAAACACAAATTGTTAAGAATTTAACTATTTAAAAAGTTCCCTTACATGCTTCTGAAACAAGGTGTGAAATCCATTTCCAAGTTAAAGTCACTAGAACTATTTATGGATTTATAGTAATTAACTACATGACCTGTTATCTTCAGTCAGATTTAAATGATAACAGAAGACAGCATTAAAGCAAAAAATTAATTGGCCTGAATTACTTAGTTTCAGAACTATCAGCAATGGTTTTAAATCAAATAAGTGTTGTCATCTGGCTTCTGTCTCTCATGAACAAGACTGTACTACATAACAACCATAAATAATTCATAAAAGATAGTTTGAGGAAAAAAAAAAATTACTTCCCAAAAGTCTGTATTGAAATAGAATTATCATTTGAAGAGAAATCTGAGGAGGGTGAAGCAGAATGAGGAATTTCATGCTGTATTTTTCACTACATTAGGCAGCCTGTGTGTGACAAACAAAAACAGATCAAGTTTTCATTCCTAATTAACTATGATCCTTGCAAATTATGCATATGAACACAATTCTGTAAGCAAGTTTTAATTATTTTTCATGTTAATATAGTACTTCAAACTACATATTGTACATGACTATTATGTCCATCACCACACTGTCTTGCTCATCAGGTTCAGTGTGTTATTAGCATTTTCCTGAATTGCTCTAAACAATGGTACAATAGTTTCAGTTCACTAACTATTCTCTCATTTTACCATCTATCAAACTAAAGTTTCAAGCTTGAATTCTATCATATAATTTGTGTAACAAACTATTTGTAAATGACCAGGCAGATCTTAGAGAAAATTTTAAAAATTAAGTTATATATTTTTTAGCAGTTTCACAATATTTTTAAAAGTCACATGGAAAATCAATTGCAATATATAGATAAGTCTTCAGAAATATGAAGGAAGACTTTTGCTTTTTCAATTCAACAGCTATTATGATAATAATGCATTAGTCATGGTGGAGAATCTGGAGTTGCCTTACAAAATTGGAATAATTGTTTTGCATTCCAAGTTTGAGATATTTCAAAACTTTCAGATCACATGTATAGCCAAGACTAAAATAAAAGCTGTCTCACTTCTTCATCCCATTATTTTGATAATATATAATACAAAAGCAGCTCAAATGAATACAGAAATTAAGTTTAAAAACAGTAATAATGTTACCAAAAGAAAATAAAAATGTTAATAAATAGTATTGTAGTCAATATTATAAACAAATAAATAAGAGAACAAAAAACTTCATAAATTGTAAGATACATGGAATATTTTTCTCTTTCCTGTCACAACCTCTTTCTTCCTACTGATTTCTATGTAAGAATCCTGTTAACATCTTTAACATATCGCTTACCCACCCACTGCTATATAAAATATGATAACCTGATTTTAATATGTAATATACTTCCATGAATTGACATTCAAATCAAGAAGTGTGAGAGTATCTAATAGTAGAATCATTATATTCCTATTCATAGTCTTTTACGTTGATGTAAAAATCAGCATAAACAGGGCCTAATCAAGGTTACTATTATGTTTGCTTGGTTTTATGAATGGTATATTCTACTATATCTTACAAATAATAAAAAAAAAAAAATCAATGATGTATTCAGTGAACATAATGTAGTAATTGTTGGCAAATCTTTGACCACTAGAGTCAAATTGTTAAGTCCCTGTGTTGACTTGTAGTAACATAATATCTAGAATATCTACCTTCTAATATAATATCTAAAACATATGTTTGAATTGGAGCAAATACAGGTATGGATATGCTGGTGAGCTGAGATAAATTGAGTGTTAATCAGAAATCAATTATTTCTTTCTAATTTGGGCACTGAAAAAACAGCTACAGAAGAAAGCTTGTTCATATTGATGTTAAAAGAGTGAATAAAACAAGTAAATTAGAATCTTAATGTATATATCATTTAAGACACCTTAAAGTATCTGAGAAATCTGTATGGTGATGGTAGATGTGACACAGTACTTATAAGAACCTTCTGGAAAGACATCTGGAGACTATATACTGTATTCTAGGAAACCTGAAATGTTGCTGACACTTCTGTTAAGGCAACCGAATAAGAAACATAAAGCTAATAAATGATGCTAATATCAGTTGGCTCAAGATTCCTACCCAGGACTTTTCTTAATCTGTTAAAAAGTCATACTGCTTCTTATTTTTCTTTTCTTTCTCATGAATTATGCTTTTATTTTCAGTTAAACTGCACACAGAAATTTTCTTTCTACCTCATGTATGTAAATTATATATGAATTCCAAGTATCTGCTTATTTCAAGTCTGCTGGTAGAACACAGGCTTTACTTTGAAAGCTTCTAGAAAGGTAATAGTATCAGTGTTTCTTTGTTAACACACCAAGGCAAATCTTTTTATTATTATTATTATTATTATTAATAATAATAATAGTAATAGTAATAGTAATAATAATAGTAATAGTAATAATAATAATAAAAATAAAGCATTAGTTAAAGCAACTAGGAAAGAAAAATGTTTATAATTCTATTCAAAAAAAAAGGAAAAAAAGAATGAAATCTCAAATATATATATATATTTGTTTGTTTCTTTTTAACTTTTTTTTTTTTTTTTTCACTGATGAAATATACAAACCAACTAAAGAAAAATAAATGTATTAGAAGTGCCCGTCATTTTAAAATTCATCATCAGGCCTTAGTATAAGTGAAAGACTTTACCTAATCTTTTTATACCCTTTCTTGGGCTGGGTTCATATCAAATCGATTATGGCAGCTATCAAGGTACCTAAACTAAAAATCAAATCATTTATATTTCTACAGTCAGTAAAGACTGACAGAGGTACTGCTAAAGACTGTTCTTAATACAGGTTTATCTTAAGTAAGATTAAGTATTACATTAAGCTGGATGAATCAATGACCTGGAATTTAAAAGAAAGCTCAGATATTTTTTTTTTCTTCTTCTTATTTTTTTTTCTTAATTATATGATTAAAAATGCCCTTTTTTTTGTTGTTGTTGTTGTTTGGAAATGTCAGCTTCTTTTATTGTTACTGAAACTACATATGTATGTGAGGTTTCAATTCTTTTGAATATTAAGGTCCACTCACAAACACATGCTAAATACATACTAAAAGTATACCATGAAACACTCTGAAAAAGATGGCTTTCCACTTTCACTGATACCTGTGCAGGATTTATATATATATATATATATATATATATATATATATATATATATTATTTTTTTTTCCTGACTGCAGGAAGTTTTACCTTATTAAACTATTACATAATATTCTTAGTAAAGTACTGGTTATACTATTTTTTTTTTTTTTATGATGATGTATGCTATGTATTCAGCAGATGTAATTCTACTTTTTAATTTCAGATCTTATTCATTCATTCATATGGCTGGATTTGCCATATTTCTGTGCAATACTTCTTACATCTTACATATCTTCACTGTACTTGTAATATATATAAGAGTTCTTAATATTTTAATAGTCTGATTTATCTGTTTTGGTATAGATTCAGAGGTCTGTATAAAAAATGGATTATCAGCAGAGAAGAAAAATCTTATAATGTTTCTTTTCAAGGTATGCAAAAACTATTTCAGACAAGAAAAGAAAAAAAGTATCTCTAAATGTCGATAAAGTTCCTGAAGCAATTAATGACCAACTCTTGAATGCCATGTCCTATCTTTATTCTGAATCTTTTCAGAAGCATTTCAGTTGTATACTGTGTGGCATTTGAGATTTTACAGTGTAAATTTAAGTATTAAAGCAGAAAATGAAAATTCTCCTTACAAGAAACTATTGAAATATGAGCTGTTGTAAATCTCATTCATTCAGTCATTCATGATCTTCATGAAATATAACAGATTCACTAGAGTGAAAAGAAATATGAGTAATGAGCCCACGGTACTGTATGAGAGATCATTAAATATTTCAAAAGAGGTTAGCTATTTCATGTGAGAGTTCAGAGAGAGGAGGGAAAAGATAGGCTTTAACTAAACAAGCATCTTCTTCCAAGGTCCTCCAAATGGGGCACAATAACCCCAAGATGAGCTACAGGATGGGAGATGAGTGGTTAGAAGGCTGCCTGGAGGAGAAGGACCTGGGAGTATTGGTTGATAGTCAGCTGAATATGAGGCAGCAGTGTGCTCAGGTGGCCAAGAAGGCCAACAGCATCCTGACTTGTAAAAGAAGCAGTGTAGCCAGCAGGTCTAGGGAAGTGGTTGTCTCCCTATACTCGTCTATGGTGAGGCCGCACCTTGAGTACTGTGTTCAGTTTTGTGCCCCTCACTACAAGAAGGACATCAAGGTGCTCAAGTGAGTCCAGAGAAGGGCAATGAAGCTGGTGAGGGGTCTGGAGAACAAGTCCTACAAGGAGTGGCTGAGGGAGCTGGGATTATTCAGCCTGGAGAAGAGAAGACTGAGGGATAACATTATTGCACTCAACAGGTACCTTGAAGGGAGGGTGTAGAGAGGTGGGGTTTGATCCCACATGCCTGGTGACAGGATGAGAGGGAAAGGGCTAAAGTTGTGCCAGGGGAGGTTTAGGTTGGATATTAGGAAAAACTTCTTTAGCGCAAGGGTTGTTAGACATTGTAATGGGCTGCCTAGGGAAGTGGTGGAGTCACCATCCCTGGAGGTCTTCAAAAGGCATTTAGATTTAGAACTTGGTGATATGGTTTAGTGGAGGACTTGTTAGTGTTAGGTCAGAGGTTGGACTAGGTGATGTCGGAGGTCTCTTGCAACCTAGATGATTCTGTGATTCTGTGGAGATACTTGAACAATCACAGAAAATCCTGACTTGGAAGGGACCCATAAGTCCAAATCCTAGCACCGCACAGGTCTATCCAAGAGTTTAGACCATGCTATTAAGTGCACAGTCCAATCGCTTTTTAAATTCAGACAGGCTTAACAAAGTAAACTCTCACCTGTGAATATGGTTCCTGACCATATTCTATGAATATGGTCATGAAGCAGGATGACACCTCCTTCTGTTTCTAATTTTGAAAGTACAAAAAGATGTCTTGCAAAGGTGATTGGCTCCAGGGCAGACGAGTTCTGCAGTCGAGCAGGGGATCGGGACAGGCAGGGCTTTTTTTCCGGCATTGAGGCCACTCGAACCAGCCAAGGGAGACGCCAGGACCTGGCAGCCCTAATGAGGGAGGCTGACGAGGCGTAGGCGGAGCCAGCAGTGCCCCCTCTACCCTGATATTCAAAACCAGCCCCTAGGGAGCACAAGCGACAAGGACGAGTGTGTCAAAAGGGTGGGGCATGGCTGTTTGCGCAGGCAGGACGCACTCAGGTGGGGCAGAGCGTTCGTCCCTGCTCAGGAGAACAGCTTGTCTATCAGCGGTCTGACTAGCTAAATCACCATGGTCTGCACTAGGCAGAAAGCTCTTTCTAGAAAGTCTGTGATGACCCAGACTGACTGCCCACTCAAAAATGAGGCAGTTCAGGTCTCTGGATGCAAGGAGTGTCTGAGCCTGTTGCTGCCCTCAGAGGGTGGCAGAGACTCCATGTCTGTGAGGTGTGAGCAGGTGGATGGCCTAGTCAGCCTGGTGGCAGAGCTCAAGGAGGAGGTGGAGAGGTTAAGGGCCATCAGGGAGTGTGTCTGGGAGATAGACTGGTAGAGCAACTCCCTGCCAGGCCTGAAAGAGAGGTACCGGGGTGAGACACCCCAAATGGAGGTGGACCCCCTGCCCTGTTGCAGTCGGGCAGAGAGAGGGGACCTGGGAGTTGAGGAAGAATGGAGACAGGTCCCTGCTCAACCTCACAGGCAATGCCCCCTCTACCAGCCCTACCGGCCCAACCTTCCCTTGTGTCCTTACACAACAGGTTTGAGGCCCTGGAGCTTGAGAGACCAGTGGGTAAGGAGGAGGTAGTAGGTCTACCCAGGAGGATGCTTGGGGTGAGGAAGTCAACTCCACACCTCAAGACTGCCTCCACCAAGAAAGACAGAAGGGTAATAATTGTAGGCGACTCCCTGCTCAGGTGGGAAAAGGATGAGGTTGAGGGTCTGGACGATAGTCTGAACCCGGGAAGCAAACCTGCAAAGTGTGTCAAGATTGGAGGAAGTACTGAGCATAGGGATCGGGGCTGGGCGGAGCACTCTGTCACAACCAGTGCCACAGAAATAGAACTGAGAGTCTTAGTGATTGGAGATTCCTTGCTGAGGGGCACTGAGGCTTCTATTTGTCGCTCAGATAACCTATCCAGAGAGGTGTGCTGTCTTCCTGGGGCTAGTGTCAGAGACGTTAGGAAGGTTCAGCCACAGCTCATTAAACTGGAGGATTACTATCCCCTTGTTGTCCCTGGGAAGGCTGTTGAAAGGATGAGGGGTGCAGGTTGTGTTCTCATCTGTCCTCCCTCTGGGTGACCGGGACACAGAAAGAAGAAGGAGAACAGGACAGGTAAAGGACTGGCTGAGGGGGTGGTGTCTGAACCAAGGATTTGGGTATTTCGATCTTGGGCAGCCCTTTGAGAAGCCGGGTACATGGGC
This sequence comes from Anas acuta, assembly GCF_963932015.1. Classification (NCBI taxonomy): domain Eukaryota; kingdom Metazoa; phylum Chordata; class Aves; order Anseriformes; family Anatidae; genus Anas; species Anas acuta. Next base: position 47,389,999 of record NC_088979.1, on the reverse strand, counting down.
TGCTGACCGACTTCAACTCAATAAGTGGGGCACAAGTGTATTGGGGAGCAAGCTCTCTGGGCTAATTACTACAACTTTAAACTACTTTTGATGGGGGAAAGGAGGGGAGTTTAAAGTGACAGAGAAGGGCTGGGTGAAGTCATCTCTGCTGTCACTGTTGAAAATAGTAGGGAAAAACCTCTGAGTTTTCCCATAGGATCATCCAAGGGCTCCTCAGAGAAGGTGATTATCCCGATACCCCATCCGGAATTTTCTTCTTCTTGCATCCCTCCAGGGGTAGCTGTGCCTGCTGCTTCCTTAATGTGCCTGTATACCAATGCGCAGAACATGGGAAATAAACAGGATGAGCTTGAGATTTGTGTTTGGTCGCAGGGCCATGGTCTTGTTGTAATCATAGTGACATGGTGGGAGAGCTTGGACGACTGGAGCACTGTCATGGAGGACTATGTCCTTTCTAGGAAAGACAGGCTTGGGAAGTGAGGGGGTGGGGTTGCCCTTTATGTGAGGGAGCAATTAGAGTGTACCCAGCTCCACCTGGGGGAGGGTGATGGACAAGTGGAGAGCTTGTGGGCGAGAATTACAGGGTGGGCTGGTATGGGGGACATTGTTGTGGGGGTACACTACAAATCACCAGATCAGGAGGAGGAGGTTGACAAGGCCTTCTACAAGCAGCTGGTAGTAGCCTCGTGATTCCAGGCACTGATTCTCATGGGGGACTTCAGTTATCCAGACATCTGTTGGGTAAGCAACTCGGGCAGGCATGCACAGTCCAAAAGGTTCCTACAATGCATTGAAGATAATTTTCTGATGCAGGTGGTGGAGGAGCCAATGAGGAAGGGGGTGCTCCTGGACCTTGTTCTTACCAACACAGATGAGATTGTTAGGGATGTGAAGGATGAGGGTAGCTTGGGATGCAGCGACCATGAGATGGTGGAGTTCAAGATGCAACTTGGTGGAAGAAGTAAAGCTAAAAGCAGGGTTGCAACCCTGGACTTTCAAAGAGCCAACTTTGACCTCTTCTGGGACCTGCTTGGGAGTATCTCATGGGCTAGGTTGCTAGAAGGCAAGGGTGCATGTGAGAGCTGGGCTACATTTAAACAGCACTTCTTCCAAGCTCAGGATCGGTGCATCCCAAAGAGTAGGAAACTGGGGAAGGGGGACAGGAAATCTGTGTGGATGGATGAGCAAGGAGCTCATTGATAAGATCAAAAGGAAGAGGAAGGCTTATGAATTGCGGAAAATGGGCCTGTCCTCTTGGGAGGAGTATAGAAGTGTTGTCAGGGCCTGCAGGGATGCAACAAGGAAGGCTAAAGCCCACCTAGAGATGAGGCTTGTAAAAGAGATAAAATGTAGTAAGAAGGGTTCTCTTAAGTATGTAAACAGTAAAAGGAAGACTAGGGATAATGTGGGTCCCTTGCTGAATGAGGGGTTTGTCCTGGTAGTGGGAGATGCTGAGAAGGCGGAGACACGGAATGCTTTCTTTGCTTCAGTCTTTGCTTGAAGGACTCCCCCCCAGGACTCCTCGACCCCGGAGGGAGGAGAAAGTGAGTCTGGGAAGTGGAGATCTCCCCCCTTGTTGACAAGGGTATGGTTTGGGAGCATATGAATGGGCTCAATGCACGCAAATCCATGGATCCAAATTGGATGCATCCATGTGTGCTAAGGGAGCTGGCAGAGGTGATTGCCAAACCGCTCTCTATCGTCTTTGAAAGGTCAGTCAGTCTCACCTCTGTCCCTGGAAAGGTGTTGGAACAGCTTGCTCTAGATGCCATCTCCAAGAAATTAGAAGAGAAGAAGGTTATGAGGAGTAGTCAGCATGGATTCACCAAGGGGAAGTCCTGCTCGACCAACCTCATTGCCTTCTATGATGGCATCACCAGCTGGGTAGATGAGGGGAGAGCAGTGGATGTCATCTACCTTGACTTTAGCAAGGCTTTTGATACTGTCTCCCATGACATTCTGCTGGGAAAGCTGAGAAAGTGTGGCATTAGAGGAGTGGACAGTAAGGTGGGTTTAGAACTGGCTGACTGGCTAAGCTCAGAGGGTGGTGCTCGTTGGCACAAAGTCTGGCTGGAGACCTGTGAGTAGCGGTGTTGCCCAGGGGTCAGTGCTGGGTCCAGTCTTGTTCAACATCTTCATCGATGACTTTGATGAGGGAATAGTGTCTGCCCTCAGCAAGTACGCTGATGACACAAAGCTGGGAGGAGTGGCTGACACTCCAGAAGGCTGTGCTGTCATTCAGCAAGACCTGGATAGGCTAGAGAAATGGGTAGGAAGAAACCATATGAAGTTTAACAAGAGCAAGCGTAGAGTCCTGCACCTGAGAAGGAACAACCACATGTATCGGTACAGGCTGGGGGATGACCTGCTGGAGAGGAGCCCTGAGGAGAAGGACCTGGGGGTCCTGGTGGATGACAGGTTGACCATGAGCCAGCAGTGTGCGCCAGTAGCTGTCGCGTTAAGGGGTGTAGCTGGTTAAGAGTTACAGGCCTGGTCGGATTCAGAGTACTGAACCAGTCGGACATTCACCAAAAACACGTTAACCATCTGGGGGTCTGGTTAGATTCAGAACACTGAACTATCACGGATAACCACCCTCACCCTAGTTGCACTTATTGAGAGCTATCACAATGCAATCAAGTATGGTTTATTACAGCAACAGATAATCAGGTTCTTTTGGATTGCTGGCGATAGTGACTGTCTGCAAAAGCAAGCTAGTATGCATGAAATACACAGGTGTTATAGGTGTTATAGGTGTTGTAGGTGTTACAGATGTTACAGGTGTTATAGATGTTATAGATGTTATAGCTGTTACAGATGTTACAGGTGTTTACAGGTGTCACAGGTGCGCAGCTTAGAAATAAAACTCGTTACAAGGATCAAAGACTCTATAGAGATTTATAAGCAAGTATTCAGATCTCTCCCAAAGGCGTCCCAATGGGGGGGGAAGAGAGGCTCAGCCCGTCGACTGATCCCAGGAGTCAGGAGGTCCTAAGGATGTTGTATGTCCTCGGGATGGTATCTCCCCTGACGATGGTATCTTCCCCAACATCCCCTCTCTCTTGGGACAATTTATATTATTTTCTATCTTTTCGGTGGAGTTTGAGTGGCTCTAGTCAAGCATACCTTAGTTATGATTGGTGTAAAGTTTTCCCGTCTCCGTTTAAAGTAATAGGCTCCGAGAAATTCAGGGCGTGTGCTCAGTGAGAGGTGGTCATACCTTGGAGGCTGGTAGCTTTTGGGATGGGGGTGTGTTTTGGTATTATAATGATATTATAATGAGCAAAAAGTACACTAGGGTACAGCATTTGTCAAAACATGACAGGTCTTTGGCTCAGGGTGGCAAAAAGTGCAGCTTTGTGCACAAGAACAATCGAGGCCCCACCTGGTTACAGAGCCTAGCCGTGGTGTCTCCACTCCACTCTACGCTCCATGCTGTTCCTTAAAGCTAGCACACCAAGTTTCCCCAGCGCGATAGCATCTAAGGTTGGGAGCCTAGGAAATGCTCAGGTAATGCAGTTATGCCCTACCCTGAAAGCCTCTTCAATGCTGTACCTTATCCTTAAAAATGTGAATGTTAGTTTTATTTTCCTAGTTACTTCAGGCAATTACACCACAGTAGCCAAGAGGGCCAATGGGTTCCTGGAGTGCATTAAAAGGAGCGTAGCCAGCAGGTCAAGGGAGGTGATCCTCCCCCTCTACTCTGCCCTGGTCAGGTGTCACCTGGTGGAGTACTGTGTCCAGTTCTGGGCTCCCCGGTACAAGAGACAGGGATCTCCTGGAAAGAGTCCAGCAGAGGGCCACAAAGATGATACAGGGCCTGGAGCATCTTCGTTATGAGGAAAGGTTGAGAGACCTGGGTCTGTTCAGCCTGGAGAAAAGAAAACTGAGAGGGGGTCTCATCAATGTGTATAAATATTTGAGGTGTGGGAGACAGAGGGATTTGGCCAACCTCTTTTCAGTGGTTTGCGCGGACAGGACAAGGAGTAATGTTCACAAGATGGAGCGCAGGACGTTCCGCACCAACATGCAAAAGAACTTCTTCACGGTGAGGGTGACGGAGCACTAGAACAGGCTGCCCAGGGAGGCTGTGGAGTCTCCTTCTCTGGAGATATTTAAGGCCCGTCTGGACACCTACCTGGGCATCCTGCTCTAAGGAGCCTGCTTTGGCAGTGGAGTTGGACCTGGTGATCTTTCAAGGTCCCTTCCTACCTCTTTAATTCTGTGATTCTTTGATTCTGGAACAGATGCCCAATTGTTATTACCTGGAGGTCTCCAAATCCTCCAATTAACTATGATCTGAGTTCCTGAACAGTAACAGTAAGCGGCTGTGCACTCTAGGTAGTTAGGCTGTGCACTCTAATTACCTAGAGTGCACAGCTGCTGCCCGAGTCCCTCAAGAAAGCCTGAACCTGACACTTACAGCCTATGCTATCATGAAGATCATGGAAGCTTTAGCATGAAGAACACACTGATGGACTGGCACACATCACATTTGCTAGTAAAGAGGTTGACTGAGGTGAAGAATTGTCATAAATTTACAACTGAAGATATATTTTTTTAATTTTTGTTATTATTATTTTTCTATGAAAAGGCATGCTTATACAACACAGATCATGTAGTCATTTCTTATTTGTACACTTAGTGATTCTGTGGTTCTCTCTTAATTACATGTATTGAGGATCAGTTCCTAAAGTTGTTCACATAAAGAAATAGTTATCTTACTTGATGGGTCATAATAATTATGTTTTACCATGAATATTTCAATTGGAAATAATGTAGGTATCCTGTCTGCAACAGGAGAAAATGTACTTTGATTTTTATTTTTTTTTAAAGACCTCCCTCTTATCCCCCAAATCCTTTTTATTTAGTATATGAAGATTTTATTTAAACAAGATTAAAAATATAAACAAATAATGGACTATATTGTTTCATACTTACAAATGAATGATATTTTTTAGAAATTATACAGTTCTTTGCAAAGGGAAGTAGACCATGTCTTTTAACTTCAACAAGTAGGAAGATCTAGGCTGAATTTTAGCTGAGGAATGTATAGCAGACTACCATGCACACTCTTGTTTATAGGATCACAGAATCATAGAATCGTTAAATCATAGAATCATAAGGATTGGAAAAGACCTTCAAGATCATCTGGTCCATCCATTACTCTACTACCAAATGTGCACTAAATGTGGGTACACTAAACCGTGTCCCTAAGCACCAAGTCCAGCCCCCAGGGACAATGATGCCACCACGTCACATGGCTACCTCTTCCAAGGTTCCAGTGCCTGACTACTCTTTCTGAGAAGAAATGTCTGCTCATTTGTCTCTTCCAACCTAGAAATTCTGTGATTCTGTGATTCTGTGATTTCCAAAGTAAACCTCCCCTGGCGCAACCTGAGGCCATTCCCTCTAGTTCTATTGCTCGTTATCTGTGAGAAGAGGGTGAGCCCCATCTCCCCACAGCTTCCTGTCAGCAGTAAGGTCTCCCCTGAGCCTCCTCTTCTCCAGGCTAACCAGCCACAGTTGCCTCAGCTGCTCCTCATAAGACTTGTGTTCCAGATCCTTTACCAGCTTTGTAGCCGTGCTTCGTAGCCCTGCTTCACCACCTTCATAGCCCATAACACACCTTATTAAATCACATATATTGAGGATCAGAAGACAAGCAGCTACAGCTGACTGTTCAAATCATCTGTGCATTTCTACAGATTAAAAACCAACCAACCAACCAACCAACCAAAAGGATAATTAAAAAGGATGTTTTATTATTATTAGGTGCAATGGGCAAGCATATTCCCTTACTATGCTTCATAAGACATTACTCAATGTAACGTGAGTCACTCAACGCAATAGCATTCCATGTTAGCTCTTCAAAGAGATGTTTGCACTTCTGCATGGATATAAAAAGCATGGAATGGTAGTATATGAGGAAAAACATCCACATTAATCTTCTAAATATTTAAAGCAGTTCTCTCAAGGTACCACTAGCAATGAGTAAATGAAGCAAAAATAGTTACAGCAGATGTAGCATTCCATTTTTATTGGACAAATTTACTTTTTCTCATAGTGAGCATGTTAGAAAAAAAAAAAAAGTTAATAAAATTAGAGCTTAGATAAGTTAATTCAAATAGATATCAAACATTTAACATACTAATCAAAGTTTCCACAAAATTATAGTCATAGCTTTTGTTGCAAGTAAATAACCAGATTTAAATTCAAATTATTTGTCTCAGAAAACTTTTCCCCAGGATAAAACTCAGCATATGTCTCAGTGCTAAGCAACAGTTGTGTTTTTTGTTTTTGTTTTTTTCCTTTTTTTTTATTTCTCTTTTTTTTTTTTTTTTGGGGGGGGAGATGGTGGTGATGGTTGGTTGGTTGGTTGGTTAGTTTGCTTGTTTTTAGTTTAAAAAAGTGTGCAAACATAAGAGAAAATTACAGTTTCAGATGGATTTCTGAATTCAGCTAACTAGAAAGTATAATTTTATAATACGGATTATAAATTGTGCTGACAATTAATCTGTAATGTGGCCTAATCCTTTTTTATTATCTTAATAAAAAGTGAAATGTATTTCACATCCTCAGTGAAAAAACTTTTCAGGAGTTTTTAGCACAGGGACTCAGCATGCTCATGTGCATTCTCCTACACTTATATACAAGTTAATACCTTGATCTTGCAATAAATGTCATGCAGGCTGAAAACAGCTTTTAATCCCTCTATAAAACTGAAAATTTATACCAGTGAGGGCTTATTTTAAAGACAAGTACTTTATTTGAGGGCTTCACCAAAGAGAAAATAAGCAAGAAAAAAGTATAAATCACTGTAATGAACTTTTAATAATAATCTTTTTTTTTTTTTTTTTTTTTTTTTTTTTTTTTTTTTTCTACATAGAAAAGCTTGTCAAGAAAAACAAGATACTTTCTGAGTATCTTAATGATTCAAGCTATTCAAGTAGGCAAAAAATGCTCCTGTCCTTCTAGTACTTCCTTTGTATTTCTGGCAACTGTTCAACTGAAAAATCAGTAAAACAAAAAAATTATTTGGCTAATATTTGAGTTTGTTTATACATATATATACATATATATAAGTATATATAGTTACATATACTTATATATGCTTTTATATATGTTACTTATTTTATGCTTAAAAACTCTATTTTATCACAGATATCTGAACTTAAATAAACTAAATAATAATAGAAGCCAAAATGTTGATAAAATAATTGCTTTAAAAAAAAAAAAAAAAAGTATGTATGGCTTTGTTAGGTACTAGAAGCAGTTCTTGAGTAGGCATTATGGTAAAGCTGTGGAAACCTTACAGATGAGTATGATATTTCAGTAAACATTCTGATTTTCCAGGAAAACCCTGGAAGCTTTTCTCGGTTTAATTAAATCTCTTACTGAAAATTGGAACACATTGAAATATTTTTAATATATTGGTTTATATTTACATTTGGATTCTTAATTAAGTAATAGAACACCTTTGATTTTTGATTAAAAACAACCTCTTCTAGTAGGACACACAAGTAGATATTCACATACTTCCCTTCTTACAATATAGGAAGGGAAGGATGTCCTACTAGTTATTCTTATATGAAGGGCTGTAATATTGTCTAGATGAATAAATAAATAAATAAATATTTTTTTTTCTGGTTTATGTAATGAGAAACTATTTTAGGTGCATATACTTAAATAAGCAGGTGCATTTCCAGATCATTTAATGTGAGAAAACTTTAGATATTTTTAAAACTATGTATATTTTTGCTGTTTTCTCTCTAAGTAAATAAAAGTTAGCATGCTCTGCTCTCATTATTGGCCATAGAGCTTCAAATCATCAAAGCACACTGGAGTGAAAATGTTTACAGATATGTTTACTGTTTTCAGAATACTGTGATTTTAGGTGTAAGTACCTCCGTGCTAACTGTTTCTTAGTAGATAACACAAGATGTTTATGTATAATTTAATTCTCTTTTTTATTCAATGTACTAAAGAATACTTAGCTTAGAACATTGCCCTAACACTGCTGCTGTCTAGACACTTACACCATGATAAATGAATATTTTTAAGTTACCAGATAAAGATTATTTTTCATGCATTTTCTAACTTGAAATTCGTATAATATTCTGCAGCTACTATATGCTATTACTTCAGCATAACAGATTTAATTTGACATAGCTGACTTGAAATGTTTATATACCTGCATTAAATCACAAAATCATAGAACAGTTTGGGTTGGAAAGGATTTTAAAGATCATCTAGTTCCAACCCTCCTGCCAGGAACAGAGATGCCACCCCCCCGATCAGGTTGCCCAGGACCTAGTCCAACCTCAAAAACCTGGGCAAATCTGGGATCCGATGCTTAAAATCCTTTCAGATACCTTTGTTTGCTTTTGTATTGTCCATAATATTTACAAATGTAATTAACTTACTTTGTTCACAGGAAAAAGTTGAAATATCGGTAGCTGCTGATAACACAACCTTTCAGCTAACTGAAGCTTGTACATTTTTTTTTTTCCATTCAGCATTATGTCAAGTTGCAGGAATAGAATAGGAATTGACTAAAGACTCCCCCCTCTTCTTGTGTCCCCTCAAATTAATAAATAACTAAATTTTCCATTGGAAATTGTAATTTTCCCTTTTCACCTGACCATATTCACTTTTAGAGCAATTTTATTATTTGATGAGTCCTTGTTACACCTAGTTGATTTTATATATATATATATATTTATATATATATATTTATATATTTATATATATATATTTATATATATATATATATATATTTATTTGGGGGGGGGAGGGGGCTTGGTTTCATATTTTTTCACAAATGTTTTAATTCATATTTTAAATAAACCATCAAAATGGAACTTACAGTTTTTAGCAGTTGATGTATCTTTATTTCATCCTTCCTGGACAGTGATGATACTCTGCTATTTCCAAATTGTAATGTATTTACAACACTTTTCTATAACTTGAACTTCTAACAGAGAAAACAATGAAAACTTAATCTCAGTATGAGAAGCAGATGAGAAGGAAAGAAAAAATCAGTTTCAGTTTTCCATAGGTAGGTAGGTTTGAAACACTCTAGTACAGCCTGTTGCCTCCCCCTACACACCCCTCCACCCCCCAGTTGGTCCTGTGACATAATTGTCAGCTTCTCAGGTTCCTCCAGTATGCTAGAGCACTTACAGTGGCGTAGGATACCTGTTTGTAGGCAGCTGAAGCACACCTAGATATGTGTTACTTATTAGGTACCTATTAATATTTGATCTGTAGACATCTTTATGAAAACACTTAAATTTGCATAATTTGAAAACTGAATTTTAGCCTGATTGACATCATTTAATAGACATTGCAAAAGCCCTTTTATCTTCTTTTTTACTTAGAATCTTATATCAATATGTTTTCATATATATCAATGTGTTTTCAGCTGTATGCAGAAAGATAAGGGGGTCCTTCAAAATTTGTTTTGTTGGCTGTGGTTTAACCCGACCGGCAGCTAAACACCACAAAGCCGTTCGCTCACTTCCTCTCTGGGATGGGGGAAAGAAACGGGAAAGTGAAGCCCATGAGTTGAGATAAGGACAGTTTAATGACAGGAAAATAATAATAACAATAATAATAATAATAACAATGATGATAATAGTACTACTACTAATAATGTGTACAAAACAAGTGATGCACCATGCAATTGCTCACCACCCGCTGACCGATACCCAGCTTAATCCCGAGCAGTCCGGCCCCCTCCCCCGGCTAGCCACCCCTATATATTGTTTAGCATGACGTCAGATGGTATGGAATACCCCTTTGGATAGTTTGGGTCACCTGTCCTAGGTCTGTCCCCTCCCAGCTCTTGCTGCACCCCCAGGCTGCCCATTGGCAGGACAGAGCAAGAAGCTGAGACGTCCTTGGCTTGGTGTAAGTACTGCTCCGCAACAATTAAAACATCGGGGTGTTATCAGCACTCTTCTCATCCTAAGCCAAAACATAGCATTCTACCAGCTACTAGGAAGAAAATTAACTCTGTTCTAACTGAAACCAGGACAATATTTCTCAAAAATCTCTTATTCCTAAGAAAAGCGGAATTATATAGTAAAGGTATCAGAGTTGGAGTCATGATTAAAGAAGACAAATATTGTACTTCTTGGTTAGTATCAGAGATAGGGAATTAACTAGCAAAAATAACGTCTTAATTCTACTCAGACATAACATCACAAAAATGGTGTTTGATGAGAAAAACAACAATGAATACATATGAAAAACGTAAATGAAATGAAAAACAAACAAACAAACAGCTTGATTTTATTAACTATTATTAACAGGAAAAATATTGTTCATAATTCAACCCAGTCATACTGAAGATTTTTAGAACTATGTACTAAAATTTCATAGTTCAGGAGAAAAGAAGGAGAGAGGAGGATTCATCCTAAAGTGCTGATACAGTACCTGGGGAAAAAAAAAAAAAAAAAAAGTCATTTTCAAAACTTATGTATAAGTGTATTAGTATTTATATAAATGTATTAGTAGTATTTATATCATAAATCTATCATAAGCTCAGTGAGACATATTTGTATAGCTATACACTTTTTTTTTCTTCCTGTATTTAAAATTAGAACACAGAATAAAGGCCATAAAATGCTTTATGCTCTTACCTCATTAAATTTTTTTTTCTGTTTTTTTTTTCTTTTTTTTTTAAGAACAAAATGGTCTTCTGAGGACACCTGTCTTTTTGTGTCTGTGCAGAACCATAACTCTTGTATTTAAAATGAGTGAGTAGATCTTAAAAAAATCTCAAAGGAATTTGTCTCAACAGACTGTAGGAGAAAAAAAAGCAAATGTTCAAGTCATCCCATTGCAATTTGCCACTGCAGAAATTATATTACTTTTAAATGGCTTCAACAGAAAATAGTCTTCCCTGATACATTACGTTGGTCAAGCTACTGCAAAGCCAGGACTGGAGACCATCTTTGTAAGCCCTGAATGACTGCAGTCAAAATCTAGTGAAAGTCTAATGTTCTTCAACAGAAAGACCATATTTTTAATTATTTCTTCCTAATTTTGCTGGGACACAGGTGTTTCCATAGTGACTTAAAAATATATATATATATATATTTTTTTCCCTATTCAAAATATGATACACAAATTAATTTCATTCAAATTAGAACAGATGTTTGATTAAGAAACACCCTACATATCATGAACATGCTGATTTTTCAAATAAATCAGTGAAGGCTTTGCTAAAACATTTACTTTAACATCAGGAAACAAGACTTTGTGCACCACTTTCAAATATGAGGGTCAAAACTTCCGCTTGACACTTAAAAGAGGGCTGATAGATGAGCTCAGATTTTGTTCTTCATCTGTTTTTGCTATGTATTCCTTTCTCTTCAACATACTGCATAGTTAACATTATATAAGCAGGAGAAAGACCATTTTTATGACTTCACATACAAATGTCTCCTGATTTTTACTGGCAGGTTACATTCATATCATTTAACCTGTATGATTAGAAGTGTCTTGTGATGAGAGTGGGTTTTTGATGTTGACAATGAAGGATGTACCTCTCTGTACTGCCAAAGTAAAAAAAAAACACCGTTTCACTGTTAACCTGCTCAAACTGTTAACCTGCTCAAACCTACATCATAATTGTGAATGTATACAATATAGGCAAAAGTGTGATGTCAGTCCATTTCACTATGCAGTTCATGGAGTTATATGCAAAGATTTTTTCAGGTATAAGAAATATCAAAGTTTGGAGCATCTGAAATTAGTATGTTTTCTGATACTATATACTTAGCAATGCTTGATCAAAAGCCATTGAACTTAATGGAAGTCTCTCCAATGTTTACAGTAGGTATATGATCAGGTCTATTATGTATGTACAGATGATATGTATATTGTGTACAGAACTTAATTGATTTCCAAACAAGATTTGTCTTTGTAGTTTTTGAACTATTACAGAATACATTGCACTGATTCTGAGGACTTTACTTCAATGAAAAGTGAATAAGGTCCTTAAATGAAAAAGACAGAAGGTTATAACATCAGAGAAAAAATAGCAACCAGAAAGACTGTAAATGTATTTTATATGTGGAAATTATCCTACATACTATAGAAACAGATGTTCAGTCTAATTAATATTGTTGGCCAATAAATTACAATTTGAATCAGTTGGGCAGTATAAATTATGGTTTTTTGTTTGTTTGTTTGTTTTTGTTTTGTCTGTTTGCTATGTACTTTGTCTATATTTATACCAGCCAGTGATATTAAATGGATGCATATTTTGCTTAACATAACTGTGAATTAAAGATGTTTGTTATTTATACCTAATTAGTGAAAATACATTTAATTTTATAGTGCTTACTAGTGACCAAATCATGCTGCTGATAGCTTTTTGTCAATATGTTTTGTCTTTAACACTGTCTAACTGTCCTACCTAGGCAAGCACTCTTTTTAATCATTTGAATTTCATCAGCATATGCATTAGAAAGCTAAAATGATTGCCATATACAACTACATACTTATTAATAAAACTTTATCCCATTAATAAATATGGATAAATCAGTGTACAAATAAACATTTTTGGTGATATTTACCAGGAAATAAATAAAATTAAGGAAACAATGAAACAGAAACATGCACAGAAGTGATTAGATACTTAGAGAACTTGCAACTACTTTTGAAATTTTAGAAGGACAAATATATTAGAATCTACAGTATCCGTATTCTCTTAGTTTTGTACTATAACATTTGCTTCCTAAATGTGTCTGTATAATAATTATAATAAACTTTAATTGGATAATAAGATGAGCTATTTATAAGTTGCCATTAAATGCATATCACTCTTAAATGAGGGAAAAATGAATACAAAAATACTGTCAAATCTGAAGTTTAGAAAGACAGAGTAATTAATATAGAAATACATAATAATCACATGTAAAAATAAAATATAGCTGAAAAGTTAAAATATGATTTTACTTCACCATGATCTAGAGCTTCGCAAATATTGACAGATGAGGTGTAAAATAAAAATTTTAAAATTTTCTGTGGATCCTAAATTAAAGCAGTTGAAGATGTTACCTGACAGAAAGAGCAAAAACAAGTGACGTGGCATACGTTACTGGAATAAGGCGGAATATATGTGTGGCTTTTATATATTGGATTATATTATATAATGTGGCTGGCTGATATATATATGGACCTTCTACAAAGACTACAGCTATTAATTTGCATATGTTTAGAAGCAAAAATATTTTTAAATAATCTTTTTTTTTGTTTTGTTTTGCTTTTGTTACATGAAATCGGTTTTCAAAAAAAAAAAAAAAAAGCAACTAAAATTTAAATGGAATTTAATGTGGTTTATATTGTCAGTATTTTCAAAATGTAAAATTCTATAAAACTTCCAAAAAACATAGCTTATCCTTTTTAACAGGATTTTCTATTGTATTTGAATTCATTTTAGTGGAATCTCTGACTTTTAATCTTTTTCACTAGGTTTCAAATCAAAGATAATTGTGAACACTGTTGTTACACAACTACATGGTTATCTAACTTGGAGTGGTTACCTAACTGAGACCTTACTTCAGCATTCAGTAGAGAAAGACATTTTAAAATGCAAGTAACTAATGTAAAAACGTAAGTAAGCTAGTAAGTAACCAGCTAGTAAGTTTACCAGCCAGTATGGTTAGTATTGCTAGTATAGGTTCTACTCCTTGAGTTTGCAGTGCTGTCTACCCATGCTATATTGGTCACAGGAGTAAAAACAACACAGAAAAGAGGAACTAGCAATGAAGTCTGCTACTTGCCAGACATCATCATCTCTGTATTTTGATGAAAATTACACTTTCTTTTTTTTTTTTTTCTCCAATATTTATACTACATTTAATTAGAGACCTGTTATGGGCCAATCATAATTCAATGTCTTATGTGGAATATTGAAACATATTGATTTTCTGGTCTAAAGAAATAGGATGTATTATGAAAAGTAAGTGTTTTTCAGACTAGAAAGCTACTGAAATGAGAATTTTAAGGACCACTTATTTGGATCTAAGCACCATCTTCATTTGCAATATAAGGATTTTAAACATTAGTTCTTTATTCAGGCAAGTTCAGTTCATCTTTGTACCTTCTATCTCTGACTGTAGCTGTAAGACATTATGTATATATATTATGTATAATTTCTTAAGATTCATAGACATTCTGTAATTTTCTCTGAAAGATAAAAACAAAAGTGAAACTTCTAAAACCTCCTCCAAGATATTAGAACAGTTTAAAAAGTCCAGAACTGTGTTCATCCACAAAAATGACTTCAGCAAAATAATATTTAGAACTTTAGAACTTTGCTAAATTGCAATTTTTTTTTTTTTTCCAAACAGTACACATTTAATCAAATAAAATATATATGTATATAAATGTTCCTATACATTTATGCATTTGTATATAGAAAATCCCAGAACAACACAGAATAATAGAATCACAGAATCATACCTGATAGTTCCTGGGAGAGCCCTGATTATAAAGTCATAGAATCACTCAGGTTTGAAAAGACCTCTAAAATCATCTAGTCCAACTTCTAACATCGTACTAAAATCCACCACTATACCATGCTACTAAGTTCTAAATCCACACACTTATTGAAGACTTCAGGGATAGCGACTCAATTCCTCAATAATTTCTTGAAATTAATTTACTAGTAAAGTATCAAAGTTTCTCAGTTCTACTCAACTTTTCCTGAGTGTTTATATAACTTACAGTATGTTGCCACTGACAGCAAAAGACTTATGAGAGACCTTTAGTTTTTAGTTTTCTTCTGTTTGTACCTTGGAGCAGCAACTGTGAGACTCCCAGACATCATCCAGATTTCCTGACATCCAAACATCCCACACAAATGATTAAAGCATGCTATACATTCACCTGTAGTACTATTTGGACTTCCCACACAGGAATATGTGATTGCAATATCTGTACAAGTTAAATATGTATCACATACATGTATATTAATTCAGATGTATTCAATTTTCTCTTTGTAAATTACTATTGCAATTTTTAACATTGTTTCTCATATTTATTTATTTATTACTCTACAGCCTGCCAGAATGCATCCAGTCTCTCACAGAATATTTTTTGAAACCTGGTTGCCTAAGAGTAGGGACTTTCAAACCATATTTAGGTACTAAAGGAAATGGCCTGATTTCCTGCAATGGTGATATTAATGGAAATGGATGGAAATGCATCTCCCACAGCAATGTAAGGTTTTTTTTTCTATGCTTCTTTTTTTTTTTTTTTCATTCTTGTGATATATATATTTCTACATTATTTTTATTTATTTATTTTTATTTTTTTAGATCAAACACAACATTTCAAAAATAATTGATTTTCCTGTTTAGTTTGGAAGGAGAGAAAGGCAAAATGCCTTTTTGAAAGTTAAGGTTATCTATCTTCTTCCTCTCCTTCAACCTCCTCTTTCCTTCTTTCACCATTTGTAAATTAAGTTTTTACTTCTGTAAATTGCAAATCTCTTGTATGACCACCTACCTTTTCTGGTGTCAATTCAGCAGACTTGAAAGCAGGACAGCTAAACATCTTCTATATGTACCAGTTCTGTTTCACAACAGAACAAAGTTACTCAAAACTAATTTTAAGAAATGAGAAGTCAACAGAAATGTTGATGGATATTTAGGCACCTCTTTATGTCCCCCAGAAAGTATATCATTGTATTTATTTTCTTGAAATGAAAGTACAATATCACAGTTGTTTCAAATGACCCTACTGAAGCATTGTTTAAATGCATGGACCTATACCACTTTACATGCTCACAGTACATTTGTCTAGTCAGTGCTTAAAGGTTATAGAAGAGCTCTATCATGCTGTTGTTGTTTTATGCATATATTTTCCCTAGTAATATTGACTTAGTCCTTGAAAACATTCCAAAAAAAACCCAAACATAGTCACTTTGTCAGACAGACAGACTACATACTCCTACACATACACCCACAGGAATATGTACCTTAGATAGGTTTGATAATATTGTCTGCTCCAAGATTGAGAAATGAATTACATAACACCGTTTTTTTTTTTCTGTATCCATGACAGAATTTCAAAAAAAAATTTGGTTTAATCACATGGGGCAGACAGGCCCACAGGTCAGCATTTTCTGCTTCTGCAGAGCTCTACACCATGGGTAATGTCAATCTGAATGAACCTATAGGTAATACATGCATAATTCTGATAAAAATATAACAACAGTAACATGCATGACAGAACATTGGTCTATTAATCAGTCTTACTAATTTACAAAATGGTCAGGCATTGTGAGAGGTGTAATTTATAGATCTTTAAAACCAAAACAACTTTTTGAATATCTAACATGACTTATTTTATATCATTAAAGAACTTCACACTTTCATTTATACATTTATATCCCTAATGAGGAGCTTTTATTAGAACAGAAATTTTAGTAAAACATCCAGAATTCATGGCAAGAACAGTGTAGTTTCTCATATTGCAATATGTTTTACAACAAAGCCATTGTAGATGGCTGAAGAAAAGCTCTATAGTATTTAAAACAATATTTCATTATTTTTTCATTAATTAATTAAAAAATAAAGTATCATCAAAATTCAGAAAATTTAAAAAAAAAACACACAACTTTTTAATATGATAATGATAATTAAATGATAAGCACTTCTACAGCCATGTGTTGTGGTTTAACCTGTTAGGCAAATAAGCACCACACAGACATTTCTTAAGTAGGATTGGAGAAAGAATTGAAGTAAAAAAAAAAAAAAAAAATAACAGAAAAGGAAAGGGTAACAATAACAACAACAACAGCAGCAGCAAAAAATAATAACAACAACAATAATAAAGAATATATAAAGCAATTGATGTGCAACGCAGTTGCTCACAACCCACTGATGGATGACCAGACAGAACCTGAGCAGTGGCCTTCCCTCTCCTACCAAATCCCTCATTTTTATTGTTCACCATGGTCAGCTTGGGTCAGCTGTCCTGGTTCTGCACCCCCAGCCTCCTCACTGGCAGGCAGTGTGAAAGGCTGAAAACTCTTTGACTTATTGTAAGCACTGCTCAATAACAACTAAAACATCAGTGTGTTATTTACATCATTCTCATCCTAAATCCAAAGCACAACATCATGCCAGCAACTAGAAAGAAAATTAACTACATCCCAGCTGAAATCAGGACAGCATGAAACATGATAATTTCAGGGTGGGTTTAGAACCTGTAATAGAAACATCAAATTTACAGACGACATCTGCAAAATAGATGAAGTCTTTACTGAAACACCTCCACACCTCCACTAAATAAAATCAGTAAAGGACTTTGGAATTAATTATTCACCTGTTATGAAGGTAATTCTGCACTTTGTCTTCTGGGATTCTTAATATTAAAAAAAAAAAAAAAAAAAAAAAAAAAACAACTAGTTATCTGAAATTATATTAAGCTATGATTTAAGCTAACCTTGTGACTTTGCACCAAAGTGCACTTGGAGTAATCAAATAACTTAGTCTGGAGTCACAGCTGTCAAGAGAGTAGAGTCCAGAGGAGTGTAATGACACCTTCTCAAGATATTCCAGCTAAATTGAAAATCCTATATTAAATCCTATATTATTTTTCTCCCTATCAGATGCTACCTGTTGTATATTATGAAGACTGACAGTCAAAAAATCATGAAAGATAGCTAAGAACATTCTCAATATATCTTTTTCTTAAGGGGCACACGATTTTTCCAAATTGTGGCATCCCAAGAAATTTTTATTCATAAACTTGAAACCTCTCTAGTCCAGTTCTTTTTTTTTTATTATTATTATTTTATTTTTTCCCAGGAGTTCCTTAGGATGTTGTTTAAAAGGTTGTTGTATCCTACAGAAACCCCTGACAAATTGAAATTAAATTTTCTTTCCTATGCTGAGTGAAGATAACACAGCAACAAAAAGTCATGCATGGCTGACACGGAAGTGAAGTACAGTTCTATTTTATACATTATACATTAATGACATTTTTCAGAAGTTACTTCTGTAGTGCTGCTAAGGTCCATGAAACTTTGCATCTTCCTGCATATGTTCCAGACATATCAGTAATATTAACAGGGAGCAGTTTTACCTTATACTGCCAGGTGCTACATCATTGTGCAATTTGGATCCCAGAAATTACTGTGAAATGCTTGTGTGCATTTTCTTTTATTTCTTTACCCTTGAATGGACTTTATATCTTACCAAACAATTGCGACAAAAAGTCACAAAAAGTTTCTTCCTGTCATTTTCACATGAAATGACCCGTAATTACACTTTCTGAACCAGAGGCAATTACATGTGTACACATACATATATAGACATGTAGGTAGGTAGGTACACATACAGAAGCATACGTGTGTGCTTCTGTGTGTGTACATACAAACATAAGAGCAGGAAACAAAGAGAGTATTTTAATGGTAACACTGGAGAATGAGGCTTCCAGAAGATTTAGGACCTCATAAGATTCTAATCCATAAGATTAGATTTTAGGAGACATGCTGTGCATTTGTTTTTAATTTTCAGCAATTACAATGAAAATACTGTTCTTGAAAATGTGCATTTTCATACTCCATTATGTAATTATTTTCTACCTGGATTCTATAGAGTCTGAGATTCAGAGCTGACATCTCAGCAAGACTCTGGCAGCATGGTTAGTCATGTAGTCCTCAAAATAAGGAAGAAGAGAACTTGTAGTTGTTTGTGGAACAGAAAAATAAATTTCATGAACATAACTGCACGACAGCAACACAGTAACAAACTTCTACCTGGACCTATCACCACCACAACTCAGATTACCAGCTTCCAGAAGTATAGTGTTTCCAATGATAGCACTGATGTTGGTATACAACAAAAAAATATACTTGGTGTTTTCAGTGATGTTCAAAACAGATGAAAAGTATTTTTTAAGCACATGATGATAGCTACTACATCCAGTTACATATAATATCCTTTCTTATGTTTTCCCTCCTCCAGTTTCCCAAAACTGGAAATAAAGGAAAGTTTATTATTAAAAAAAAAAAAAAAAAAAAAAAAAAAAGTTGAAAGCTAGAGTTCCTGAGAATAAGTATTAATAAGAACTATTGAACTATTCTATTCCCTACTTGCATGTTTTGGATGATAAATTACTGCAAACATTTTAGGAGGTTCAGAGAAGATTCAAGTATGTTTTTCTCTTTCCAGCCAATTTTTTGTGGTTTCTGACTGAGTTAACTGGTTGTGTAGGGATGTAATACATTTTTCTATTGGACAGCATGGTATTGACTTAATCATTTGTAATTTAACTTCTGAAAGTTAGACATCTAAAATCTGATCTAGGAGTTTTAGGATCCCTTTATAGTTAATGAAGAAAAATATCTCCACCAGGGATATTCATCTGTTCTATCTTATGATGAGATTAACGACTCTCTAGAGGTATCTGTTCCTTTCCATAAGCTGTAAAGGGAACAGCCACAATGACAGTACTCCTCAGGGTGTGATGGGGATATTTTATTTTAACAAGTCATTCTCCTTGGAGAGCAAAACTCTATATATTTTTTTCCCATGGCTTAGTATACTCAAACTCATATTCCAATTTGCTGAGACAATATTCACTAAACCAGTTTGTGTGGATGAAACTGAAAACAAAGTTCATTTAATTGTTTCAAAGTATCTCTGCAGAGTAAGGACAAGATTTGTATTTGAGTATTGATCATAAATAGAATGCATAAGTAATTTATTGATTCCTTTATTTTGAATTAAAATTCAACTACAAATACAAAGGAGGGAGGTTCAAGAGATGGAACACAGAACACCACATATGTCCAGTGCAAAATGGTCTATCTGCTTTTTGTACTTCCAGACTCCACACAGTTCAAACAAGCGGGATTTCTGTGTGGCCTGTGGCCTTGTCCAGTAGTGGGATATATCTGCCTAATTTAACTTTAATGAACAAAACCCTATTCATACTTTTAATTATTCTGTACTCCAGGTTTGTTCCAGAAGCTGTGTGGCAGTGCTATTAGGATCATATGTGCCAGCATAATCAACATTCTTTCTTTTTCAGAGGGTGCTTGCTTAACCATGCAATAGAGCAGGCATGGTGATATGATAATGATTGGCTTCAGGGCCAGGGCCTCCTCAGGCCAATGCACAGGACAAGCAAACCTATAGCTTTCTATTATATAGAGAGGTGTAGCTACATCCCTCAGTGGTGAAAGCCTACTACTTCTCTTCAATATAAAATTGAATTCCTGAATTCAGCTCACTGTTGCCTGACAACAGAGTACATTGCCATTCTATGTGTTCTGTTTTGCATTCTATGTAACCTTCATACTTTTGTTTCAAACCTTCCCCAGCAGCCTCAGTTTGTGGCTTGAAAACTGTACATAGGTTCTTCCTTTCTGGCAGGGTAGAGCGATCCAAACCTGCCCAAAACCACACAGCATCTGATATGACCTCCACTTTTTTTAAAAAAGAGAGAAATCTTCCTCTTAATGAAGCAGCCTGCTACTTATAATTAAGATTTCAGGAAGAAAGAAATAAAACAAATGAACAAAAAACCACCTCCACCACCAAAATAACACATATATATTTCCTTCCTCAAATTCCTGTGGTATTTAAACTCTTCAGACTCTCAAGAAAAGTTTTCTAGATACCGTCCTAATAGCTCATGAATTTGAGGAGGAATGGGGTCGTGGTCCCAACACCAGAGACCAGAAATGGCTTATAATGTAGTCTGCAACCTTTTTTCTGATACTTTTATTTCAGAGGATAATCAAACCTTATCAAGGTGTGGACTGTGCTGGGTGAATTGTTTCAGAAGCCCACAGCCAACTCCCTGAATCTCTTTATTCTCAATGCTCCCTCCCAGCCACACTATAGAAGTCCAAGACTAAAGAGACACTGTTTATCCCTCAACAGGCAACTTCCAGTTTTGTGATGGAAGTAAGTAGGACTCTCTAGACCTACAAGGCCTAGCTGAAATTCTAGAAATATCTAGGGTATATCTAGGGTAGTCAAAGTTCTTACACAGTGAATAAAAATCTTGAGCACTTTATACAAGATATCAAGATATAAGTAAGACTCCAAGGTCTATCATCAAAATATGGATGCTTCTACAGCTACCTTGTAGTTGTCTTGTTTCTTAATAATTTTCACACAGGTGGAGTTTTAGAGATTTGACATAAATATTCCACCAATCAAAACATGAAATGTACACTTTTCAAAAGAGTTTCAACGATATTGCAAAAGGAAATGAGTATTTCACAATTTTAAATCTGTCCCTCTGTGACAGGATAAAAATACATATTCTAAAATCTTGTTGAATAGGGCACGTTTCTTAAACACAGAGATGCAAATAACATAGCTTCATTGCCTATATCTGTGTGTGTACTATGGTTGTAGATGATTATATATTAAGTTTTACTAATACGTAGTTCTGTGAGGGGCTGTGTATAGAGGAAAGATGGTTTAACAGGACATGTTAAGGTGAAATAAAATATATATATTAAAATCAAATATAGAGTGTAGGAATTGTTAAACATTCTCTGCAAGATAAATAGTAAAATTAACTAAATTAAGAATTTGTTATTCTTACTATTTATGCAATTTTATTTGGGAAAAAAAAAAAAAAAAACTGATATGCTCAAATGATAAACTGTGGCTTTGTTATCTGGATTTAACAATGTAGGAAAACCTTTAAAATATTTTACTTTAGCTAGTTTTTGAAATATATTTTCAATTGAATCAATTGTTTATGCATTACAGAACAAAATTGTAATGATAAAAGGGACAAAAGTTATCTGCAGTGAAGAGATACATTGATCCAGACAATCCTTTTATCATGCTGCCAGTATTGGCAGCAGCATGTCAAGAGTATGCTTTGATTTTGCATTCATTTTTGTTAGTGAGTATCTGGATTGCTCAGATTCATTTAGAAGAAGCTTAGTTCCCTTCTTCTGGTTTATCACTCATGCAGCAGGGTCTGTAGATGTCTAATCTGGTAATTACCACACTATCTTTCTTGGCCTCTATTAAGAAAACTAGAGCTGGATTTCAAAGAGGGATCAAGAAAGAAACATTTTATTTAAACTGCCTGATTTGAATTTTTTGCTCTGTAGGAGCAAAAATAATAGAGGCCAAGGGGAGGGTGGAAATGGGGGATGGGGGTGGGGAAATGAGAATGAGAAAAGGAAAAGAAGGAGAAAAAGGAGAGGAAAAATTTATCTTGTTTAATTTCTTCATAGAGTGATTGTTTGAGAGTCTTCAAATCTACTCTACACTATTAAACGGTTTATTTTATAACATATAATAGTTTTGGGAGGGCAATTCAGTATTTCTGCTATTGTAGGAGTCGCAAAACATTTTGCAGCTTTCTGGCACCTGCATGAAGCTGTGACTTATGAATATGCTAATTAGACTGCAACCAGAACTGGCTTGGGTTCAGCACTTGCACACAATTTGTACTCAGGCTACCAGCACTGCTTGGAGGCCGACTACAGAAAGTAATATTTAGATTGATCAGCTCAACATAATGCACTTTTATTAAAACAGAGACTTTAAAAATAATAGCTTAAAGTTATCCTGTGCCAACATAGTGAAAATTAATTTAAAACCATTTTTTTCTATGTCTGGAAGGTTATTGTTCAGTTTAAATTGTCGGAATTCAAAAGCTAATTTTTATAGCACGTTATGTAGTTTAATGGCAGACAAAAGGGGCACATACTAATAATGACTGCCACACTTATTAATGTCTAGACTACATCTTCTTCATAATATCCATAATATCCGTAATATCCATAATATCCATAATATACATGTACCTGTTAACCTTGAATGCTGAAAAGTAGCTCCTGCTATTTCTATACGGAAATGTCTTCTATATAGCATCTGTAATTTATGTGTTTAATATTTGGAGAAGCAGTACTGTCTCCAAAACCAAATTTAAGAACTAGACATCAAGTTGAATTGCAACTGCTTCCACCTATTGCACATTACCAGAGTTAAAACATTAAAAATGTTGTCCTTAGATTTAGAAACCTTAATATCAATTTCAAAAGAAACTACCTCAAAGGTCTAAATTATCATGTTTTACTTTGTTAATATACAGACAACAAAAGCAAAGCAGTCAGATTTTTAGAGATGAACATCCCTAGTTTCTAATTTTATTAAATGCGAAATGAATACATTTTGTACAGTTGTTTTCAGTAATCGACTGAAACAAAATAAACACATTTGAAATTTATTCAATTTATACTTCCGACAGATGCTAAGACTCAGGGTATTTAGAACAAAATGAACATGTATTTTTAAAATTGTGTTAGCTTCAGATTAAACTCCCTACCTATTTTTAAAGGTATCACAAATAATCTCTGTGATTTTGAAAATACTACTATAGGGTAGAAATTAGCGTGGCTTTACCTACACAGTGAGAACAAACACAAAAATATACTTTAGGTGTTGTTTGAAACTGGAAGTAACTAATAAATAGAAAACACACAGATACAAATATTTTCTAATAGTTCTTATCGTGGGTTGCCAGCTGAAATAACTGCACATCATAGCAGTAACTTTGTCACCATGGCAGTAAACCTTAGTACTTTGGAATAGGAGAAGTATTTTAGTTCCTCCTTAGTCTGTACTGAGAATATTGTCATAATTTTACATGAAATGTATATATACTCCTGATATTCAAAGTTATTCGAATCATAAGGGTTTAAAATGCTTTGTCCCTACCAATTGTTTCTTAAGCATGGCATGTAGATTTAATAGTTTCCACTAATACATTAAACTAATACATCTGAAATATATATTTTGGACTGTATAGGGAAGGATAGTCACAAGGAACAAAATTCTATTATTTTGCAAAAATGTAATCTTTTCCCTAAAGATTGTCAACATGGGGAGAGAAAGACCTTTTTTTTTTTTTTTTTTTGGTACTCAATTACTCTCAAAAATACTCTAATGCTTTAAATTTTACAAAGATTCTCTGGTGCTTCCCACCACTCCAAAATTTTCTTATGTCATTTCACTACATTTCCAATGTCTTTGTTCAGGGTGCAGGTAGAAAATACACTGTTCAGTCACCAGCTATTTCCTTTTATTCTTACATTTCCAACAGGAGATCTCTAATAAGCTCAAGTATATGCCATATATATACATGTGAAAAATGTCTTTTTTTTTTTTTTCCTATGAACTGACGTTAAAAACACTGTGCTTTGTTCTTTCCAAAGGAAGCTTGAATTGAAATGTTTTGTTACTTGGTTTGTCAGATCAGCATGCTTTCTACCAAATCTCTGATGTCATCAGAAGAAATATGAAAAAGGTTTAATACCTCATTTATAACTTATAGTGCTAGTACTCAAGGCAAAATAACCTATGAGTGAGTACTTAATGCAAATATTCTCATACAAAGAAGTAGATATTTTTATAGATAGTATGTCTTTTATGGAAGCCCATGGATTTAAAACTTTATTTTTTTCTCCTGCACTTTAATATTAATTATTACAATGGTGTGGAGAGCTCAAAGGTAACCTATGCACCACAAACATAAGAGCTAAGGAGATAAATCAAAGACAGTATCAAGATGTCTTTCAGCTCAAATACATTCCTTAGAACAAATATAACCTTGAGCTCAGCCAGAGATCTAAGTATTCATCTAATTTGGCTCTCTGAAATATATTTATTTTATTTATTTTTGCTTATAAACACAAATATTCACCCATACCCATATCACCCATTCCCAGACACTTTACCATATCATATCCCTGATGAACAGATGGAAATAAACATCTTTAAATGAAACCTTTGTTTATATAAAAAGGATCCAATTCTCATGGTAGATGCATGTGTGCTCCCACTGTGATTTACCCCTGGCAGGTAGGTAAACACCACATAGCTGGTTACACACTCTCTGCAGGTGGGGTGGGGGGGAAAACTGGTAAGGTAAAAGTGGAAGAACTCATGGGTTGAGATAAGGACAGTTTGTTAGGTAAAGTAAAAGCTTCATGTGCAAGCAAAGCAAAACAAAGAATTCATTCACTACTTCCCATCAGCAGGCAGGTGTTCAGCCACTTCCAGGAAAGCAGGGCTCATCCATCATGTGCAATAGTTTATTAGGAAGACAAATGTCCATCTGTGTACACCCGTACACCCCCCCTCCTGCTACACACACACACACTTCTTTACCCCAGCTTTTATTGCTGGGCATGACATCATATGATATGTAATATCTCTTTGGTCAGTCCAGGTCAGTTTTCATGTCTGTTTTCCCTCCCAGTTTCTTGTGTACTCCCAGCCTCCTTGCTGACAGGGTAGTATGAGAAGAAAAAAAGTCTTTGGCTCTGTGCAAGCACTGCTCTGAAACAAATAAAAAGTCTGTGCTTCATCTCCAGTATTTTCATCAAAAATCCAAAACGCAGTACATGTATTGTGTGTGTCTCTATGAAGAAAATTAACTCTATCCCGGCCAAAACTATGATGGTTCCCCTACATGAAATTAAATGTATAAACTGAGGCTTAGTCAAGAAAGGCTTTAAATTATTAATAAGAAAGGCTTCTCTTTTACTTAAAGATGAGGTAAAAAATAAAAAAGCAATGCTGTACCTCATTCCTACATCCACATAATATATACTCAGGTATATCTAAATATATCCTGGCTTCTAGAAAAAATAAGTATCAATATTTTATATAATTCTCGGGTTAGTTTTACAGTCTAAAGACATACAGTATTGAAGTCTCTCTACTTACCTTTAAAATTCTGTATTGTAAAGGATTTTAAGATCCTCTAGCTGTCTTTTATTCCAGCATTATCATTTTAAAAACTGATTATGGTATGCTTCGCCAATGAATCTCTACCTAGGTAAATTTAAATCAACTTGGAAGATATGAACTTTATTATACATGAGACTCTCCACTCCAACTTGTTCAAACTGTTAAAAGTCAGTTTCTTTAAAGTAGAAAAATAATCATGTGATAGGTAAGATAAAAATATTTATTGGTGATCTAGCGCTAGGATTCTTTTTTGAACAGAGAAGAGAAGAGAAGAGAAGAGAAGAGAAGAGAAGAGAAGAGAAGAGAAGAGAAGAGAAGAGAAGAGAAGAGAAGAGAAGAGAAGAGAAGAGAAGAGAAGAGAAGAGAAGAGAAGAGAAGAGAAGAGAAGAGAAGAGAAGAGAAGAGAAGAAAAGAAAAGAAAAGAAAAGAAAAGAAAAGAAAAGAAAAGAAAAGAAAAGAAAAGAAAAGAAAAGAAAAGAAAAGAAAAGAAAAGAAAAGAAAAGAAGAGAAATAGAGAAGACTATATTGGATAAAATGATGAGCATTTGTAGGAATAAATATAAATGTATAACTCCATGTTGCCATTTCAATATACTATAATAGACTTTGTCCTATTTGGATATTCCTAAAGAGAGATGAAAGCTCAGGTTAGTAAGGAGTAAATTGTGCCTTACCATTAGGTAGATACAGTCCACAATTTGTAAACAGTGTATCTGTTCTGTACTTTCCTGTATGCTGTGACAGAAGGCATGAAGCTAGGCAGGCATATTTTCATGTACAAATATAACCCCCAAAAACTGAATGTTAAAAATATGTTTTTTAACATTATATAAGCTATAACACTAACATTATATAAGCTATATAATTTCTTCACACTAAGTAGCACCTATATTGTCCTAGTTTTCAAGAAGGGCAAGAAAGAAGACCTTGATAATTACAGGCCTGTCAGTCTTACTTCAGTGCCTGGTAAAATTATGAAGATTATTCTTGGACTTATAGAAAAACACTTGAAAGATAACTCAGTCATTGGTCACAGCCAACACAGGTTCACAATAGTAAAGGCATGTTTAAAAAACTTTCTTTTTATGACAAGGTTACCTACCTAGCTGAACAAAGGAAGCCAGTTGATGTGACCTGTTTAGATTATAGCAAAGCTTTTGATACTTTCTCTCACAGTATCTGTCTAGACAAAAAATCCAGTATACAGCTAGACAAATATATAATGCTGTGGGTGAAAAATTGACTGACGTGTCGGGCACAAAGGATTATAGTAAGTGGTGCTACATCAGGCTGGCAGCCAGTCAGTAGTGGGATTCCTCACTGTTTTAGGGACGCCATTCCCACCATTTTAGGGACAGTTATCTTTACTGGTTTTATTCATGATTTGGCTATAGGACTCAAACATATGCTAAGGAAGTTTACAGACAGCACTAAATTAGGAGGATGTGTTTTAGGCACCACGAAATAAGAATATAAAACTGTTAGAGTGTCCAAGGAGGGTTATGAACATGGTAAAGACATGAGAAGCATCTGAAGTCACTTGTCTTCTTCAGCCTAGGGAAGAGAAGGCTGCGAGGAGATCTCATGGGAAGTTAAGACCAGCTATTAGGTGTAGGTTTTTCACTGAGAGGGTGATTGGACACTGGAACAGGCTCCCCAGGGAAGTGGTTATAACACCAAGCCAACCAGAGTTCAAGAAGTTTTTCAATGACCTCTGTCCTGGATTGTCCTCTCTGACATGGATTTACTTTTAGGTAGTCCTGTGTGGAACCAGGAGTTAAATTTGATGATTTTTGTGTGTCCCTTCTAGCTCAATATGTTCTATGATTATATCAGTCTGTATGCACCTACGATAGTAATTTTACAAACCACAGGAATATATGATTTAAAATATGCCTATATTAAAAAAATGATTTTATTCTTTGAATTGGATCCAGTTCTTTTTCAACATTTTAAATTTTATGTTTCCACAATCATTTTCACATCTGTGGTAAGAAGCTATTGGAAAGGACTGAGGGCAAAATACATTCTCATGGACCTGGCTTTCAATATACGCTCTATTAGAAATGAATGAAAATATTCTAGGTTAAGTGATAACATATAAAAATTGTTCAATATTTATCATACTTTGTGTCAATGCTTTTGATAGAAATTGTCTATAAAGATTTCAGTATTATACTGCCTAGATAACTAACATGAATTTTCATTGTATTAAAGACAGGGACTATGTAACAATTACGATCAAAAAAGCTAGATTGCAAAAGATCTTAAATCACTTTGGATTCATGTAGTACCATGTCAATAACATCTCTTTGCAAGAAGAACTGTTGGAGAATTGGGTAACATTAGAAGTGCATATTAAAGAACTAGTGAGCACTGGAATCTACAGAAAAGACAAAAGAGGAACCATTCAAAATACCTGAAGACAGGCTGCTACACTATCCTTTCACTGGAAGTTCCTGCTGTCAGTATGAGAAGATGTATGCATATATAGAAAGAGAAGGAAGGAAAGGATAATTATTCTCACTAGGACTTAATTTTCTTGTTGATGAACTGTTGTGAAGTTTTCTTGGCTCTGTAATGAGTATCACTGGGAAAATCATCCCATTTCCTTTTGCTTTCATCCTTACTCTACACGTTACCAATCTAAAAGAACATTAATTAAGTGTTCAATGTTATTTAGATGTTTCCTTCCCTTAAGATCCAAAAGGGAAAAGAAGCATCTTCACATTGATGTACGTAAGGTATAAGCACCTGTGAGTGTATAGCCTCTATGAATAAGAAATGTTATATGCTAGGTGATAGCATATACAGTATGCTGTCATATATATACAGCATAAGGAAATATGCTGTATATATATGACAGCATATATATATATATCTGCTGTATATATATGCTGTATGTATATATATATATGCTGTATGTATATGCTGTCATATATATATACATATATATGTATATATACATATATGTGTGTATATATATGTACATATGTATATATATGTATACATATATATATGTATATACATATGTATATATATGACATATATATACACATATATGTCATATGTATATGATATATACATATATGATACATGTAAAAGGAAACAGTAAAAGAAAAGAGATACAGTAAAAGGAAAGAGATATAGAGAAGCAGTAAGGCTGAAAAACAAACAAAAAACAAAAACCACCAAACTTGGATACTAATTTTACTGTATTAATTTCCTTTCTTCTCAGTTTCCAAAAGTATTAATTTAATCTAATTTCAAATGTATTTCTGCTAATATGTGCTGGGTTGTCTTATTATTTAGACTATCATTTTAATGTCATTACACTCTACCATGTTAAAAAACAAAACAAAACAAAACAAAACAAAACAAAAAAAAATGATTAAAACCAATCATATTTCATGTGGCAATTCTGGAAATAGTGATTACACAGTCAAAATATATATAGCAGCATTAAATGGAGAAAAGCAATTGATATGTAATATAAACATTCAGGACTCCATGACCATTGAATTTAAAGCAGGAGTAGACCTAAGACTTGTATGTGTTAGAATTGATAACTGCAACTGTACTAAGTGTACAAATAAGAAATGACTACATGATCTGTGTTGTATAAGCATGCCTTTTCATAGAAAAATAATAATAACAAAAATTAAAAAAATATATCTTCAGTTGCAAATTTATGACAATTCTTCACCTCAGTCAACCTCTTTACTAGCAAATGTGATGTGTGCCAGTCCATCAGTGTGTTCTTCATGCTAAAGCTTCCATGATCTTCATGATAGCATAGGCTGTAAGTGTCAGGTTCAGGCTTTCTTGAGGGACTCGGGCAGCAGCTGTGCACTCTAGGTAATTAGAGTGCACAGCCTAACTACCTAGAGTGCACAGCCGCTTACTGTTACTGTTCAGGAACTCAGATCATAGTTAATTGGAGGATTTGGAGACCTCCAGGTAATAACAATTGGGCATCTGTTCCAGAATCAAAGAATCACAGAATTAAAGAGGCAGGAAGGGACCTTGAAAGATCACCAGGTCCAACTCCACTGCCAAAGCAGGCTCCTTAGAGCAGGATGCCCAGGTAGGTGTCCAGACGGGCCTTAAATATCTCCAGAGAAGGAGACTCCACAGCCTCCCTGGGCAGCCTGTTCTAGTGCTCCGTCACCCTCACCGTGAAGAAGTTCTTTTGCATGTTGGTGCGGAACGTCCTGCGCTCCATCTTGTGAACATTACTCCTTGTCCTGTCCGCGCAAACCACTGAAAAGAGGTTGGCCAAATCCCTCTGTCTCCCACACCTCAAATATTTATACACATTGATGAGACCCCCTCTCAGTTTTCTTTTCTCCAGGCTGAACAGACCCAGGTCTCTCAACCTTTCCTCATAACGAAGATGCTCCAGGCCCTGTATCATCTTTGTGGCCCTCTGCTGGACTCTTTCCAGGAGATCCCTGTCTCTTTTGTACCGGGGAGCCCAGAACTGGACACAGTACTCCACCAGGTGACACCTGACCAGGGCAGAGTAGAGGGGGAGGACCACCTCCCTTGACCTGCTGGCTACGCTCCTTTTAATGCACTCCAGGAACCCATTGGCCCTCTTGGCTACTGGCGCACACTGCTGGCTCATGGTCAACCTGTCATCCACCAGGACCCCCAGGTTCAGCTCCTCTCCAGCAGGTCATCCCCCAGCCTGTACTGATACATGTGGTTGTTCCTTCCCAGGTGCAGGACGCTACGCTTGCTCTTATTAAATCTCATTTGGTTACTTCCTGCCCATCTTTCCAGTCTGTCCAGGTCTCGCTGAATGGCAGCACAGCCTTCTGGCGTGTCAGCCACTCCTCCCAGCTTTGTGTCATCAGCGTACTTGCTGAGGGCAAACACTATTCCCTCATCAAGGTCATCGATGAAGATGTTGAACAAGACTGGACCCAGCACCGACCCCTGGGGAACACTGCTAGTCACAGGTCTCTTACGAGATATTGTATGTGGGTAGCAGTTTAATGAACATGTTTGAGGTGCAGATGAAATGAATCAGAAGATCATGAATTGGAAAACTTTTTAAGAGTGAATTTTGTAGAGGGATTATACGTGCAATAACTAATAATACTATAAAAGTCACTGATTTCTGGGAAACAGATTGTAGCCAGGAGTATCCTAGGACGTGCAGAATTGTGCTCTAAGCTTCAGACCCTCTATGCCAAATGCTTTTTCTTCCTTACCCTCCTCAGCAGTGTTTATCAAATTGCCTTGAGTCAAACCTGAGGTGTGTAATGTAAGAAAGGCAAGACATAGCCCACAGCTGTAAGCAAAATCAAGTAAAAAAAAAAAAAAAAAAAAAGAAAAAAAAAAAAAGAAATTTTAGCAAGAGCTTGACTTTGGTTCAGTTTACTGCATATTTAATATCAAGAAAGGTACAGCATTTGCATTATTAGGAGACATAGCAACACTGTCTATCTTATTAAATAATATAGACAAACAACTAAATAGAAATCTATGCTAAATTCATAGGAGAAAAATAATTTAATTTCAAAAAGGCATATAAAAAAATTGAAATAATCTCTTTTCAAATACATTAACAACTTCTCTTATAATCATTTTTACAGTGTCTCTGAGCAATAAGTTTCCAGTTTTGCAGGTCATATTATTTATATTATGAAGAATCCAAATGTATAGTCTGGCAGCATTTTACCTCCATGTCACAGTAAGGCCTATGCACGCAACTTCCACTGTGCTCACATTCAGATTTCTCAGAATAGAAACCCAAGCATGTTAACTGGAAGACTGGTGGTGAATTTTTATTATTTTTTTTTTCTTGTATATGATCTGAATGGCTGAGTGACTAGAAACTAGTCACATATTTCCTATATTTATGTCTGACTGTATACAGAATCATCTATGGCTTCTGTTCAGTATTCTGATCCTTCCATCTGCATCTTCAGTAATAAACTAAACAAAATGAGTGAGAATACAGAAAGGAAGCACATGATTATCAACACAGTTTATAAGCACTGTCCTTGACATACCCTGGACTAACTAGCAAGAATCTCATTTGGAACCTGACCAAATAAAATCTGGCCCTGCTGGATAGCTAATGTGGAGCAGAGCCAATTCATTATAGCTGGCTGGATGTAGATTGCCTTCTCTGGAAAGTAAGAGAGTGAGAATTCTACTATATGACAGTATAGCTGTGTCTTGCTTCTAACTCCCACAGACAAAAAAATGAGGCAGTCTTATTTAGTTTACTAATACAAACCTTCCTCAGACCTAATGAATATGTATATGTATACATAAATATTCAGGAAAAAAAAAGTTTTTTTTAAATTATTATTATTATTAATTTAATTTATAACCTTTATATATATATATGTACAATTTTCAAGAGAATATCAATAACACAGTATTAGCACCTTCCCTACGATTTGTTATTCTTCACTGCTCTTTTGTTTTGTTTTGTTTTTTCCTTCCCTCTTCAGTTAGTCCCATTGCCTGTAGTCATCTAGCTTTAGGGTCATGGAGTTTGCTTTTATTAATTCTGTTAAAGCACAATGGTGATGAATGGTGTTTTAAAATTGATAATTCGAATTATAATGAACACTTATTTTTCCTCTTGGTGTTTAGTGTAACATCTCACTAATTACAAATAATTTTTTTTGCCATTCATACAGATATAAAAGCTGTGGCCTCTAATATCTAGTTTCAGGGTATTTTTATCACTACTTTAATGGTTTGTATTTAATTTAATACTACTGAGAAAAATTGAAGGAACCTTTCCAACAGCTGGGAAAAAAAAAAAAAAAAAAAAAAAAAAAAAAAAGTAAATATTTATTGGCACATTTTGTCTTCATTTTCCAAAGGCTCCTTCTCCTCCAACTTCTGCACAAATTATGGGAGTCATGTTGTAATTCTTGTATACTCACTAAATGAACTCACAGACTCTGGATGCCAGGGTAAGATACTATAAATATAAATTACTAAAGTCCAGTGTTTTAGAGATATTTTTCTTAAAAAAGTCATTAAGTAAGGTTCTATTTTCAGTAGGTGAGTTACCCCAATTATTCTGACTTCAGTGGAGGAAAAGATTTACAAGAACATCAGAGCCTCTTTATCTAAGTATTAGTGTTGTAGGAAAAGTGGTGGAGGAAAAGTGTCTGATTTTAAACATTTTTTTTAATAATGTAAATTACTGTCCTAAAACAAGAAAGCTACTGAAGAGATTAGTACACAAACTGTGTGTTCTGATTCCTAATTGTCTGTTTTAACTATAATCAAATTTCTAATAATTGTGAATCAACTTGCACAAAACTTAAAGTCTTATTCAGCAGCATGAGAACACGGATAAGTGTTTAGACGTACCTGAGCAACTTATAGGTGCACAAGTTTATGGGACCTGAAAAGATCACAGAATCACAGAATTGTCTAGGTTGGAAGAGACCTCAAGATCATTGAGTCCAACCTCTGACCTAACACTAATAAGTCCTTCACTAAACCATATCACTAAGTTCAACATCTAAACGTCTTTTAAAGACCTCCAGGGATGGTGACTCCACCACTTCCCTGGGCAGCCCATTCCAATGCCTCACTACCCTCTCAGAAAAGAAGTTCTTCCTAATATCCAACCTAAAAAAACCCCGGCACAACTTTACACCATACCCCCTTGTCCTGTCACCAGGCACATGGGAGAACAGACCAACCCCCACCTTGCTACAGCCTCCTTTAACGCACTTATAAGGTCACCCCTGAGCCTCCTTTTCTCCAGACTGAACAATCCCAGTTCCCTCAGCTGCTCCTCGTAAGACTTGTTCTCCAGACCCCTCACCAGCTTCGTCGCCCTTCTATGGACTCGCTCGAGCACCTCGATGTCCTTCTTGTAGCGAGGGGCCCAAAACTGAACATAGTACTCAAGGTACGGCCTCACTAGATCTGAGTACAGGGGGACAATCACTTCCCTAAACCTGCTGGCCACACTGCTTCTTTTACAAGCCAGGATGCTGTTGGCCTTCTTGGCCACCTGAGCACACTGCTGGCTCATATTCAGCCGACTATCCATCAATACTCCCAGGTCCTTCTCCGCCAGGCAGCTTTCCAACCACTCATCTCCCAGCCTGTAGCTCTGCTTGGGGTTATTGCGCCCCAGATGCAGGAGCTGACACTTGGCCTTGTTGAACTTCATACAGTTGACCTCAGCCCATTGGTGCAGCCTATCCAGATCCTCTTGCAGAGACTTCCTACCCTCAAGCGGATCGACACATGCACCTAGCTTGGTGTCATCTGCGAACTTACTCAGGGTGCACTCAATCCTCTCATCCAGATCATCGATAAAATATTAAAGAGGACTGGCCCCAGTACCAAGCCCCGGGGAACACCACTAGTGACTGGCCTCCAACTGGATTTGACTCCGTTCACCAAAACTCTATGGGCCCGGCTATCAAGCCAGTTTTTAACCCAACCAAGTGTATGCCAGTCCAAGCCAAGAGCAGCCAGTTTCTTGAGGAGAATGTTGTGGGAAACAGTGTCAAAAGCCTTACTGAAGTCAAGGTAGACCACATCTGCAGCCTTTCCCTCATCCATCAAGCGTGTCACTTTATCATAGAAGGAGATCAGGTTTGTCAAGCAGGACCTGCCTTTCATAAATCCATGCTGACTGGTCCTGATTGCCTGGTTGCCCTGTAAGTGCCGCGTGATGACACTCAAGATAATCTGTTCCATGAGTTTCCCTGGCACTGAGGTCAAACTGACAGGCCTATAGTTACCCAGGTCTACCTTCTCTGGACCTTCTTGTAGATGGGTGTCATGTTTGCTACCCACCAGTGGACTGGAACCTCTCACGATATCCAGGACTGTTGATAAATGATGGAAAGCAGCTTGGCCAGCTCCTGCCCTAGTTCTCTCAGTATCCTCAGGTGGATCCCATCTGACCCCATTGACTTGCGTACATCCAAGTTCTGTAGCAGGTCACCAACCATTTCCTCATGGATAGTGAGGGCCACATTCTGTTCCCCATCCCCTTCCACCATTTCAGAGTACTGGGTATCCAGAAAGCAACTGTTTTTGCCACTAAAGACTGAGGCAAAGAAGGCATTAAGCGCCTCAGCCTTTTCCTCATCTTTTGTAACTAAGTTCCCCCCCCCCCCCCGCATCCAGTAAAGGCTGGAGATTCTCCTTAGTCCTCTGTCTTTCATTAATGTATTTGTAAAAACATTTTTTGTTGTCTTTGACGGCAGTAGACAGATTGAGCTCCAGATGAGCTTTGGCCTTTCTAATTTTGTCCCTGCACTGCCTCACAACATCCTTTTTGTCCTCCTGAGTAGCCCCCCCTCTTTTCCAAAGATTGTAAACCCTCTTTTTTCTCCTAAGCTCAAGCCACAGTTCTCTGTTCAGCCAGGCCAGTCTTCTTCCCCGCTGGCTCATCTTTGAGCACGTGGGGACAGACCACTCCTGAGCAATTAAGATTTCCTTGTTGAAGAGCACCCAGCCTTCCTGCACTTCTCTGCTCTTCAGAACCTCTTCCCAAGGGACTCTACCAGCCAGTGTCCTGAACAGTTCAAAGTTGGCCCTCCAGAAGTCCAATACGATGGTTTTACTGGTCCCCTTCCTGGCTTCTCCAAGAATGGAGAACTCCACCATTTCATGGCCACTCTGCCCAAGACAGTTTCCAACCACCACATCTCCCACCAGTCCTTCTCTGTTCGTGAAGAGGTCTAGCAGGGCACCTCCCCTGATAGGCTCACTAACCAGCTGCGTCAGGAAGTTATCTTCCACACTCTCCAGAAACATCTCCAGATATATCCACAGGTCCTGAGGGAACTGGCAGATTTAGTTGCTAAGCCACTATACACCATATTTGAGAAGTAATGGCAGTCTGGTGAAGTTCCCACTGACTAGAAGAGGAGAAGTATAACCCCTGTTTTTTAAAAAGGTAAAGAAAATCCAGGGATCCAGGGAACTACAGGCCAGTGTCTCACCTCTGTGCCTGGCAAGATAATGGAGCAGATCCTCCTGGAAAATGTGCTAAGGCAAATGGAAAATATGGAAGTGATCGGTGACAGCAAAAATACCTCCATTAAGGACAAATAGTGGCCTTCTACAACAGGGTTACTGCATTGTGGATAGGGGAAAAGCAAACGACATCATCTACCTGGACTTGTGCAAAGCATTTGACACTGGTCCCCATGATAACCTTGTCTCTAATTTGGAAAGTCATAGATCTGATGAATCAGCCACTAGGTGGGTAAAGAATTGGCTAAATGGTCACAGTCAAAGAGTTGCAGTCAATGGCTCCATGTTGGAGTGGAGATCAGTAACAAGTGGTGTTCCTCAGCAATCAGTATTGGGACATTCACTGTTGAACATCATTGTTGGTAACATGAACAGTGGGATTGAGTGCACCCTCATCAAGTTTGCCCATGACACTAAGCTGTGTGGTACAGTCAACCCACTGGAGGGAAGGGATATCATCCAGAGAGAAATAGACAGGCTTCAGAGGTGAACCTGTAGAATCTCATGAGGTTCAACATGACCAAGTGCAAGGCCCTGCATCTGGGTTCAGGCAATCTTAAGCACAAATACAGGCTAGGAGAAGAATGGACTAAAAGCAGCCCTGGGGAGAAAGACACGGGGACGCTGGCTGATGAGAAGCTCAGCATGAGCCATTAATATGTGCTTGATGCCCAGAAAGACAACTGTATCCTGGGCTACATCAAAAGATGCATGGTCAGCATACCATGGTTGAGGGAGGTGATTCTCTCTGCTCTTCTGATATCCCACCTGGAGTATTGTATTCAGCTCTGAGGCCCCCAGTATAAGAAGGACATGAACCTATTAGAATAAGTCCAGAGGAGGGCCATGAGGATGATTAAAGGGCTGGATCACCTCTTCTACAAAGACAGGCTGAGGGAGTTGGGGTTGCTCAACCTGGAGAATAGAAGGCTCCAGGGAGAGCTTATAGCTAAATGGGGCCTACAGAAAAGCTGGGGAGGGTATCCATGTTACGGAGTGTAGTGACAAGACAAGTAGGAATGGTTTAAAATAAATTAAAAAAAAAAAAAAAGTAGTTTCAGATTAGATATAAAGAAGAAATTATTTACTTAGAGGGTGATGAGGCACTGGAACAGGTTGCCCAGAGAAGCTGTGAGTGCCCCATCCCTGGAATTGTTTAAGGCCAGGTTGGGTAGGGTTTTGATAAACCTGGTCGAGTGGTAGGTGTCCCTGTCCGTGAAAAAAAAAAAAGAGGGTTGGAATTAGGTGATCTTTATAGTCCCTTCCACCCCAAATCATTCTTTATTTCTGTGATTCTTTAATTCTATGTTTAATTTAATTCATTGAATGATGTATTTGCAACTAAATGACTACTGATATATTTGGCATTACTTGCTTTCTGTTTTTGCTTTTGGAATATTAGAAATAACTTGCCCTTTCATGGAGCATCTGAGAATGGTTCGGGTTGGAAAGGATCTTTTCAGGTACGAAAGGATCTTTAAAAATCAAAAATCAAAAATTTAAAAATCAGCAGCTACCTCTGCCATGGGCATGGACATTTTTACTAGATCACATTGTCCAAAAACACATCCAACCCGACAATGAACACTCTCGGGGCTGGGGTATGTCATTTATATTTGTCCAACAAGTAAACTGAAAAGATTTTATTGAAAAAAATATGGGTTTTCACAGGTAAGTAGATCTGAGGAGAGGACTGGGATAGCTAAAACCTGTGTCTACAGGTTTCATCTCACACCCACATTTCATCCTTATTGCTCCACTATGTCAAGCATATATTTATTGACTTCATGAGATTATCCTTCATAATATATTGGTGTCCAAATGTAACAGTTCATTTACTCTAACTGCCAAGTGTATATACTGCAACTGTCATTAATAGGATGATGCAAATTCCACTGGTCACTCTAAATACTACCTAATAGTAATTAGTTTTCAAATTTGTAGTCGTGTCTTTATGAAATCTTTTTTTTTTTTTTTTTTTTTTTTTTTTTTTTTGTTACTTCTCTAAAATAGTTTTCATACTGTAGCCAGAAGAACTTTAAGGTCAGGATATTGAGGTCTTCTGCCATTCACTTTTTCCCTTACTGTATCCACATGCCAAACCTCACTTGGAGTGCCTTCACTTACAATACACTTGGAACTGCTTTCATCTTGCCATGTGTGTAATAATCTTCTTTCTCCTTTAGCTTTTGACTGAACTCAGTCAATCATGAACCTGGTAAAGTATGAAAAGTTCATAATCTTCTTTGTTATTTAAACTTAAGAATATCTCAAACTCTGGAGAAAAAAAAAATAATCAGTATGTTTTCTTAGAACATTAATTTCATGCAGACAACACACCCCATATTATATAATTATTTGGGGACTGTCTGTAGTATACCACATAGCTTGTAACACTAAAAGTCTTTGACCTGAATGGGGTTTTATTTTATTTTATTTTATTTTATTTTATTTTATTTTATTTTATTTTATTTTATTTTATTTTATTTTATTAATTTAATTTAATTTAATTTAATTTAATTTTATAGTCATTACTCCCTTAATATGTGTCAAGTCTATCACTTTTCCTCTGTGTTCTTGTTGATGATGATGAGCCATGAAGCTTTGGATTCAGACATAGCTGGTGTCCCATCTGTTGTTATAGAAAACAGTTTCACCATAATTATTTTGCATTTAATAATATACTTGATCTCAACATAATTATCTTCCTCACTTGTTTTGTTTTCATTATTTTTGTCATTGAAATATCTTTGTTCTTTGTTTACATGGCTCATGAGCTATTCCACATGCAAATAGTCCCATTTAAACAAATGAGAAATACATTATTAAATATATTTTAATCCTTAACAAGTATATATATTTGTATGTATTTACCCTCAGAAAACACATGGACTATATAGCTCATTATTTACCTAATTTCTTGTTTGTTTGGAATATTTGTTAGGGAGATCTTTCCATCATTACTTTGAAGAAAACTATCTCTATAAAAACATCAGCAGCTTTGAAAGATATTTTAGTAGTGATTTTCAGTTTTATATATACATATATATATATATATTTAAGAAAAAATGCTTGTTTTTCTTCTGGAGACCATATAATCTTTATTGGAGAAGTACTACTTTTGGAAAAAGTCTCATCTTATTCTCCACACATTATGCTGACATTAGACTTTTTCCTTTTGTTTCTTTTTTTCTATTCTTTGTTTATAGCGTTTCTTTATTAGTTAGATACAGTGAGTATAGGTGTTCATATTTTCATCAGCAGTTTTCAAGCTCACTTCCCCACTTTCCTTGAAAACAATATACATATTTACTGTTCAAATGCAGAGGTCTATGAATTACATCTGTACTTTCTTTGATTAAATTGAAACTAATAACATTCCTATCTCAGGTCTAAATACATTTCTTTCACTTATTATTATTTTTTTTATTTTTTCATTTTTTTTTTTCCCTTCTTTACTGGCTGGTCTCCACAGATGGGGAGATGGCAGAAGTAATTTACAACTTCTTTACTTCAGTCTTCACTGGTGGTCAGTCTTCTCACATCTCTTAAGACCAGAAACCTCTAGACAGGTCAGGGGAGCAGACTCTTTCCCACTGTAAGCAAAGAGCAAGTTCCTGATGCAATTTACTTCAAGTCTATGGGCCATGATGAAATGCAACCCAAGGTACTAATGTACTCCAAGCCACTATCCATCATATTTGAAAAATCATGGCAGTCAGGAGAAGTCCCCAGAGACTGGAGAAAGGGAAACACTCCCATTTTTAAAAAGTTTAGAAAGGAAGAGTCAGGGAACTACAGACTGGTGAACCTCACCTCTGTGTTTGGAGAGATCACGGAACAGATCTTCCTGGAAGCAATGTTAAGGCACATAGAGGACAAGGAGGTAATCCAGGACAGCCAGCATGAATTCACCAAGGACAAATTGTGCCTGACCAATTTGATGGCTTTCTATGAAGGAGTGATTACATCAGTTGACAAGGGAAGACAATCTGATGTCATCTACCTGGACTTCTGCAAGGCCTTTGACATGGACCCACATGACATTCTGATCTCCAAATTGGAAAGAGATGGATTTGAAGGGTGTACAATTCAGTGGATAAGGCGTTGGCTTGTAGGTTGCACCCAGAGAGTGGAGATCAATGTCTCCATGTCCAGTTGAAAGCAAATGATGATCGATGTCCCTCAGAGGTCTTTACTGTTTAATATCTTTATCAACAACATAATGAGGTTGAGTACACCCTCATCAAGTTGTCAGATGACATGAAGCTGAGTGGTGCAGTTCACAGAACAGAAGGAAGGGATGCCATCTAAAGGGACCTGGACAGACTGGAGAAGTGGGCCTGTACGAAACGCTTGAGGTTCTACAAGTCCAAGTGCAAGGTGCTGCGCTTGGTTGGACTAATCCCAGACATGAATACATACTGGGAGAACTCATTGAGAGTTCTTCCCTTCCCTTCCCTTCCCTTCCCTTCCCTTCCCTTCCCTTCCCTTCCCTTCCCTTCCCTTCCCTTCCCTTCCCTTCCCTTCCCTTCCCTTCCCTTCCCTTCCCTTCCCTTCCCTTCCCTTCCCTTCCCTTCCCTTCCCTTCCCTTCCCTTCCCTTCCCTTCCCTTCCCTTCCCTTCCCTTCCCTTCCCTTCCCTTCCCTTCCCTTCCCTTCCCTTCCCTTCCCTTCCCTTCCCTTCCCTTCCCTTCCCTTCCCTTCCCTTCCCTTCCCTTCCCTTCCCTTCCCTTCCCTTCCCTTCCCTTCCCTTCCCTTCCCTTCCCTTCCCTTCCCTTTAGGAGCACAAATGACAAGAAAAAAACATATGTTTGTGCTTGAGTTGGTATTCCTACAAATAAGTTCCTACACACAAAAGTATCAAGGAAAATAATCAATTACAAGGACAAAATAATAACTTGGAACTCTGCTATAGTGCGTGAAAGAACTATTTTTCCAAGTGTAAATTAAAAACCACATTAAATTGTACTTCTGTAAGCAAATGGAGGGTGGGGGCTGGGGTAGGGATTAATTTCTGATGAGTATATTACTATCCAGTTTTGGGTCTTTGCTACACAATCCTTTTTTTTTTTTTTTTTTTTTTTTTTTTTTTTTTTAATCCTTGGAAAAATAATTTTGACCAAAATACTAGGGAAAATAATTTAAAATCAGCAAAACATTTTTGACTAAGTCCACAAAATCTGTGGATAATTTTGAATGATTATTTTCTGAATTGTGAGAAGCTCAATTTTACTGTATCTGTCTGAAGTAACATCTGGGTTGGAAAACCAGTGTGTTGAGCGTACTGAGATTTCATCAAAGGATATCAGCAGCATTATCGGTAGAACTTGAACTAGATCCAGAGTTGACATTCTCAGTGCCCCAACAAAAAATGCAAAACTCACTCTGCCATTTCTGCCATATAACCAGCCCAAAACACTTGGCTGCTGCTTCTTGGTTAAGTCTGGCTGAGATGCACATCATCTGCTTTCTTCCAGTGCAAAGAATGGGTGGCTATGGG
Source organism: Anas acuta (assembly GCF_963932015.1). Classification (NCBI taxonomy): domain Eukaryota; kingdom Metazoa; phylum Chordata; class Aves; order Anseriformes; family Anatidae; genus Anas; species Anas acuta. Next base: position 47,348,721 of record NC_088979.1, on the reverse strand, counting down.
GTAGTGGGATATCTTCAACTGGCACAATCTCTCTGTTGTTCTATGGCAGGCATTTGGAGAGTATGAGCAGCATTTGTCTACTGAACCTTAATTTTCTGCTTGAACCAGTCCCAGTTTCTCCAGGGAAAGATAGCGTTCCAAATGAGAACATCCTCCAAGCTGGGTCTGCACAGAGGACACACATAGTTAGCTTAGACAGTATGCTTGAGGAGCTCTAATGTACTAAACTCCAGAAATTCCAGGAGTTTAGTCAGGACTAAATTGTCAGGACTGGAAATTTTGGCAATTAAACCACATGAGAAGTTGAAATATATGTATGTAACCATTTACTTTCAGATTGTAGGTATCATACAATCATAGAATATCCCAAGTAGGAAGGTGCCCGTAATGATCACTGAGTCCAACTCCTGTCTCTGTACAAGATGACCCAAAAATCAAACCACGTATCTGAGAGCATTGTCCAAACATTTCATGAACTCCAGCAGGCTCAGTGTCATGACCTGAGGAGCCTATTCCAATACCCATCCACCCTCTCAGTGAAGAACCTTTTCCCAATATCCAGCCTGAACATCCCCTGTCTCAGCTTCATGCCATTTCTTTGGGTTCTGGTCACCAGAGAGATCAGTACCTGCCTTGCCACTTCCCCTCATGGGGAGGCTGTAGGCTGCCATAAGGTCTCCCCTAGGTCTCCCCTTCTCCAGGCTAAATGAACCAAGTGACCTCAGCTGGTCCTCATACATCTTCCTAGAACCTTCACCATTTCCATAGATTTCCTTTGGGCACTTCCTAATAGCTTTATGTCTGTCTTATATTATGGTGCCCAAAACTGCACACAGTACTTGAAGTGAGGCCACATCAGTGCAGAACAGAGCAGAAAAATCACTTCTCTTGACCAGTTAGCAACACTGTGCTTAATGTACCCCAGGATACAATCAGTCCTTTTGGCTGCTAGGGCAGAGTGCTGATTCATATTCAACTTGCCATCAACCAGAACCCTACATTTCTTTCTGCGGGGCTGCTCTCCAGCCTCTCATCGTTCAGTCTGTACATATATCCAGTGTTGCCCATTTCCACGTGCAGAATCTATCACTTGCTCTTGTGAAACTTCATGTGATTGGTGATTACCCAGACCTCTAATTTGTGAAGACCTCTCTGCAAGGCCTCTCCATCCTCAAGGGAGTTAACTGTCCCTCCCAATTTAGTTTAACCCACAGACATACTCAATATACCTTCAAGTCCTACATCTAAATAATTTATAATAACATTAAGAGAATGGGCCCCAAAAGGGAGCACTGGGGAACCCCACTAGTGACTGGCTGCCAGCCTGATGTAACCCCATCTAATATCACATTTTCAGCCCATTTGAGATATGTATTTCAACAACTATAAATGTGAGTTATATAGAGCTTGGGGGACTGCATTTTCTTTTGGCTCCAGATCATAATGGAATTGATTTAGAGGGGAATAAGACAACCATTCACTCTCAGACAGGTCTGCCATAGTACAAATAAAATATAGATGATGGTACACAACTTCCTTTTCCAAATGATCGAAAGAGTTTAATTTTGCTGGCAAAAATCTGATTCTCAATTACATAAATGGAACACCAATCAATTTTAATAAGTTGAAATTTAAAGACATGATCCATCTCTGTAACAAATGCTAGTCATGCCATTTGCTCAAATACTTCATTTTAGCAACCAAAGCAAATGTTGAGAAGGGGAAGACACAACAATTTTACAGAATGTCTTGGAGCTTTGCTTTGGTATGCTTAACAGAAAAGGGATTCTGAAACTTCCAATTTTTTTTTTTTTTGTAAAGATTTACTTAGTAGGGTATGAAAGAACTCACATAATTCTTACTAGTTTCACAATAAAAGTTTACACACATTGTTTAGTAGTAGATTGAGCAGAGTGAAGTTGGCCTATCGTTTAAGGATGAAGTTCTGTGTGTTTCTATTTTATTTAAATAGTTGTAGCTATGCTCTATGAAAAGAAACTCATGTTTCACTTGTGTTTCAGTTGATATCTAACAGGAAAAACATATATATATATAGTGTTTTTGTTCTTTGTTGAGATATGTGATTATACATCAAAATCATTGGAAACAGCTTGTAGAGAAAAAATTAATATGCTCTTAGCATCACATAAGTATATGTATGAGCATGTATATGCAGAAAAGTAGAATGGTACACTAATTTCAGTCACTGTGACACACTACAACCCAAAGAATCTTTATTTCCCATGAAAGAACATCAGGGATATGAACATAAATGTCTGTGAATTCCTAGTAGTCAAAAAAAAAAAAAAAAAAGTACCAAGGCAATTCATAGGAAGATTTTCTATTCATTAAGCAGGATTTAAAATGCATATTGCACAACAAGGGCTTTGTCACAATGACAAATATGTGTTCACGCTGTGAACCTGGAAAAGAATTTAAAAGGAAAGTATCTTAAATCAGATACCTGAACACATCATGTTTTTCATCAGTTCAGTCGCATTTATTCATCCTCTAGCTCCTTCAGCTGCTCACCCACTAGTTGAAAAACTATGAATTTACTGTACCTTCAAGGGAACGAATTGTTCCACAGAACATGCAACCAAGTTATTGGGTTCATTAATGATACGAAATAAATTTTATCTCTAGACACTATTTATTCAAAGTCAAGGCTGGCTCCTGGCCCTTATAAAATAATTTTGTGATGTAATGGTGCAAGACAACCTCAGTTTTTCTATAAATAGGTAATACAGGAATGAGATTTAAAATAGAACTGCAAGGTTTAGAACTTTCAAAATAGGCCTGTAAATTTAGATGTCTAATCAGGAATTACAGATCCTAATTTCCAGCACTTGTAATTCAACCTCTTGTGTCACAATGACCTTCAGAACAACGGAGTACCACAGGTGCTCTGTTTTACATGCAATGTATAATAATAATAATATTCCAAAATTCATTTCAGGTTCCTAATTCTCTCAACGTGTTTATCAACCTTTTATTACATAATTAGCTATCAGTAGGATACAAATAAGCATTTCAGAATTTCCTTGAAAAATATTCAGCTGCTGTTAATTAATGTCTGCATTTAATTCTACAGTATTCCTGCAGATCCTTTTACTTCTTAATTGGTCCCCAAACTGCAGCTAAACTGCTCCCATACACCATACATACAGACAGATGAAACTGTCTGAGAGAGCTGGCTGGACAGGTAAAGGACTTCATTTGTCTGACTGCCTTTGGGATAACTTATCACCTAAAAATATCTACACAAGGGAGGCAGGGCTTGCAAGTCTCCAAGTGGTTACTGTCTCACATTTTTCCTAACTATGCTAATGAACTAGTAAAAAAACACAGTAGCCTTGACATAAGTATTTGTTTTCTAAATAATTAACAACTGTATAATTTGAGATATAAGGATATTCAGAAGGTAAAGATGACAACCAACATTTACTTAAGTTATATTTTAGGTTCATTCACTCAGTTTTATTAAAGAAAGAGGACAGGAATGAAGATGATAAATGTTTCCAGATATATTCCTGGAATCGGCTCATTCTTGTATTCAGAGTCTGATGTTATAAAACAGAATTTATATATATATATACATATATATACATATATATGTATATATAAAAAAAACAAAACAAAACAAAACAAAAACAAAAAACAGTGATTTAGGACAAACACCTGTCTGTTCATGTAAGCTAGAGACTGAAAGATCAAAATAGTATTTTTAGTACATACTTGAACACACTGGAATTATATTGCAATGTGTATTTATTCTGAATAGTTGAAATTCAAAAAAGTCGCCTCAGGTACTGCTTTTGTTATATATTTCTAACTTCTATACTCTATGGTTAAACACAATTTCAATATCTGATTTACACATACATATTTATCCTTACTTTTCTAATACAGGTATGCTTTGTGTTTATAAGAAGACAGCTTCTACATCTTGAATTTCATCTATGATACAGATCATTACATTAGTACAAATAACTCAGGAAGTATATTACTGAAGTGTATTCAGCCACGGACACAATTTGACAGTGCCTACCCTGTAAAGATCCTTCACTCAAGGAAGGCCTTGTGTGCTCAGGGGACAAACTTCAATGAAATTAAATTCCTAAAATAGAAGCATACTCTTCTGCATCCTAATATTGGATGCAAAACAAGCAAAGTGAAAAACTGCAGAGGAACACTGAACTTGTCAGTATTTTGAGTTTATTCCTCATAGATATAATAAGTAGGCTTAAGAAAACAGTATTTAATGCTTTAGGGCTCATGGAACTGCTTTAACATAGCATTTAAATCTGCTCACATTATTTGCAAGATTATGAGAGAAAATATATAGGGAGATGTCTGAATGGAAAAAAAAAAAAAAAAAAAGAAAAGAATGAAATGTAGGATTGATTTATGGTAAGTCATAGATGCATGGAAAAGATTATTAATTTGCTCTTTTTAAGCATCAGTTCAGGTTAATATGCAGTTTTACTTCAGGAGAAATATATTTGTCTATATATTTTTCTATATAAACAAAAGAAATAACAGAGACTATTGACTGAGCTAACATATCAATGAATATTTTTTCTATAAATAAATAAAACAGGCTAAAACCTGCTTTTCATGACATAAATAGAAGACATTCACAGAATCACAGGATCACAGAATTTCTAGGTTGGAAGAGACCTCAAGATCATCGAGTCCAACCTCTGACCTAACGCTAACAGTCCCCACTAAGACTTTTTTTAAAAATTACTTTTATTTTTGTGAAGAAAAAATAACATTTTAAACCATATGAACAAATATGTTTTATTCAGCCTTAGAATACACCTTTTATTTATTTATTTATTTATTTATTTATTTATTTATTTATTTATTTATTTATTTATTTATCATGAAATGTTAGAAAACAGAATCTGATTACAGGAAGTAATTCAAGCAATTGATTAAGTATAGTCCATGCTATTCCATTACAGCATTTGGTAGAGCAGCCCTGAATATACATAGCCGCATTATTGCATGTAGTACAAGTTGTTGTTATATAGGTTAAAGTATTCATTTTTTGTTAGTGTAGCAAATATAGGAGCTGATTCCTTTTATATTGCTAAAAGGATGCAACTTTAGATGGACACAGCAGAAATCCTTATCTCAAGATCATTACATGGAAGTCTAGCAGCTGCAGAACCTTGTCTGTCCCTCTGTGATTCTCTCAGTTCTTAACTGATATAGTGGCTCGTAGGGATGAAGACAGAGATTTAAAAATGTTTTTGCAGCTAACCTTATATCAGGTCCTCTGGCCACTGCAATCTATTGCGCTAGTTTCATCCAAGGTGTAGATAGAGGTTAGGAAAAAAGTATGAATAGTTTTTTTTTTCCCCACTAAGTAATTAAAAAGACAATTTCTTCTTTTCCCATTTTTCTCTTTCTCCCTGTCTGTCACACATTACTGTATATACATACAGACACAGTGTCCCGCTTAGTGAAATGGATAAAAAAATACATATTACTTTGGCAATCATTAACCAATATGCCAGAGTGGAATTTGAAAAAAAAAAAATATTTATATTTGAGAAAAGTCTTTCACATGATACATAAACCAAAACTGATCTCCTAAGTCATGTCAGCAGAAGCTTACATAGATGGCCAATCTGTGCATCAAGTAATACATACTTATGCTTTTGTTGTTAGTGGTGGTAGTGGTTGTCTTGTGGTGGTCTGCATGCATATCTACAAAACCTGCCAAAATTTGCACTTCTGCAAATAATTCACAATGAACTTATCTTCTCTTACTTTCTTCACTTTTTCTTTTACACTTTTTTTTTTTTTTTGTGATTTAACTTTTTTTTTTTTTTTCCTTGGGAAGAAATATCACTGTATTTTACCACAATCTGTGGTTTCTAAATTAGGATGGCTATATTTTCATCCAGAAGCTCTGCTACATATGTACAGAAAATGTGTCTTTTCAGAATCTCTCTCTCAAAAAAAAAAAAAAAGTTTATCATGCATTCTCTGATAAAAAAAATGTTTATAATACTGATCACAGTAATTGCAAGCTCTATGCTTGGCTCATTTTATTCTTTTATGTTAAATATCTCATGGATATGTACCACATTTATAGATCATTGTCAAGAAAGATGAGGGAAAATAAGGCAACATTGGGTAATGTAGGAAATGGTTAATAACTGTGGCACAGAAACTGTCAAAAAAATGATGTATGTACTAAGACTAGAAAACTGACATTGCAGATTTCTGAAGTGCTTCAGAAGCAGTGTCTGAAATCATTGTAATGATAGAAACAGGTGAGTTAGAAAAAAAATGGCTGGGTCTTTGAAAAACAGGTTAGAGTTTTTACAGAAATGAGTGGTGAAGCTAAGCAAGAATGGATTACACATTGTTGGAGGATACTATTGAAGACAGAGAAAAAGATGCTAAAAATATCTTGGCTGACACAGCATAACCATTTTAGAGAGAAGCTGAGGAAAATAAAAAGAAATTGGGTAATTTCTGGATAGTGCTAGAGAGCTCCAGGCTGTTAGAGGAAGTAAATTGACAAATGTTTTTACAGAGCTAGCTATAAGGTTAGAATTTTAATGTCAAAGAATATTTGCTGAAATGATCCTACAAAAACAACAACAGCAAACAAAAATTATCTGACATATTTAGATGACTAGGGAAGAGGAAGCTACTGTTTCAGTAATAAATTATTTTCTCTCTTCAAATTATTTTTTCTTTAAGAAATAAATTTAAAATTGAGCAACATCTTTCAGGTGACCAAGCATTGTTTTGTTATGTTTTGTTTTGTTTTGAACCCTGCAGAACACTGTAGTATCCTCTTACTTTACCATGTATTACCATGTATATAATGGGATATTTCACCTTTTTTAACAGACTGACCTTATGTCTTATTCTTTGACTGTCTTATTCTTTGGGGGAAACTGTTTGGATCTAACAAGAACTTTTAATCATTGAATCAAATTAACTCTTCTCTGTTTTCATCAAGTTGAAATTTGGAGCAGTCTGAATCTGGTGACTCTTATCATAACTTTTAAAGTAATGATTTGGAAAAATAGACATTTAAAACAATATCAACAGCAACAACAACAAAAGCCTTCCTAATGAATGACTGATTTAGTGTTCAGTGGTGGGTGGAAGAAGTTTATTTACTTTAGGTTTGTGATGGGGCATTTTCAGTGGTAAGAAAGAGAGACTAGAAAATCAGAGATGGTTCATACATCACAACATCTACACAATGGTCTATCAGAATCTCTGATTCTCAAAATCATTTCCAGATGTTTGAGAGAAAAATGAATTAAATCAACCAAATATAGTTTTTCTTTTTTTTTTTTTTTTTTCCTCTTCCTCCCTTGCATGCCTCCCTCCCTCAAAAATAGTAATACATTGAATACCTCAGCAACTTTGAGTTACTGAAATGATAAGGTAGAAAGAAAAAATACTCTGAACAAGGAAAACATGAATTATTTTGCAAAGGAGTATTTGTTACTTGGAAAGATTAATAATTATTATAATCTAATTTCTAATTTCTTGTTTTCTGCTTTTTTTTTTTTTTTTTTTTTTTTTTAACTGCATACATATGTACATGTGCAAGTGTATTTACTTTTAAGGAGCAAGTTGTGTACATTTTACTTTACCAAGAGAGATCTAGGTTATCATGTTCTTTTCTGCTTTTGTTTTTTCAATTTCTGTGTTTTGTTGTTGTTGTTGTTTGTTTGTTTAATGTGGCTTAATGTAAACCAAAGAAAAAATAAAGTAGTATAAATTAGATAAAATAGTTATGTAGCATAACAGTCCCAAAAACATATTCAAGAGTTATTGCAGAAAAACAAACAAACAAACAAAAAAAAACAATAAATATTGAAACCATTAATCTAGTTTATAGCTATAGTTAATAGTTATAGATACAGTTATAGATAAACAGGATAATTGGCAAAATAAGCAAAAGTATGTAACACAAGTTAAGAGAATAATTATATATGCAAGGGGTTGGTTCTATTTAACACTTAGTTAAAATAATATGCTTAGTTCCTTCCATTCACCTTTCTACAAGGACATTATTGCCCTGGACAACAGTATAAGGTGATAACAATACAGTTCTACAGTCTGTACAGTAGTGAAAAATATGGATTTGTGCTCTTTAGGTGACCTAAATAGTAGCATTCGAAATAAGGCAGTTTTGATATAGTGAAATGTCAAACTGTTCACACTGAAGAAATAGCAGAAAATAAATGGAACAGTCAAAAAGAGGACATTCATGCAGGGACTATTTTACCCAGGTAGAGAAACATGAACCGAGGCAACAAATAAGATCAGTGAAGTAAAAATATAAATGAAGAGAAAAAACAGGTAGAGACTCATATTTTTTGAAGCAATGGAAGACATTAAAGGACACAGAATAAGAAAAAAAAAAAAGAAAAAGAAAAAAAAAAAGGAGAGAGAGAAACGTAAGATTTAAATACATTTAAAGGATATGTTTCTTTTGACATTTTAGCATGTTATATGTTTCCAGATTTATGTGGAGTAAACAGATTATCTTCATTGCTTGTCTTTAAACTATGAATGGTCAACAACTCTTTTATAAGAACAGTTTACAATGAAAGGCTCACTTGATGCCATGTGTGCTGTGCTTAGGACTTGCACTTGCCACTAGGAATAGGAAGCCTGACTAAAATGTCACCAGAGGAGATAAAGACTGCCAGCAAATTGGGTCAGTTCAGTGTTAATTTTATGACATATGGGAATTAAAGAGACAGAAGCAATGGTAACAGAATTCACCTAAGCAAGAAAAGGCATTTAAAATGTAGATATCAAAAGTCAGATAGAAAACACAGACTATTAGGCTTTTCTGAGGCTAATTTTTTCCCTTGGATTTAGGAAGTTTAATCTAAACTTTAGTCCTTCCTTATTTGGACTGAAGTTTATTTTCTAAGCTCTGAGATGATCAGAAGTAATTTTAAGATATTTTCAGTACCATGTTTCCATGACAAGAGAAGGAAATTTGTGGAAGAATGATGTTACATACAAGAATGTTTGTTAAAGCAGTGTGAGAGGAGTGAATCTGAAAAGCATTAATGTTGGAGCACTTGATATAAAGCAAGGGAAAGTTCTGGCATGCTTTAAAAATCCAAGACCATTGCAGTGGAAAAGTAAAATTCTAAAAAATACTGACATGAGTTGTTAAACAAGATAAATACAGCAGTTACATTCTAATTGTATGAGATCACAAACAAATAAAGGAATAAAATAGATTACCATGCATTTACAGGTACTTGCAAATACTTCAGTGATAGCTTGACGCAGTAAATAACTTGTGCTACTTAATTAATATCTATGACAGTAATTCTTTCTTTTCGGTTTCAAAAAATATTTCCATCCTAAAACTCCTAACGAAGCTGCCTCTGAATTTTCTTTGGATTCATCTATATTGAAAGAAAATGAAAGATTTTCAAAGAACAAAAAGAATGATTTATTTTTTTCAGGCTTCAAGTATGGTACCATTAGAACAGTAAGTATAGATTGTCATGAGGCAGAGTTTATGCCTTATTATATGAAGCTAAGTAATAACATTTTAGAATAAAATTATGACAATTGTCTTCTTATTTCTGAATCTGATATTTGGACTTCTTCAGGAAAAAAAAAAAAAGACAGTACCTTGTGCATATTAAACAGAGAAATATATACATCTTTGATTTTTTTGCTAGTCAGACCACACAGGCTCTCATAACAAGGAAGATTTTATTTATTTATTTATCTATCCTATTCTGTGTAATACAGTTTATTTCTTCTCTTGCGGTCTAATTGAAAGACACAGAGTATTTTCATTGACTCTAGGAGGTTGTTAGTGCATAGAAAATTAGGTGATATACATCTCTCATAGGACAATTAAATCCATATCTAATCGTTTCTAACTCCTTAGCATACATACTTAGAAATGGAAAGTTTTCTTCAAACTCTTTGACAGAAGCTAAAGTAGGAAACTGCTCTGAAAAATAGTGTTGTGAATTCTAAAACTAAGCATAAAATAAAATTAATGGCTTCTCTATGATTTCAGAAGCCATAAGAAGGTATAAGGTGTGGGTAATAAGAAACAGGTCTAATAATAATAAAAATTTAAAAAGTTGAATACTTTTAAGTCAATAAATTACTGACTATAAAAATATAGACTATGACAAATGCATATTTTTTTTCTGGTTTTAAGAGGGTATATTGATTTTTTTTTCTATTCTGTATCTCTTAGTCAGCCTTATAGACACACCTACACATCATATGGTGCCATATTTCATTAAAACATGATTTTCTTCCCTGAGTCTAAAATTGCTTTCTGACTTTGAAATTCAGTAATGTTATAGGCAGGATTACTTGACCTATGTAAATTATAACTTTGAAATAGATAACTTAATATGCATGTTTTCTTTACATGGTTCATACTAAATTATTTTTTAGTGAAAAAAAAAATGTATTATTAACCTCTGGTTATTTAATTTAAAAGGTTTTATATATATGTACATTTTAAAATATTTTAATATATGTATTTGGAAAAACTCCTTTTTTTTTTTTTTTTTTTCCTATGTGAAATATTATATATAGCCTGTCCTTTCAGTATAACTAAAAAGTAATTCATTATATATTACAACTTAGAGAATTTTGATAATTCTTTGTTCTGATGTAATACATCTCTTTGTTCTCAACACAATAATTGAATATTGAGTTTAATGCCATGCTCTGAACCCTTTTTCTGCTGCCTCTAAGCAGGAAGCAGGCTAATGTAGATGAATTTTATCTAAACTTCAAAAATAACTACTTCCAACTTGAAATTTAGGCTCTTGAACCGATGAGAAAGGTTTTCAGAGCACTCAGTAGCTGCTGGCTATGCACCTAATTGGAGTGGCTAAGTTTTTCAAAGAGAGTTCCTTCATACAGAGGAGTCCTGTAAATCTGACACTAGATTTTGATTCCTTAGTCAAAGCTGCTCTTTTGAGAAAAGCTGCAATGATGAGGGGGAGAGAACAGAATAAGTGAGGAAAAAGAAAGCTTGGGGACTGGAATGCTGAACTCATAAAGATCTTGTATAAATAACACAAGAGTTATTTGAATGTCAATTCAGAAAAAATAGACTAGATTGTCCTTCAAACAGAGCATATTATTTCTGTTGATGTTATGCATTTCCTTCATTGTCTCCTCTCAAAACAAGCTTTTTCTATTCCTCTATGTTACAGATGTAAAAAAATACTTTGATATGAGTACTTAAATATTCAGATTATGGAGGTGAAATTGAATTTGAGATTCGGATCAGATTTTTTCAATATGACTTGGAATTGTGATAAAACTGTGACTAATTTGGTGGGAGATTAATTGGGGTTTTCATTGTGAATGTAGTGAATGGTTTGTTAACTAGAAAGTAAGGGTAATATAGCTAATTTTTAAGCTGCTAAAATACTCGGCATGATGTTATATATCATTTGCAACTTTTAAATATGCAATTTTATAAGCATGTCAATGAATTTGCTATGTATTAAGTAGACTGCACTCTGAAAACTAAATTTTCACAGGCAGCTAATCTTGGGTCATCATTTTCATTGTTGCCCTTTCCCTTCGTTATCCATTTTAAATAGATGTCAAACAACTTCTGAGTGATTCAGGTGTATCTACCATTTCACTCAGTAATCAGTCTAGACATTTCAAGTCACTAAATGAAAAACAAATATATATATATATATATATATTACTGTGATACTGTCATAGACGTTATCTTTTTTTTTTTTTTTTCTTATGAATATGGAAAAACAGTCGTGCAATGTAAGAGATAAGTGTGGAAAAGTGGCATAGAATAGATAGTTCAAATTATTGGCAAAAACAGAACATCTACATCCCGTTGCCTATCTGATACATTGACTTCTTCCATTTTTCTATGCTTTTAGAGAGTGTAACATTGCTATGATCACCCTTGGCTGACCAACATTCTTCAAGGTGTTATTTGCACTATCTGATCTAACCAGTTCTGATCACTGGGAACCCATAGAAGTGTCTTTAATATTTTGAAAATTATTCCCTGCAGAAATGTGACAGCACTTCTGCTTCTACACACACCCATTCCCTCTGGATATAGGAAAATGCAAGAGTTCTGACAATAGGCAATTTTATAATTAGAATCATAAACACACATATGTATTAATTAATTTTACAATATCAAAATAATTCCTGATTCATATTTACTGATATTAATAATACTAGTAACAATAATAATAATAATTCTCCATATTTTCCTCTAATAAACTGACATTTTTACTATTTTCTTTTTTCTCTCAGAAAAATAGGACTTTAATTTACAAAACAATTCTTATTTTTTCCTTGTTTAGCTCATGCTGCTGTAACCATTTAAGTATAAGCAAGGAGACTATGTACACTTTAATTTCAACCCTGTGCAGACTTCTGTTTTATTCATAACCATTCATAACCACCTAGATGTTTCATTAGCTTGCAAACACCTGGTAGTTTAACAATCTCTGTTTCTGCCTCCTATAAAAGTCAGTGCTTTTCTGATAAACTTGAAGCACATAGGTAGGGAAGTTCACATCCCCTAGGACCGACACAATTTTCAACATGTAGCTGAACTACATGCAGTTCTGACTCACTGAGTAATAACAATTGAAAACTATTAAAAACTCTTTTAAATAATATTTTGTAGTAGTTGTTGTTGTTTTGTTGATTTTATTGGGTTTATTATATTATTTTTTAATGAATCTTCTGATTTCAAAGAACTTGTAAAATATAAAAGATATACAAAAAAGAAAAAAAAAGACAATTATTAACATTTTCAGTCAAAGTGTGTTATGCTTCTAAATAAACAGATAATTATACATAAACATATGCATTCTATCTCACCAAAGATTTATGTTTTGATTTTTGTCTTAAATTGCTGATAATTAAAGCAGTAATCCAGATTAGTACTTTTCCCATGATCCAGATATTTGTAGAGTCATAATTAAATGAATATTCAGTTTTGAATATTCATATTCAATGAATATTTTGGTTTTCTTTGTCTATTTGTTTGTTTGTTTTGTTTTCCACAGTTAAGAAAACAATAAGGTAATCAGATGTTATAAGAATTCAAATGGACAGTAGCATTTATTCAACAAATGATTTGATGTTTTGTGGTGCATACTAATGACCAAACACAATATTGTGATATTTTTAGTACATATGCTTATGAATATATTGTCTATCTGGAATTACTGATGAAAACAAAACAAAAACCCAATCATTTCATCTTATCTACCTGCACTTTGAAATGTTGCTTACTAAAGTCAGTGCAAAAGGAATTTTCATGAGTTAGGTAAGGTCTTAGTGTGCATTTGAACTTTTAACAGGGACTTTAATGCTTTTAACTGAAATATTGTGCCTTGAAAAATATTAATGTATTTCAATACTTTAAATATTATCAAAAATATTACTGAGAAAAAAAACAACAGTAGATTCTTAGAATCAGATTAACACCTGGAACTGCAGTAAGCTATATGAAAACAGTGAACAAACATCAAACATGGGAAACAATGCCAAAATATGAAAACTTATGAAGTATCAGCAAATTAATGTTCACAATGTAGAATTCAACAAAACCTTTATAAATATCTGTATGCTTTAAAAATATGGGCTCTGAAATTTGGGCTCTGAAATCTGGCTACCTACTTTGTTTTGTTATTGTTCACAGGTATGCTAATTAAATGTATTTGTTCCAAACGAATTATTTATTATTATTTTGTTTTAAATAGTTATTATGTGTAATTCAGATTTGCTAAATGATTCAGATTTGCCTATTTATATCAACCTCTTAATTAACAGCTATACTAAATCAGCAATTTCAGATTACTTGTTACACAGATCAAACACTAACAAATATTTTTAGACTTGAAACAACCTAATTAGCCTATCAGTGGACCATATCAATTTATTTTTGCTAAGTGTAAAATATTTATATATTTATAGATAATAACATGGATTTTTCAGCTCTTGAAACAGGGAAGTGGCTGTTCAGACAGGCAACCACACTAAGATCATAGAATCATAGAATCATAGAATATCCTGAGTTGGAAGGGACCCTTAAGGATCATCAAGTCCAACTCTTGACACCGCACAGGTCTACCCAAAAGTTCAGACCATGTGACTAAGTGCACAGTCCAATCTCTTCTTAAATTCAGACAGGCTCGGTGCAGTGACCACTTCCCTGGGGAGCCTGTTCCAGTGTGCAACCACCCTCTCTGTGAAGAACCCCCTCCTGATGTCAAGCCTAAATTTCCCCTGCCTCAGCTTAACCCCGTTCCCGTGGGTCCTGTCACTGGTGTTAATGGAGAAAAGGTCTCCTGCCTCTTGACACCCCCTTACGAGGAAGTTGTAGACTGCGATGAGGTCTCCCCTCAGCCTCCTCTTCTCCAGGCTGAACAGGCCCAGTGCCCTCAGCCGTTCCTCGTACGTCTTCCCCTCCAGGCCTTTCACCATCTTCGTAGCCCTCCTCTGGACACTCTCCAACAGTTTCATGTCCTTTTTATACTGTGGTGCCCAGAACTGCACACAGTACTCGAGGTGAGGCCTCACCAGCGCAGAGTAGAGCGGGACAATCACCTCCCTTGACCTACTAGCGATGCCATGCTTGATGCACCCCAAGACACGGTTGGCCCTCCTGGCTGCCAGGGCACACTGCTGGCTCATATTCAACTTGCTGTCTACCACGACCCCCAGATCCCTCTCTTCTTGGCTGCTCTCCAACGTCTCATCGCCCAGTCTGTACGTGCAGCCAGGGTTTTATGGAGATTTTATGTTCTTGGTGCTAATAAGTATCATGAGAATTTATATAGAACACCTAATAAGGCTCTATCGTTCCTATAGTTTTGAAATCAAATAAAATAACTATTTAAAATATTGAGTTGATTATCATGTAAATTCTCTTATAATAGTAGGTTAGTGTTGCCCACATTCCTTTATTTTTTTTTTTTTCTTTTAATTTCACACTCAAAGATATTTTGAAATGAAAAGCTAAAAAGATATGTATATATTGACTTTTGTGCTGTTGGTAGTACCTTCACCAGTAAGAAATAATTTGATGAGTTCAGAGAATCCTTCAATGGAAAAAGTATTTGAACTTACCTAGACACAACTTACTCTATGTTTGTGACCATACAATGTCTGTCACAATGTAATGGCATATAAAATTAAAGATTTAAGAGGCTTTAAGAGACTTTTTCAATTTGTGCTTCAGTGAACAAGATTACATTTATCTTCTGTATTTTTTTTTTTTTTTAACTCCATGTCAGATATGATTTTGTGTTTTCTGATATGATAATCTATATTTCAAGAAGTCTCGGATAGAGTAGAAAAAAAGTCATTTCTGGTGTTTTCAGTATTAATAAAGAATTTTAAACCACCAAAATGTGCAGTATGTATAATCCTATGATTGCTTAATATATTTAGGAAGATATTAGACACACGTAAGAGTGGTTAATAGTCTTGACTACATTGAGAATGTTCTAAGAACTATTAACTGATCTATCCATGAAACCTCCACTGATTCATACCATAAAGCGATGAGGCTAGCACAAGCTGTTTATCCTATGTTTATCAATGTAGTGTGTGTATTTTCAATGACTGGAGGATTCGGCTTTCCCAATTGTGGGGAAGCATTGGAATTTTTGCAGATATTTTGCTGTTTAACATATTTCCAGAAATAATTTATGAGGCCCAAATAAAGCTTTGGTTGTCCTTCATTATTCTTTTGTTCAAAAAAATTATTTTAAAACATAATTTATTATTTTGTTGGTTTGGATATTTTTGTTTTGTTTTTGTTTTTCTCTTTTTGAGGGGAGCTCAAAAAACTTGCAGAAATATGCCAGAGTTAAATTTAAATTGCTAACACCTTTTTCATTAAGCACATACCTGTCTGGTGATGTTTCAAGACTTGTGTTTTGCATAACCTTGTTTAAAACTACTTGATTTTTTATTTAATTATATTTTTTCTGCAAGTGGAGGAGGGGTGCAGTACTAGAAAAATAGTTTAACAATATCAATATCATATTAATATCATTAATAGTTTAACAATCAATAATGTTGATATGAAGAAAACACTTCTCTGTCAAAATAAAAGCTGATAATAAGCTGATTTCCTTTAATAAGGAAAGGTCAATTTTGATTTTTTTTCCCACTGAAATAAATAAATAAATAAATTAAATAAATAAATGAGAGGGGGCAGTTACAGGACCAGAACACTTTAATTAACAAAGGCCAATTTTGATTTCTCACATTATTTACTTATTTATTTATTTGAGATGCATGATTTGGGGTTTTATTTTATTGTTGTTGTTGTTGATTGTTTGATTACTTGCTTTTATTGTCACCACTTCAAATGGATCAAAAAACTGTTCTTATTCCATTTATATTCATGAATAAACTTACAAAAATTTTTTTTTGTTTTGAAAAATGTCTTTAATAAAAAGAAAAAAACTACCAACACTTGAAGTCCTTCAGAAACACACACACACACACACAAAGAATTCAAACAAGCACAAACGCAGATGTTTATTATGTTTATTGAAGTATTGTATATGTTTTTATCTTATAAAGAAAAAAGACAAAGTCATTTTAAGAATCTATGAAAGTCTTAAATATAAGGCTTTCCCCTAAAATGAGGACAAAAGTTTGCAGATTCTTGTTTAGCATCTCTAATCAACTGGGTTGAAGAGGTTCTTTCTGCTCTGAGTAAATCATTTATAAATGTTATTCTCACTTAATATTACTTTCCTTATTGTTCTTTCTGACACAAGAAAAATGTCAGATATCTCTACACCTGTTAAAAATATTGTTCAGTGCATGAAACAAACAACAATTAAAAAAAAAATAAGAAAATGTGAGGTCTGAAGTCTCTGGACCAGTGCCAGCTCTGCACACCAAGAAGTATTTCATTTTTAGCACGCTGGACAAAGCACTTCTTTCACAGAGAAGAAGTCTGTTTCACCCTCCCCCACTTTCCTAGCTGAAAATCCCCTAACACATCATTTTTGCTAGCTGTTTTACACAGTACTATGTCATGATGGGTACTGAAAAACCACAGCTAACTCCTTTCCTTATAACCTGTTTTCTGCCTGCAATGTGAAGCACCACAGCTTTTAAGATAGTTTTAACAAATGATGGATAAATGCTTAACTGGTGCCTCATCATTCTCTAAATGACAAATAGAATTTGAAGACAGTGGAAAACTCCAAAAGCTCATGACTCACAAATCTCAGAGTAACGATGAAGTTGTGCAATTCATTGTCCTATGGAGGTAAAGAGAATTTAAAAGACTGTGCTTCATCTGAAATAGAAAAACAGATGAAAGCGAATAATCCTTTTTTTTTTTTTTTTTTTTTTTTTCTACATGAGTTCCAGTCATTTTCATAATTTGAATAGGAACTGTAATAAAAATACATAATACATAAATTTATGCATTCTTTCCTTAGGGCTGTTCAGAGTAGAAACAGCAAGACTAGAGTTCCTGAGCACATATGTTAGGTAAACTAAAAAAGGTTCATGCCTTCTCCTCCACTGGTGTTGGTATTATATTGTAGTTGTATGTTATCAGCTAATGTCAGTCATGTGTACTCCCAAATTTGGTCAGGTGAACAGCTACATCTCACACATGAAATATAGAGAAACAATATTTTGTTGTTTGTAGATGGGAGAAAGAAACTGAAAACAGACCTCTAACAACAATATAAAGACAAATACTCAAAAGCCAAGTAAAATTAGATTATAATTTCTTGTAGAACTTTATTTTGAGCTGTCATCTGTGTTATGATAAAGACTGCAATTATATAAGTATCTAATTTTTCTCTTTTTCCTGGGGATACTTCTGGCATTCAGGACAAAGAACAGCATATGTGCACTAGATCAGTACCTAGCTTGACAATTAGTTTTTAAATTCATCATTCTAAACATCATTCATATCTTGTTTACAGGACACTTTCAACTATACTCTGAATTCTAAATCATTAACTTCCTCTGGGGCATTTTTGTGGTAGACGTAGTTGTGATATCTGAGTAGCTCACAAATATTTTGCATTTGCAACTCTGCTTTGAGGAAGGATAATACTATTATCCTCATTTGACATATAAAGAGCTTAATACCAGAATACTCAAGTGCCTATTAACTCTGGATGATCCCACTTGATATGCTTACAGTCCACATTTTCGATGTATTTAGCAGTTTATAAAATTTTATCTGTTCAAAAAGCATCTCAAGCAGACCTCCTCTACAGTTTACTTTTCTCTTCTGCTCCTTCTGCCCTTCTGCTCCTTTTATTCCTGTTTTAACACTGTCAGCATGTCTTTGCTTCTTGGCTTCTTGCATTTGATTTTGTCCTTTTCTTCTTCTCACCCACAATATGCATCTTGGTTAATAGTAAAAAGACCATGAGCATGTTACCAAAATTACTTTTTTTCCAGAGAAATGTCATCACTTAAGTTTCACTGAGCTCCGTGAAAGTTGCCAGTGTATGCCTATAATAGAGAAATAATAAACTTTAGACACTGCAATCTGCCCCTGTGGGTGAGTACACAGACAGGCTACATTAACACTACACAGCAGGTGGTTGTGGATAGCACCTAAGCCCTATATGGTACCTAAGAGACCTTTGCACAGTCACCATTATTTCCGGTTCAAAGTACTGAAAAATTGTGAAACTGTGTTGCAACTCATCAAATGAAGTGTAATGCTGAGTTAATTTGGGGAACGATTTGGATTGACTAGAGGATATGCAAGTTTTCAAAATAAAGCTTCCTGAAATAATGATACAAGATTGAGCATAATGAAAATGATCAAATGTATGTATGTATATATACTGCCTAATGGGAATTGTCTTGGATGCCTTTTACTCCCTGAGCTATGCCTAGGCACCATCTCAGAGATTGGTTGGTGTGTGTACTGGGTCTGTCTGGGATGCTAACTTTCCCAGCATCAGCCGATACATTGCTGTACTCTGTACTTGTAGCTAGAACTTGTACTTGTAGTGGTATCACACCAGTGTTGTGTCTGCTGCTGAGCAGCGCTGGCACAGCATCAGGACTCTCTATAACCCTTCCAGAGTCAACAGGCCGGGGGTGGGCTAAAAGTGAGAAAGGAACATCACCAGGGCAGTTGACCTAAACCAAACAAAGGGATATTCGACACTAAGCAATAAAAGGTGGAAAAAGGAAGAAGAGGGGAGGGGTAGGCTCTCATTGCAAAAATGTCTGTCCTCCTGAACAATGGCTCCGTGCATTGAGGCCCTGCTTCAAGGACATGGTCAAGCATTTCTCATTTGTGGGAAGTTGAGAGTCATTTCTTTCCTCTGCATTTCCACACAGCCTTTATTTTGTTGTTGTTGTTTTGTTGTTTGTTTGCTTGTTTTTTTTTGTTTTTTTTTTTTTTTTTTCCATTTTCCCCTCCTTTTTCCCCTTTCCCTTTTTTTCCCTTTAGATAAATTGTTTAATTAATAATATTTCTTTAATAATTATTTTTCCCTTTAATTAAATTATATTCATCTCAACCCATGAGTTGTTCTTTCCTTTACTTCTTCCAATCCTCTACTGAGAAGGGGGAGTGAGACAGCAGTTGTATTGGAGTTCAGCTGCCTAGCAAAGTAAAACCACCACAAGTGTGAACATAAAACACAGCAAGGAACACAATGGTAATGAATGAAAACAGAATGAAAGGATAGGACCCCTTACTCGGCCAGGCCCCATGGATCTTCTTTTGTTGTTGTTTTAGAAAACATCACAAGTATACTTTTATAGTTTGATAGAAAATACGAAAGGAGAGACCAAGTAAAGCATTTAAAGAATCATCTGTGAAGCTTCAACAAATGCACTGCAGCTGCTTTACTAATAAATATATAAATAAATCCTATAACATCCCACTTCCATGTATCGAGCTATTCATTGATCATTAGAACTTTTTGATAGTTTGCTTATTTCTTAGAAAGAATAGACCAACTAGATTAGTTATTCCTACAAGTGAAAAATAAGAAGAACAAAGAGCAAAAATAAAGCTCTACAATCCTGAACACTTTTAAAAAGGACTCATAGATGAAAATGACAGGCAGGACCCCATTTTACATAAAATTATGCTTAAGCCTGGAGTTTTTGTTATTTGCAATTTTGTGGAAATCAGAATGATGACAATTAATCCTGTTTGGAAATGATGTAAATGGTTATTTTTTTTCTGATTTAAGCAGTGTTCCTGATTAAATCAGTGTTCCTGATTTAATGGTATGTGTGAAGTACTTAACTGTATGAAGTTCATACTTACGACATACTTAACTGTACGAAGTTCAATAAGGCCAAGTGTCAGCTCCTGCACCTGGGGCGCAATAACCCCAAGCAGAGCTACAGGCTGGGAGATGAGTGGTTGGAAAGCTACCTGGCGGAGAAGGACCTGGGAGTATTGATGGATAGTCGGCTGAATATGAGCCAGCAGTGTGCTCAGGTGGCCAAGAAGGCCAACAGCATCCTGGCTTGTAAAAGAAGCAGTGTGGCCAGCAGGTTTAGGGAAGTGATTGTCCCCCTGTATTCAGCTCTGGTGAGGCCTCACCTTGAGTATTGTGTTCAGTTTTGGGCCCCTCGCTACAAGAAGGACGTCAAGGTGTTCGAGCGAGTCCAGAGAAGGGTAACGAAGCTGGTGAGGGGTCTGGAGAACAAGTCTTACGAGGAGCGGCTGAGGGAGCTGGGATTGTTCAGTCTGGAGAAAAGGAGGCTCAGGGGCGACCTTATCACTCTATATAAGTACGTTAAAGGAGGCTGTAGCAAGGTGGGGGTTGGTCTATTCTCCCATGTGCCTGGTGACAGAACGAGGGGGAATGGGCTAAAGTTGCACCAGGGGAGATTTAGGTTGGATGTTAGGAAGAACTTCTTTACCGGAAGGGTTGTTAGACATTGGAACAGGCTGCCCAGGGAAGTGGTGGAGTCACCATCCCTGGAGGTCTTTAAAAGACGTTTAGATGTTGAACTTAGTGATATGGTTTAGTGAAGGACTTATTAGTGTTAGGTCAGAGGTTGGACTCGATGATCTTGAGGTCTCTTCCAACCTAGACAATTCTGTGATTCCGTATTTAAGAAGGAAAGCATATTTTATGCATACAGTGCCATTTTGATTTATTATTAAATAATTGGTATGTGGAGTATAATTTAATTACTTCAGATCAGAACTAGGAAAGTCGTCACATAAAATTTTGGTTATTTTTTAACAGAAAAGACAATCAGCTACACAACTTCCACTGTATATCTCGTCATTATTTCCTTCTATCTGTATGTCAACTTTAAAAAGGGGCAGGTTGACTAATGTGTGAAAATGAGGAAATTCTAGAAAAAAATAAAAATCAGGAACTCAGAAGTTTATTTCAAATAAATTAGAAATACTACAGCATAGAATGATGTACATATAGAAAGTGCTGTTATAGTTTATTGGAAATGTAAATATAGACAATCTACTGATTTACTGATTTGTTTTAAAATAGGTTGTAGATACTTTTTTCACTGCTTTTTTTTTTTTTAATTTTAGTTTTTATTTTTTATTTAGAGAGAGAGACAGAAAAACAATTCAAAACAGCTTCTCAAGAATAATGCAGACAACTATATGACATAGAATCACACAGAATCACAGAATTTCTAGGTTGGAAGAGACCTCAAGATCATCAAGTCCAACCTCTAACCTAACACTAACAGTCCCCACTAAACCATATCCCTAAGCTCTACATCCAAATGTCCTCTGAAGACTTCCAGGGATGGTGACTCCACCACCTCCCTGGGCAGCCTGTTCCAATGCCTCACAACCCTTTCAGTAAAGAAGCTCTTCCTAACATCTAACCTAAAACTCCCCTAGACGTTGCAAAACTTGAGACAATCAAGAAGGAAGGAGGAGCCTTTAGTTCTTAATCCAGTCTGCTGGATAACCTGTTTATTCATTAATAAAGTAATTACAAATGTCAACTCAGGTTTATTCTCATGTCATGTTTTGCTGAGTGAAAAAGGGTGAAGAAAAAGACAGGAGAGAGCTGTTTAAAGTTGTATGCTGTATGCTGTATGGCTTTGGCCATGTTCCATATACATTACAAAAATCTCAAAGATGCTCCTTTTTCCTTTTTTTTTTTCTTTTTTCTTTTTTTTTTTTTCCTTTTTTTTTTCTTGTTTTTCCTCACCTCCTTTTTCCTTGTTTTTTTTTTTTTTTTATTCTATTTTTTTTCTTTTCTCTTTTCCCCATTTTTTCTTTTTATTGTTGTTTTTCTATTGTCGTCTCCCTTTCCCTTTCCCTTTCCCTTTCCCTTTCCCTTTCCCTTTCCCTTTCCCTTTCCCTTTCCCTTTCCCTTTCCCTTTCCCTTTCCCTTTCCCTTTCCCTTTCCCTTTCCCTTTCCCTTTCCCTTTCCCTTTCCCTTCCTTTTTCCATGACCCTGTGTGCTCCCAAGAGAACATAAGAGATGCACAGAGAATACATAATGCTTCAACTCTCTAATTCCTGCCAACATTATATTAAACTCTCTGGTACTGAGGGACAATCACAGAATCACAGAAACACAGAATTTCTAGGTTGGAAGAGACCTCAAGATCATCGAGTCCAGCCTCTGACCTAACACTAACAGTCCCCACTAAACCATATCCCTAAGCTCTACATCTAAACGTCTTCAAAAGACTTCCAGGAATGGTGACTCCACCACTTCCCTGGGCAGCCTGTTCCAATGTCTAACAACCCTTCCGGTAAAGAAGTTCTTCCTAACATCCAACCTAAAACTCCCCTGGTGCAACTTTAACCCATTCCCCCTCATCCTGTCACCAGGCACGTGGGAGAATAGACCAACCCCCACCTCGCTACAGCCTCCTTTAAGATATCTGTAGAGAGCAATAAGGTCGCCTCTGAGCCTTCTTTTCTCCAAGCTGAACAAGCCCAGCTCTCTCAGCCGCTCCTCATAGGACTTGTTCTCCAGGCCCCTCACCAGCTTCGTCGCCCTTCTCTGGACCCGCTTGAGCACCTCGATGTCCTTCTTGTAGCGAGGGGCCCTATACTCATAAGCTCCATGTATATCACCTTTCACAGCTCAGACATCTATCATGATAGAGAAATTCTAAT